>NC_091256.1:54005000-54630000 GCF_042477335.2 Ovis canadensis | reverse complement strand
AGTGACATTTGTGATGCTCATTCAGCATGTCACAGTGACTCTGCAGGTCTGGAGACAGGACAGTGGTCAGTGGAGTTGGAGCTGAAAGCTCTAACCCTGGATGAGGTCACCAAGGAAAGGAAGGAGGAGAGGGCTGAGGCTCAGCCCTGGGGCGAGTCATTGTTTAGGGTGGATGACGAGGAAGGAAAAGTGGAGTAGCTGAGGGGCTGGGGGGAGGAGGAGTGTTCTGGACACCAAATGAAAAAAAGGACAAAGTCATGCCAAGTCAAGTACCCTCAGCCAAGTCAAGTACACTCAGCCAAGTCAAGTACACTCAAGACTTGTCCATCAGCTTTGGCGGTGAGGCGATCGCTGGTGACCCTGACGAGGGTCATCTGGATAGGGTGGGTTCAAGAGCCTGAGGAAGAGGCTGGTGTAGAGAGGAGGGTGGTGTGGTTATTTCCTGGGAGAACAAATGACCAGAACAAATGACAGCCAACTGGGAGGCTTAAAGTAACAGATGTTTCATCTCAGTTCAGGAGGCCAGGTATCTGAAACCAAGGTGTGGGCAGGGTCAGCTCCTTCTTAGGGCTGAGAGTCTGTCCTGTCCCAGCACGCCTTGGTCTATGGACGCATCACCCAGTCTCTGCCTCCGCGGTCATGTGGCCTCTGGCTGTGACCTCTTCTTATAAGGACAGGGTTCATCCGACTCCAGGATGTGTGAGTGCTCACTCAGTCGTGTCCGACTGTTTGTGACTTTATGGACTGTAGTAGCCCACCAGGCTCCTCTGTCCATGGGATTTTCCAGGCAAGAATACTGGGGTGGGTTGCCATGCCCTCCTCCAGGGGAGCTTTCCGACCCAGGGATAGAACCCAAGTCTCCTGTGGCAGGGATAGAACCCAAGTCTCCTGTAGGCAGATTCTTTACCGCTGAGCCACCAGGGAAGCCTTACCCCAATGTGATCTCATGTTAACCAGTTACATCTCCAAAGACCCTGTTTCCAATAGGGTCACATTCTGAGGTTTTCAGATGGACTTGAATTTGGTGGGAGGGGTGCTGTCCCACCCACATTTCCTTCCCCTCCCTGGGCTGCTGCCTTCGGGGGAAGATGAGGCAGTAAGAGACAGAGCCCAGAGTTCAGATGGTGGATATCTGTCAGGTGAGGTCAAAGGGCACCCAAGTCCCCTGCCCAGGAGGGTTTGCTTTACTCCCCAAGGCAGCTGAGGAAGAAGAGATGTCAGTCCACCCAGGGAACAAGGTGTGACAGGCAGAAGCCCTGGCCACGTCTGACCAGATACATCTTCTTGGTGTCAGGCCTGGACTGGGCTCTACAGCCTTCGAGCAGTCTTACTGCTCCCTGGGTCGTCTGGAAAGTCCACTCCCTCCTCCTCCACCCAGTCCCACTTCACCCGGCTGCCTGGTGCTGACCTCAGCAGGGAGCAGCTGTTTGCAGAGCAGGTCAGCCAGAGTTGTCAGAGTCCTGTGCACCCCCTCCCCCGCCTCACCCCACCCTGGGTGCTGCAGTGGGCATTTTGTCCTCCTAGTCTGCCTTCCCCCAAACGCCAGGTGGACCCTCCCTGGAAGAGTCCCTGCCCCAGTGCTGGGACCCTGGGCTGAGCTGGCCTGGACAGGGCCAGAGCAAAGGCTGTGTGTCCTTGCTTGACTTCCACCACTGTCCAACCACCTCTGATCACAGACCACTTGTTCTGACTCTTCCTTGGGGCTCAAGGTCTCTGGGGCTGAGGCTGCAACCAGAGGGGCTGCTGTGTCATCTTGCTCTTTTCTGGGAAGAAGGGGCAGCAATGGCCACTGAAGGGGGGAGACAGGGCCCAGCTTGGCTCCTAGGCCTGCCCACCCCACGCCCTGGAGATGCAGAAGGAAAGGCCTGTTTTTTTTTCAGCTGTGCTGTCTTCGTGGCTGTGAGGGCTTTCTCCAGTTGCAGTGAGCAGGGGCTACTCTCTAGTTTCGGTGCTTGGGCTTTTCATTGTGATGGTTTCTCTTGTTGCAGAACACGGGTTCCAGGTGGGCTTCAGCAGTTGCGACTCTAGAGCACAGGCTCAATAGTTGTGCTGCACAGGCTTAGTTTCTCTGCAGGATGTGGGATCTTCCTGGATTAGGGATCAAATCTGTGTCTCCTGCGCTGGCAGGTGGATTCTTCACCACTTACCCCAGGCCTATTTTTTTTTTTTAATATTTATTTGTTTGGCTGCACCAGGTCTTAGTTGTGACCTGTGGGATCTAGCTCCCTGACTAGGAATTGAACGTGGGCCCCCTGCATTGGGAGCATGAAGTCTTAGCCAGTGGACCACAGAGAAGTCCTAGGAAAGGCCTATTTTCAAGCAGCAGACCAGCTGCTACTCAAAGGAGAGTCCTCCTGCACCTCTCCCCCCAACTTTTAATGGCACCTCCCATTATGGAAGCATTTCCTTGCAGTTCAGCATTTTCAAATTCTTTTTTTGGTTCCCAGGACCTGGGAGCTGTGAAGGTGGCAGGTGGAAACGTCTCTGAACTGGGCACTTCCTGACTTGAGACATACATCCTTGACTTCACAGACCTAAAGTCCATTCACCACCCGTGGACTGGACACAGAACCAGGCTCTGGGGCTGCGGGTGGGCATCTCTTGGAGAACTAGGAGGTGACCCTGGCCATGCGTATTCAAATAGGCCACCAGGTGGTTGCTCGTCCTGGAGATGTGGATGTGGGCACGTGGCCTTGACCAGTTCCTTGTCCTTCTGCCCCCGGAAATAGCGCCGGCTTCACTTCCTGATTCCTGAGCCATACTCCATGCAGATGGAGCCAGATTCAGACCCTACAGCCTGGCACTCCCCACCCTGGGCAAAAGGACTGAGGTCGGGAAGACCTTCTGGGTCCTGGTAGTGACCAACCAGAGTCTGTGGGACAGATGTTTTTCCTGGCATGATGTCCACGTCTATCTCTGGAGCTTTGTGTTCGGTTTCTGCAATCAGACCAGGACCCCGGGCATCACAGTCTTGCCTTCTGCAAAATCAGCAGTGGGTGGGGTGGGGGTGAGGATGACCTGCTGTTTAGAAACATTTCTTCCTGAGGGTGTTTATGAGCTGACTTGATACCCATTTAGCCAAGAGGTAGGGATGGGAACTCCTTCTCAGCCCTTCCCACTGCCCAGCAGTCTCTCCATCATAGTCAGTGGTTTGCGAAGCTTTCTCAAGTGCCTTCAGACATGAGGGGAAGCTCCTCGGGCTGAGCCACATCCTTGAAGGAGGCAGTGCTGGAGGAGGATGGAGGAGAATTTCTGAGTGGAAGCATGCGTGCTCAGTTGCTTAGTCATGTCTGATTCTTTGCAACCCCATCAACTGTAGCCCACTAGGCTCCTCTGTCCTTGGGATTCTCCAGGCCAGAATACTGGAGAGGGTTGCCATTTCCTTCTCCAGGCGACCTTCCTGACCCTGAGATTGAAGCTGTGTCTCCAACATCTCCTGCATTGGCAGGCGGATGCTTTACCACTGCGCCTCCTGGGAAACCCTCTGAGTGGAGGAGAGGAGCCCAATTCCCCACTCAAAGGCTCAGAGGACCACTCGCTCCTCATCCTGGCATTGCTGGCCTTCAGGAGCTCGGCCAGTGGGACTCTGGGGAGCATCTGGTCCAGACCCCTCGTCTTGCATCTGGGGAAGCTGAGGCCTGGGGGAAGGGAGCCATTTGCTTGAGGTCAGGCTGCTATGCAGGTGAAGCTGAGGGGCCAGGTCTGGGGTCACCGAGGCAGGTCCAGTGAAGGAGACCAGGTCTCTGCAGACCAGCAGGTGGGATGACTCCATCCTGATCCACCAGGAGTCTGTGGGATCCTTGACCCAAACAGATGGAACATCGTTTAGTTAATCCTTCCTCCAGGAAAGGCCCTGATTCGAAGCTTTCCATGAAAAACATCTACCACTTCCATCCTGTCTCCTGGGCTTCCCCGGTGGCTCAGACAGTAAAGAATCTGCCTACAATGTGGGAGACCTGGGTTCACTTCCTGAGTTGGGAAGATCCCGTGGAGGAGGGCATGGCAACCCAGTGCAGTATTCTTGCCTGGAGAATTCCATGGACGGAGGAGCCTGGCAGTGTGGCTGCATGGGGTCTCAGAGAGTCAGACATGACTGAGCAACTGACACTACTATGACTGTCCTGTCTCCTGGGACTGCCCAGGGGAGATAAAGAGCCATTGTTTGTCTTCTTTTAAAGCCTGGAATTTCATAAATGCCCTGTCAACACTAAGATGTATTCTTTTTTTAAATAACAGCTTCACTGTGATATAATTCACATGCCATGCAATTCACCCATTAAATTGCACCGTGCGGTGACCTCTAGCTACTAACAGCTGTGTAGCCACTGGTGTGGTCTTAGAACACTTTCATCATCACCAAAGGGAACCCCTACTCAGTCATTCCCTATTTCCCCAAAAACCACCAGCCTTAGGATTTGGTCTTCAATCACTGAATTTTTATTTATTTATTTACATTTTGGGCCACACAGTGCACAGTTTGCCAGATCTTAGTTCCCTGACCAGGGATTGATCCCAAGCCCTCGGTAGCATAAGCACCAAGTCTTAACCACTAGTATGTGATGTATGTGAAAGTCACAGCCGTGTCCAATTCTTTGTGACCCCATGGATTATATAGTCCATGGAATTCTCCAGGCCAGCATACTGGAGTGGGTAGCCTTTCCCTTCTCCAGGGGATCTTCCCAACCCGGGGATCAAACCCAGATCTCCTGCACTGCAGGTGGATTCTTTACCAGCTGAGCCACAAGGGAAGCCCAAGAATACTGGAGTGGGTAGCCTATCCCTTCTCTAGCGGATCTTCCTAGCCCAGGAATTGAACTGGACCACCAGGGAATTCCCAATGACTGAATTTTTAAATATTCTTTTTAATATTCTGAGACACACTGGTGAATATTAAAGAACTTTCATCTACTTTTTAATTGGTGGAATGGGATCTCAAGGGAAATGCTGGGGTTTTCTCAGTTTTTTGGTTTGACCTTTTGTTTTGTTTACAAGGAGGTTTGGAGAGGCTGTGGACGAGGTCACAGATCCACTCACTTCAGCTCTTTGTGCATCCAGGACCCCCTGGTGGGGGGAGAGACCCCCCCCCCCCCACCGCCCCAGCCGTTCACGTGTGCTCACCTGTACCTGGCTTCATGGGTGAGAGCAAGGAGGAGTCATCCAGGCATGGGGGGAGAGGAGATGAGCAGAGCCCATGACAACTCAGCAGCCTCTGGGGCCTTGGAGGGCATGACTTTCTGGTTCCTTCTGGAGCAGAGGGTTTATCTGAGATGCAGGCTGTGTGGAGCCTCTCTTGCAGGAAGCTAGGTCTTAGGCCCTCCCAGGGACACGAGGGCAGAGGTGCCCTTGCAGGCTGCTGCCAGAAGCCCCTTGGGATTCAGGTTCCTGACGCAGCTCTACCATGAACTGGGCCCCGACTGCAGGGGTTTGGATCCCAGCCTGTAATCCTGGCGCTTCGGTCCCCTCTGCACCTGAGTGCCCTCAGCTGTAAAATGGAGAGGAGAACCATCCCTGTGAGCAGTCGGGTTAGCACAGAATGATTCTCCTCCTGAAAGACCGAGTAGGGTCTGAGACTGGATATATGCAGGGGAGAGCCCATGAAGAGGGCCTCAAGTTCAGTGGCTTAGAGCTAACCCTGATCCTAACCCTTGATCCTTGTCCTGCCAGTGGTGTGGCCCTGGGAAAGTTATTTGGACTCTTATCCCTCAGTTTAGCCACTCCAGTGTTCTTGCCTGGAGAATCCCAGGGACGGGGGAGCCTGGTGGGCTGCCATCTATGGGGTCACACAGAGTCGGACACAACTGAAGTGACTTAGCAGCAGCAGCATCCCTCAGTTTCCTCATCAGTAAAATGGGGATGATGATCATGGTATGTATCTCCCTGTGATTATTAAATCATTCATAACAGACCATCATGGGGATTAAACGAGGGCTTACACGGGGGCCTGGCCCAGTGAGTTTTCTGTGTTGCTGCTGCTGCTGCTAAGTCGCTTCAGTTGTGTCCGATTCTGTGCAACCCCATAGACAGCAGCCCACCAGGCTTCCCCCGTCCCTGGGATTCTCCAGGCAAGAACGCTGGAGTGGGTTGCCATTTCCTTCTCCAGTGCATGAAAGTGAAAAGTGAAAGTGAAGTCTCTCAATCGCGTCCGACTCTTCACGACCCCATGGACTGCAGCCCACCAGGCTCCTCCATCCATGGGATTTTCCAGGCAAGAGTACTGAAGTGGGGTGCCATTTCTTTCTCCTTTCTGTGTTAGCAATTAATAACTCATTTAAAAGGTAAAATGAGACAGAAATCAAACCAATATTGTAAAGCAATAATCAGTCAAAAATAAATAATTTTTTTTAAAAAAAGTTAAAATGAGGGAAACCTTTGGTGGTCCAGAGGTTAGGACCCCACGCTTTCACTACCGAGGGTCCAGGTTCCATCCCCTGGTTGGAGAACTAAGATCCCATAGGCCACTCTGCATGGCCAGAAAAAAAAAGTAAAAGGAGTTAATTTGTAGTTATCTGGGTATTAAAACTAGTATCAAAACTTCCATGGTGGTTCAGTGGCAGAGTCCAAGTTCCCAATGCAGTAGGGCCTGAGTTTGATCAACCAAGACCCTGTGCAGCCAAATAAATAGATCAATAAACATTTTTTTTAAAAACGTCTAGTATCAGTCAGTGATGCTATTGCTGCTGTTGTTGATGTTTGCTCTCAAACCAGCCAGAGCTGTACTAACAGACGTCCTCTCTCTCCTCATATCCGCAGCGGAGCCCTTACCGCTCATGGATCTCTGCCGTCGCTCGGTGCGCCTGGCCCTGGGGAAGGGGCGCCTGGGTGAGATCCACGCGCTGCCACTGCCCGCCTCCCTCAAGGCCTACCTCCTCTACCAGTGATGCTCCACCTGGGACCGCCATCACAACCCGCCCCCCCCAACCCGGTGCCAACTCACTGAGCCACCACAGCGCCACGAGCCTTGGACCGGCGTCCGAGGCGTGGGAGGAAGTCCCAACTTCCTTTTCATCCTCCCTGGCTGCCCCGCCGGACACAGACGGCTTTGGATACGGGCCCTTCTGCTCTCCTTCTGGACCTTGGCAGAAGTCCCCCGCATGCCGTATCACAGCCCCTCCTTGGAAAAAACACAGAGGATAAACTGCTGCCCTGAGCTCTGATCAGCTCTTGGGGTGGCCTGGGTGCTCCCCACACCTGCTGGGACCCCCCGGTGCCGAGAACAGATCCAAGGGGTGCGAAGAGGTGCTTAGATGAGGGCCAGCGCTGGCCCAGCAGGGCAGCCACAACGGGCGAAGCTCAGGATGTCAGAAGCTCACCATGGCCACCGAGGCAGAAACCAAAATGGGACCTTCCCTAGGCACATGAGCACCCAGCATCAGTCCTGGCTGCCGGTGCCTCCATACCCTGTATTTATTCTTTTAACAGTAACAAAAGCCATTTATTTATTCCATTTAGAAAGGACACTTTGTTCGGGTCACTTCTCTCTGGAGTGTTCTGTTGCTTTTCTTCCACCTGCCCCTTCCTGGGATGTGTGTGCCTCACCTGGCCCTTGCGCTGGGTCGTGTTTGTGATGTGTCCCCACGTGGGCACAGGGGACCTCTGTGTGGGCCCCTTGATCTACAGTTTCCAAGGGGCTCTGCTCCTGAGTGCCTGAGCGGGCCCCTGAAAGGGCACCTCACGTGCAATAATGAGTGTCTTAGGGACCTGCCTGCAAGGGTGGTGGCAGCTCCCTGCATCCCCCCAGACAGCCACTTGTCACTCAGGCTCATCCATTTTTGCACGTGGTTTTATTTTTTAGTCTTCTGTGGGGTTTTTTGGTGTGGGTTTGGTTTCATTTTCGCTTTCCTACCTGAGATTTGCCACGTGAATACTCGGAAGCTCTGGCTTCCCCTGTCGAGGACCTGCCGAAACAAGACAGGGGGATGAGTGGGTCTGAGAGGCCAGGGGCAGGGCAGGATTGGGGAAACCAGAGCAGAGTTGTGTGTCCTCGAAGCCAGTGCCTGTCTCCGCTTGGTGCCCCTGTCCGGGCTCTGGGCTGAAGTGGAGCAGCCTCAGTTCATCACGGTGCCCCTGAGCTGTGGGGTGGGGCAGGGTGGGGTGGGGCGGGCAGCCTGCAGCGGGGGGGAAGCACCCTCCCTTGCACAACTCCCCCACGTAGCAGACCCCAGCACCTGCCACCAAGTCACCTTTTCTTATGTCTTGAAGTCCACCCTCTTAGAATCTGCCTTCTGTTCATTTCTGTACAGGTACAATAGATGACTTTATTTGTTTAAAATGTTTAATATATATGCATATATATTTGTCCATAAAAATTATGTTTTAAACAGCTGCTGTAGGGTACCTTAAAAAAAAAAAAGTCTTCCAGTGGAGTATATTTTTTAAAGCACAAAATTGGTGCCAAGACTGGGTGAGGAATGTAAATTTCCCCTTGCTATTGGGAGGTTTGTTTTTCCCCCAGTGGGTGGGAGGAACCGAACCTGAGACGTTTAAAGACTGTCCTCACTCCTGTTTCAGGGTGGGCCATGTTCTGATGAATGTTATACATGAGAGGGTCTCATTAGACAGATCCCAGCCTTATCGCCTTGACCCAGTCGTCACCCACAGACGCTGGACAAACCCCTGGGCTCCTTGTCATCTCTCTGCACCCCCGACACCCCAGCTCCCCGAACCTCAGCCCCATCTGTCTTTCCTCTCAGCCCAGAGCCTTGTGGCCTGTACAGTTTTGAAACTCCTGTTCTATTTTATGATGGTTGATAATAGTCAGTAACCTAATAAAGGAAAGTTTATTACAATACAAAGGCGCTTTGGAGTCCCTCTTTGAGCTCTGTGCTGTGCTGTGCTTAGTCCCTTCAGTCATGTCCGACGCTTTGCGACCCCATGGACTGTAGCCTGCCAGGCTCCTCTGTCCATGGGATTCTCCAGGTGAAAATACTGGAGTGGGTTTCCATGCCCTCCTCCAGGAGATCTTCCCAAACTTTGATCTTTAGGGGAAGGGAAAGGGCATGACAAACCCCTCCCAGGTCCATGGTTTTCAACAACAGATAATGGGGTGATGCCCCAGAGCCCTTGGTGGAGGGTGGAGTGTCAACAGGGGTCCCAGATGGAGGAGGAGAATCCCAGAGGCATGATCCTAGAACATCCCCATCCTTTTCAGAAGTTCTTGAGCCTGTAGCTCAGAGTTAGGGACTCACTGAGCTAGTAGAAAGGATTCTGCACATCAGCAAGGACCCTTGGCTCATTGTTGAGCTGACTGTTGGCTTTTCAGAGTCCAAGCACTGGGCACTCAGCTAAAGGAGCTGGTCCTTCACCCATCTTTGCATCCCCAGTGCCAAGTGCACAGGAAGGCTGAATGAGCCCATTCTGCTAGCTGCTCCCCACTCCGCACCCCAGCGGAGAAGACAGGAAGTTCTGGCTTAGAGGACTGGTGACTGATGAAGTGAAGAGTCCAGAAGTTTACTAGATATGACCACACATCATGACTAGTTTCCAAAGAATTAACAAGAGTGCATTCCACTCCCTGCGTGTGTGCCTGTGTGCTCCGTCACTCAGTCGTGTCCAACTCTTGGTGACCCCATGGACTGTAGCCTGCCAGGCTCCTCTGTACATGGGAATTCCCAGGCAAGAATACTGGACTGGGTTGCCATTTCTCCTCCAGGGGATCTTCCCAACCCAGGGATTGAACTCCTGTCTCCTGTGTCTCCTGCATTGGCAGGTGGATTCTTTACCACTGAGCCACCTGAGAAGCCCTCAGCTCCCTGTGGGTACTTTTCATTCTAAAGGCATGTTGGGATCTGCTGGTGCTGGGCAAATTGCCCTGGTCTGAGGCCCAAGACCCTTGGAATCAAGGGCCCCTGTCACTTTCTCTGAGAACCTCCTGGCCAGCTTTCCTGAGACCTCTTGCATCAGACCCAGCTGAGGAATGTTAGTTAAGATGCTCATCTCTGGACGCTGCCTGAGATGGACAGAATGCACATTTCTGGGACCAGGTCCAGGGATGCGTGACTCCCTCCACCTCCCCAGGTGACCTTCTGTGAGAGTTTGGAGACCACTGGTGGTGACTAGGTCAACTCTACTCCTGAAAAAGTTGCAGGATAAAGGGAAATCCTTTCAGTGTGTGACTGGGTTGGACCAGCAAGGAGCCACATGGCCTCCTAAGTCAGACCTGGGTTCCAGTGTTTCTCTGACTCTCATGAGCTATGTGATCCTGGTGAGCCTCTGCAAAGTTGTGTCACCATGGTCCCCATCTCTGAGGAGGGTAGCAAGAGTGACAGAAGTCTTTAATTAAAATATATATATATATATATTTAAAGTTATTTATGTTTGCACTGGGTCTTTGTTGCCGTGTGGGGGCTTTCTCTAGCAGCCGTGATCAGGGGCTACTGTAGTTGTGATGCACAGGCTTCTCGTTGCAGTGGCTTCTCTCGTTGCAGAGCATGGGCTCTAGGCCCAGGAGCTTCAGCAGTTGTTTCACGTGGGCTCAGTGGTGGTGGAGCATGGGCTTTGCTGCCCTACAGCATGTGGAATCTTCCCGGACCAGGAATTGAACCTGTGTCCCTTGCATCCGCAGGCAGATTCCTAACCACTGTACCACCAGGGAAGTCCTATGACATAAGGCTCTAGAACAGAGCCAGACATATCAGCAAGTGTGTAAACACATGCTTTCATAGCTCTTGCACCTCTGGAAAATGACAGTTCCCTGATTGGAATTGGTCTCTGAGAATGGCCCAAACGTTTCTCACCCAACTTCCTGAGAGATATGCTTTCTTCCCAGGTAGTCTTCAAAGATCAAGGTGGGTGTTGGGAGGAGGGACCCCTAGATGCCTTCCACAGATGCAGTTGGAGGAAAGGGGTGGGCTGAACTTATTTTTAGGTTGGAGTTCATGTCTGGGTTGCCACTCCAACTTGCTTAGAAGGAGATGGCAGTAGGAGGAGAAGGGTCAGGGGGTGGAGAGGGGATGGGGGTGGGTGGCAGACACAGAGGGAAAATAAGGGCCTTTGTGTTACCGGGAGACTTCTGGGGAGCAGGCTTTCATGTTGAAGGGAACGGTCTTAATAAAACCATGGTGCAGACTGGCCCATGTGGTTGTAATTAATACCCTGCCTTCAAGCAGGTAGCAGGCTCTCGGGCTTGGCCATAGATGGGAAGAGCCCCCTCCTCCCTCCACCATCCATCTCCTGCACATGACTCCCCACCCGCCCTCCATCCTGCTCCTCCTCGGCGGCGAGATGAGGAATGTGGATTTACTGAACCATAAAGTATGCCGGGGGAGCTGGGGAGGGGGCCGAAGACAGAGCAATTAGTTCATGCTCCGGTCCAGACACCCAAACATGGTTGGAGGCCAGCTGCAAGGAATATTTGAAATAAATGAGCTGCCTGGGGCCAGGAGTTTGCTGTGTTTTCTGTGCGGGGCCATGGCAACCAGGGAGGAAATCATGAGCTAGGGATTGGACTCTAGAATCAACAAATGATGTCCTGGCTGAGCAAGACCGGAGGAAGCCGCTCAGGGCTCTCCGAGGGCTTCTCGGGGTTCAGCTGCCGACGGGCAGGACTGCTCGAGTGTACTCCTGGTGGACTCGGTGGATTCCTGTCCCAGCTTCAGCCCTCTCTGCCATCCATGGGGTTCTGCTCTGACTTTTTCTTTTTTTCAAGAAAAAAGAAAGCTGACACCTCCCTGGGACCTTTCTTCCTAGTCTGGAGAATAGCTGCTGGTCTGATAATGCTATTCCTGGGCCAAAGGGATGTTCCCACTAGGAAAACCTAGGCCAAGGGCAGCTGGCTGCATGGAAGGTGGCACTGACCTTGCCCTGGGCTCTGTCTTCTCACCCAGCTCAGCAGCAGCCTCCTCTGTGACTACTTTGTAGGTACAAAAGGCAAAGGCCCCATGAATCCCTTCCCTGACTCTTCTGAGGTGGACCTCACAGCCATCCCTAAGAATGTGTCTTATAGAAGCACAGGAATAACCGGACCCCGTCTAGGGCCCTTAACTTGAAGTTCAAATACCTCCTGCTTCTGAATCATCTGGTGACCTCAAGGAAAAAGCGAAATCTCAGAAATGTTGATGCCACAGGTGGGATCTGGAATCTCCCTTTTGAAACACCCGTAGCTGACTGGGAGACATTGTCCTCTGAGACCCATGCAGACTCCCCTCTGGTCCTCTTTTCCTTCAGAGACCTGCAAGGAGCTGTGATCCAGAGGAGCTTGGTGAGCACTGGAATGGAAGGTTCCATGGGAATCAGCTCCACCCACTCTGAAGTGCAAGCAACAGCCCCAGAGAGCTGGGGCTGCGAAGCCAGCATCCTGCCCCGGCACAGAGGTGCTTGTCTTGGAGGAGTGAACAGGATGGGTCCAAGGGGAAACCTCAGGCCTGAACTTTGGCTTCGCCTGAGAAACCAGTACTGTGAAATCTGAACCAGGAGCTGACAGGCGCCGTGACCCAAGCACCCCCCATCAGGACCGGTCACTCCACAGATGCTCTCAGCTACTTCCCATGACCTTGGTGCCCACCCAGGACCACGTGCCCCATCTCCTCATGCCATAAGGAGCAGGCGTTCCACTCCCCCTCACACCTGCACCCCGAGGCCCCACCTGTTGAAAGACTTTCAACCCAAGCCCATTTATGAAGTATCTTCCCAAAGATTTCTGTTAAGCAAAGCAGCCGTCAGGCTGCTGATAGCTTCAGGTAGAGCCAACTTCAGGCTCCAAGTAGAGAACCTCACCTTCCCACTGGTCCATGTGTTGACAGGGGAAGGGCCTGGACTCCAGAGCCAGGACAGACCAGGATTGATGCCCAGCTCCCCTCCTCATTGCCTGTAGGGGAACCAGAGCCCCAGGAGCCTTGCTACCTCCATCTATGAAGTAAGAGCCATACTTTCCTGCTGAGGAGGCCCACTGAGACACTGTGTGCTTAGGGCAGGGTACATGAGGGTACATGAGGGTAGCCGGTACCAGGCATTCCTGCCTCACCACTTTCCAACTGGCTCTTTTTAAAAATTAAGCTAAGGACTTCTCTGGAAGTCCAGTGGTTAGGAATCCACCTGTCAATATAGGGGACACAAGTTCAATGCCTGGTCTGGGAAGACCCACATGCCTCAGAGCAATTAAGCCTGTTGTTGTTCAATCGCTCAGTCGTGTCCGACTCTTTTTGACCCTGTGGACTGCAGCATGCCAGGCTTCCCTGTCTTTCGCCATCTCCCAGAGCTTGCTCAAACTCATGTCCATCGAGTTGGTGATGCCATCCAACCATTTCTTCCTCTGTCATCCCTTCTTCCTCCTGCCTTTAATCTTTCCCAGTATCAGGATCTTTTCTAATGAGTCAGCTCTTTGCATCAGGTGGCCAAAGTATTGGAGATTCAGCTTCAGCGTCAGTCCTTCCAATGAATATTCAAGCCCATGCCCCACAGCTGTCGAACCTGTGCTCTAGAGCCCGGGCCACAGCTGCTGAAGCCCATCTGCTTAGAACCTGTTCTGCAGTAAGAGAAGCCACGGCAGTGAGAAGCTTGTGTGCCATAACTAGACAGCAGCTCCTGCTCGCTGCAGCTAGAGAAAAACCCACGCAGCAACGAGGACCCATCACCGCCAAAATAAATAAATAAATGATTTTTAAAGAGCAGATTTGTAAAAACTTAAAGCACTGCCCAGCGCACAGTTAAGTGATCAATAGAAGCCGCCGATGTGATTATTCGCACACAGCCAGGGGTGCCCAGAGACCCTTGTCTGGGCTCCAGTGGCACAGACAAGATGAATGAGACTTTCCCGGGAAGGCATCGGGCAAGGCAGTCGGCTGGGCCTGGGAGCTTCTTTCCTTCTGGATGGAAATGAGGTCACTTTTCTAAAAATCAGTCTCATTGTCAGGGCGGCAGAGTACCCAGCAGTTAAGGGCAGCATGGCCCGGCTCAGTCTGTCTGAACCCGTCTCCACACTGTTTTCGTTTCTGGTTTCTGCCATAGTGAGCTACCAGACCCTGGGTGGTTTCAAACAGCATGCGTTTGTTGTCTTACAGTTCAGGAAGTCAGAAGCCCAAACTCCAGGTGTGGACAGAGCCCTGCTCCCTCTGGAGGCTCTCGTGGAGGGAAATCCTTTCTGCCTCTTCCAGCTTCTGAAGGCTCCAGCCTTTCCTGGCTGATGGCCACATCCCTCCAACCTCTGCTCCCGTCATCAAGTGGCCTGCTCCCCCTGTGTCTCCATGTCTGTATTATAAGGACAATTGTCACTGAATTATCCAGGGTCCTTAATGCAATGGCACCTAAGACCCTTTTTCCAAGTAAGGTCACACTGACAGTTTCCAGGGTTGAAACAAAGACCTGTCTTTCTAAGGGCCATCATTCAACCCTCTACACACATCCTTAGAATGGAGTTCATAAGATACACACTCATAGGATGCCCAGAAGGATTTATGAAACAAACAATAACAGTGGAAATCATAGCCCAGTGCCAGACTGGGCTAGGTGTGGTGGGTGCTGCCACAAGGTGAGAATTCCCAGAGTTATCAGCTACAGCCCCACGGCCCTCCTGCCCCAGCTCTGATGGCCTATCCCATAAAAGCAGGTTGATTGTGGAACTGATAAATGGTGGACACCTAGGCTGAGCGTGGAAGCCCTGAGGCCAGGCTCAGGCCAGGATGTGGAGGGAACTCGGAATTTGACCATGGACAGAGGATGTGGCCCTTTCTCCCTGGGTTTCTCTCTGATCAGCTCCAGTGAGTTGGTGGTGTGGTCTGGAAAGTTATGGGCTTTGTTCAGGTGTCATCAGAAACTGAGGCCGGGCCAGGGGCAGGAAGCCCCAGTGCCCCATGCCCTGTGGACTCTCACTGCCCACCTCCCCATCTTTCTCTGGGACAGAGGGAGGCACTCCCACCCTGCAGCCTCTGCAGCCACACAAGGAAATGGAATGCGAACCCTGGGCTATTTAAAGAGCAGGAGAGCCGGGGGCGCGGCTGGGACCCGGCCAGGCAGGGAGCCTCAGGTCAGCCTGGGGCTCCTCTTTGCACATGGCTTGATTTACGGGAGGGCTGTGAGCAGCTCCAACTTCAGACACAGAACTATTTGAAGCAGCTGCCAGATGTTGTGTCTGAGTTGGGTTTTTACAAGTTGCTTACTGGTTAGCAGCCTGCCTCCCGCTGGAGTTCATCTTGCCCCAGCGGGTTTGGGGCCCTGGCACCAGCCCACGATGGGCCTTTGTTCAGCAGCCTTGCCTCTCCCTCCCGTGCAACCCAGGACTGCTCTGCCTTGAGTGGAGCCAGGCTGGGAGCCTGATTCCCAGAGCATCCAACCTGGCTGGGGTGGCAGCATGGCCCTGACTTCAAGGTGTCTCAAAAGCACCAGAAGCTTGTGGAATGTTCCCCTGGAATACTGTTCAGTCACTAAGTTGTGTCCGAATCTGCAAGACGCCATGGACCACAGCACACCAAGCATTTACATCCTCCCTTGTATCCCGGAGTTTGCTCAAATTCATGTCCATTGAGTCAGTGATTCTATCTAATCATCTCATCCTCTGTCACCCCTTTCTCCTTTTGCCTTCAGTCTTTCCCAGCATCAGAGTCTTTTTCAGCAAGTTGGCTCTTCACATCAGGTGGCCAGAGTATTGGGGCTTCAGCTTCAGCATCAGTCCTTTCAGTGATAGGCAGGGTCTAAAACCAACCTTGAGACCCTGTGGACAGCTCTGCAATGAACGCCCCTTAGAGCAGGCCTTGCCTGCCAGGGCTGTCCCCGGGAGGTGTGGACCCAGACCTCACCCTTTCTTCCCAGCTCTTCCATCCTGGTCCCACTTTGGCCACTTGATACCAGCCTCTTCAAATGGAACATGGAAAACCACAGGGGCCCAGAGCTGAGACTACAGTTCATTTGGGGGTGGGGGGTGGTTCTGGAAGGTTCCCAAACCTCTGGAAATTCCAGTGAACCAGGGAAGTTCCAGGGAGGCACCAGTAAGACCAATCTTCGGATTGAGGCCACCGTGTCAGGTCAGAAGCCAACCTTGTCAAGTGGGCCAAGGTGTCCCCGTGCGAGACTATTGGGGTCCACCGAACTCGGGCTTGGGGTGTTGCTTCTCAGCCCCTCTCCGCTCCAAGGAGGCCTGTGGGGGAGTCACATGACTCAAGTGTACACTTCCTGAGGCCACTTGGAATGACTGCTCAGAAGCTTGCTCTGGGGCAGAGCAGGCAACCAGGGGAAAGAGTGGGGACAAGGGGCGGGGTGCTGAGGAGCCGGGAGGGAGGTTGTGCAATTAATCTTGTTGCATGTGAAAGCACACTTGTGTCCGTCCAGGAATCCCGAAGGCCTCCAAAGTGGACACAGTGTTCAGTCCACTCCTGAAAGTGCCAGCAATGTTTTGTCCACTGAGCAAGAGAACACCCACAGCTGGCACCCGCATCCAGCTCTCCCTTAAATGAAATGCCTCTGGGGGCCTCGCTGGGAGGAGCTGGGTGGGACAGGGCTGGGGGCACTTACCGGGCCCTTGGGGGGGGCCTGCCTTCCGCCCCGCCCCCCCGCCCCATACAAGGGGAGGCTCCCCAGACTGCCTGTTCTAGTAGTCCTCAGGGACCCACCTCCAAACCACTCTTTCCCAGCCCTGCTCACTTTTAACTTCTGACTCTTTCAGAGAACTTGAAAGAGAGATGGCAACCAGGGCACCTTCTCTCCAAGAGCCCAGGTTCCCTGTGGCAGAATTTAGGAAGCCCCCAGGCCCACCCGCTGCAGGATGAGGCCCGCAACAGTCGAAAGAAGCTCAAAGAGACCCAGGCAAGGTGGGTACAAAGGCTGGAATTTGGGGCTTAGATTTAGAATATCAATTACCAAGAAAATAAAGTCTGTTACTGCTTCAATTGTTTCCCCATCTATTTGCAATGAAGTGATAGGACCGGATCCCACGATCTTAGTTTTTTGAATGTTGAGTTTTAAGCCAGCTTTTCACTCTCCTATTTCACTTTCATCAAGAAAGAGGCTCTTTAGTTCTTCTTCATTTTCTGCTATAAGGGTGGTGTCATCTGCATATCTGAGGTTATTGATATTTCTCCTAGCAATATTGATTGATTCCAGATTTTCTTGGGCTCCAAAATCACTGTGGATAATGACTGCAGCCATGAAATTAGAAGATGCTTGCTCTTTGGAAGAAAAGCTATGACCAACCTAGACAGCATATTGAAAAGCAGAGACATTACTTTGTCGATAAAAGTCCATATAGTCACAGCTATTGTTTTTCCAGTAGTCATGTATGGATGTGAGAGTTGGATCAAAAGAGATGGCTGAGTGCCGAAGAATTGATGCTTTTGAACTGTGGTGTTGGAGAAGACTCTTGAGAGTGCCTTGGACTGCAAGAAGATTAAACGAGTCAATCCTAACGGAAAGCAACGTTGAATATTCATTGGAAGAACTGATGCTTAAGCTGAAGCTCCAATACTTTGGCCACAAAGATTGAAGGCAGGAGGAAAAGGGGACGACAGAGGATGAGATAGTTAGATGGCATCATGGACTAAATGGACATGAGTTTGAGCAAATTCCAGGAGATAGTGAAGGACAGGGAAGCCTGGCGTGCTGCAGTCCACAGGGTTGCAAAGAATCAGACGTGACTTAACAACTGAACAACAACTGGCCAAGTTCATGGTGTTGCAAAGATCAAATAAGGCCTCAGCGTGGGCAAAGCCTTGAGAAGTTGCAAAGCCCGAGCTTGCCCAAGATCTTTTTATCATATCTGTTTGTGAGAAAGTGAGAAAGATAAGCATCTGACAGAAGCCTGCTGCTCCCAGAAAGCACCTGTCCTTCAGGTACTATGGCTCCTCCTTATGCAGCCAGGAGCCAGCCCTGGAAGTTGGGGATCCCCTCTGAGTATCCCCCACCCCCAGTTTCCTAGAAGGGTGAGCGGGGGATGAGCTGAAGTAGCAGCCCGTCCAGACTCACCTCTGGAGGACAGGCCCTAGAGGTCGTCCTGGCCACCTCGGAGGGAGACAGCAACCTCTCCCTGCAGGAGACCCCGTGGGAATTTGGAGAAGAGGCACACAGCTCCTATTGTCCCTTTAGGCAAGCACATCTTGATCCCTTGCCTGAGTCAGACAGGTGGGGACCCCAGGGACTCAGACTCAGAAAACCAGTCTTCTGAACAGGAAGTTCAGTGGGAAGACACAGACTAGCACAAGTGGGAGATGGGGCTCTGCATCCAAGTGATACAGATTGAGGAGCAACAGACTTTACCAGGGGATCAGGCCATGGATGTCCTAGCAGGGTTTTGAAGGAGGAATAGGAGTTTTCCAGAGGGAAGAAAAGTGAGTCTAGTTGTTTAGGTTCCTCTGTCAAATAGGGATGGTGATAGGACCTGCCTTGTTGAGTGGCTATTTTAAAGGTACAGGGAACAGGCTCTTTTTAAAGTATAGTGTCTGGGCACAAACAGAGTGCCATTTAAGGGCTGAGTGTATACTAAGTTGCTTCAACCATGTACAACTCTGTGACCCTGTGGACTGTGGCCTACTAGGCTCCTCTGTCCATGGGATCCTCCAGCAAGAATACTGGAGTGGGTTACCATTTCCTTCTCTAGGGGATCTTCCAGACCCAGGAATCAAACTCACATCTCCTAAGTCTCCTTCATTACCATTAGCGCCACCTGGGAAGCCTGATCACAATGTCTGCAAGTGACCAAAAATACAATCCCAGGAACTCACTGTGCACCAGTAGGTGCTCTTTGCACACATTAAAGCATGTAGTCCTACCAACAGCCCTCTGTGGCAGTGTTGCCACAATCTTAGATGCTCAGAGAAGCTCATTCAATTACCCAAGGTCACACAGCTGAAGTGGTGAGGGCAGAATTCAAAACCAGACCTCCCTGGCACCAAACCCTGGACTCTTGACCTCAGGCTCTGCCACCTTCCTCGGGCAGCTGAGAGCTTTCTGCCACCCTGCAGTCACACTCCATTCATTCGGCATGTGTACAGCAAAGACACCATGCTGGAGGCTGTGTTGGGCCCTAAGTGTGGTTCCTGGGCACAGAGTGGACTCTTCCTGCCACAGAGATGAGAGACTGGGCATCGTGTCTGTTTGGCTTGCTACTTGATCTTAGCACACGGTACATTTCAGCAAATGCGCATGGGGTGAACAAGAGAAGAGGTTAGGATGATGGGCTCAGCTCATGATTTAGAGGGCCAGCAGGAGAAACCCTCAGGCTCTTTCTGAAGGTGAAAGAGAGGCAGCCAAGTCTTTTCTGCCTGGGGACCAGGAAGGGGGCCGTGTTAAGATAAGGACTTGACATTGAGAGGTCAAGGCAGCATTTAAGGCAATGAAGGGAACTTGGGACTTTCCTGGTGGTCCAGTGGCTAAGAATCCATGCTCCCAATGCAAGGGGCCCCAGGTTCTATCCCTGATCAGGAAATTGAGTCCTACAGGCTGAAACTGAGAGTGCACACTGAAGATCCCGCATGCCACAAGGAAGATGGAAGACTGTGAATGCTGCAACAAAGACCTAAAGCAACCAAATAACTTTTAAAAAGAAGAGGAAGAGGGAACTTGTCCCTTCAGCTGACACTGAGTGGGGGTCTGGGTGGGAGGGCCAGACATGCCTGGGGCAACAGGAAACATCAGGAGAGGTCGAATTCCTTTCTCCCAGCCAAGCAGACCCCTGGGCCCCATCTGCTCAAGGGTTTATCTGTTGTGCCCTGTCACACCCTGGCCTTCTGTTCCTAGGGGAGGCCGGGACCCAGGCGGTTCACACAGCGTCCTGTGCTCCATAAGCCCTGGGCTGTCTGTCCCCGGCAGGCTTGCAAGAGAGTCAGTCGCATCCATATCCCTCCAAAGCCAAGGCTCAGAAGGGAGCCGGGATGGTCTTCTGGGGGCAGAGCAGGGTCCTGCCTTGCTTCACTCCACAGAAGCTCCCTCCTGCCCAGTTGGGGCCCCCAGCTCTGTACCGTGTGTCTAATGAGCAGGCTCGTTGTAACAGGCTTGGGGTAGGCTGGGGACGTAGAAAAAGCATTAAGGGACAGCACAGAGCAATAGCAAGCGTGAACATCAGAATGCCTTTGTGTCATGCCAGCGCTCTCTTACCATGCAGTCCTCTCCCTGAGGTGCAGGGTCTGAGCTCACCCCCATTTTACAGATGAGGACACTGAGGCACAGAGCAGCTGGCCACACTGCCCACACAGGCCTGGCAGGATCAGTCGGGCTCCCATACACATGTGCTCAGCTCCCACCCTCTATGCCCAGGACCTCAGAGGGTAAAGGGGACAGGGAGGACTCTTGCCTGGGGTGGGGGTTGCTGGGGTCTGAGGTGGGCATGGCTGAGATGGGTGCTCCAGGTGAGACCTGGGGAAACACCACCCAGAACAGAGTGAGCAGCCTGTGAGTGGTTCCAAAAAAGGAGAAGGGGGTCCTGGGGAGGGTGGGGCGCCAGCTAAGGCTGAAGGGTGTGGACAGGCAGAGGGCAGGGAACTAGGGAGAGATGAGGCTGGTGGTGAGGAAGATTGGGCAGGGTGCCCGCCTCTCACTCATGGGTGCCAGGTAGCTTTGCCACTAAGGAAGTGGTAAGGTCAGATCACTGGCCTTGTTGTTCAGTCCCTAAGTCGTGTCTAACTCTGCAACTCCATGGACTGCAGCATGCCAGGCTTCCTTATCCTTCACCATCTCCCAGAATTTGCTCAAACCCATGTCCATTGAGTCGGTGATGCCATCCAACCATCTCATCATCTGTCGCCCCCTTGTCCTCTTGCCCTCAATCTTTCCCAGCATCAGGGTCTTTTCCAAATGAGTCAGCTCTTCACATCATGTGGCCAAAGTATTGGAGCTTCGGCTTCAGTATCAGCCCTTCCAATGAATTTCCGCGGGGCCTCCAGCAGTTTGCTCCAGGACACTCACCTGTGTTTTCACATCTGTTTTGGATCGTGTCCCTCGGAAGCATCTTGAAGACAAGACCAGAGTTACTGCCTTGTTGTAGTTTAGTCAATCGGTCATCTCCAGCTCATTTGCAACCCCATGGACTGTAGCCCACCAGGCCCCTCTGTCCATGGGATTTCCTAGGCAACAATACTGGAGTAGGTTGCCAGTTCCTTTTCCAGGGGATCATCCCAACCTGGGGATCAAACCCATATCTCCTGCACTGGCAGGTGAATTCTTCACCCCAGAGCTGCCAGGAAAGCCCAGGATTGCTGCCTGGGGTGTTGGAAATGCTCAGAATGTATTTGTGAATTAATTCAGTGAATGAACGAATGGACTGTGAGGTGAGCTCCAGACACATGTCTCCTTGATCAATCACTCTTCAAGTCCAGAGAGCTGGGGTGACCAGCAGTGGCCTCTGTGCTGGGGGCAGGAGCCCCAGGACATGGCAGCTGGGTGCTTGGCAGCCCTGGGGAGGCCGAGGTTTTCTGCAGCTGCTTCAGAGGCTGGTCCTGAGCCCCGTGGTGGTCCTCTGTCCCCTCTTGCCCCTGAGGGAGAAACTCTGTAGCCCCCACCTGCCCCCCAGCCACGGTGATCTCTGCTGAGGGGCACCAGCAGAACTGCGGGCTTCCCCTTGTTTTCTCTGAAAGCACCCCCAGGTCCAACACAAACAAGGACCATTGACCTCGCTGGGTTACCTTGGTCTTCCCAGCCCAGAGCTGTTCCCAGCTTATTTTTATGAGCTGTTTAATCTGCACACTGTCTTCTGTTCTCAATAAATGGGGCTGCGCATTCCAGGATGGCCTCGAATGATAACACCAGCTGTCTAGACGGAGGCCAGCCCGCTGACACTGTCATAAATAAAAATAGCTTTGTCTTCCAGCCTCTCTCTGGAGCCTGGGGAGGGCTGAGCAGACTCCCTGCGGGTTGGCTGGGACGCAGTTCCCGTCACCCTGCCAGCCTCTGCCCCTGCCTCCAGACCCCAGGCCCACACCTGGCAGGCTGAGAAGCCCCCACTGCCTGTGGGAGGGAGGAAGGCAGCCAGGTACCCTTGGAGGGGCCCACTGGGACCCGGGTACTCTCCCCTCTCTGTCGACTGTGGTGGCTACTGGAGTAACAGACACCCAGGTGGCCACTGGGAGTTTTAACCTTGGACTCCAAGGTCAGTGGACCTGAGTCTGGGCTGGTAGAGGCTACAGGCCCAAACCCAGAACCACTTGGCGTTAAACTGAGAAAAAGGGTGCATCCTCCACCCAGCAGGGACCCTGAAATCAGCTAGGGTCCTGAGCTCTGCTCAGCATGAGAGTCACGGTACAAGGTCAGAATTTTCAGCCACTCACCCACTCGTTTGTCATCACTTGTCCCACATGTCACTGTCCCTTCCGGCATTCATTCACATATTTGGTCTCTGCTTGTTCCTCAAACTCTGGCTGAGGTCTGCCCTAAGTGACCCTTGAGAGCAGCAGGTAGGTGGGGGGGCCTTGGGGACACCTCCAAGCTCAGTGGGGCTGGCCCAGCTGCATATGTGTGTGTTTTGTGTGTGTAAGAATGTGCAGGGTGGATGTCCAGTCCAGTGTTGTTGTTCAGTCACCCAGTCATGTCCAACTCTTTGCGACCTCAGGGGCTGTGGCACGCCAGGCCTCCCTGTCCCACACCATTTCCCAAAGTTTGCCCAAGTTCATGTCCATTGCATCAGTGATGCTATCCAGCCATCTCATCCTCTAACACCCCCTTCTCCTTCCACCCTCAATCTTTCCCAGCATCAGGGACTTTTCTAATGAGTCAGCTATTCACATCAGGTGGCCAAAATACTGGAGTTTCAGCTTCAGCATCAGTCCTTACAATGAGTATTCAGGGTTGATTTTCCTTAAGATTGACTGGTTTAATCTCCTTGCAGTCCAAGGGACTCTCAGGAGTCTTCTCCAGCACCGTAGTTTGAAGGCATCAATTCTTTGGTGTTCTGCCTTCTTTACGGTCCAGCTCACAACTTGTATGTGACCAGTGGGAAAGTCATAGCCTTGACTATACGGACCTTTGTCAGCAGAATAATGTCTCTGCTTTTCAACACACCGTCTAGGTTTGTCACAGCTTTCCTGCCAAGAAGCAAATATCTTGGGGTTACCAAGACGTTTCATGGCTGCGGTTACCATCCTCAGTGACTTTAGAGCCCAAGAAGAGAAAATCTGTCACTCCTTCCATCTTTTCCCCTTTTATTTGCCATCAAGTAATGGGCCAGATACCATGGTCTTATTTTTTTTAGTATTAGTTTTAAGCCAGCTCTTTCACTCTCCTCCTTCACCCTCATCAAGAGGCTTTTTAGTTCCTCTTCTCTTTCTCCCATTAGAGTGGTATCATCCACATATCTGAGGTTGTTGATGTTTCTCCCACCTGTCTTGATTCCAGCTTGTAACTCATCCAGCCTGGCATTTCTCATGATGTGCTCAGCGCATCAATTAAACAAACAGGGTGACATGCAGACAGCCCTGTCGTACTCCTTTCTCAACCTTGAACCAATCAGTTGTTCCACACAGGGTTCTAACTGTTGCTTCTTGACCAGCATACAGGTTTCTGAGGAGACAGGTAAGATGGTCTGGTATTCCCATCTCTTTAAGAGCTTTCCACAATTTGTTATGATCCACACAGTCAAAGGTATTCTGCTAAGTCGCTTCAGTCGTGTCCAACTCTGTGAGACCCCATAGATGGCAGCCCACCAGGCTCCCCCATCCCTGGGATTCTCCAGGCAAGAACACTGGAGTGGGTTGCCATTTTCTTCTCCAATGCATGAAAGTGAAAAGTGAAAGTGAAGTCGCTCAGTCATGTCCGACTCTTAGCGACCCCATGGACTGCAGCCTACCAGGCTCCTCTGTCCGTGGGATTTTCCAGGCAAGAGTACTGGAGTGGGGTGCCATCGCCTTCTCAGTCAATGAAACAGAGGTAGGTGTTTTTCTGGAATTCCCTAGCTTTCTTTATGATCCAGCGATGTTGGCAATTTGATCTCTGGTTCCTCTTCCTTTTCTAAATCCAACTTGGACTTCTGGAAGTTCTTGGTTCACATAATGCTGAAGCCTAGCATGCAAGATTTTAAGCATGATCTTACTAGCATGGGAGATGAGTGCAACAGTCCAATGATTAGCACATTCTTTGGTACTACCCTTCTTGGGAATTGGGATGGGGTTTGACCTTTTCCAGGCCTGTGGCCACTGCCGGGTCTTCCAGATTTGCTGACATATTGAATGCAACACCTTGATGGCGTCATCCTTTAAGGCTTTGAATAGTTCTGGAACTCCGTCACATCCACTAGCTTTATTAGCAGCAGTGCTTCCTAAGGCCCACTTGACTTCGCTGTCCAGAATGTCTGGCTCTGGGTGACTGGCCACACCATTGTAGCCATCCAGTTCACTTGGATCTTTTTTCATGAGGTTTTTCAGTGTATTCTTTCTATCTCTTCTTGATCTCTTCAGCATCTATAGGTCTCTACTGTTTATGTCCTTTATTGTGCCCATCTTTGGGCAAAATGTTCCCTGGTGGCCAGTGTAGGGGCCTCATAAAGAAAGGCTCATCTGGGCCCCCAGAGTCACAGGCCTGGATTCTCACACTTGCCCACATGGTCTCATACAGGTCAGTTTATGTCTGCACTGCCAACGGTCCTCACAGGCCAGGCACCCTTGTGCAGTACACAACCTCATCATCTAGACAAGGTAGGCCTGTGTCACTTCCCTCTCTTCCCAGCCAGACTGAGTCTCTGTAACAGAAAATCTAGCTCCTCCATGGTCAGTGGAGTCTTTATTTGGGCCTCTGGTGTGTGCACTGGAGGAGCCCTGGGGGTCAGTGGGTGAGCAGAAGAAAGATTTACACAGAACTAAGAGGCAGGAACTTCTAAGAGGCAGGTCCAGTGGTTGGGAGTCTGCCTGCCAATGCAGGGGAACACGGGCTCGATCTCTAGCCCAGGAAGATCCCACATACTGCACAGTAACTGAGTCCATGAGCTGCACTACTGAAGCCCACGTGCTCTAGGGCCCATGCTCTGCAGCAAGAAAAGCCGTAGCAATGAAAGCTTGTGCATCACAGCTAAAGAGAAGCCCCTGCTTGCCACAATTAGAGAAAGCCTGAACACCACAACCAAGATCCAGTGCAGCCAAAAATAATAAATAAATAAATGTGGCTTCCCTGGTGGCTTTAACAGTAAAGCATCTGCCTGCAATGCAAGACATCCGGGTTTGACTCCTGGGTGGAAGATCCCTTGGAGAAAGGAATGGCTACCCACTCCAGTATTCTTGCCTGGAGAAACACATGGACAGAGGTGCCTGGAGGGCTACAGTCCATGGGGTCACACAGAGTCAGAAATTGGAAAATACCCTGACCCTGGGAAAGACTGAAGGCAAAATGAGAAGGGGGCGGCATAGAATGAGATGGTTAGATAGCATCATTGACTCAATGAACATGAATTTGAACAATCTCTGGGAGATGGTGAAGGACAGGGAAGTCTGGTGTGCTGCAGTCCATGGGGTTGCAGAGAGTCAGACACAACTTAGCGACTAAACAACAACAAATAAATAAACACAAGGCAGAAGCTTTGGGATGGACCCTGGGCTCAGAGAGCTGTGGGCTGGATTCACCAAGGACACGTGTCCAAGTGCCTGGCACACCCAGAGCACTCTTCTTGTGAATGGAGTAGAGCTTCTGCTTCCATTATGGGGGACCTGGGAACTAGACCTCGCCCTTCAGACGCCTATCCTGTGCTCCAGCCCGTCCCGGAAGCCAGGGTTTCCCCAGACAGGATTCAGCACACCCATGCTCACTGGCTTCTCCAACACCCCCTCTGCATCCACACCAGGTAGGGAAACTGAGGGTCAGAGGTAGGTGGGAAGGGCCCTTGCCATGAGCTTCATGCACCTGAGCTACCCCCAACCCCCAGAGCCGCAGCCAGGGGAGTGTGAGGGTCTTTCCTGCATCTACTGGACCCGACCTATCAGATCTAAATGGCATCTTTAAGCCAGAATGTTCTGTGGGTGATTTCCCAGAGCATGCCGAGCAGCTCCACAACGAGGAGGGACCACCTTCCTTGTCCCTCTGGCTGCACCCAGGCCTCTCTGCCTGGACCCCGTCAGACTAAGGTGGCCCTGAAGGCCTTCGGCAAGGAGACTGCACACTCCTGAGAGCTTTCTCCCTCCTCCCCTTCTCTCTCCCCTCACACCAACAGCGGGCACAGAACAAGGGGACTTCTGGCCCGAGTGTTTGGTAGTAACGCCACATTATAAGGGAGAGTGAGATGCTTCCTGTGGCCCCAAATCACATCGGCCTCTGGTCACGCAGACAGACTCCAACCACTGGGGCCAGAGTCCCCTCACCTAACTGGGAGGCCACCCCACCCCCAGGCATCTTCCTTCCCCAGCTGCATGGAAGGACAGGGTCCGGGGAACTTGCAAGGAGGGACAAAGAAGGGGAGACTGGCTGCTCGTCCACCTCATCGGATGGTTCTCACGCTTCCAGCTCACTGAGGCCGGGTAAGCAGGAGGCAAAGAGCAAAGGGAGAGATCACAGAGTCTGAGTGCACAGGCTGCCACTTTGTAAAACTAAAAGTGATTGAAAATCTGAGTCAAGGGCCAGGAAGGAGCAGTTTGACAGTGCACAGCCGGGAGGCAAGTGACTAGAGCAAAGTCAAACCACGGCAGGCTGTTCAATGAGCCAGCCTGGAAGCCTAAGGCTTGGGCACCAGACCCTTGCAAGGCCCTCAAACATTCTACTTCAGCATTGGAAGCACTTCCAAGCTGTCTGTGATCATTTTACAGAGAGGGAAAGTGAGGCCCAGAAGGGCATGGGGCAGGGGTGAAGGTTGGCCCAAAGCAAGATGAGTAGCTAGGAAGAGGCAGGGTCTGGGTTTGGATAAAGGCTGAAGCTCCAATACTTTGCCCACCTGATGTGAAGAACCAACTCATTGGAAAAGACCCTGATGCTGGGAAAGATTGAGGACAGGAGGAGAAGGGGGCAACAGAGGATGAGATGGTTGGATGGCATCACCGATTCAATGGACCTGAGTTTGAGCAAACTCCAGGAGATGGTGAAAGACAGGGAAGCCTGGAGTGCTGCCGTCCATGGGGTAACAAAGAGTCAGACAGGACTGGGCTGAACAGCAACAACGGCAGCTCTGATTCCAGGCCCCCTGGCCCCTCCGCCTCCCCGTCCCCTGCTTCCCGTGTCACTCACTGCCTGGCACTGGGTTGGCAGAGACATGTTTATTCCATGCCCCTCTTGGAAAAAAACAGAGCTGTGTCTGCCCAGCCCCTCACACTTCAGCCTCCCCACAATGAAGGCGCCAGGGGTAGCAGGGACCACAGAGGACCATCAGCCCAGGCTCTGCGGGCCTCCCACCTGACTGGGCACAGAGTGAACAGAAGGGTCACAGAGGGGACAAGAGCCACAGGCCCCGTGAGCAGCATGACAACCCATCACAGGCCTGGAGATGGGACTCCGGCTCCAGTGGGGACAGGGTGCTCACTGTCAGCTGAGGCCCTGCGCAAACTTCTCTGGTTCAAAGTTCCGCTTGGTTCTCTCAACAAAGGGAGTGGGCCACCTTTTTACAGCAAAGGAAACTGAGGCCCAGAGGGCAAAGGGCCAGCCCAAGATCACACAGCCAGGATGAGGCAGATGGAGTGCCGGCCTTCTCTTCCCACATCAGAGCCTTTGTGGGGCGCAGCTAGGGGCTCTGGAGCCACAGGGACAGACTTTGAAGAAGCAGCTCCATCCCTCAGCAGGGTTTATGGTGTTGAAGTCCTGTCCGTCTGCACCCCCTGCCCCCAGCAGACTGCCCACCCCCTGCTCCCTAGATCTCTGGACTGGAAGGACCCTTGAGCTAAGGATGAAGGAGCCCCAGCCCCTCATCTGCCCGCCTTGCCCTCACTGCTGTGGATGACAGATAAGACTTTGGCCCACTGAGCTCTCCAAGCTGGAGATCATTGCAACTGCCCTTTCCAGAAGTCTCTATGGTACCCTGACTTCCCTTTGGGAGGAAGTGCCTACCTGGCACGAGACCCAATCCACCAATGTCTCCCTTGGGGCTCCTGCAGGCTCTGTCGGGAAGAAAGCTCTCTCCCTGCTGAGGACCTGAAGCTGGGAGGATGAAAGCCAGCTTGGCCCTTCTCAGACAGAGTCGCTGAGGGCAGAGCTAGCACCGGGGGATGCAGAGCCAAGAGACGGAAACGTGGAAACTAGCAGATTCTGCACCATCATTTGCACATGAGAGGCGTCTCAGGCCAGGCCACTCTCAAGGGCGTGTCAGGCACATGAGTCCATAAATACTCTTTTTGCTGAAGCCAGCAAAAGCTGGGTTTCTATCATGGCAACGAAAAGCATTAGAGCAGTCCAGGTGCTCAGACCCTAACCCCTCCGCATCTTCACACCCTGAAGGATGCCTTCTGGAGGCAGAATTGGCTTTTCCTAGGACTGCAAGAAGATCCAGCCAGTTCATCCTAAAGGAAATCAGTCCTGTATATTCACTGGAAGGACCGATGCTGAAGCTGAAACTCCAATACTTTGGCCACCTGATGCGAAGAACTGACTTATTGGAAAACACCCTGATGCTGGGAAAGATTGAAGACAGAAGGAGAAGGGGACGACAGAGGATGAGATGGTTGGATAGCATCACCGACTCAATGGACATGAGTTTGAGCAAGCTCCAGGAGTTGCTGATGGACAGGGAAGCCTGGCGTGCTGCAGTCCATGGGGTTGCAAAGAGTCGGACACGACTGAGTGACTGAACTGAACTGGGATCCTGAGAGAAGGAGGATATTGCTTATGGCTGTGAAGCCCAGAGAAGCCCTACAGCCCCACCTCCCAGTCTCAAGGCTTTGCATGAGTAACAGCCTCATGGAACTTGTTTCATCATTCAAGTGGAAAATGAAAAGTCATAGCGTTAGTTGCTCAGTCATGCCCAACTCTTACAACCCCATGGACTATAACCCGCCAGACTCCTCTGTCCATGGAATTCTCCAGGCAAGAATACTGAAGTGGGTTGCCATTCCCTTCTGCAGGGGATCTTCCCCATCCCAGGGATTGAACCCAGGTCTCCCACATTTCAGGCAGATTCTTGCTCGTCTGAGCCACCAGGGAGTTATTATTAATATTATAGGACATCCCACCTGATCCCAAAAGGAGAGCTGTGGCCCAGGGACATGGAGACAGAAGCCCCGGGGACCTCAGTGGACCCCAGCTTGCCTGGGGGTGCAGGAAGTCCTGCCACCCATGTCTGTGCTAATGATGATAACTTTGGCATCTGGGCACATTACTCTTTGTCTGTTATCACCTGGGCAACTGTGAGATTTTCCAGAGAGCCACCACGTGCTTTCTTCCCCATGCCTCAGGCCCAAGTCTGTGGTTGCAGATCATCATGGAATCAAGCATCAGCAGAGAGGGTCTTCCTCTGCAGTAGGGTGTCCAGGAGGACTGAGATGGGGAGGGGCATTCTCTGTTTCCTCCCAGTGATGGGTGGAGACATCTGAGCGGGAAGCATTCTGGTCATCACAGAAGCTCCAGAGTCAACTGACCAAGCAGTATAGTGCAATCTGTCATGATCACCCCCAACAAGTACTAAAGTGGCTGCAGTAAGGATGAGGCAGCACGTGGGCAGGCGGTGCTTCTCTCCCTGTGGCTGTGACTCCAGCCCTTTCTCTCCCACCTGAGGAAACCAACCTCAGAACAATGAGCAGGAGATGACATCATTATAAGACTCTGAGTTGCAAGATTCCACATGCAGCGGAACAAGAAACCCATGCACCACAAGTGCTGAGTCCACACTCGAAAGCCCATGCTCTGCAACAAGAGAAGCCACTGCGATGAGAAACCCACTCCCTGCAACTAGAGGCCAGTCCCGACTCACCTCAAGTAGTAAAAGCCTCCAACAATGAAGACCCAGCACAGCCAAAGATAAGACATTAACGAATAAATTTAAAAAAAGAATGACATAGCCTAAGGACAAAAAATAAACTGATTAGAACCAAATAGGCCCAAGGTGGTAGACAAGTTGACTTTCATTAGACCTTGAACCTCAGTTCAGTTCAGTTCAGTTCAGTCGCTCAGTCGTGTCTGACTCTTTGCAACCCCATGAATCACAGCACGCCAGGCCTCCTTGTCCATCACCAACTCCTGGAGTTTACCCAAACTCATGTCCATCGAGTCGGTGATGCCATCCAGCCATCTCATCCTCTCTCGTCCCCTTCTCTTCCTGCCCCCAATCCCTCCCAGCATCAGGGTCTTTTCTAATGAGTCAACTCTTCACATGAGGTGGCCAAAGTATTGGAGTTTCAGCTTCAGCATCAGTCCTTCCAATGAACACTCAGGACATCTGAGTGAACATCTCCTTTAGGATGGACTGGTTGGATCTCCTTGCAGTCCAAGGGACTCTCAAGAGTTCTCCAACACCACAAGTTCAAAAGCATCAATTCTTCGGCACTCAGCTTTCTTCACAGTCCAACTCTCACATCCATACATGACCACTGGAAAAACCATAGCCTTGACTAGACAGACCTTGTTGGCAAAGTAATGTCTCTGCTTTTGAATATGCTATCTACTACTACTACTACTACTAAGTCGCTTCAGTCGTGTCTGACTCTGTGCGACCCCATAGACGGCAGCCCACCAGGCTCCCCTGTCCCTGGGATTCTCCAGGCAAGAACACTGGAGTGGGTTGCCATTTCCTTCTCCAAAGCATGAAAGTGAAAAGTGAAAGTGAAGTCGCTCAGTCATGTTCGACTCTTAGCGACCCCATGGACTGCAGCCTACCAGGCTCCTCCGCCCATGGGATTTTCCAGGCAAGAGTACTGCAGTGGGGTGCCATTGCCTTCTCCGGAATATGCTATCTAGGTTGGTCATAACTTTCCTTCTAAGGAGTAAGTGTAATTTCATGACTGCAATCACCATCTGCAGTGATTTTGGAGCCCCCCAAAACAAAGTCTGACACTGTTTCCACTCTTTCCCCATCTATTTCCCATGAAGTGATGGGACCAGGTGCCATGATTAGTTTTCTGAATGTTGAGCTTTAAGCCAACTTTTCACTCTCCTCTTTCACTTTCATCAAGAGGCTTTTTAGTTCCTCTTCATTTTCTGCCATAAGGGTAGTGTCATCTGCATATCTGAGGTTATTGATATTTCTCCTGGCAATCTTGATTCCAGTTTGTGCTTCTTCCAGCCCTGTGTTTCTCATGATGTACTCTGCATAGAGGTTAAATAAGCAGGGTGACAATATATAGCCTTGACGTACTCTTTTTCCTATTTGGAGCCAGTCTGTTGTTTCATGTCCAGTTCTAACTGTTGCTTCCTGACCTGCATATAGGTTTCTCAAGAGGCAGGTCAGGTGGTCTGGTATTCCCATCTCTTTCAGAATTTTCCACAGTTTATTGTGATCCACACAGTCAAAGGTTTTGGCATAGTCAATAAAGCAGAAATAGATGTTTTTCATGAAACTCTCTTGCTTTTTCAATGATCCAGCAGATGTTGGCAATTTGATCTCTGGTTCTTCTGCCTTTTCTAAAACCGGCTTGAACATCTGGAAGTTCACGGTTCACGTATTGCTGAAGCCTGGCTTGGAGAATTTTGAGCACTACTTTACTAGCGTGTGAGATGAGTGCGATTGTGGGGTATTTTGAGCATTCTTTGGCATTGCTTTTCTTTGGTATTGGAATGAAAACTGACCTTTTCCAGTCCTGTGGCCACTGCTGAGTTTTCCAATTTTGCTGGCATATAGAGTGTAGCCCTTTCACAGCATCATCTTTCAGGATTTGAACCTCAGTATACACTCATTGTTTAACACATCAGCAAGCTAAATGGCACACCCACAGGCAGCATGACAGTTCCAAAGCCCACCATAAAGGTCCAAAGGTTGGCAGTGGCCCAGTTCCTGGAAATCCCCGCCCCTTCCCCAAAATGGCTGGAATACGCCTCCCCCTCATTAGCCTATGAAATAACCCACCCCTATAAAAACTGAAAACATCAGGGTATGCCCTGGTGCTCCTCTCACCTTCTGAGATAGCCCACACTCTGCCTGTGGAGTGTTTCTCTCCAAATGAGTCCACTTCTAACCTATCACTTTGTCTCTCACTGAATTCTTTCTGCAATGAAACATTAAGAACCTGAGCTTCATTAAGTCCTGAGACCAGGGATGTGATCTCAGTTAAAAGACCACAGGTTCAAGTCCCGATCTGAGTTACACAGTTTCGGTTCATGTGTCAGCAAGTTCAGGATGGGGCTACTCGGGGCTTGACCAAGAGGTCAGGAGGCACCTGGGCCCCATCTCAGTTCTGGGTCCTGGGTCATTTGCATGGGCTCCATCTCAAGGTGGCCCTCCCCCCGCAGTGGCGATGACTGCCAGCCCTCCCACCTCCTGTTCATCCTCAGTGATTTTTCCTTCCCCACGGTTTCTTCAAAAGTTCCAGGATGGAGCCTTATCGACTCAGGCCACCTGTCCCGGGGCTGGAGAGATGCGTCGTTGTGATGTTTTCATATTCTGGTCACCTGTCCACTCAGGGGCTGGGGGCTGGGGTCAGTTCCACCCAACAAGGGGAAGGAGGGGAGGTTCCCAGAGGAAGGTCCAGGAGCCGCCACCGGGGATGAGGAAGGAGGGCCAGGCAGGGCAGACCTCAGATGGCCTCTGTGTTAGTTCCCTGTGCTGCTCTAACAAACTGTCACAAAATGACCAGTGTGTGTATGTTTGTATGTGTGTGTTCAGTCACTGAGTCATGACTGACTCTTTGCGACCCCATCGACTATAGCCCCCCAGGCTCCTGTGTCCATGGAATTCCCCAGGCAAGAATACTGGAGTGGGTTGCCATTTCCTACTCCAGGGGATCTTCCTGACCTAGGGATCTAACCCATGTACCTTGCATTGCAGGTAGATTCTTTACCACTCAGTTCAGTTCAGTCCAGTCACACAGTCGTGTCCAACTCTTTGCGACCCCACAGACTGCAGCACACCAGGCTTCCCTGTCCATTGCCAACTCCCAGAGCTTGCTCAAGCTCATGTCAGTTGAGTCGGGGATGCCATTCAACCATCTCATCCTCTGTCGTCCCCTTCTCTTGCTAGCACCACCTAAAACAACACAAATGTATTATCTTACAGTCTGGGGGCCACAGTCCTAAAATCAAGGTATCAGCAGAGCTGACTTATGGAGGCTCCAGGGCAGAATTTATTTCCTTGCCTTTTCCAATGCCTAGAGGCCGCCTGCATCCCTTGACTCATGGCTCCTTCCTCCAACTCCTCTTTCTCTCTGCTCTGGCTGCCATACGAAATAGCACTGACGGGATGACTTGAAGAACAGAAATCTATGTGTCACACTTCTGAAGGCCAGGAAGTCCCGGATCAAGGTGCTGGCTTAATTCCTAGTGAGAATTCTCTTCCTGCCTTGTAAATGGTCACCTTCTCATTGTGGCCTCACATAGTCTTTCTTTAGCATATAAACACAAGTTGGGGGTGGAGGTGGAGAGAAGAGTAAGAAGGAGGAAGAGGAGAAGAAGAAGAAAGAGGGACTGTTCCCTGGTGGTCCAGGGGCTATGACTCTGCTCCCAACGCAGGGGGCCTGGATTTGATTCCTGGTCAGGGAACTAGCTCCCACATGCGGCAACTAAGATCCAGCACAGCCAAATAAAGTGAAGTGACTCAGTCATGTCCGACTCTGTGACCCCATGGACTGTAGCCTACCAGGCTCCTCTGTCCACGGTATTTTCCAGGCAAGAATACTGGAGTGGGGTGCCATTTCCTTCTCCAGGAGATCTTTCTGACTCAGGGATAGAACCCGGGTCTCCCGCATTGCAGGCAGATGCTTTGCTGTCTGAGCCACCAGGGAAGTCCAACAGCCAAATAAATAAATAAATATTTAAAAAGAAAGAAGAAGGGGATGGGAAGGAGGGCAGAGGGAGGAAGGGGAGGGGGAGAGAGGGAATGAGCAAAGGGAACAGGAGAAGGAAAGAGTGCAACCTCTCCAGTGTCTCGTCTTCTAAAGACACTGATCCTGTCTGGTCAGGGCCCCATCCTTATGACCTCGTTTAACCTCAGGGAGTTTCTTAGAAGCCCCATCTCCAACTATAGCCACACTGGAGTTAGGGGAGTTGTTAGGGATTAAATATGTGGATTCTGGGGGGATACGACATTTAGCTCATGACTGTCTCTCTCTTTCTGACCCTCCTGCCTCTCCTTTATAAGGACCTTGTGACCATGTGGGCTCACCTGGATAATACGGGCTAATCTTGTACCTCAAGGTCTTTCATCACGTGTGTAAAGTGGCTTTTGCCAGCAAACTCATATCATCACAGGTTCAGGGGATTCGGAAGCAAACATCTCTGGGAAGCCCTTATTCTACCACCTCCCCTGCAAGGATTAGCCTTGTGTCCATCTTAATGCCAGTCCTAACTCTTGCTAGTGACAAATTATTCGGTCCTGCCTCAGAGAACCATACAGCCTTTTAGATCCTGCAGTTGGAACCCTGTCCCTGACCTTTGCAAATGGAACCTAGCACTCAGCCCAGTGGCAGACAGAAAACCTTCTCCTGATTGGGAGGGGGCAGGGCAGAGCCGAGGCCCAGTGCTGCTGAAAGCCCAGAGGACACTGGTACCTGGAGCATCACTGTCACCCATTGCCCCAGGAAGCCAACAGAAGGTACAGTGAGAGGGAAGGACCTGCTGGAAGGAGGGAGGGACTCAACTGCTCCCAAACTTTCTGACCCACCTACATGGACTCAGGAAAGAATTCCAGATCAGTAAAAGAGCATTAAGATCCCCCCAAAAGAAAAAGAAATGATACAGATGAACTTACAAAACAGAAAGAAACTCACAGACTTAAGAGAACAAACTTATGGTTGCCAGGGGGAAGGATGGGGGGAAGGGATAGTTAGGGAGTTTGGGATGGACCATGGAGAGCAAGGAGATCAAACCAGTCAATTCTAAAGGAAATCATCCCTGAATACTCATTGGAAGGACTGATGCTGAAGCTGAAACTCCAATAATTTGGGCTCCTGATGTGAAGAGCTGACTCACTGGAAAAGACCCTGATGCTGGGAAAGATTGAGGACAGGAGGAGAAGGGGATGACGGAGGATGAGATGGTTGGATGGCATCATCGACTCCATGGACGTGAATCTGAGCAAACTCCAGAAGATGGTGAAGGACAGGGAAGCCTGGAGTGCTGCAGTCCATGGGATCAAAAGAGTTGGACACAACTGAGTGACTCAACAGCAACAACAAATATTTTAAATGGATAACCAACAAGAACTTACTGTACAGCAAAGGGAACTCTGCTCAATATTATGTGGCAGCCTGGATAGGAGATGAGTTTGGAAAATGGATACATGTATATGTATCCATGTATATGTATCCATGTATATGGCTGACTCCCTTCACTGTCCACCTGAAACTATCACAACATTGCTTGATAATTGGCTATACCCCAATACAAAACAAAAAGTTTAAAAAACAAACAAACAAAAAGATTCCCCCAAAGTGAGTGATTTACGAGAGGAGAGGGAGATGGATACCAAATGGTCACACCTCTGAGCTGGCACCTCCAGGACTAACTCCACACTCAGCAGTGTCCTGGCAGCCTCCTCTCGGCCGTTAGGCCCCCAGCAGTGGTGTTTGTGGACAAAGCTCTGGGCCTGCAGAAGCATTCTGGTCTCAGCAAACCCCAGGAAGGGGAAGGACTCCCCAGCAGAGCACCCTGGCCAAGGCTGATGCCCTGCTGCTCTCTGCTACCCTCGGGGCCTCTCTGTAAAAGCCCAGCCCTGCCCCCCACACCCTGTCCAGCTGGACTCCAGGGGACTGAGGCCTCCACAGCTTAGGTCACCCTGCTTGCGCTGGGCCCTGAGGCTCCTGTCCTGGGGAGGAACAGGTCCCTCCAGGCTGGGGGCTAGATGAGCTCCTGGACCCAGCAGGCTTCTCCCCTGGAATGGATTCCAGAGTCCAGAATCCTCCGCTCAATCATCAGTGACCAGCAGCTGGAGAGATTGAAAAGGACTCTTTGGTGAAGTCAGAGGCTGAGCAGCGCCCTTGTTTGGAGCGGACAAGCCCAGGCACTGTTCAGCTGGCACAGGGCCCCTGGCCAAGGCCGGCCAGCCACACCCTTGGACAAGCCAGGTTTTTCCTGAGTGGAAGCCGGGTTCAAATCCCATGTGCTCTGCAGGACCCAGGAGTCAGGCAGGCCATCCGGGTCCCGTAGGAAAGGTGGGGAATGCTGGCCGGCAGCCGGAGGGGAGGGGAGAGGATGCGGAGATGCTTCCAGGCTGCTTCTCCACCCTCCTGAGTCACACGGGAACGTTTGAGACCAGAGGCAGGTGGCCTGGGCGGGGAAGGGGGGCAGGGGGAGCTGCAGGACGGGAACCTTCTCACATTCCCTGCTAGGATCACCGTGGTGATAGGAGGAGGGGGTGTGGAGGGGGCAAGGGAAGCTGGGAAGAGGTGGAGAGGAGGGTCAGCTGCAACTTCAGCCTGTTCGCTGCTTCCTCTCCTCCCCACCTCCCTCCTGGCCAGGGACGTGGCCCACCAAGACCTCATTCTCTGGACACACTGGCGGGCCCCACCCACAGGACAGGGGACTGGCCTCCCCACTCCCCTCAGATCCCAGGGCAGCCTGGACTCACATTCACCCCCCCCGCCCCCCGCTCTCTCCCACCCCTGGGGACTTCTCCTTCACTCTACCCCAAACATCAAGCCAGGCAGGCCCTTGCAGGGCAGTAAACACCACTCTCATCTCTGTCTTGGCATCATGGCACAGATTCTTTCCAGTCCCCACTATGACCCAACGGGGTCGCTCACAAATTAGTAACTAAGCAACCAGCAAGAGCTGCCTTGCATGACCCCAGAAGACGTGACTAGGGATCAGCCTGGGTTCCCCCCACCAAGCCCCTGTCTGGGCTTTTAATGGGAGCCACCCTCAAGCCCCTTCCCAGAGAGTATCCCGCTGTCCCTGGGATCCACAGACTGTTTCTGGGCACCATCCTTGTTTGCCATTTGGTGCTTCAAGCAAGAAGAGCCCTGTTTTGCCAGCTGCTGGCTGGCACCTCGGTCCATCCTGCAGCTGGAGGCCCAAGCAGGGAGCCCTGAGAAGCCCTATGAAGTCCCGTCTGGGCTGACAGCCCTTCTCCGTAGCCTCCTACCAGGGGATCCCACTGCCTCTGGTGTGGACAAACACCCCCAGAGCTCCGAAAAGTGCAGCCATCTTTCCAGAAAACATGCAACCAGGCTAGGCCTCCTGGCAGCCGCTGCATGCAGTTCTTGGGGCTAGACCCACTGGGGCCGATGGCTGTCTGCAAACTGACATGGGCTTTGGGGTGCAAAGAGGAACCAGAAGACCTCAGGGTGCCGAGCTCAGCCCCACCCTGACCACCTCCTACACAGGCAGGACTGAGGAGAACCTGGCGGGGTGGGGGTGGGGGGGCAGTGTTTAGTGCCTTGTACCCAGGCTTAGAGGGCGGGCAACGGGGATTAGTCAAAGATTCCAAGTTGGGTCCGTGGCCAGCCCAATCATGGGGATCTTCTCCAAGTGAAAACTTCGGCCTGGGCTTGGATGGAAGTTGGCCTATGAGCTGGAAAGAGCCCGGTCCACCTGGCTGGAGATGTTGATGGCCCAGGCCACGCCAACCTCCAGGGGTCTGGAGCAGGGAGGAGTTTGGCTTTGCTATCTCTGCCCCTGGAGGAGAGGGGTTCCTTCCTGCCAGGACACACAAGGGGTTTGGGGACCAGCAACTGAGCCTCCAGTTCAGCTGCCCACAAACATCCCTGAACAATGCTCTCTGCCAAGCCCTGTGGATGGCGGTGAGATGCGGAAATAGACAAAACCAGTCCCTGTCTTAGAGGAATTCCCAGGAGACAGGTAAATGGCATCACAGATGTACAGAAGCCCAGAGAAGCCACTGAGAACCACTGGAGAAGGACCCCTGAGCTGAGCCTTGCACGATGGGGAGACTGGGTCAGCAGGAAGGGGTGAGGATGCTGAGAGAGGCCTCTGCAGGGGTGAGGGGGGCCAGGGCTCATTTGTTCAGCCATCCCCTCCCAGTGCCCCCCACGTGCCAGGCCCTGGGAGGCATGAGCCAGCACACAGCCCCCTACTCTGAAGCCTCTGTCATCCAGGAGGCCGGAGGCCACAGCTGCACCTGCCCGGCCGGCGGCCAGGGGAAGTGACTCGCCTCCCAGGCTCCTGCAGGCTGCATCTCGAGGGAGCCCACAGGAAAGAGTTTGCAAGTTTTATGGCCACTGAAGTCAGCTTGGGCCTGGGCCGGGCGCAGGCCAAGCCGGCCGGTTCTAATTAGAGGACTGGGCTCCTTGCAGTGGCCCTCGGGGCTGGGGGCGATGCCAGGTTTGCAAAACGGCCAGCACTGTTTTGTACTGGTATCTCCCAGCAACGGGGGCCACTCTGACGGCGGGGAGGCACCCTGGGAGCTGGTGAGAGCCAAGGCCAGCCTGCTGCACGGCCTGTGAGCAGCCAGGCCTGACTGCCCTGGGCTGGAGCTGGGCCTCCTACCCTTGCCGGCCCCTCGAGGGACTGAGCTTGGGGAGCATCAGTCCCTGTAGGGCTGAGGAACCACTGCCCTCTCCTGCCCATGGCACCAGGGCCAGGACCCAAAAGGATGAAGGCAGAGCCTGGTACTGGCAATTACTTTATTGCCTTAGGTTGCCCTGAGCTAGCATTCTAATACCATGCCTGGCACATGCATAGTAGGTGCTCAAAATAATGGAGGACAATGGGAAGTGGGAGGGAGGTTCAAGAGGGAGGGGACATATGTATACCTATGGCTGACTCATGTTGACGTATGGCAGAAACCAACATCATATTGGAAAACAATTATCCTCCAATTAGTGTGTTAGTGATAGTGCTCAGTTCAGTTGCTCAGTCATATCTGACTCTGCGACCCCATGGACTGCAGCACGCCAGGCTTTCCTGTCCATTACCAACCCCACCAAGTTCCTCTGTCCATGGGATTTCCCAAGCAAGAATACCGGAGTGGGTTGCCATTTCCTTCTCCAGGGGATCTTCCCAACCCAGGGATCAAATCTGAGTTTTCTGAATTGGCAGGTGTTTTCTTTACTAACAAGGGAAGCCCAATCCTCCAATTAAAAATCAATTAAAAAATTTTTAAAAAGAAGCCAAAATAATAATAATAAAGGACAAATAACTGGAACCCAATGTCCAGACAATGCCTAGCACACAGTTGGTGCTTGAAAAATATAGCCTGAATAGCCAAATCCAGTGGTTAGAACTTTGCCTGGCCTATGGCAGGAGCTCACTGTGAATGGGTTGAACGAAGGAAGCAATGAGATTTATCTTCAGCATGAGGCCATTGGCTAGAAGCAGGTACCCTGCTGTGCTTCTCCCTGCCCCCACCCCACCCTGCATCCCCAGTGCCCAAGCCGGAGGTTCCTGCCCCACTGCTGGGGGTGGGGGTGGGGGAGAGATGCCCGAAGGCAGCTGGTCAGACAGTGTGAGTCTGGCCTTTGAGTGCTATTCCCGGCAGTTCCTCTGATTCACAGCTGTCCCAGGAACAGTCATGGCTGTGTCAACAAATATTGGTGACTCTCAATGACCTCTCCGTCTCGCAGGGCTGTTTGGGCCTTCCTGCTCCAAAAACCCAGTCCAGGCCATTGTTATTCCAGCCTGTGTATAACTCCTCTGGCCAGTGAGAGGGCCTCAGAGAATGAATGACCCTGCTGAGCTGATACCAGGAAGCATGTGCCGTGTCCCAGCTTTGCCTTTTCACATACCCACAGCTCCCCAGACCGCCTGGGAATTTGTGCACCTGGATGCAGACAGTTGGGCGATGTTGGGACCCGAGGCAGAAAGATACTCAACTTTGATCCTGCCCTTCCCCCCGCACCCCTGCCTTGGGTGTCCGTTGTCTCCCTTCATGATCTGAATGGACAATATCATGTCGCAGATGGACACACACGCTGGGCAGAGACAAGCTGCCCTTGAGTTAGAATTTGTAGTATTTCCTCTATTGCACCCTCTTTATGGGGACAGCACAGTTATGAGCACAGGGGATTTCCTGTCATCTCCTAGATTCAACTTCAAAAAATATTTATTGCCTGCTACCTATATGCCTTGAATTCTGGGGAACACAACCAAACCAAAGACAGACTCAGCCCAGGCCTCAGAGAGCTGGCAAAGCAGATGGTTAAAGAAGATACTGCTTAGAGAAGGATTAGGGCTTTGGTGGGCAAGCTCAGATGCTACCAAAGAATCACGAAGACAAAAAGGGCCTGCGACCAACCACCATATCTGTTCTTGTTTGGATCCTGGATTAAAGCAAAATAAGGCTGGTCACTAATTTTAGGGACTATTGGGGAATAAAATTATGTATTGCATATTGGATCATATTCCTGCATCAAAGTTAAATGCTTGGGCATAAAAATGGAATTTGGGCCATGCAGGAGACTGATCCTGATCTTAGAAGGCCCTTGTTTAAATATTCAGGAGACGGGACTTCCCTGCCAATGGTTAAGACTCTGAGCTCCAATGCAGGGGGCCCAGGTTCCATCCCTAGTTAAGGAACTAGATTCCACAGGCCTCAAAGGAGATCATGTATGCTACAACTAAGACCTGGTACAGCCAAATAAATTTTATAAAGAAATATTCAGGAGTGAGGGTCATCGTGTCTGTGATTGGCTTGAATATGTGGTTGTCATCGAGGAGTCATCACCTGCAGGCTGAGCAGGAATTAGCTGAGAAAAGCAGGGAGAAAGTACACAGGACTGGGGTTAGCCTGGCAGAGGCCAGCACTCAGAAGTGGCTGCAGGGAGAACACGTGGGAGGCAGGACATCCTAGGACGTGGCAGGCAGGAGGCAGCCAGAAGGCAGGACGAGGATGGTGTTGGTGGGTGTGGAGAGAAACAGGGGTAACTGAGGTAGAATTGACAGTGCATGGTGCTGGATTGTATGTCCCCACAATCCAGAGGAGTTGTGGAAAGGTCGAGAGACCTCCTGGTTTCTGGCATAAGATCCAGGACAATGGAGGTACCACAGTCAGAGGCAGAGACCTGACTTGGAGAGAAGCAGATTTCGAGTGGGAGAAGGTCCAGGCTCGGATCAGACTTGTCAAGTTTGGGGCTTGTCAGTTCAGTTCAGTCGCTCAGTCATGTCCGACTCTTTGTGACCCCACGGACTGCAGCACGCCAGGCTTCCCTGTCCAGAACCAACTCTCAGAGCTTGCTCAAACCCATGTCAATCGAGTTGGTGATGCCATCCAACCATCTCATCCTCTGTTGCCCCCTTCTCCTCCTGCTTTCAGTCATTCCAAGCATCAAGGTCTTTTCCAATGAGTCAGTTCTTTGCATCAGGTGACCAAAGTATTGGAGTTTCAGGTTCAGCATCAGTCCTTCCAATGAATATTCAGGACTGATTTCGTTTAGGATTTCTCTGGTGCTTGTAGGGCATCTCAATTAGAGTTCCAGGTGTCTTAGGGGTAAAGAATCCTCCTGCCAATGGAGGAGATGCAGGAGATAGGTTTGGTTCCTGGGTAGGGAAGATCCCTGCAGGTGGAAATGCCCACCCACTCCAGTAATCTTACCTGGGAAATCCCATGGACAGAGGAGCCTGGCGGGCTACAGTCCATGGGGTCAGAAAGAGTTGGACATGACTGAACATGCATGCACGACATGCACTACCCCCAAAAAACCGTGAAACCAGAACTCTGACCTGGTTCAAATGGGCTGTGGGATGCCGTGTCCTTCAGCAATGCCATCCAGCCTGACGAGGACAGACGGAAGGACGTCTAGAACGGAAAACGTGTGACTGCCCATCCCGGGGCTGTTTTCCCAGTTTCCTCCCCATCTGCCTGGAGGGATGGGCGGGGCTGGGACCCTGGGACGGTGACATCCTCCATCCCCACAGGGCCCTCAACAGGCGCCAGGATCCCGACATGCACCCAGAGGCCACCCGCCTCCTGTCACGGGTCTGACTTCCCAGAACTCAGTGGAAACGAAGCCACACACTTCAGCCTGGACTTTCTGTGTTCCCACTTGTCTTGTTTATTTATCACCAGGGCAATGCTGTGGCAAGATCTGATCAAATGGGAGCAGGCTGGGCCAATGTCAGGAATCAGGCTGTGCGCCTGGGCTCTTCCTGGCTACCTGCAGGTGAACACCTCCCCCCACTATTTAGTAGTCACTCAGCACATAGTTACTGAGCACCTACTGTGTTTCAAGCATCATCCTTTTTTTTTTTTAAACCAAAGAAGATTTTTTTTTTCTCTCTTTCTTTCTAATGTTTTGAATTATGAAAGTGTAAGAATACATTTACAGAGACCTGGAAAATACAGAACAGAGTTACACATAGTTCTACTATATATTCAAATTCTTTTTTTATATTACAATTCTTTTTAAGTAGCTAAATCAAGATTTTTAGTTGGAGTTTCAATATCAAACTGTCAAAAATTAATAGAATGAATAGACAGAAAAGTAGGAGGATATAGTAGACCTGAAAAGCACCATGAACCAATTCAACATAATTAAGATTTATACAATTTTCACACAACAGTAGGATACATATTCTATTCAAGTTCCCATTGACTATAAACTAGAAGACACTGAAACATATCCGAGGACATAAGATCGAGTGCAAAAGCTTGATGGTCTAAAGGTATTGAAATCCTACAGAGTCTGTTCTCTTATCACTGTGGAATTAGGTTAGAAAACAACATCCAAAGATATTTCAAAATTACCCACATATTTTCAAGTGCAATGTGACATTTACCAAGAGAGATCTTAGACTTAGCCATTGAAAGCCTCAATAAAGTTGGAAGACTGAAAATGGCAACATTCTTTTTTTAAAGAAAGTATTTATTTGGCCGCACTGAGTCCTAGTTCCAGCACACAGGATCTTTGATCTTCATTGTGGCATGCAGGATTTTTTAGTTGCAGCATGTGGGATCTTAGTTCCCCAACCAGGGATTGAACCCAGGCCCTCTGCATTTAAAGTGCAGAGTCTTAGCCACTAGACCACCAGGCAAGACCCTCCAGACATCATTCTAGATGCTGGCAATAGACTAGCAGGTAAAACAAGAGGCTGAGCTATACTAATAATCATTTCTTATTGTGATAAATGAGTAACAAAATACAGATAATAATGGGTAAGCATGTGATCATGCCTACTATTTATGGAGCACTCCGTATACACCAGGCTCTATGCCCAGTGTCCTCCTTCAACCTTCCCAACCACCTATGTGTACTAGTAATGTCCCCACTTGACAGAGGGGACAACACAGGCTCAGAGAAGCTAGGTGCCAGCCGCCCTTCGGTAGGTGGGAGTTAAGAAGTTTGAGACTCGATCCTGGCCGAGGTCTGCCCTCAGAGGTTCAGCCTGATGCCTCTGCGTCCTTCAGCTCCTGGGATCCTCCTCAAGGCTGCAACTGACCACCTTGCTCCAAGCAACCCCACCCAGGGGGATGGCTAGAAAAGAGGACCCAGTTCAGGCAGATGTGGGTGGCACAGAGTTGCCAAGTGTTGTGAGACTAAAAAGTTATTGGTTGTTTATCTAAAATTCTAATGTAACTGGAAGTCTTATTTCCACTAATGAATCCACTAGTCGTAGGGGTTGGGGTGCAGAGCAAGGTGGGCGTTCCCAGCAGGAAAAAACATGGGAAAGGGGTTTTGGGGGAAACATCCCAGGAAGATTCACCTTCGGGCCACTTGTTTGTCTATAACTAAAGTCTCGTTGATTTATGATATCATGTCAGTTTCAGGTATCCAGCAAAGCGATTCAATTATAATAAATAACCTGTGTGTGTATGCATGTGTGCTCAGTTGCTCAGTGGTATCTGACTCTTTGCAGCCCCATGGACTGCAGCTCACCAGGCTCCTCTGTCCATGGGATTTCCCAGGCAAGAATACTGGAGTGGGTTCCATTTCCCCTTCCAGGAGATCTTCCTGACCCAGGGATCGAACATGTGTCCCTGTGTCTCCTGCATTGGCATATGGATATCTTTACCACTGAGCCTCCTGGGAAGCCCATGTACATATCTATATTATTTTTTCCCATTCTTTTCTACTATAGCTTGTTATAAGACATTAAGAAGAGGTGGCAAGAATACACAGGAGAACTATACAAAAAAAGATCTTCACAACCCAGATAATCATGATGGTGTGATCACTCACCTAGAGCCAGACATATTGGAATGTGAAGTCAAGTGGGCCTTAGAAAGCATCACTACGAACAAAGCTAGTGGAGGTGATGGAATTCCAGTTGAGCTATTTCAAATCCTGAAAGATGATGCTGTGAAAGTGCTACACTCTATATGCCAGCAAATTTGGAAACCTCAGCAGTGGCCACAGGACTGGAAAAGATCAGTTTTCATTCTAATCCCAAAGAAAGGCAATGCCAAAGAATGCTCAAAATACCACACAATTGCACTCATCTCACATGCTGACAAAGTAATGCTCAAAATTCTCCAAGCCAGGCTTCAGCAATATGTGACCCGTGAACTTCCCGGTGTACAAGCTGGTTTTAGAAAAGGCAGAGGAACCAGAGATCAAATTGCCAACATCTGCTGGATCATGAAAAAAGCAAGAGAGTTCCAGAAAAACATCTATTTCTGCTTTATTGACTATGCCAAAACCTTTGACTGTGTGGATCACAATAAACTGTGGAAAATTCTGAAAGAGATGGGAATACCAGACACCTGACCTGCCTCTTGAGAAACCTATATGCAGGTCAGGAAGCAACAGTTAAAACTGGACATGGAACAGACTGGTTCCAAATAGGAAAAGGAGTACGTCAAGGCTGTATATTGTCACCCTGCTTATTTAACTTCTATGCAGAGTACATAATGAGAAATGCTGGGCTGGAAGAAGCACAAACTGGAATCAAGATTGCCAGGAGAAATATCAATAACCTCAGATATGCAGATGACACCACCCTTATGGCAGAAAGTGAAGAGGAACTAAAAAACCTCTTGATGAAAGTGAAAGAGGAGAGTGAAAAAGCTGGCTTAAAGCTCAACATTCAGAAAACGAAGATCATGGCATCTGGTCCCATCACTTCATGGGATATAGATGGAGAAACAGTGGAAAGTGTCAGATTTTATTTTGGGGGGCTCCAAAATCACTGCAGATGGTAATTTCAGTCATGAAATTAAAAGACACTTACTCCTTGGAAGGAAAGTTATGACCAACCTAGATAGCATATTCAAAAGCAGAGACATTATCTTGCCAACAAAGTTCCATCTAGTCAAGGCTATGGTTTTTCCAGTGGTCTTGTATGGATGTGAGAGTTGGACTGTGAAGAAAGCTGAGTGCTGAAGAATTGATACTTTTGAACTGTGGTGTTGCAGAAGACTCTTGAGAGTCCCTTGGACTGCAAGGAGATCCAACCAGTCCATCCTAAAGGAGATCAGTCCTGGGTATTCATTGGAAGGACTGATGCTGAAGCTGAAACTCCAATACTTTGGCCACCTCATGCGAAGAGTTGACTCACTGGAAAAGACGCTGATGCTGGGAGGGATTGGGGGCAGGAGGAAAAGGGGACGACAGAGGATGAGATGGCTGGATGGCATCACCAACTTGATGGACATGAGTTTGGGTAAGCTCCAGGAGTTGGTGATGGACAGGGAGGCCTGGCGTGCTGTGATTCATGGGGTCGCAAAGAGTTGGACATGACCGAGCAACTAAACTGAACTGATAAGACATTGAATATAGTTCCCTGTGCTACACAGTAAATCCTTGTCATTTATTTCTTTTATATATGAAAACATGCATCTGTTAATCTCATACTCCCAATTTATCCCTCGCCCCACCTGTGGGCCTTTTATATAAAGTCTGAAAAGCTGACTTGGCTACTGGCTGACCTCGCCAGTCCCACCGGGGCCAGTCCAAACCTGCCAGGCAAGGGGTGCATGACCTGAGTCAAAAACTCACAGCACTCCATCAATTGTTAGGGTGCTCAGTTTAGTGCTCTGTGGTGACCTAAAGGGGTTGGGGAATGGGAGGTCCAAGAGTGAGAGGATATGTGTATACATACACTGATTCACTTTGTTGTGCAGCAGAAACTAGCACAACATTGTAAAGCAATTATACTTGTGAAAAAAAATAAAGCACCTACTATAGCAATCATCCCCACCTGCAGACTGGTCCTGCCACAGGGGACGTGCTTTTAGCTTCTGCCTGGTCAGGTCGGGGGGTGGGGGGCGTCCTTGCAGCTTTGAACCTCCCTCCTGGCTCACTCTCCCAGAATGATGCTCATGCAGGTTCTCAGACATTCGAGAACCTTTCCTTCCTGCCACCTAGAAGTTCAGGCATGAGCTTCCTGTCTCCTGATGGCTTTCATTCAACCAACATTTGCTGATGAGCTTCACTAGTACAAGAGTGACATGTGAGCCTGGCTTAGTGCTTCTTATTTACAACAGTAACTAGGACACTTCCTCATCTAGTCCCCCACATGCTGCCAACCCCACTTCCACCGATTCCAGCCACACTCTAGAGCTGCTGGGGCCTGTCCCTTCTGCCTAGAACACTGCCTCCACAAGACAAAGAAAGATACATGAGATAGATGACTAGCACCTAGCCCAGAGCTGCACAGGCAGGATGTTTTGTGAATAAATGGATGACTCAGTGTGAAGGGCTCAGTGTCTAATATTTCGCTTGCTAGGCTGGACTCACCCTGAACGTGCCCCTCGAGGTCACCCCTCACACACACACACAAGGCCATCTAGGCCCACAGTCCAGCCCTTCCAAACAGCTCAGTCCAGGTTCACCTGCATTGTCTGGGTCATCTCCAGATGGACCAGTCCAAACCTGGAGGCTCCCACCCTGGGTTCTCAAATGCTTCACCTGGCCCACATACCTGTGTGCCATATAGCCCCAAGGATGCCCAGCAAAAGTGACTTGATGGGCAGGGAGTTGGACCCTCCAGGTCATGGTTACAAGAACCAGTTCCCACCTCAGCTCAGACATACACGTTACCTTCCCATAGTGCTCTGGGGCCATCAGCTGAACTGACACTGCAGATGGAACACCGTCTCTGTGTTAAGAATTTTGACATGCACACTCACATTCTGCGCTGGGCTAGTGTTTAACAACCGGCTCTCTGAGGGGGAGGCATGTCCATAAATATATGTGTATACGTTAAGTATAAACTTTACTACAAATAAACACTTGATTACTAAATCCACCTCAACAAAAGAAATCACTCATGTCATTGAAGAGTGAGTGCCATTCTGACATGAAGGTTGATTAACATTTCCATTTAGTGAGGAAGCAAGAAACAGTAAAGATGTGTATTGGAACTTCACTTTTTTGCTGAATTGCATCAGTGCTTAGGGCCTCCCGATGTCTCGGCAGTAAAGAATCCCCTTACGATACAGGAGACATGGGTTCAATCCCTGGGTCAGGAAGATCCTCTGGAGAAGGGCATGGGTACCCACTCGAGTATTCTTGCAGGACAGAGGAACCTGACGGGCTGCAGTCCTTGGGGTCACAAAGAGTCGGACAAGACTGAGACAACTTAGCACGCACGCACACATCACAGTGTTTGAACACAGGAAGAATACGTTCTTAATTTTTTTGTGCTATTCACAGTGCACATTCACCAGAGACATGACTCACTTTCAAGTTTAACCTACATTATCATATTCTCCATCACTCTCTTAAACCTATAAAATCAACAGGACAACAAAGCAAGCCCTGATTAATAGTGTTTACCAACTTCCTTGGTGTGAATCTTCCATCATAAGTGATTCCAAGCCACTGAATTGGCGTCACCAGCCGTGGAATTGACTGCGGCTGCCACTGCAGTCTTTCCAGATATAAATCAACTCAAGGGCAAAGACAACAGTAACACACAGTAAAATATTAAGTGATGACTTTTGAGTAGTTGCTTTCTTTTTAATGCAATCTATTGAATCATAAGTTGTAAAACTAAATTGTTAATGATGATCATATTTAACCACAGGCTCACAAAATTCCTGAAAAGTGACCATTCCACTGTCATGAGGCAGTACAAGTCAGTTCCCACAATCCAATGAGTACAGATCTCATTCCCCTACAGCTCTGTAGAACAGGTTTTACTCTCTCTGTTTCACTAATCAGGATGTTGAGGCTCAGAGGCCACTAGTTAAGTGCTTGGGCCCAGGATGGTCTGGTGCCAAGGTGACTTTAGACACCCATCTGTCGCTCAGCTGATGTGAACAGGGACTGAACCACAGGTGTGTTTGGGGGTTTGCTGTTGTGTCAGGAATCTGTGAACACCCTATCTCAGTCTGATGTGGCCTCAGACATCACAGCCCCAGCAGGCAGAATCCACGAAAACAAAGTTAGCAACAGCCTTCAAGAGAAGATAACATGGCAGCAGATTTTTCCCTTCCATAATATAATACAGGGGAGCTTTGCCCATTGAGTTCTAAGAAGAGAGGTCAGGGATTTCCCTGGTGGTCCACAGGCTAAGACTCTGTGCTCGCAATGCAGGGGGCCTGGGTTTGATCCCTGGTCAAGGAGCTAGATCCCACATGCAGCAACTAAGTCCTGGCATAGACAAATAGATAATTTTTTTTCAATTTTTAATTAAAATTTAAAAAAGAGGGGTCAAGGGCTTTCCCTGGTCCTCCAGTGATTAAGACTCTGCACTTCCAATGCAGGGGGCACAGGTTCAACCTCTGGTCGAGGAACTAAAGCCCCACATGCTGTGCGTGTGATGAAAGAACAAACAAGAGCATAAGCATTAAAAAAAGAGGCAGGGGTCACATCTCACAGCCCAAATGCTGAAACTCTCCAGCCAAAAACAGTTCAAAAGTGCGGGGTCGGGCCTCAAGGTTCCTCAAGCTCAAGACTACTGACCTTTGGGACTGGACTTTCTTGGTTACACTAGAAGGGAGTTGTCCTGGGCATCAGAGGATATTGAGAGGCACCCCCAGCCTCTGCCCACTATATGACCTGAGTGGGCATAACACCCCAACCTAGAGGTATGACAACGACCAGAAGTGTCTCTAGACATTGCCAAATGTCCCTGGGCAAGGGGTGGAGGAGAGGAGGGAAGAATCACCACGCTGAGAACTGTCAGGCTCAGGAAAAGAGGGGCAAGGGAACCCAGCTCAGAGTGGACATATGGAGGGACAGACTGATGAATGATCTACGTGTGCCCTGGGCCCCAGAGTTGGCCTAGGACCACTGGCTGAGCAACAAGAAGCCTTGGCCAGAGTGGAAGAGCCCAGGGAACTCTGAGAGCCAGCAAAACTCACTCCAGCGGACTGCCAGCCTTGAGTCTTGAGGTCTGGGCTTTTTCTAGAATGGTAGTCATGTGGATTTGTATGAGTGTGAGGCCCAGAACTGTGCACTTCTTTCAGATTCACCAGCTGTGTCTCTGATTAATTTCATAGCTATGGAGGGACTTCCCTGGTGGTCCAGCGGATACGAATCTGTCTACCAATGCAGGAGACATGGGTTGGACCCCTAGTCGGGCAAGATTCTGCATACCACAGAGCAACCAAGCCCATGCGTCACAACTACTGAGTGCTGCAACTACTGAAGCCCATGCACCTGGAATCCACGCTCCACAACAGGAGAAGCCGCCACAACGAGAAGCCCAAGCACCGCAACCGGAGAGTGGCCACTACTCACAGCAACCAGACAAACCCTGCTCACAGCAACAAAGACCCAGTGCGACCAAAAGAAAATTAACTAATGTTTTTAACATTCTTAAAAAAAATAGCTATGGAGTCCGCTGTGTGTCTGATGCTGCAGGTGCCAGGGAGACACAGTTGAGAGGGGAGCAGACCCTGCCCTCTGTCCCCTCTGGAATGAAAGCTCCGAGGGGGCAAAAACGTTGGGTTTTGCAGAACCCAGAGCAGGTGTTCCACATGTACCTGCTTAATGGAGGAATGCGAGATGGGAATTTTCAGCATGGCTGGGGGACAGATACATAAACCTACAGTCATACAGGGTCAAGGAAAACTTTGTGAACCCCTGAGTTGAAAGGAAGCACTGGCAGGAGCCAGCCTGCCAGCTAAGAGTGCCAGGCAGAAGGCACAGCACATGGGAAGACATGAAGGTGAGAGAGTGAGAGTGAGAGAGCATTGCTGGTCAAGTATATTATTTTCTGGACTGCTGCTGCAACAAATGACTCACAATAACATAAGTTCATCCTGTTACAGAACTAGAGGTCAGAAATATAAAATCATTCTCACTGAGTGTCACAGACTAACTTGTGTTCCTCCCCCCAAATTCCTATGTGATGTGTGTGTGTGTGTGTGTGTGTGTGTGTGTGTGTGTGTTCAGTCATTCAGTCCTGTTCAACTCTTTGCGACCCTTTGGACTGTAGCCCACCAGGCTCCTCTGTCCAGATTTCCCAGGCAACAATACTGGAGTGGGTTGCTGTTTCCTATATGCTCAGGGCCCAGCAAGAAGCCAGTCACTACAAGCTGGGAAGAGAGCCCTCCCCCAAAATCGAATTCTCTGGTACCTTGAACTTGGACTCCCAGCCACCAGAAGTATGAGAAAATAGATCCCTGTTGCTTAAACCACCTAGACTATGACACTTTGCCACCCAGTAGACGATACACAAGGCAAAAAGCACAGCGTCATGAGGGCTGCTCCTTCCAGAGGCTCTGGAGGAGAATCCTCCTTGCCTTTCCCAGCTTCTAGAGGCACCTGCATTCCTTGGCTCATGGCCTCTTCCTCAATTCGCTGCAGCCTCTGTTCCTGTTGTCACATCGCCTTCTCTGACTCTTATCCTTCTGCTTCCCTTTGATAATGATGCTTGAGATGACAGGAGGCTCACCTGAATAATCCAGGATTGCCTCCCTGTCTTGAGGTCCTTAACACTAGTCAAGTCTGCAAAATCCCTTCTGCCCATGAGGGCACACAGTTACAGGTTCTGGGGACTGGGACCTGAACATCTTTGTGGGCTCAATCACTAAGTTGTATCCAACTCTTTGCGACCCCATGGACTGTAGCCCACCAGGCTCCTCTGTCCATGGGATTTTTCAGGCAAGAAGACTGGCAGGGCTTGCCATTTCCTTCTCCAGGAGATCTTCCCAACCCAGGGATTGAACCTGTATCTCCTGCTTGGCAGGTGGATTCCTTACCACTGACACACCAGGGAAGATCATTTTTGGAGGGCCCCTATTCTGTCTAGTGGGCTTCCTCAGTGGCTTAGCAATAAAGAATCCACCTGCAATGCAGGAGACCCCAGTTCGATCCCTGAGTTGGGAAGATCCCCTGGAGGAGGGCATGGCAACCCACTTCAGTATTCTTGCCTAGAGAATCCCATGGACAGAGGAGCCTGGCGGGCTACAGTCCATAGGGTGGCAAAGAGTCTGACGTGACTGAAGTGACTAAATATGCATGCATGCATTTGGCCCAGCATACTAAGTTTGGGCAAAGAGAAGCTGTGTGTGTGTGTGTGTGTGTGTGTGTGTGTGTGTGTGTGTGTGTGTGTGTGTGTTGGGGGCTGTACCAGGTCTAGTTGTTAAAAAATCTACTTGAATTGGTTCCTCCTGAGGACCCAAGCCATATCCTTCAGGGTGGAGCAAGCAACAATAACCCCTGCGGGCTTCTCTCTTACTTAATAGTACCAGAAGCCAAATTCATCCCCACTTAAGGGGAAAAACTATGAGCCTTGATCTGAAAACTGGGCCAGCTTCAGGTTCAGGTACAACAAGATCAATGAGGTCAAGTGATATCATCAGGCCTCCATCTTTCCCAAAGATAAAGTCTCCTCTAGGATCAGATTAGCTGGGGGGTGGGGGGTGGGGCAGGTCACCTGAAACCTAAAACTTGCCATCCTTACCACTCACCTGCCCCCCAAGGTCATCTACAGGAAAGAGAGTACCTGCCCAGCAAAAATGCCTAGGAGGACTGGTGTCAGAGGTGTGAGTGGGTACCCTGATTGGCAGGTTCTGAGTCATGGGCCCACCCCCAAGAAGAGGAGAGCATGCTTAGAAATGCTGAGAACAGCCTCTTGTGTGATAGTGGGTGCTGCTATGGGAGGGGAGGTGGTTGCTGGTCCTGCAGAAACAGCAGTGCCCCCTGGTTGTGGTGGCCTGGTTGAGGCCCCTCCCAGCTTTAGCTCTGCAGTGATCCTTCCAGCGGACCCTTAGTCTCTAAGGACCTTTCTGTCCCTGAAACCAGAAGAGTCCAATCACAACACAGAGGGTGGTTCAGGCCTCCTTCCTCTGCCTCCAGGTCACCATTTGTCCCAGGCAATCAGTGACTTTGTTGGTTCTGCCATTGATTCTGGGGCACCCTGGTGTCTGAGGCCCCCTGGTACCATCCACAAGGATGTTAGAAGCACAATCTCAACCTAAAATGAATGTCTAATATATCAAAGGAAATGTGGTAAGAAGTTTCACTTGAGTTCCAATGCACCAGGTCTAGACAGAAGGCCAAGAGGTGAGAGACAGCATCACTCCAAAAGTCTGGGCTGGAGGTAAGCAGTGGGGTGATAGAGGCTTCCTCTGAAAACAAACCATATACTCTGCACCGAGTGGGTGATTAGCAGATGTTTTTTGATGTATGTAGGATGTTAGAGAATTGAACCAAAATAATTCCCCTTGTTGAAAAATAAAAACATGACCATATCCTGTGCCACGTCCCCTTAGGCCTTGGGAAAGAGCACCTATGCTACAAAACCAGTGCCTCTGCGTGGTGGGTTCTGGAGGGCAGTGCAGATGGCAGGTCCTGGCCATCGTGTCCCCCACTCCCAAGCCTGCCCTGATCCCTGGTCCCAAGCCCAGCCTCCCCACCCTGTCCTTGTCCTGACCCAGCAAGCAGAGCTTGGCTAGCCTGACCTGTTTTGCCTTTCTAAGTGGAAACAGGCTGCTGAAAAAGAAAGTCAGCTCAGGGCAGAACCTGGTAACTCTTAATTCATGTTCACCTCTGACCAAGACAGAAACCCAGCTGTGGTTATCAGAAAGCAACTGAGAGGCTGGGAGTGGCGGGGTGGGAGGGGAGCAGGAGGAGGAGGAGGGGGGCAGGATGGGATGTTGGGGGAATAGAGAAGTTCTGAATCACAGGATCTTATTCACGGAGCCCATGTGGCCACAGGGTGGGATGGGGTGAGGGTGGGGAGTAGGAGTCCTCTGCAGGGACAGGCTGCACAGAACAAGGCTTCCATATCCCCCACCTCCCTCATGCCCCCCAGTCCCCAGAGTGCATAGCATTTCCATGGAAGAGTAAGGGCAGCAACTCTCCCAAGATCAAGGGCGTGGAGATGGTCCCAGGCCTGGGAGGGGTGAGCTGGCCCGGTCTGTTGGGGGTGAGTGAGTCAACAGTCACCTGAATCTTGCTAGCAGATTCCAGGGGACCAGGGTGGTGGCCTTGACAGAGCCCTGGAGCGAATGTCCCCACCTAAGCAGGGTGAGGCAGGGCAAGGCCCAGCAAGCCCAGGCCCCACCGAACCTCCAGGGCCAAACCTGCCATTGATTGGCCAACCCACGGAATGGAGGTGGAAACCCCACTGCCTGTGGGCAACAACTGCCAGCACCACTTGAAAAGGGAAAGTCTCTCACTGATTAGGGACTTCAGACTTTGGAAAGGTCAGGATTAATTAGCAAATTGGTTGCTTCAAGGTGCTTAGAAAGGCAGTGGAGGGGATGGGACCAGGATTAAGAGGCCAGAATGGAGAACGTGGGTCTCGGGGCAGCCCATCAGCAAGCTGGTTCCCCGGGGTACGGGGCAGCTCTCAGGTTGACGGTGGTGGGCTCACTCTGACCTGAGACTCCATGCAGGGAGCAGCTCTCACCCCAGGAGCCTGGGCCAATGCTCTACCTTTTCCCACAACCACAGGGAAACTTCCAGCGAAGTGGGACCTCCAAGCCCAGAGAGAACGCCTCCAACATTCCTTGGGATTTTTTCTTTTCTAGTCAACTACATGTCTATTTATAGATGTGGAAATATGCATGGAGAAAGGACTGGAAGGAAACACACAAAATGTTAATTAACATGCTTATTTTCTTCTTCTTGGTGTCATTTTATTATTTTTTTAAAAAAGACTCTCAAGATAAGGAAAAAGATATTTTTAAGTATAATTAATCTTGATATAAGTGTTCATGCTTGTTAGAGGAAAGTGGAAAGGAGAAATCAGAATCACCAAAGCACTTCAACCATTAACATCTCATTGTGTTTTCTTTCACTGTTCCTCCCATGCAGACATTTTTGATGCAAGGCTGTTTGTTTAACATATCCGTGATCATCTTAGATTACTACAAAACTTTTCCATGTGACCGCAGAATCACCATAACCATCTTTCAAAATGTTTATCTAATATTTATGCAGTAGATAATGTTAATACCATTATTCATCTGGCCATTCTCCCATGTTAGCAAATCTAGGTAGTTTCCAATTCACGATTATAAATAACACTGCTGTGAACATCTTTGTATGGAAAAGTCTTTCATTTTTTTTTTGGCGATTATTGTCTTCAAATTCTCACATTTCCAGATATCAGATTACGGTGTGAAAGGCGGCCACCTGTGAAGCAACAGAGTGAACCCGAACCAAGTTAGTCTCACTCTCAATTCCCCAATCTTTAATCCTAACAAAGAAAAATGGGAATGGGGCTCCTCTGGGGACATGGCAGGAATGCGACGTCTCCTGTCTCCACCACAATCCCCCTACCTACCCCTTCCACCCAACATGCATGGTTTTTACTATTATTATTATTTTTGGCCATGCCACATAGCATGAGGGATCTTAGTTCCCTGACCAGGGGTTGAACCCACACCCTCTGCAGTGGAAGCATGGAGCCTCAACCACTGGAACTCCAAGGAAGTCCCGCATGCATGGTTTTTTATTGTTAGCAGTAAATAAAACCCTGTGAGTCCAGCCCTGCCGCTTTTGACACGTTGTCACAGAGGGTGAGGAGAATTGAAAGACTCCCCAGCAGAGTTGGGGAGCTAAGGTCTTAGGAATAAGCTGCCTGGACCACGAGGGAGAAACCTTTTGTGCCACAAGTGGGAAGGCTTCTCAGCCATGAAGCACCAGCTACGTCTTCCAAGATGGGCAGGGTTCCCGCTGACAGAGCAGAGGGTGGCACACTCCCAGAGCTGGGGCCCCAGGGTGTGAGTTGGCAATTAAGGTGCATGGACAGGAACCCAGGAGGTAAGAAAGCTGTGAGAGGCCAGGCTGACAGAGGGGCAAGTCAGTTCCAGGAGGGCGGGGACTTAATTTGTCCCCCAGTGAATCTCTAGGGACATAAGACAAAGCCCTCCCCTCTTTCTTCAGGGTTTTGGAGCACTTCCAAAGTTTCTTCACCTTTCAAGCATCCCATCCCCTGGACTCCCCCGTCCTCTCCAGGCCTATGTCCCATCCACCCTCTCAGCCACTGCCTCCTCTACTGCCTCCCTGGTTCCCGTTTTTCTGCAGAGACCACAGCATCCTGTCCCCGCCCAGGAGAGCTGCTGCATACACGGAGGGTGAGCAACTTCCTGACCCTGCCAGACTCCAAGGGGCTCCTGTCTCCTGGCTGGTCCAGCCCCAGAACAGAGGGCCATTCCACACTCACACACCTCACAGTGGCATGCTCACACTTACCCACACATACTCACTCCCACTTTTACTCACACTCCCTTGTCCACCCTCCTGCTGACTCAGAATACCTTACCATGCTGCCCCACGAGAGAAGCAGGGTCCTGGCCAATGGGACCAGCTGGCTGGCATCCACTGTCCCCAGAAGCTGCAGCCCCCACCTCAGCTCCTGCCCCCTCCATGGACACTGGGTGACATGCCCAGAGGAAAGACCCAGGTCCCTGGACACCAAGTGACACGCCCAGAGGAAAGACCCAGGTCCATGGACACCAGGTGACATGTCCAGAGGAAAGACCCAGGTCCATGGACACCAGGTGACACGCCCAGGGGAAAGACCCAGGTCCCAACACTGGTCCCTCCACTCGCTACCTGGGAGGAGACCAGGGTCGTGGCCTCTTTCCCTGTCTGCAGGAGGCTTGGGTGATTGAATGACATAACACGTGCTAAGGGCTGAGTAGGTTGAGTGCTATGCAAGTCATATGGACTGTAAGCAGACGGTTAAACATCCTCACCACCAAACACCTCAGATGTCTAGCTGCTAGGCCAGCGCTGGGGCTCTGGGGCTCAGCGCCCTGCAGCTGCTCTCTGTGCCCACAGACACTAGAGCCAAAACCCAGCACCCTGGCCCTACCTCATTTCCTGCCAGCCAGACATACCCAGACAGCACTTATCCCCAAACTGGGGCATCTCCGCCCTCAAACTGGGGACCCCTCAGCCCCTCCCACCCAATGGCTTTGATCAATAACCATACTATAACTATTTTATAACTCTCCTCAGGCTTCCCTTGTGGCTCAGAGGGTAAAGAGTCTGCCTGTAATGCAGGAGACCTGGGTTCAATTCCTGGGTCGTGAAGATTCCATGGAGGAGGGCATGGCAATCCACTCCAGTATTCTTGCCTGGAGAATCCCGTGGACAGAGGAGCCTGGTGGGATACAGTACATGGGGTCACATAGAGTTGGACACAACTGAGTGACTAACACACACACACGACCCACTCGGCTCTGCTTCTCTGCTCTAAATATTCTGATGCTTTTCTTCCCTCCAGTCCGGGGATGCATGCTGCCCGCCTCCCTTTTCTGGCCTCAGAGCCCCTTTGTGCTCCATCTTTCCCTATCCTGTCTGTCCACACACCCCCCCCCCGACCACTTGGCCACCGTGAACCCCCACTCCTCCATCTCCCTCCACACCTGCAGCCTCTTCCCCTTACCTCTTCCCCCTCCCCCATCCTCGCCACCCAATCAGACCAAGCCAGCTCCCTGGAACCCAGCCAAAATTTCAGCCCAGGCAAGACCTTCCTTGAGCAGTCCTCCTGTGGACAGGGTGGCAGTGGGGAAGGAGGTGATTCCAGTGGGAGCATCAGGGGACGGGACCTGAGCATGACCGGTGTGAACGGGGCACAGGAGCCACACCTGTGTCCATCCTGCAGGGAGCCCCAGATGGCTGTGGAGGTCTTGTTGGCTCAGCCCTTGCACTCTCTGGGGCCAGGCAGTCATCTGAGGGGCACATGCTGGGGCAGACTGGACTGAGGCCTCCTGCTTGTTCTGAAATAGCTCTCCTGTCACTCTTGGAGAGACGCCCACAGCCAGGGGAAGACGAGCGCCCAGCTACTCCTGCAGAGTCCTGAGCCCATTCCAGGCTGATCTGCAGCTGGGAGGCCTGCTTCTGCCCTCAGCAATCTCCCAAGGACCTCCCCATGGGCTGCAGGTGGGGATCCATGCCAGGGACTGGGAAATCTCCACCCTGGCCACTGCCCAGGGAACACACTGGCGGCATGCATTTGATATCCATCTGCCCAGGATGGCTCACCTTGTGTGGGCCTGCTGATTATGAATTCAGTGTCACCAGGTGCGAAAGACAAATGTCATTTACGTTGCTTTGCACTCTGTACAGCTTGGAAGCCAGGTATGGGACCAGACAGCCTGAGTCTTAAGCCCAGCCATGCCTCTCCTTAGCTGTGTGACCCCTGCAAGTGACTTAACCTCTCTGAGCATCAGCTTCCTCAGCTGTATGATGGCGATTGCTAAGAGAACTTACCTTCAGGATTTGGGGATGAAGTCATCTCCTGCTTATGGAGTCAGTCATGGGGTGGGCACTCAGATGGTCTCCTAGGAAAGAAGTAGAAGTAGCTGCTGTCATTGATATTATTTCTTTTTAAAAAATATCTATTTGTTCATTTGGTTGCTTCAGGTCTTAGATGGGGCACACAGGATCTTTGTCGCGTCTTGTGGGATCTTCCGTTGTAGCGAGTGGACTCTCTGGCTGTGGCTCACGGATTTCAGTAGTTTCAGCATGCGGGTTTAGTTGCTCTCCCGCATTTGGGATCCTATATCCCAGATTAGGGATTCAACTGGAGTCCCCTGCATTGCAAGGCGGATTCTTAACCACGGGACCACCAGGGAAGTCCTGACACTATTTCTTAACTCCCCTCAAGACTAAGCAGGCAGTGTGGGAAACAGGATGCTGTCCCAGGTGCTCAGGAGGGAACAGCAGCCTTAGGGCCCTGAGCCAGGACCCAGGGGTGGGATTCAGGAAAGAGGCCTGATCCAGGCTTTTCCTTATTTGCAACCTGGAGCTCACCCTCTCCCATACCCCAGAGACAGAAGAAGAGAATGAGCTCATAGGAGTTTGTTTCAACTCCCTCTCAAAGGACCAGCAGGTGAAGTTCTGCTGGGCTGCCCGTTTGCTGTGGTCACATTGCTGCTCTGTAAGGCTCTTATCACTGGATGAAGGGTCACGGTAACTTGGCAGGTTTCCAGGGCTGGCGGGAGATAGAAGACGCAACTTCAGTTCTGCTTCTCCCCGCTTCAAGAGGGCTGTTTCCTTCCATCCTTCCTTCTTCTTCTCTAAGAGGTCCCAGGTGGTAAATGGTGGTGGTGGTTCATGGTTTAGTCACTCAATCATGTCTGATTCTTGCAACTGTAGCTCGTCAGGCTCCTCTGTCCATGGGATTTTCCAGGCAAGAATACTGGAGTGGGTTGCCATTTCCTTCTCCAGGGGATCTTCCCAACCCAGGGATTAAACCCACGTCTCCTGCATTGCAGGGGTCTCCTGTATTGTAGGTGTATTCTTTGCCACTGAGCCACCAAGGAAGACCCTGGTAAATGGATGGGTGGGTAAAAATCACGGTAACAGGTGGAAGCAGGAACCAGCTGGTGTGAGTTACAGAACCATCCTTCTGGTTTCATCTTCTTTTCCTATCTGAGTCTTTACCTGGCAGAATTAGATAGGAGAAAGCCACTCCCACCCACCACACACATACACCTCTTTTTTTAAATTTGTAGCATCTTAACTCAGAGAAGGCAACGGCAACCTACTCCAGTACTCTTGCTGGAAAATCCCAAGGACGGAGGAGCCTGGTAGGCTGCAGTCCATGGGGTCACTAGCAGTCAGATATGACTGAGTGACTTCACTTTCACTTTTCACTTTCATGCATTGGAGAAGGAAATGGCAACCCACTCCAGTGTTCTTGCCTGGAGAATCCCAGGGGCGGGGGAGCCTGGTGGGCTGCCGTCTATGGGGTCACACAGAGTCGGACACAACTGAAGCGACTTAGCAGCAGCAGCAGCAGCATCTTAACTGAGATATAATTTACTTACAATAAGATGCACGCACTCAAAGTGTATAATTCAGTGAGTTGTGGCAGATAAATACACCTATGAAACCACCACCACAATCAGGACAAACACCAAATCTGTTCAATTGGCTATGGGTGACCCATATGTATTATTCATGGCATTTTTATTGACAGTTGGCAGGAGCTCCACTCACGCTACCTAGACAAAGAAAGAGGAATATTGATCTGTGTAACTGGAACATTCAGGAAAATATCAGCTTCAGCTATGGCTGGATTCAGGCATTCAAGTGACATCATGAGTGTCCTTTGCTCCCTTGATCTCTAAGAAATTCTCTCCCTGTGTCTGGCAAGATGACTACTGACATCCTACCTCTTTAACAATGCCAAGGGAAAGAAATGGTCTTCTCTGACAGCCCTAAGAACACAGCCCAAAAGCCTGTGACCTGCTTTATTGTGCTATTTGCTTTATTGTGGTAGTCAGGGGGTGGGGGGAAGCCCTGCAATATCTCTGAGGTCCACCTGTGCTCCCACCACGGCCAATTGCAACCAACATCTGAAGCAACTTAGCACAGAGTGGAGACACAGACATAAAGAACAGACTTATTGACATGGGGGGCAGCGGAAGAAGAGGGTGGGGTGTATGGAGAGAGTAACATGGAAACACACACTGCGGTTTAGTTGCTCAGTCGTGTCAAACTCTTTGCAACCCCATGGACTGTAGTCCACCAGGCTCCTCTCTATCCATGGGATTTCCCAGGCAAGAATACTGGAGTGGGCTGCCATTTCCTTCTCCAGGGGATCTTCCCAATCCAGGGATCAAACCTGGATCTCCTGCATTGCAGGGAGATTCTTTACCAACTGAGCCACCAGGGAAGCTCTAACATATACACTATTATATATAAAATAGATCAGTCAGTTCAGTTCAATTGCTCAGTCATGTCAGACTCTGCCACCCCATGGACTGCAGCACGCCAGGCTTCCCTATCCATTACCAACTCCCGGAGCTTGCTCAAACTCATGTCCGTTGAGTCAGTGATGCCATCCAACCATCTCATTCTCTGTCATCCCCTTTTCCTTCTGCCTTCAATCTTTCCCAGCATCAGGGTCTTTTCCAATGAGTCAGCTCTGTGCATCAGGTGGCCAAGGTATTGGAGCTTCAGCATCAATCCTTCCAATAGATGGCCAATGGGAAAATAGATAGCTAATGGGAATTTGTTGTATGACTCAGGAAACTCAACTGGGGCTCTGTAACAACCTAGAGGGGTGGGATGTGGAGGGAGGTTCAAGAGGGAGGGAACAGACAGTATACATATGACTGATTCATGTTAAGGTATGGCAGAAAATAACACAATATTGTAAAGCAATTATCCTTCAATTAAAAATAAATAAATTTAATTAAAAAATCTTTCTGGGGGGGTGGTGGGAAACACCTTCTGTTATGAAAGAGGGGAAGGAAGTAGAGACTGGTCAGACAGAAAGAAGAGAAGAACTCCACTTTATACAAAGCTGCCTGAACAGATTTCAGAAAGGAATCTTCCAGGATTTCCTCCCACCTGAAACTCTGGTCAAGGGAACCCAGGTCAAGAGAACACTGACCCTGACAAGGCTGGACCCCTCATAGAAACAGTCCAGTCAATATGCAGGACAAGGGTCCAGGCTGTGTTCCCCCCACCTCCCTACCCACACCCCGCCCCCCCACTGCCAGTCACATTCTACAGAAAATTCAGGAACTTTCTGAGCCCACCACTTTCTGCAAAGCCATTCCAACAACCAGACCCGTGATTTTCAGCTTGTTCAGCTCTTTTAAAACAACCCTTTCAAAGCAGCCCAGAAAATGGGGACTGTGGCTTGATTTGAGGTTAAACAAATAAGTGCCATTTATCCACCAACACTCGAGGAATGAGATTTCTCAAGGCGAATTCCCCAGCTACGTGCTCCAGAAAAACTGCTGCCCCAAATTGCTGGGTTCCAGTCCAGCGTTCTCCATTTCCGAAGATATTTGGGTTGCTTTCAGCTCCGCTCTGCGCAGAGCACTCCGAGGAGGGTGGGGCTGGCAGCCAGGCACACCGCCTCTAGGCTGTGTCAGCCTCCCACCCAGCGCCCACAGGAGCCTGGGAGCTCTGGGGTATTTCTCAGCCTGCTGGGAGATGGCTCCCCTCCAGCCCAGGGAGCCAGGCCAGACTGCTGGCTGCTCAAGGCAGACTACTTCTCTTCCCATGTTTTGAGGGCAGGCAAGAATGAGAAAAAGGAAGAAGAGAGAGGGGAGAAAAAAAAAAAAAAACTACTACATTCTCAAGCAGATAAAACTCGGCTTTACCAGACAGGAAAGCTGAGCTTCTCAGCATATAGGGTGCAGAAGCAACTCGACAGAGAAATCGTCCTTCCTTTTCTCTCTGAGAAACATTGGTCTTTGTGCCCTTGCTGGAAATCTGGGCCAAGAGTTTTCAGATCTCCCTACTCGACGCAGGAAGTACCCTGCAGCAAAAACAATGCTGCTGTCGTGGCTGCCGCTGTTTAGTCACTAAGTTGTGTCCAACTCTTTGTGACCCCAATGACCGTAGCCTGCCAGGCTCCTCTGTCCATGGGATTCTCCAGGTAAGAATACTGGAGTGGGTTGCCATTTCCTTCTCCAGGGGATCTTACCGACCCAGGGTTTTAACCCACATCTCCTGCTTGGCAAGTGAATTCTTTACCACTGGGCCACCTGGGAAGCCCATAACTTAGCCTCGCCTACCCGAAATGTGCTCATAACACTTACATTAGCCTACAATTGGGTAAACAGTGCTCCCCAAACATGCCATTTGCTCCCCTGCCTTTCCCAGCTATGCGTCTGACTAGTTTCAGCTGATGAAATTGAGCAGAAGGGATGCATGCCATGGCCAGGCTGAGGGAGTAAATCGCCCAGGCCCCCATCTCTAGTCCACTCTGATGATGGAAGAGTGTTCCAGGTGGCACACTTCTGCCCAACATCTTCTGCCTGGGTCCTTGCATGAGTTTGTGGAGCAGAACTGACTGCCGATCTGCTGGGATATACAGCGTGATCAAGAAATAAACCCTTGGGACTTCCCTGGTGTCCAATGGCTAAAACTCCGAGCTCCCAATGCCAGGGTCCCAGGTGCAGTCCCTGGTCAGGGAACTAGATCCCATATATGTTGCAACTAAGAGTTCACATGCTGCAACTAAAGACTCTGTATGCCACAAGGACTGAATATCCCACATGCTGCAACCAAGACCTAGCCCAGCCAAATAAATAAATTAAAAGAAATATTAAAAAGAGAGAGAAAAAGAAACCCTTATTGTGTTTAGCCACTGAGACCCAGTGTTGGTTCGTTACTGCCCCATTAGCTGGAATGCCCTGACTGATTCAGGCTCTGGTGCACTTTGCCATGTTATTCACTGGGAGAGACTAGTGTAGGAGAGGTGGAAAAGCATACTTCCTCCCCTTCTGGCCAACAGCCTTCACCAAAGAAGTGATTACGCTCAGGGGCCCACAGTTCCCTGTCTCACCAAAGATTTAAGGAACTTCTCTGAGGTTTGGGCCTGGGTCTGTGCCTTCCTTTGAATTTCTCCACGGCACGTGGTTGAGCATGAACACAGAAACGGTCACCACTCACATTCTCCCACTGCACAGGGAATGAAGCACTTTCACTGGTGGTCCCCCATGAGATGGGTGGGATTGGCTTAATTCCTATTTTAAAGATGAGAATATTAAAGCTCAGAAGGAGTCAATATCCTCCTAAGGTTGCACAGCTATTTAAGGAACTTGAACCTAGGTCTGCGCCTCTTGCCACAACACCAGTATTTCTCAAAATGTATTTTGAGAAAATACATTTCTCACAGACTCTAAGGTGGGGCTTGAGAATCTACATTTTCAGAGCTCCTCCAGCAATAATGATGCTCACTAAATCTGAGCATAAGACTTCACACCATATTCCACTGCCTCTTCTGTCAGATGAAGCCACCATCGGAGCAATGGGATAGAGGGGCACAGAAAAGGACCACCTCCCCAGCCAAAACCACCACAACAAAACGTCTTCCTGGCCAGGCTGCTATTCGTGAAATTCTCCCCCAATGAGCCATTTATTTGATTATTCCCAGCTAGGCACAACCATCTGCAAGACATCACTCTTCAAGGTACATTTCTGCAGGGAAGCAAGACCTTTCTCTGAAAGCAGGGATGCAGCTGGAGGCTGCAGGCAGGGAGGTCTGCAGGAGGAGGCTGGGCCTTGTGTGGTGGGGGTGGGAGGAGGGCTCCCAGGAGGAGATGAAAAAAATGCACCTGCAGGAGGCGGTTAAAACCTCACACACACATGCACACACAAGAAAGAGTCAGACAGAACTGGAGAGGAGTCTCAGTCTTACTATTCACTACCTCGGTGAACTTGCAAAAGTGACTTCATCTCTCTAAGCTTCAGTTTTCTCATCTGTGAAATGGCACTACTCACAGAGCCTACCTGTAGTTAGGTTGCTGTCAGAATCAAATGCAATCGAACACTGATGACAGTAATATTTATCTATCCCTTAGTAACTGCCAGCAGCCATTCTAAGTGATTTACATACATTAACTCATTTAAGCATCGCCATTATCTTATGATGTGGTGATGATCTTTAGTGAAAGTGTCAGTGGCTCAGTTGTGTCCGGCTCTTCATGACCCCATGGACTGTAGCCTGCCAGGCTCCTCCATGGAATTTTTTGTCCATGGAATTCTCCAGGCAAAAATTCTGGAGTGGGTTGTCATGCCCTCCTCCAGGGGATCTTCTCAACCCAGGGATCAAACCTGGCTTTCTTACATCTCCTATATTGGCAGGCAGGTTCTTGGCATATTTTTGGCAATAGATATTACTGTCTCCATTTTACAGATGAGGAAAATGGGCCTAGAGAAGTTAAATGACTTGTGGTAAGTCAGTAGCACAGTGCTGCTTCAATCCGTTGTCAATTTGAATCTAGAGCCACTTATGACACATGATGGTGAGCCAGGACTTTTAAATTCAACCCCAAAGTATTCAATCCCCAATACTTTGGCCACCTGATGCGAAGAACTGACTCATTGGAAAAGACCCTGATGCTGGGAAAAACTGAAGGCAGGAGAAGGGGACGACAGAGGAGATGGTTGGATGGCATCACTGACTCGATGGACATGGGTTTGAGCAAGCTCCGGAAGTTGGTGATGGACAGGGAAGCCTGTGTGCTGCAGTCCATGGGGGTGGCAAAGAGTCGGACATGAGCAACTGAACTGAACTGAACCCCAAGATGAAGTTCCCTGTCCCTCATTCATTCCTCCATGTGCTGTTTCTGAATGGTTATTCTATGCCAGACACTGGCTTAGTGCATGTGGCAACCCACTGTCATTCTATTCTATTCTGCAGCTTCATTCTATTCTGCAGCAATGCAGATCTATATCATTAGTATATTTGGAGAGATTTCTATTGTCCCCAGGATCTAGCCGACCATCAGCACCAGGGTTGCTCTGCAGGGCTAGGGGGACTCAGCCTCCTCCTGGGAGAATCCAGGCTCTGGGTGTTTCAGGAAATGTCTGACCTGCCAGGTTTCCGTGTGACTGATCAGTTAGAGCTGAGGAAGGGGGTGGGCCGAGAGGGGAGGTTTCCCGTCAGCCCAGCTTTTGTCTCTCACATGAGCCCGAGACAGACAAACCACAACCACAGACTCGACCAGCTGTGGAAGCATCGAACAGGAAACCCAGAACATCTGGTGCTTCACTTCCTCTGCAGGCTCTGTGTGTGTGTGTGTGTGTCCGCCTGTGTGCATGTCTGTTTTCTCTCCCTCTGTTGTTTAGCGGGACAGGGATGCAGACAGGGTTGGAAACCACAGGGCTTGTGGTGACAAGGGAGCCAGACACTCACTCCCCAATCCTTATGGTGCCTCATCCCTCCCCGACGGTGACCCAGGATCTGACCTAACCTCACAGGCCGCCCTCCAACACCTAGTGTCAAGCCTCCACACACTTCAAGAAAAGGATTTGTTTTTCTTCTTTTGGATTTGGGTGGTTTAAGAGGAACTTGTTTGCAGATGAAGCGGAAGAGGTCTGCTTAAATCTAACTTGGCCTCAGCATGACTGTGTGTGTTAGTTGCTCAGTCATGGCCTCAGCGTACAGACCCACAAAAAACTGCGCCTGGATGAAAGCTGTCTCCGAAATAACTTGAGCAGAATCTGTGGATGGCCTCCGAGGCTGTGTGCTGGTCAGGGGGCTGTTTTCCCACTAGTGGTGTTGTCCTATGTATAAGGCCTGTAAAGACAGGCACTGAGAAGGGGAGAAACATAAAGAAGTGCAAAGAACAGCCCCCTCAGCCAAACCATAGCACGAGGTCTGCCTCGTAGGCCTATTGTCTTTAGGAGGTAGGATTATGCTCATTTTTACAAATCATAAAATTGAGATGCAGAGGAGGCTCATAACTCACCCTTGGATCATTCAGCAAGTCAGGAGCAGGGCCAAGTTTCAATCAAGTCTGACTCCTGGCTGCACCATATCTAGCACACAACTGGTGCTCAAATTCATGTTTCTGGAATGAGTCAATGAAATGAGCTATCACTGATGGCAAGGGCTGTCATCATCATTGTATCCCCTGGGGCTCAGCACCCCTGGGTGCTTCCAAAGTTCCTGAACAGTGACATTTCATTTACCTGAGGGTCATTTACCTAGCCAGGTCGACTGCTTAGATCCTGGCTAAAAATCTGAAAGAAGGTAGAAGGAACCACAAGCTGTCAACAGAAGTCACAAATTCTTAAAAGTTCAAATACTTAATTCAAGAGAACTTTTCAGGCTCTCAGTCACAGTTGGGTTACCCTTAATTTACCTATTTCCAAAGGAGGCTGAGCACCAAAGAATTGATGCTTTCAAATTGTGATGCTGCAGAAGACTCTTGAGAGTCCCTTGAACAGCAAGGAGATCAAATAAGTCAATCCTAAAGGAAATCCACCCTGAATATTCACTGGAAAGACTGATGCTGAAGCTGAAGCTCCAATACTTTGGCCACCTGATGCGAAGAGCTGACTCATTGGAAAAGACCCTGATGCTGGGAAAGATTGAGGGCAGGAGGAGAAGGGGGTGACAGAGGATGAGATGGTTGGGTGGCATCGCTGACTCAATGGACATGAGTTTGAGCAAACTCTGGGAGATGGTGAAGGACAGGGAAGCCTGGTCTGCTGCAGTCCAAGGGGTCAAAAAGAGTCAGACATAACTGAGTGACTGAACAACAAGTGTTAAACTTGTTAAACTGTTAAAAAGTCTGCTTGCTGACCTTACAAAGCACTGGCTTAGGAAGGAGATAGTCTGCTAGAGGAAACCTGCTGGAAACACAATCTGGGAATTCAACTAGAATTTTCAAGACTAGTAGGTGTCATTAAGGATGCAACGGCACCAGGGACACGACTGAGCGACTTCAGTTTCACTTTTCACTTTCATGCATAGGAGAAGGAAATGGCAACCAACTCCAGTGTTCTTGCCTGGAGAATCCAGGGACGGGGGAGGCTGGTGGGCTACAGTCCGTGGGGTCACAAAGAGTCGGACACAACTGAGTGACTAACACACACACACACACTCACACCAGTGTTCTTGCCTGGAGAATCCCAGGGACAGGGGAGGCTGGTGGGCTGCTGTCTATGGGGTTGCACAGAGTCGGACACGACTGAAGCGACTTAGCAGCAGCAGCACCAGGAGCGGTAAGAGACAGGAGAGACAAACTGTCTGATTCTCAGGTATCTGCCCTTCAGTTCAGTTCAGTCGCTCAGCCGTGTCCGACTCTCTGCGACCCCACGAACCGCAGCATGCCAGGCCTCCCTGTCCATCACCAACTCCCGGAGATCACCCAAACTCTTGTCCATCGAGTCGGTGATGCCATCCAGCCATCTCATCCTCTGTCATCCCCTTCTCCTCCTGCCCCCAATCCCTCCCAGCATCAGAGTCTTTTCCAATGAGTCAACTCTTCGCATGAGGTGGCCAAAGTACTGAAGTTTCAGCTTTAGCATCATTCCTTCCAAAGAACACCCAGGGTTGATCTCCTTTAGACTGGACTGGTTGGATCTCCTTGCAGTCCAAGGGGCTCTCAAGAGTCTTCTCCAACACCCTTGCTGCTGCTGCTGCTGCTAAGTCGCTTCAGTCGTGTCCGACTCTGTGCGACCCCACAGATGGCAGCCCACCAGACTCCCCCACCCCTTAGGCCCTTAGAAAGCCAGATGGAACTGAAGCAAATCTCTGATGGTTTCTCTGGCTAAAATTAAAGGCATAGCAGCGCAGGCATGCAGACTTTAAGAGTGCTCGCTCACAACTTGCTGTTTAAGAACTACACAGGCGCCAACCTGAAATGACACGTGCGCAGTGTCCGAGGTCTTGCTCGTTTTCGTACCTGCGGGCAGGCTGAGCCCGCTTCTGCGCTGGAGTTGATATCACGCAAGCGCCGGGGGTGCATGACGTCATCCGAGCGCGCCTCCCACGGTACACAAGCCCTGGGCTCAGACAAAGACGTTGCTGTGGAGACGGGGCGTTGAGCCCCGTCCCCGATACGAGATTGGAGGAGAGCCGGTCAGTTGATGTTGGTAAGCTTTCCGAAAGCTTGCGGGCGGCGCTGTAGGTCTCTGTGTGCGTGGGTTCCCCTGGCAACTCAGACGCCGTCTGGAAGTTCGCGGCGACTTCCAGGAACCCCCCAAAATTAGTCAGAGTCCAAATTTTAATTTGAAGGGTTTCTTGACTTAAGGTAGTAAATTTCGGTTGTACCTCTGGTCCAAGTAAAGTAAAAATTCAAACTGCCCTAGATCCTATTGTGGGCCGGGCAGAGAGACCCCAATAAGGCTTAAATTTATCACTTAAGCAGCGTAGGGATGGGAAGAAGAATCTGGACCAGAGGACTTAGTCCTGGGGGGCGGGGTAACCTAACCTTTTGAGCCTCAATTTCCCATAAGCATGAAAATATTTTTTCCTAAGAAACTCTTTGATTCCTTTCTCCCTCGGACTCACAGGGCCGCTTTCTACCTTTCTCCAAATATCAAAGCTCCTTAAAAGAGTGTTTGTAGTCCCAGTGGCCCCCTCTCCCCTCTCTTTGTTGAATCCTTTAACTGCACAGTTTCTTCCTGTTGTTTTCTCACCTGCCCTGTCGGCAACATTTGAAACAGGTTATCACCTCACCTCCAAGAAACACTTTCCTCACTTGACTTGCAGGCCTGCCCAGTCTCGAATTTCTTCTTCCTACTGGAACTGAATAGGACCCTATGGTCCTTGTACCCCTCGTCCTCTGCCTGCCTTTTGTTGGGGGGGGGGGGGACTTTAGCCAAAGAATAAGTTTAATCAGAGAAGTGAGAAAACACAGAAACAAAGAAAAACAGTCAAAGAAGAGTAAATAATAATAATGTACCATTAAGCATGGTTCCTTCTTAGTTCCTTCTCAAGGGCTATAGATAATATTCTGAGCCTTATCTTGTCAGCTGTCTTACAGACACTGAAACCCCAGGTGGAAGAAGTTAACTACATCATGACCAGACTGTACCCATGATATAAGCCGCTGGAATTCCGAGAACTGGATGCAAGAAATGGAAACAAACTGACCCTGGAACTGAATATTAACTGTACTTAAAACTGTCGAGATGATGCTGGTCAGACCACTGATGACCAGTTTCAAGGTGACTGTCAGCTGATAGTTCTGTTTCTGTATGTAGCCCCCTCCCTCAGCCTCTAAAAGCTCTTGCCCACTGACTATCAGTGACAGGGAGTTGGCCTTTGGACAGGCGTCCACCCTCCTTTTGGTTGCTGGCATCCAAAATAAAGGAAACACCCCTTTCAACCAACCTGGCCTCTTTAATGGCTTTTGAGCAGTGAGCAGCCAAACCCCACTTTTGGTTACAATACTTCTCAGTCTCAATTGTTGGTTCTTCCTCATTCCACTGAACTTTAATGTTGCAGTGTCCAGAGTGCTGGTTCCCTGAATTTCTTTCTTTCCACTTACTATATCTTGGTGATCTCATGTAGTTTCGGGACCTTGGAGACCATCTATATGCTGATAAGAGCCTCTCCCCTGAACCCCAGTACTTAAATATACAACTATCTATTTGGAATCAAAACTTGAGTTCCAGTCAGCTACTCAAACTCATCCTGTTGGAACAGAACTCCTGAGCCTCTTCACCAAAAGGTGCTCCCCCATGCTCTTCCTTCTCTCAGGGAATGGAACACCTGACCTTCGAGCTCTCAGACTCCAAACCTTGTATTCTTCATCCTACATCCAATCTGTCAACAAATCCTATTGGTTTTTTCTTAAAAATATACCTAGAATCCTACCTCCACTTACATCATCTTAGACCTAGCCCCGCATGTCTCATAGATTATTGTAAATGGGTTATCGTAATGGCCTGCAAACTGTTCTCCCAGAGTCTACCGTTACCCATCTCTTTCTCAGTCTATGTCTCACATGAAAACAGCCTGAGTAATTCTGTTCAAAGTCATACCACATGGCTTCTTTTGTGCGAAACCTTCCAAAGACTTCTCTCTCACTTGAGTAGAAGCCAAAGTTTGACCATGGCTACAAATGTCCTCCGGGGCTTCCCTGGTGGTTCAGTGGTAAAGAATCCTCCTGTCAACCCAGGAGACACAGTTTGGTCCCTGAATCAGGGAGATCTCCTAGAGGAGGAAAAGACAACCCACTCGAGTATTTTTGCCTGGATAATCCCATAGACAGAAGAACATAGTGGGCTGCAGTCCATGGGGTCTGCAGAGTCGGACACAACTGAGCAACTAAACACACACGCACAAATGTCCTCAATCACCTGGCTCCTGGAAGCTTTCTGAGCCCCTCTCCTAATTTCAATTCACTTACTTCCTTTTCTCCAGCCATATAGATCATTTTGCCTGGCTTCCGTCTGCCTCCAGGACACTGAACTTGCTTTTACCTCTGCTTGGAGCTTGTCCTCAAATAGCCCCAAGTCTCCCTCTCTCACCTCCATCAAGGCATGACTCAGACAGTCCTTATTCAGATAGGCATTCTCAGACTTCCCTGGCAGTCCAGTGGTTAAGACTTTGTGCTTTCAGTGCAGGAGGAGTGGGCTTGATCCCTAGTTTGGGAACTAAGATCCCTCATGCCTCAAGGCATGGGAAAGAGAGAAAGAGAGATGGAGAAAAGAAAGGCGTTCTCTAACCTCTGATTTTCAGTTACATAATCCCACACTTCCACTGGGCTTCATGGCATTTATTGCCTACTAAAATACCATATAACTTCTTCATTTTATTTGACATCCCTCTTAATGTGAAGGCAGCGATTTTGTCCATTCCATCATGGCTGCATTCCAAGTGCCTAGATAGAAGTCAGCAAGTGATGGGTGCTCAGGAAGCAATGAATATGCATTTCAAGCCAGAGGGTTCAGTAGTGGTTACCAGTCAGAGCTTTAGGGGCTTGCAAGAGTTCCAGTCCCCCTTTGCTGCTTAGCTGCTTTAGGAAGCTTAACTGAACCTCCATGTCCTCATTCTTAATGTCAGTGAAATAATACTTCAGACTTTCATTAAGCAACAGGGAACACCTCACCCCATGTGTCCAGCAAGCACTGTGCTTGCTAGTTGCTGGAGACTCTATGGAGAACCTAAACACACATTTCCTCCTGTCCAGGTGTCTGGATCCTGAGGATGGGATACAGATGACATCCAAGTAGTCTTCCAAATAAGTGACTATGAACAAAGCTAGTGGAGGTGATGGAATTCCAGTTGAGCTGTTTCAAATCCTGAAAGATGATACTGTGAAAGTGCTACACTCAATATGCCAGCAAATTTGGAAAACTCAGCAGTGGCCACAGGACTGAAAAGGTCAGTTTTCATTCCAATCCCAAAGAAAGGCAATGCCAAAGAATGCTCAAAATACCGCACAATTGTACTCATCTCACACGCTAGTAAAGTAATGCTCAAATTTCTCCAAGTCAGGCTTCAGCAATACGTGAACCATGAACTTCCAGATGTTCAAGCTGGTTTTAGAAAAGGCAGAGGAACCAGAGATCAAATTGCCAACATCCACTGGATCATCAAAAAAGCAAGAGAGTTCCAGAAAAACATCTATTTCTGCTTTATTGACTATGCCAAAGCCTTTGACTGTGTGGATCACAATAAACTGTGGAAAATTCTGAAAGAGATGGAAATACCAGACCACCTGAGCTGCCTCTTGAGAAACCTATATGCAGGTCAGGAAGCAACAGTTAGAACTGGACATGGAACAACAGACTGGTTCCAAATAGGAAAAGGAGTACGTCAAGGCTGTATATTGTCACCCTGCTTATTTAACTTCTATGCAGAGTACATCATGAGAAACGCTGGGCTGGAAGAAGCACAAGCTGGAATCAAGATTGCTGGGAGAATTATCAATAACCTCAGATATGCAGATGACACCATCCTTATGGCAGAAAATGAAGAGGAACTAAAAAACCTCTTGATGAAAGTGAAAGAGGAGAGTGAAAAAGTTGGCTTAAAGCTCAACATTCAGAAAACTAATCATGGGACCTGGTCCCGTCACTTCATGGGAAATAGATGGGGAAACAGTGGAAACAGTGTCAGACTTTATTTCTTTGGGCTCCAAAATCACTGCAGATGGTGATTGCAGCCATGAAATTAAAAGATGCTTACTCCTTGGAAGGAAAGTTATGACCAACCTAGATAGCATATTCAAAAGCAGAGACATTACTTTGCCAGCAAAGGTCCGTCTAGTCAAGGCTATGGTTTTTCCAGTAGTCATGTATGGATGTGAGAGTTGGACTGTGAAGAAAGCTGAGCACTGAAGAATTGATGCTTTTGAACTGTGGTGTTGCAGAAGACTCTTGAGAGTCCCTTGGACTGCAAGGAGATCCAACCAGTCCAGTCTAAAGGAGATTAGCCCTGGGTGTTCTTTGGAAGGAATGATGCTAAAGCTGAAACTCCAGTACTTTGGACACCTCATGCGAAGAGTTGACTCATTGGAAAAGACGCTGATGCTGGGAGGGATTGGGGGCAGGAGGAGAAGGGGACGACAGAGGATGAGATGGCTGGATGGCATCACCGACTCGATGGACGTGAGTTTGGGTGATCTCCAGGAGTTGGTGATGGACAGGGAGGCCTGGCGTGCTGCGATTCATGGGGTCACAAAGAGTTGGACACGACTGAGTGACTGAACTAAACTGAACTGAATTACAAACTGTGATGTGCATGAGGAGAAGCAATATAGTGCTGAAGGCGGGGGGGTGGGGGTGGGGGTGGGGCAGGATGTCTCTGAAGAAGTGACTTCTTAATAGTATTAGTCAGCTTGGGCTGCTGCAACCCAATACTGCAGGCCAGGTGGCTTCAACAACAGATGTTTATTTTCTCACAGTTCTAGAGGCTGGAAGTCCAAGATCAAGGTGCAGACAAGTTTGGTTCCTCCTGAGGCCTCTCCTTGGCTTACAGACTAACACCTTCTCCCTGCATCTTCACATGGCTTTAAAAAAATTTTTTTAAGTTGTCCATACTGCACAGCATGTGGGATCTTAGTTCCCAGAAGAGGGATTGAACCCACACCCCTTGTGGTGGAAGTGTGGAGTCTTAACCACTAGACCACCAGGGATGTCCCACAAGGCCTTTCTTCTCTGCACTTGCAACCAACTGGCTTCTCTCCAGAAGTCCGAATCTCTTCTCATGAAGACAGCAGCCAGATCGGATTAGGGCCCACTCTAATTTTCTCATTTTAACATAGTTAACTTAGAGGCTCTGTCTCCAAAAGCAGTCATATTCTGAGGTGCTGAGGGCTGGAAATAACATCAATCAAGGCCCAAAGGATGCATAGGAAGGAGAGATGGGACAAGGGGAACCCCAGGGATAGGGAAGAATATGCACAGAAACTCCATGGCTGGAAAGAGTATGACAGCTTGGAAGAAACGATAGGTCTATGTGGCTTGAGCTTGGAGTGAGGGATCTTGGTAAGAGAAACACTGGAGTCTGGAAGCAGCAGGGCCCTGGAGGCCACCTAGGCCTGTGATTGGTGATGTGATAAGTGTTATCTTATGAAAAGATTCCTCTAAGCACAATGAGTGGAGGGAGGCTGTCCCCAGTTCCAAGGTTGTGGGCTAATGAGGATTATCTGATAGATTACATGATGAGTGTCTCATTCAAGGGCTCAATGAAGGGTCAACCATGAGTATTTTTAAAAACAATTGTATTTATGTATTTTATTTTTGGCTGTGCTGGGTCTTCATTGCTTCGTGGGCTACTCTCTTGTTGCGGCGAGAGGGTGCTATTCTCTAGCTGAGGCAGGCGGGGGCTACTCTCTAGTTGCAGTGCATGAGCTTCCCACGGGGGTGACTTCTCTTGTTGAAGAGCATAGCTCTAGGTATATGGGCTTCTGCAGTTGCAGCACGTGGGCTCAGTAGTTGTGGTGCTTGGCATTAGTTGCTCCGCTGCATGTGGGGTCTTCCCAGATCAGCAGTCAAACTCCTGCATTGGCAGGCCGATTCTTTACCACTGAGCCACCAGGGAAACCCCAACCACGAGTATAATGCCCCCCGACACAGTTGATAGAGAGCTGAAAAAGAGACCAGACACAGGCTTAACAAACTGAAATGATAAACACAGAAGCATAGTAAGGAGAAGCATCCAAAAGAAACCAGTCCCCACATTCGGGGGTGTTGTATACAACATAGCTAAGACAGATGTGATTTGTGATTGAAACTGAACGTTTTAGATAAAACTAACACAAAAGAGAAAATGTGTAGATAGAGCAGATGAACACTCAGCCCTGGAAGCCAAAATACAGTGGAAATGATTTGGTGAGAGGGAGCACTCATCTTTATTTTTTTCAGGCCCAGCTAAAAAGCCTCCCTTAGGTTTTACCTTTGGTGAAATGGATACACAGCATGTAGTCCTAAAAGACTTGGGGTAAAGGGGGTGGTCATCTCCCACAGACTCTCAGTAATGGTGGGGACAGAGGGTTCTCAGCTCATTCCTAGAATTTGTATCAGGAAGTGAAACCTGGTGTCATCTCCCTCCCACCTTGGTGAGTGGAGAGTGGTGAGTCTACCCCCTGATGACTCTATGCAGCAAAGTTTGTTGCTTCTTTGCGTTGGAGGAAAATAAGATGAGCATTTCATCTCAGGGGCTAAGGAGCAATAACTATCCACTTTGACAGTCTGGACAAGGGCCCATCTGCCAGTGACTGGGAATCTACAGGACAGCCCATCCTAACTGGGGGCCAAATGAACTTTGAAATCTGCTTTGCTGCTCCCCTGGTGGCTCAGATGGTAAAGAATCTGCCTGCAATGTGGGAGACCTGGGTTCGATCCCTGGGTTGGGAAGATTCCCTGGAGAAGGGAATGGCAACCCACTCCAGTATCCTTGCCTGGAAAATCTCATGGACAGAGGAACCTGGTGGGCTACAGTCCACGGAGTCACAAAGAGTTGAACACGACTTAGCGGCTAAGCATGTGTATCACATATATATATTACCTCTTGTAAGTCCTGGTCTGGCCTTGAGCTACACAGACCCTAACGCCTCCTCTTTATAGAGTCAAGTATTTGATAATAGCTGTTTGGTACCCTTCTTAGGCCTCCAAGACTGATACCAAAAGCTCAGTTTCTCTGTACACCAGTGCTAAATTGAATCTCAGAGACAGAGTTTTGGGTAAAATAGAAAAAAATAGCTGTATTGCTTCACCAGGCAAAAGGGGACACAGCAGGCCTTCAAAACCATGTGTCCCAACTTGGGGAAGACAGAAGTTTTCTAGCAGTTGTTCAAAGGGGGTGATTAACTCATGGACATTCTTCCGATGGGTTGGTGGTGAGGTAGGTAGGATTCCACATCATTCAACCTTTAGGTCCATCTGCTCTGGGGTCTGCATGCTTGTGAGCAGCATGCCATCGTTAATCATTAACTTCTCCCACCTGGAGGGGGTTTCAGTGTCTGCAAAATAGCTCAAAAATATTATTGTGTGTATACATTGATGGGGAAATGGGCCCTTGCTCCAAGGCTGCTCTTGACTGTTTATTCCTCCCTGGTCTCACATCCCCTCCCTTCCCTAATTAACAAGGGCTTGAATCTGCCCATTGGGATTTAGAGAAGGCCATGGAGGCTGAATGAAGACTCTCCTATAATCAAAAAAATGGGGGGACTTCCCTGGTGGTCCAGTGGTTAAGAATCCGCCTGCCAATGCAGGGGACACAGGTTCTACATGCCGCAGAGCAACTAAGTCCGTGCGCTGAGCCTGTGATCTACAACCCATGCTCCATAACAAGAGAAGCCGCTGCAATAAGAAACTCATGCTCCACGACTGGAGAGAGCCCACGTGCAGCAGCGAAGACCTAGGCCAGCCAAAATTAAATACATAAGCAAAGTTATTTTTTTAAAAGAAAAAAGAAATGGGGGACACAAAAAGGCTTTGTGCCCAGGAGCTCCACAGGGCCCTGCATGGTGTTGCAACTTCTGTCCCCAAACTGAATACCACCCCCCTTCCCAAAAAGTGTTCTTCTCTTAACAGTAATTTTATGACTCTCCTTGTACATAAATCTTAACATAACTGCCTTTGGATTCATTCTGATAAGAGAAACCACTGGGATAAGTGGTACATTTTATAGTTTCTGCTCTATGTTTCCAGATCACCCTCCAGAATGGGTGGTTTCTGTTTGTATGCCCAGAGTCAGTTTATAGGAGAGCCTATTTCCTCACTCCCTCGCCACCAAACGGGAATTTTCACTCTTTTAATTGTTGCCAATCTGATAGGGAAGAGTGATTATCTCACGCTTGCTTCCATTTCATTTCTTTGATTACGGGTGAAGCTGGACATGTTTTCCAACCACATCCTATACTTTTGCAATCAAGTTTTGGAGCTAGATGCGGGAGCTTACATGTATTCCAGTTACATTTTATCTTGCTGGATTCCATCAATCATTCCTTCCTGTTGAGATAATTTGGATCCCAATTCTGTGATTCCGACATATTGGCCTTCCCACACAGCCCTGCGTTATTTGCACGGTTGATAAGCAGTTATCTTTGGCTTCATCCGAGTTGTTGATAGATGTTGAAGAGTTTAGGGCCAAGGATAGGACTGTTGGGCAGGCCACTGGAGAACGCCTTGGGAGGACACTGTCCCGGGTGCTGTTTGGATTCCACCTGACCACACCCAGGAGCCACGGGGAGGAGGGAGATGGGAGCAGAGCCTGCAACAGGGACAGGGGCCAGGTACAGATTCCAGCCTAAACAATGATTAGCTGTGTGGCCTGAGCAAGTGGTGTCACCTTAGAGGGAGATGTGACACGTGATTATCTACTGTCCCTTCGAGCTCTTGAAGGCTGTTGGTCACTATTTTGTCCATAAAGATTTCATGAGAAACTTTCAAACTATAGTCAGAAGTCATCACTCTGGGATTTTCCTGGTGGTCCAGTGGTTAAGACTACACTTCCAATGCAGGGGTGCAGGGAATGTGGGTTCAATCCCTGGTTGGGAAATTAAGATCCCACATGGCATGTGGCATGGCCAAAAACTAATTTAATACATAATACACAAAGTCATGTGTGACTCTTTTGCGACCCCGTGGACTGTAGCCTGCCAGGCTCTGCTCTCCATGGAATTTCCCAGGCAAGAATACTGGAGCAGGTTGCCATTTCCTTCTCTAGGGTATCTTCCTGATCCAGAGATCGAACTCCAGTCTCCCACGTCTCTTGCTTGGCAGGCGGATTCTTTACTGCTGAACCACCAGGAAGTCCAAATAGATAGTTAAATAAGATTTTTTTTTTAAAAATCAGACAAGATTATTCTAAGGAAGGAACAGTAAACACCCCCATGTAACAGATAAAGAAACTAAAAGAGAAATTAAGTAACTAGTTTAAGTGACATAATGAGTCAATCCTAACTCTGGCCACCTGGCTTCTTATAGCCATGTCTGCGAACTAGTTATTGATTTTTCACCTTGTAAATTTACCACCAGCTTACGTAAAGATGGCCATTCCTTGCTGTGTGATCTTGCTCATTCATACTAATAATAACCGTAAGAATGATAACAAAGGCTGCTACTTAGCTGTCCTGTTTGTGTGCCAAGTGCAGTCCTGAGTGCTTCACACAACTTAACCCTTTAATCCCAACAGCACCTCTGCAGAGTCAGTGCTGTTTTCACTTCCCCCACCCGCCCCCGCCCCCCCCCCACACACACAAATGATGAGCTGAAGGCACAGAGCAGAGTTTAAGTGACTTGCCCGAGGTCACCCGTCCTAAAGGGCAGAGGAGCTGGGCTTGGGACTCAGGCAGTCCAGCTCTCTCATTTACTTCCCTCAGGAAAGAGAAGTAAATGAGGACAAAAATGTAATACCCGTTAGAAGTTAGTGTTAGTCGCTCAGACGTGTCTGACTCTTTGCGACCCCGTGGACTGTATGTAGCCTGCCAGGCTCCTCCGTCCATGGAATCTCCAGGCAGGAATGCTGAAGTGGGTTGCCATTCCCGTCTCTAGGGGATCTTCCCAACCCAGGGATCGAACCCAGGTCTGCTGCATTGCAGGCAGATTCTTCACCCTCTGAGCCAAAATGTAGCAAGGATTAAAAGTAATTTCTCCCCCCCAGTTATGAATATCTTGCAAAGCGTGGTCTCAGCTGTTTATGGAGGAGCAAATGGATTCTTTCACCCCCTGAATGAGCTGTGGGTAAAAGGGAGAAGGAGCCAGGTGGAAATGGGAAGTCAGGGCATGAATAACTTCTCAGGTGGGTGCACAGGCTTAGCAGAATCCCGAGTGGACGGCAAAAGCTGACAGTGAGTGTGACCTCGACGTGCGACACGTGATCACCAGGACCCAGGAGCGCAGCCAAGCCTGATCATGAGACAGGTCCCTGCTCTATGACCCCCACCTTCCAGTAACAAGATCCCAAGCACAGCGGCCACTGGCACAGAGGAGGGAAGGGCTGCAGACCCGGCCAGGACTGGGCGCCAATCCACAGATTCCCAATCTCGTCTTCCAGTTGCTAGACTACGCTGCTTTCCAGTACATTATTTGGGATATAAAAACGACAACGTAAGGAAAGCATTTTCACATAAATAATTTCAACCGCAACGAGGCAAACTGGCTTCTGATTCCTTTGGCAGGAGCAGGTGATGAACTCACTCCGATTGACATATTGAGAGCTGCTCTTCCCAGATCCAGCTGGCAGCTTCGTAATTATGGAAACATCTATGTTGTTCCCACTTACCCAGGGCTAGGCCTGCTGGTATCTGATTCAGTGTTTACTTCATGAATGAGGTCAGTTCCCAGCACAGCTGGGCTTTCAGCAAAGAAACCAGAGTGGTCAGCAGACCGCGTCCTCACTCGCATCTGACCGGGGATGTCAGGGCCGCCTTCTCACAACTCACCCACATTAGCAACTCGCTCTGGCGTTTTCTGGGGCTTGGCTCTCCTCCTCGGTTCGCTGACACTTCCCTGTAGAAGCAGACAGAGCCCGCGCAGCAGCCTGGGCTCGATGAGATCACGTCCAAGTTTCCCACAGTACAACGGTTCACTCTTCAACCTGCCCCCCTGGTATTGCAACATCTTGCCCCTTATGAGTTTCAGAACTGCCAGGAAACTGGGTAGGTTTTTGGGGTTTTTTTATGTGTTGTTTTTTTTTTTTTTTAATTATTTATTCCAGGATGGTTCCACTTGTGTGGCGTGAGAATGACTCAGAATGCCTTGGAAGCCACCTCCAGAGGTAACTATGTCCCACAGGCCAGAGTGTCCTCTGGGCCAACTCCCCACAACAATGAAAACAAGAACAAAAGCTCAGGAGGGCTCAGACACTCGTTTATGGAGTGACATCCCCAAAGTTTGTGGAGGCGACTGGGAGAACTGTTGAGGGCAGAGAGGAAAGGTGATGATGCTCCAGGGAAAGGCAGGGCTAAGCTCCCAAGGCTGCATGGGCAGCAGTAGACTTCAGTGTCGTTGACCCACTCCCCTTCTTCTTGACTTCAGCCACGGGTCGGCCTCAGGATAAAGCCTGGAGTCTGAGTCTGAAGCAGCTATTTCTCAGCTCTGGAGTATGTGTGTGTGTGTGTGTGTTTAATTGCTCAATCATGTCTGACTCTTTGCAACCCCATGGACTTAGTCAGCCAGGCTCCTCTGTCCATGACTATTCTCCAGCCAAGAATACTGGAGAGGGTTGCCATTCCCTTCTCCAGGGGATCTTCCCAACCCAGGGATCGAACCCAGGACTCTCGCATTGCAAGCAGATTCTGTACTGTCTGAGCAACCAGGGAAGCCCAGAATGTCTTTATCTCAATGAGATAAGGTCCTAGGAAGGTTAGAGATAGCAATTTGTTTTGGATTCCACAGTGATCATGGGAATCATATGCTGAGATGGTTTCACTTAAAATCTGGGACAGAGTGGAGGGGAATCTGGAGTAGAAAGTGGTTTAGGAGCTGCAGGCAAAGGCAGATTCAACAAGGAAGCTTCCTCTTTCTCAGCCTTGACAAGCCAGAGGACATGCCACAACCCACGTTCTCACCTCCTAACAGAGCAATGAGACCGGTGGCTGCTAACACACATGCCCGAAATCAGCGTGGAGGAGCCGCAGTCCCAGATGTAAAGACGTAAGCACTCTCCTCCTTTGACCTCAGCACGGTTGTTTTAGGAATACTCTGCTTTCTCTCTCATCCAAAGGGTCAGCCCTGGGGCCACAGGAGACCTCAGAACATCTCTGCCCACTGGAGGATCTAAAGAGCCCGTTCGAGTTGAGTCGGATTCAGATCACTTCCCTGACATCCTCCCTCTGGAGTATCACCTGAGACTTCTCTGGTGGTCTAGTGGTTGCAAATTCACCTACCAATGCAGGGGACACGAGTTCAATCCCTGGTCCAAGAAGATCCCACACGCCAAGGGGCAACTAAACCCATGCACCACAACTACTGAGCCCAAACACAGCCAAAAATAAATATTTTTGAAAAAAAAAAATAGTACAACCTGTGTCAGCCCCAAGATGCTCTATCCACTCATTCCTGTGACCCAAACCCCCATGACTTGCTGTCAGTGCTGCTGTCTGTTCTAGCCACCATTGTCATGTCACTTTCCAATCGAAACGATCTTTTCCCTTGCATGTGCTTCTGGGAATTTTTGAACACTAGACTCTAAACAAAGTTCCTTCCTTCACCCCCTCTGGCCTCATCACCTCAGCTCTCTGTCCACTCAGTTGCTGCCACCCCAGCCATCCTGCTGATTTTTGAACTTATCAGACACGTGCAACTGGAGTCTTGGCACGTGCTGCTTCCTCCATCTGGAACACACTCTTGGGGTCATCTACGTGGCTACCTCGATCCCTTCCTTTAGGTCTTCATCCACATGCCTGCCAGCCAGTGAGACCTTCCCAACCACTCTCCTCCCCGGACCGCCCCAGCCACCCACCCCTGTGTGTCTTCCTTCCGCACAGATGATCCCTGGAGCTTTCATCCATATCTGTAACAGCAGCTGCTACCTGTCTGTTCTCTGCCTGCCTCCCTCATTGGAACACCAGCTCTGTGCGGGCAGGGATTTGACATTTTTTTGTTTACTGTCACAGCCCAATACCTGTAATAGGGCTTACGTTTCCTCCATAAAGGAGGCTGAGTGCCGAAGAATTGATGCTTTCAAACTCTGGTGTTGGAGAATACTCTTGAGAGTCCTTTGGACAGCAAGGAGATCAAATCAGTCAGTCCTAAAGGAAATCAACCCTGAGTATCCATTGGAAGGAGTGATGCTGAAACTGAAGCTCCAATACTTTGGCTACCTTATGTGAAAGGCCAATTCACTGGAAGAGATCCTAATGCTGGGAAAGACTGAAGGCAGGAGAAGGGGGCGACAGAGGATGAGATGGTTGGATGGCATCACTGACTCAATGGACATGAGTTTGAGCAAACTCTGGGAGATAGTGGAGGATACAGGAGCCTGTTGTGCTGCAATACGTGGGGTCACAAAGAGTCAAATGATTTAGTGACTGAAGAACATTAAATACACATTGAAAGATTTCCTGAGCGTTCCCTGCACACTGGGCACTAGCTGAGACATTGGATGTTTTTGCAAAGTCTATTCAGTGATTAGGCATTCACTCTACTTTAAGAAACTCACTTCATGGCAAATAGAAGGAGAAAATGTGAAAACAGTGACAGATTTTACTTTCTTGAGCTCCAAAATCACTGCAGATTGTGACTTCAGCCATGAAATTCGCTTGCTCCTTGGAAGGAAGGCTGTGAAAAGCTCAGTTCAGTTCAGTTCATTTCAGTCACTCAATCGTGTCAGACTCTTTGTCACCCCATGGATAGCAGCACACCAGGCCTCCCTGTCCATCACCAACTCCCGGATTTTACTCATGTCCATTGAGTCAGTGACGCCATCCAACCACCTCATCCTCTCTCATCCCCTTCTCCTTCTGCCTTCAATCTTTCCCAGCATCAGGGTCTTTTCAGATGAGTCAGCTCTTTGCATCAGGTGGCCAAAGTATTGGAGTTTCAGTTTCAACATCAGTCCTTACAATGAACACTCAGGACTGATCTCCTTTAGGATGGACTGGTTGGATCTCCTTGCAGTCCAAGGGACTCTCAAGAGTCTCCTTCAACACCACAGTTCAAAAGTATATTTGACACTCAGCTTTCTTTATAGTCCAACTCTCACATCCATACATGACTACTGGAAAAACCATAGCCTTGACTAGATGGACTTTTGTTGACAAAATAATGTCTCTGCTTTTTAATATGCTGTCTAGGCTGGTCATAACTTTCCTGCCAAGGAGTAAGCACCTTTTAATTTCATGGCTGCAGTCACCATCTGCAGTGATCTTGGAGCCCCCCAAAATAAAGTTTGCCACTGTTTCCCCATCTATTTGCCATGAAGTGATGGGACCAGATGCCATGATCTTAGTTTTCTGAATGTTGAGCTTTAAGCCAACTTTTTCACTCTCCTCTTTCATTTTCATCAAGAGGTTCTTTAGTTCTTCTTCACTTTCTGCCTTAAGGGTGGTGTCATCTGCATATCTGAAGTTATTGATATTTCTCCTGGCAATCTTGATTCCAGCTTGTGCTTCATGACAACCTAGACAGTATATTAAAAAGCAGAGACATCACTTGCCAACAAAGTTCTGTATAGTCAAAGCTATGGTTTTTCCAGTAGTCATGTACAGATGTGAGCTGCTGCTGCTGCTAAGTTGCTTCAGTCATGTTGGACTCTGTGCGACCCCATAGACGGAAGCCCACAAGGCTCCCCTGTCCCTGGGATTCTCCAGGGAAGAACACTGGAGTGGTTTGCCATTTCCGTCTCCAATGCATGAAAGTGAAAACTGAAAGGGAAGTCGCTCAGTCGTGTCTGACTCTTAGAGACCCCATGGACTGCAGCCTACCAGGCTCCACCGTCCATGGGATTTTCCAGGCAAGAGTACTGGAGTGGGTGCCATTGCCTACTCCGACAGATGTGAGAGTTGGATGTAAAGAAGACTGAATGCTGAAGAATGATGCTTTTGAACTGGGGGGCTGGAGAAGACTTTTGAGAGTCCACTGGAGAGCAGGGAGATCAAACCAGTCAGTTCTAAAGGAAATCAGCCTGAATATTCATTGGCAGGACTGATCCTAAAGCTGAAGCTCCGACATTTTGGCTACCTGATGTGAAGAACTGATTCACTGGAAAAGACTCTAATGCTGGGAAAGATTGAGGCAAAAGGAGAAGGGACGGCAGAGGATGAGATGGTTGAATGGGATCACCAACTCAATGGACATGAGTTTGAGCAAACTCTGGGAGACAGTGGAGGATAGACGAGCCTGGCATGCTGCAGTCCATGGGGTCACAAAGAGTCAGACAGGACTTGGCAACTAAACAACAACAGCAAAGGAACTCAATAGTTCTAGAAGCTGAAGGAAGCTTTCTGATTCCTCAAAGAGATGGGAAGAGTTGGACAAATAGTTTGCCTCTCTTCCTCGCTGCCCCCTTGATTCTGTATATTCTGCTTTTCCAACAGACACAGGAAAGGGGAGGTCATTCCAGAGGAAAGGCAGAACCTTCGATGATTTAGGAACACAGGTGTTCGCTCTGCCGGGGCCAACCGGCTCTGCTTTTTATGAGCTCCTGAGGAGGAAACGCATCTGACGTGTTGTCACCTCCCCGGTTGCTAACAGAGCCCCAGGACTGGCGGAGCGGCGGGTGCGGCAGCCACAGGCAGGCGGACGGCCGTTACACAAGCTTTCCAGAAAGATCGCGCGAGCTGATGCCCCAGCCACAGGAGAGGGACGGAGCCTGCAGCCAGCAGCCAGGCTGGAAAGTCTGTGTAAAGGACACCTGGAGGAAACAGGGCCTCCACCCCTCTCCACCCCCCCTTGGAACCCTGCCTTTCTCACCCACTCCCCACCCAAGCGGTTCACAGCCCCGGAGGCTCACCACGTCTTCATCATTTGAAAGCTCACTGGTTTCTCCCGACACATCAGAACTTTTTTTTCTTTCCTCCTTTTTGAAAAGCCTTTTTGTGAGGTTGGGAGTGACCCAAAAGTAACCTCTCTATTCCTGTCTGAAGGGAAAATATTTCCAGATCAGAGGAGCAGTCTGCAGTGCTAAGCCTGGGCATATATGAATACTCGATTATGCCTCTTAAGTCCCGAGTCAGTCACAGTTTCAGAAATGAACCATAAGCAGAGCAAAGGCGTTGTGAATCAAGAGGTTTATTATTTTCCCCTATGAAGTATTTTGAAACTGAAGTTTCCACATTTTTAAGGGTTTGATGTCATAAATTCCCATGTAGGACTGCATTTTGAAAAACAGGGTCATTGTATGTGTGTGTGTCCGAATGTGAGAGGTTTAGTACCTAACTTAGAACCAGGAATTTGAGATGCACAGGCAGGCCAGGCCACTGGGCCTTTGCTGTCATGAGTTCATGTGATGGTAAGACTGTTCCGGAACCGTCTGGAAGTTAAATGTTAGTCTTCTGAAAAGAAGTAGGACCTCCCAGCCCAGCTGTTGTTATGGCAAGTGCAATGTAAGCAGGTTTCTATTTAAAACGCTCACACCTGGTACTTGACTATTTCTTGTTTTCCAAAGGGTACCCTCTCTCCCCTGAATTTTCTTTTCCACCTTCCCTTTTCCGTGCTAGTCTGGCTTAACCCAACCTGCTGGGTTTGACCCAACCCAAAGGCATAAAGAGGAGGACATTTTTAAAAGGAGCTGAAGAGCTGTGGTCTTGTGCTGCCGGAACTGGGCTCGGATGGAGACAAGACAGCCCTGGAGACAGTGATGAGGGTGAGGGATAGAGAGGCACGGGAGACTGGAAGAAGAGGGTTTCCCTGGTTTCGTGTGAAAGAGTTAAAGGCAGATCCTCAGTACTTATGCCTTCACAGCCTGTCTAGTAGGCCCTTGGAAGCCCCCTGGGATCCAGGGCACCTTGTCTAAATAAACTCCAGATCTGTGGACAGTCAGTTGCCTGTAGGAGGGGCGGGGAGCAGGGGACACTCAAGAGAGGAAGAAGGAGAATCTAGAAGGGGAGTGAGTGGGGCTGGGAATAGAGGGATGTGCAGCCCAGGCAGAGCCTGTGGGTGAGCTGGGTGTTAGGAGTCTGCATTATCACCTAGAGCCCAAATCTTCCTCTGGTTCATTAGTAAAAAGCATTAAGGCTTGGATACTCAAGGACCAGGGGGGTTAAGGCTGTGGGTTTTGTTCTTATATTTTCTCAGCTGTGTAGGACTTCTCACTTCTGATCTTCAGAGGGTCCTCCTCCCTCCTCCCTCTTCAATCCTCCTCCATCCTCTCCCTTTTCCCACCTTCATCCTGCCTCATCCATCCTCCTGTCTTTCCTCCATCCTCCTCCCTCCTCCTCATCCTCTCTCTTCCCTCCTCCCTCTTCCATCCTCCCTCTTCCATCCTCCTTCATCCTCTCCCTCCTCCCCCTCCCTTCTCCATCTTCCCTCCTCCCTCCTCCTCTCGCTCTTCTTCCTCTTCCCCTTCCTCCTCCTGGACACAACATGTCTCAGAGGGACAGGGGCAGCTCGGAGTGACGCTGATGGGGATCTAGGTGTCCTGGAGCTGGGCCTATGGTGGCCAGCCCCAGAACAAGGCAGCACTTGTATACACAGAGGCTTTTCCAGGCGGTCTCACAGATACAGGGACGCAAGACTGAGAGGAACAGAGAAATTCCAGAGATTTTTCACGTGCAAGCAGATATTTCCTCTGAGAGCTTGTAGACTAAATAATACTCCTCGTGTCTGAGGGATGGTGCATACTGCTGACCTGGCAATGTTCTCTGTGCTCAGAGCAGGCACCGGGAGCCCCACAGCGGGCTGGAGGGAGGTGGAAGCGGAGCGAGGTGAGGCAGCCTGAATAAATGTCTTTATGGAAGAATATTGGGGGTGTTCTCCCACCGCCAGACACGACATCCATCTCAAATATGGAGGAAGAACTTGTTGGCAGGCCTTGGGAATGCAATGGGTTAGGCTTCTAAAAATAAATATATCCAGGCCTCTCTACTCACCATTTTCAAGTACGTACATATACTTTATTTCATTTAAAAATTTTTGGCTGTGCTGGGTTCATTTGCCACTCCGGTTTTTCTCTAGTTGCAGCAGGCAGGGGCTACTCTCTAGTTGTGGTTCGTGGGCTCCTCTTTGCAGTGGCTTCTCATTGCAGAGAACAAGCTCCAGGGCTTGTGGACTTCAGTAGTTGCAGCACGTGGGCTCAGTAGTTGCGGTTCCTGGGCTCTAGAGCACAGCCTCAGTAGTTGTGGCGCACGGGCTTAGTTGTTCCACAGTATGTGGGATCCCCCTGGACCAGGGATTGATTGTGTCTCCTGCATTGGCAGGTGGATTCGTTACTACTGAGCCACCAGGGAAGCCCTGTCCTAGAGTTTGATAAACATTTTCATGCCTTGAGTCTATCCCTATCATTAATCCAAAGAAGACAACTGTACTAGTAAAACTAACTGCTGGCCTAGTACCCTCAGCTAATACAAATGGAGTAAGATATTAAAAAGTGATTCTGTTTCAACTCTGGTGAAGGTCCTGAGGCAGAGAACAAACCAGTAGGTACCAACCACTCCTATGTTCCAAGGAGGCACTAGACCATGTCTGCATGGCCTGCAAAGAGCTGTGACCAACCACAGACCAGAGGTGGCAAGGCAGACAGGGAGAGATTGAAAATTAGATGATTTCTGTTTTCTCTATTGGAATATCAGTAACATTGGATTACAGTGTTGCATTAGTTTCTGCTGTACAGCAAGGTGAATCAGCTATCTGCACATACATATCCCCTCCCTCTCGGGTCTCCCTCCCACCCCACCCACCCCTCTAGGTCATCACCGAGCACCAAGTTGAGCTCCCTGTGCTATGCAGCAGCTCCCACCAGCTATCTATTTTACACATAGTAGGGAATATATGTCAATCCTAATATCCCAGTCTGTCCCACCCTCTCCTTCCCCTGACCCCCAGCTGTGACCACATGTCCGTTCTATACATCTGCATCAAAATTAGAAGACTTCAATTAGAAGTCTTCAAAGAGAGATGTTGGAGGCTGTGGCCCCACCCATGGATGGGAGCAGGGGGCCTAGTAAGGAGGACTTCAAGGATGCCATTCACAGGGCTGACATACGTACCCAGGAGCTTGGAGTGAGTTGCATACTGGAGAAATCTTAACAGCAAGGAGCCCTAAAGTCATTACAAGGAGAGCTGGCTGCACAATTAGGGACAGAGTTCTACCTCCTGCCTTTCCCATGGACCAGATATGGGCCATGAGAAAGAGCTGACCCCAGACGGCTGCCCTGAGACGGAGGCTGAGCCATGAAGCTAAAACCCCAGTTGAGTGAGGCTCCATCCCCCTCAAGGCAACCACAGGTGAGCCGTCCCCCAGCTCCTGGGAGCCTCTGAGGGATCTCAAAGCCCCTCACAGCTTTAAATGTCTGCCATGGCCAAAGGAAACAATGGCTGATGACATGGGAGCCCCCACCCACTTCACCCTGGAGGAGCCTAGTGAGTGGGAAGGAAGAGAGTAGACAGACAATGTGGAGAAACCAAGTGTGGGGGTCCATTCCATGTGTCAATTTGGCCAGGTGCAGGGGGCCTAGGGACTGAGCCAAACGTTATTTCTGCTTGTGTCTGTGGATGAGCTTAGCATTTGAGACCACAGACAGAATGAAACCAAAAGCTCTCTCCCCACCCCCACACCCTGTGAGTGGGCCTCTCCAATCCACTGAAGGGCTGAGTAGGAAAGAAAGCTCTCTCTCTGCCCGACTGTCTTCAAACTGGGACATCACCTGCTTTCTGCCTTCAGACTCTCGCTCCCACTGGAATGCATGCCTTCGTCTCTCCCAAAAAAGAAGTGAGGTCATTCAGTCGTGTCCAACTCTTTGTGACCCCGTGGACTGTAGCCTGCCAAGCTCCTATGTCCATGGGATTTTTCAGACAAGAATACGGAAGTGGGTTGCCATTTCCTTTTCCAGGGAATCTTCCCAACCCAAGGATCAAACCCAGGTCTCCCGCATTGCAGGCAGACTCCTTACAGTCTGAGTCACCAGGGAAGTTCATCTCTCCCAGGTCTCCAGCTTACCGTCTCCAGATCTTGAACACATTCACCTGCATGATCCTTGAAGCCCAATTCTTGAGTAAAAACATACCTCTATCTCCTAACCGTTCTCTGGAGATCCCAGCTGAAAACACAGAGGGGACTTCAAGAAGGGGACTTCCCTGGTGGTCCAGTGGTTAAGAATCTGCCTTTCAATGGAGGGGACACGGGTTCCATCCCTGGTTGCATGCCTTGGGGGAACTAAGCCCGAACGCTGCATCTAGAAAGAAGCCTGCATGCCACAAGGAAGACCCCACGTGCTGCAACTAAGACTTGATGCGGCCAAAAATAAAAATAAATATTAAAAAAAGAGGAAGTAATAGAAGAAGAAAGGCACATCTACCATCTCCCATCGCAGGGTCTTGGCTGGGTGCAGCCAGAGCCGGGGGTCGGGGAGAAGAAATTGAACCTCTGCCCATCTGCCTTGTGGAGAGACCGTGTAGACTTGAACTGACCAGAGAACTTTCTACCACCCAGTGGCTGCTCAAAGGCAAGGGCTGCTGAGAGTGCCCTGGTTGGGGGTTGGGGGGAGGGATGATATTAGAAAGAAACCAGCCTCCCAGGTGTGTGGGGCGGGCCCTGAAGAGTAAAGAAGAGGCTTTACTCTGCTGTACCCACAAACCAGGCAGTTTCACAAACAGGGTGCGTGATGCTTACAGTGGGCTTGTGTTTGCAGGAGGAGCCGGAACATACCCCAGGTCCCTTCTCCCAAACACTAGCCTCCTTTTTGCCTCCTTGGCAATCTGTGCAGGTTTTAGAGCACAATACCTTGTGGAATGGAGGTCTTTCGTTTGTTAAATGTAAAACGGAGCTTCGAGGAGCATAGAGTTACACAACGCCGTTTGAAATGTGCTTGAAAAGCAACTCCTTTCAAAGCCGTATCATTTCCCATCCTGCAGGAATCCCACTGGAATGGGGAGGGTTGCCTCAAATTGAGTTCCAAGCTGTGTCTCAGCCGGTGAGAGACGCGGCAGACAGTGTGTTGAAAACCACCAGACCAGGAGTAGCTGATGTTTATCTGTCTCTGCCGGATTCCCAGGAATATTTTGGGGGTTTCCAAGCCCACGTGAGAAGTGTTGTCAGCCTGTGGCTGGAGATGCAAAAAGTGCGAGATTGGGCGATTTCTGCATCTTCACTCCCACCGCCCTCATCTCTTTTGGTGTTCATTCCCCTCAAGTCCTCTCAGCCGCTGTGCCAAGGCAGGCTGGATCCAACAGGATATTTATAGACTGGGCAGCTAGTGGGAGCAGATGGCTTCTGATATGGGGAAAGGGAGCTATTTATACCGGGAGTTGGATGAAAATGAGTCAGAGGGCAGGCTGCAGCCATAGTTGCTGTTCCTTGTCCTACTGATGCTGGAGAAAGTTCTCGGGATCCTCAGGTGAAAATATCTCTCAGCCTCACTGTCCAGACAGTTCAATGCTGATAGAGCACCAGGTGCCATGTGGGCCCTGAGATGAGTAAGACTGGTCCCTCTCCTCTTTACCGCCCAAGAGGGGAGACCCTATGAAAATGGATCATGATAATGCGGTCCATCTTGGCCCATGGAGAGCACCATGAGAACACAGACACCAACATGGTGGAGGCTGCTGGGCCCTGGGGAATGGAGAGGGGTTGGGGAGAGAGGAAGGAGTGGTCAGGAAGGACCCCCAGCCATGACCTGGCTTGAAAAGATAGACAGGAAAGGTCCAGGGAAGAAGGAATAGAATCTGGTGTGTGGAGGGTTTGTAGCCTGACCTGAGGCATCCTGGGAATATCCAGGAATCAGCCATGAACTGAGAGTGAGGGGCTTCCTGAGGGATTTCAGAGGAGGAGGCTGAATAGGTGAACTGGGGCAGGGCCCGAAGGGATCATCGGCCACACTGGGGAACATGTGCTAATGCTGACATCACTTCCAGGCAGGAGGAGCTGGCAAAGCTTTCTAAGCAAGGAAGCGAGCTTTATTCCAAGGAGCAATGGAAACTGTGGACCGATCAGCTGGTTCCTCCTGTGTCTCCTTTGGAACTGTGCCTGCCACACAGTCGGTGCAGCATAAATGTCTATTGAAAGTGAAGACTCACCAAACTCTTAATATTAACACCTCCCTGTCTGGAGGTGGCATGCAGACCATCCACAAGATGAGTCCAGGCAGGCTTGTTGAGTGCCGGATGAGGCTGCAGGCAGGATGAGGCTGCAGGCACCGTCCCCTCCAGCCCCTTAGGCAGGTCCAAGCCTCCCCGAGATTGCTTCCCATCACACTTCTCTGCCCCACAGTCCAGTCTGCCCTGCTCCTGCTCTGATTCTGCCTGTTGCTTTATCTCCAGCTTGGCATCAACTCTGGCACGGGTATGACCTCATGCCTTCTGAATGAAAACCAAGTAAGGATAATAATAACGTCAAAAGACGTTTCTGCATTCTTGCTGAAGGTTTGGGGAGTTGAAACAAGTTTATGAATGCTAATAACAGAATATGAGCCTTCTGCTTGTTCTTAAACATCCATCAACCATCTCTTCCTTCATAGCCCCACCTCTTGCTTCTCTCTCTCCCCCCAGATACCTGTTCTTTGACTATGCAGAAGAGTTTAAAGTGGTTGGGGTTTGGTTTGGTTTCCTGTCTCCTTTTCTGTGGTTTTCACCTTTCACCCCTTCATGGGGTATTTTCCTAAACAAAGACCTTTTGTTCCCTGAGGAGAATGCTGATCTCGTGGGTAAGAAAGTCATTTTTCCCACATCACAGCTTTATGGAGAAGCTGTGGGATACACTTAATATCTGGCACCGCATGGGGACGAGAAAAATCGGTATTTCCAATAGGCAAATATCGGGAAAGAACAAAGATTCTTTGCTTGATCAAACTTTTTCAGACTCCTGAACTTTCTAGGCTCATCTGTGCCCTTCCTTACAAAATCCAGTTTTAGCAAGAAGTCTCCACCCTCGAAATCTGATCAGTTTCTCATCCCCCACCAGCCTCCAGGGGCTGTCTGCCCACCCTGGCCTGCCTTTAGCAAAATTCCTGTGAGGTTGGTTTAGCTCACCCCTGATGTTTCCTCTTAGGAATTTTCCATCCACCAACCCCACCCAACCCTGGTCTCTGGCTATAAACCCCCACGTGCCCACCCTGTGTTCGGAGTTGAGATCATTCTCCCACTGCAAGATCCCACTGCAGGGGTCCCTGCACCCATTGCCATGGCCCCTGTTTAAATAAAAGTCTGCTCTCCTGCCCTCAGCAAACGTCATTACAGACTTCCCTGGTGGTCTAAGACCCCACGCTCCCAATGCAGGGGGCCCGGGTTCCATCCTTGGTCCAGGAAGTAGATCCCACGTGCCACAGCTAAAAGATCTTGCGTGCCCCCAATAAAACCCAGCACAACCAGATAAATTTTTAAAAAAATTTTTGTTTAAGTGTCATTGAATAGTTTTTTCTTTAGCAGGAGACAAGACAACCTAGAGCACGTCAACTTAGTATTTAATCACGTGCTCCACGGGTGGCCACCCTGTGTAAAGTGTAGAAAGCAAAGGTGGAATAGGCCTGTGGGCTGGGAGCAGACAGAAGAGAAAAAGCGCTCTTCCCCAGAACCTTGTAAGGGAAGAATGTACAGTCCAGGACAACTGATGGAGCTCATAGAGGGAAGAGGAGCAGCTCACAGGGTCAACTCTGGGGATGAGGAAGATTGGGGAAGGGAGATGACAAAACAGGGAAGATGAAAGAGAAGCTGTTTGGGGGAAGGAGAAAGTATGTTTTGCACGTATGAGAGACAGAAGTTGAAAGGCACCCCCCGGGCTGAGACCATTTTCTGAGCTGTGAACAAGAAGAGCCCAGTGGCATCAAGGCCAGAGCTGAAGGATGCTCTGGACCAGCCGGTCTGGGCTGTGCTCCTAAGGGAGTATCTCCAGGGGCATCACCTAGTCCTCAGCCCCCAGGGGTGATAAATTCTCAGTGTGCCTTTACTCTATAGAAGGATTATGAACTTACTGAAAGTTCTGGTAGGTTCCTGACCCTTCAGTGTTTGACTCAAACTTGGTTTCTTCTTGGAACGCTTCAAAGGTTTTCAATGCAAATCCAAACTTTCTCCCTCACCTGCATATTTCTGTCCCATACCCATTTGGTCACAGGTTACTAGAAGAAGCTGGGAAACTTCCAAGTTGGATGCCACTGGCTTAGCCACTCTGAGCAGCACCCCCACCCACTGCCATTCAAGGTAATGAGGCTGGTTTGGAGGTGCCATGGGGAGACGTGCTAGGATAAGCACGCAGAGACATGCAATGCAAGTAAGTGTCTTGGTGAAAAACCAATGCCAAGTCCTACCAGAGGTAGACATAGGACCCAAGGGAGAGGAGGAAAGGTGGAAGAGAGGCCCCAGGTCTGCAGGGCACACAGGGGCCTGACAACAGGGTCACAGATGAGCAGGGAAATGCAAAAATACCAGGGGGAATGTGCCAAGTGTTTCATAAAGCAAGCTGTATTTCATTTAAAGGCCATCCAGGGATTTCTCTGGTGGTCCAGTGTTTAAGACTCCAAGCTTCCACTGCAGGGGGCATGGGTTCAATCCCAGACTGGGGAACTAAAATCCTACAAGCTGCACCACCAAGCCAAGAATAAATTTTAAAAAGACACACACACACACACACACTGGTCATTCATTCTGAGAGTAAACAATTTCCTGGGAAGAGCTTTCCTTTTAAAAAATGATAAGAATAGGGAATTCCCTGGTGATCTGATGGTTAAGACTCCGTACTTTCACTGCCGAGGGCTCAAGTTCAATACCTGGTTGGGGAATTAAGATCCCATACACCTCACAAAGTGGAAGTGTTAGTCGCTCAGTCGTGTCCGACTGTTTGTGACCTGATGGACTGTAGCCCACCAGGCTCCTCTGTCCATGGAATTCTCCAGGCAAGGTTACTGGAGTGGTTGCCATTCCTCTCCCCAAGGGATCTTCCCAACCCAGGGATCAATCCTGAGTCTCCTTCATTGCAGGCAGATTCTTTACTGTCTGAGCCAACAGGGAAGCCCTGTGCCTTGCAACAGGGCTAAATTTAAAAGAAGGAGAATAGTATGTTGCTGTTGCCCTTAAAGTTCTTATTTGGCGAACATGAGAAGTGGTTCCATTTAAAAAGGAAACCATGGGAAGCCATGAATTGGAGAGCACCTCTCCATCACCCAGTTTGGCAGCAGCACCGAGGAGCCAGGCCCTCTGCGGGGGTGGGGCTCCAGAAGGATGGCCTGTGGGAGAAACAAGTTTTTCTGATGTCTTTCTGAGAGCCTCCACCCCTACAACAACCACCACATGAATTCTCTGTTGTAAAAATGTCCCAGGACAGGCTCTTCCCTGGTGGTCCAGTGGCTAAGACTGTGCTTGCACTGCAGGAGGTGCAGGTTTGATCCCTTGTTGGGGTACTAAGAGCGTGCATGCTGGACAGCGTGGCCCCAAAATAATTTCTTTCAAAAATTATTTTTAAAACTTGTGGGGCCTCCCTGGCCCCAGGCGGTAAAGAATCCACCTGCCAATGCAGGAGACATGGGTTCAGTCCCTGACCTGGGAAGACCGCACGTGGCTCAGAGCAACTAAGCCCTAGCACCACAACTACTAAGCCTGTGCTCTAGAGGCCAGGAACCTCAGCTACTAAAGCCTGCAGGTGCTCCACAACAAGAAAAGCCACCACAATGAGAAGCTCGTGTACTAGAGAGTAGTCCCTTCTCATTGCAACTAGAGAAAGCCCACATGCAGCAACAAAGACCCAGCACAGCCAAAAATAAATTTTAAAAATTCTTTTTTTAAAAAAGTTCCAGGGCAAAAACTTGCTTAAACTAGGCTGAGGGACATGGCGTGCCTCCCAGCCAGGGTAGTGGTGGCCAGAACACAGACCCCAGGGGACCAAGGCGAGCTGACCTGTAGAGGCCCTGGATGAAACCAGAGCTGCTTTTCCCATCCAGGGCCCCCAGCCATCCCAGGAGAGGCCCGGAGGGGCTCTGCAGTTAAAGTATCTAGGCTGTGCGGCCTGCTGGGCTGCCCTCCCCAGCGTTCCAGGCTCCCTGGAGCCCATGTGCACTGGGCCAGAGGGGAAGGCCACCTTTATTATCAGTGACACAGAGCCTAGTAAGGCCAGAAACACCCATGGATGGAAGAGGCACAGCGAGACTGGCCACCTGGGGAAACAGAGCAGCACAGATCCCCAGAACAAGAACAGAAGCATCTCTAGGACCCGGCTTCTGCATCCTGAGTGCAAACTGCACCGATGGGCAGAGTCAGGGGAGGGACTCCCCCAGATTGCACCCCTGTAACTTTTACATACACATACACACCTCACCATGGCACGACGCCTCTGGTTGCTCCCTGGTGGGAGAGTTAAGATCCATCTCCAAGGACTCCTGGGCTGGGCTCCCCCAGGTAGTATTCTGAGCAGCTTTTCACTCACCCATGGACAGTGAGAGCTGTGCTGATGGAAGGTCTGTCCTTGGACCCCCTGTCCAGCCCATGAGGAAGAGGACAGTGGTCCAATTCCTGTGTGGCTGAGGGCTTCCGTCCTGCCCTCCTTTGAATGACCAGCAGCACCAAGAAAGATAAATGTCTTGGTGCATTTTCTTGGTGTAGTACAGCTGCACCCAAGATTAATGTGGATCCACTTTTTCAGATGCACTTTTTCTTTCCTGGATCTCTATGCCACAAAAGATCCCAGATGGGGTGGATGCTGTCCTCGGAAAAGGAGGAAATTATTTTTGAGTCATAAAATGGAATAGGAATCAAGAAGGAAACTCTTGCTTGCCGTCTGTGGTTCAGTACAAAAGCTGGTCATTTGATCAAAGAGCCTTTGTCAGGTCAGCTGAGTTTTCACTCCTAAAACCATCAAGCTCCCCAACAGGCAACGTGATGCCTCTGAGTCATTTGCCAAGCGGCGATTGTGAGAATCTAGAAAGCGTCCACCCCCTCTACCTGAGCCTCTGAAATCTGGAAGCAAGACTGGGGGAACAATAAAGGAGTGTGGCGCCCTCTGGCGAGAGTGGATCAAAACATCCCAACCGAGCGCCCAGAGTGGGCGTCCAGGGCAGTGGACTCGAACCTCCATCTCCAGTCACCCAACAACATCTTCTCACCTTTGTGCAAAACCCAAGATGACTAGCTTTACTCATGATCCTTCAGAGTCTGCATCCTCAGACAGTGTGAAGCTGACGTGGTTCGATCTGGGAAAACCTAGTTAAGATGTTAGCCAAGTGGGGACGGAGGTGTTTATCCCAGGGAAGATGCAGAGACCATTGAAGGGCTGAGATCATGGAAAGCCAGATGGGACCAGAGGGGTCCAGGCTCCTGGTCCCAAATGCAGACCGACCCAGGAAAAGGAGCCATGGCCAGTCAGCCGTCACTGCTGAGGCCTCAGGGTTCTCCATGGTGAGGAGGGACCAGGCAGACACCAGGAAGCCTCTGAGTTGAACCAAGCGTCTCTGTCCATCTGGGATAAAAGCACTTGTCAGCTTTGATTACAGAAATTCCAAGGAAAGATTCAAAACAAAGACGATATGCTTATAAAAAGGCCTGGTCTCTGAATAGCCCAGCAGCAGGACTCATCTTCTGGGTCAAGAGGAAAAGTCTGTGAAAGGCTAAGGAAAATGAATTTTGTGCTTTCCAGGCCTCAGCTTGACACCTAGAGGAAGCTGTAGGTGGACGCAGGCCTGACACTGCAAGAATCTCTCCAGGCTCAGATTTACATGTGTGATGTTTCCAGGTCCCACACCAAGATACCACAGGTGGGTGATTTGATTTCTGTAAATCATATATGTGACTGTTCAGGGTTAATCAAGGGCTCTGGGCATGAACCCTGAGGAACTGGGAAAGAAACAGGAATTTCTCTCTCTGCTATATGTGCTATTTGGGAACCTAGTTCCTTCCATGCATTCTGTTATTCCTTGGAAGGATCGGCCATGGACTCGGAATCAGACAAGAGGGACTTCATTGCAGGCTGACACCAGGAGGAGGCAGGTGGCCACCGCCTGGAGAGGGCACGAGGCTGGGCTCTTGGAAGGCTCAGCAGGGAACCTGAGAAAGAAACTCAGAAGATCCCTGTATGACATCACGGGCACACCTAGAGAAGAGATGAAGCTTGCATGCACTCTTTGGCCTTAACATGCCAAATTACAGATAGATTTTTTTTTTCCCCTGGAAGTACAAGAATACCAATGAGCAAACCTGAAAATATCTTTGTGTTTTCAGCAGGAAAGTAAGAGCTTTCTTAGGTTCAGCGTCTTGGCAGTGGTACTGAGGGAAGCAGTCTGACCTCCAAGTAGGAATGTAGGTGTGGGAAGGACTCCACAGTCCCTCCCTCCCTCTCCTGGGTCCATCCATCCTTTACCTTTGTGATGCTGACAACGCTCACCCCCGTTCACATTTTTTTTTCCTTAGTTCCCCGACTAAGAATCTAACTGGCACCCCCTGCACTGGAAGCATGGAATCTTAACCAATGGACCACCTAGGAAGTCCCAATTGTTTTCTTACTCTTCCCTTTGTAACATACCCATTTTTTTTTCTGAGATATAATTCACATACAATACAATTCATCCTTTTAAAGTTATACGATGCAGTGGTTTTTAGTATATTCAGAATTGTGTAACCACCACTACATACACATGGAAATTCTATCTTTAATCTTTCCAGGAATTGCCAGGCTGCTTCTATCCCTTTCGTCTAAGAATTGGTCGGTCATGTTTGGGCAAAACAATAACAGTATCACTGGATCTTTCCAGAAAGATTCTAAACAAGAATTTTTCTTTCCTTGGAGGTTAGGCTGCACATCTTCAAGGATCGCTCATCTATTCACTGACGTTTTTAAATTAAGTATAGTTGACCTACAGCTTTCCTTGTGGCTCAGTAGTAAAGAATCTGCCTGCCAGTGCAGGAGGTGTGGGTTCAATCCCTGGGTCAGGAAGATTTCCTGAAGGAGGAAATGGCAACCTACTCCAGTATTCTTGCCTGGAAAATCCCATGGACTGAGGAGCCTGTCAGGCTCCATGGGGTCACAAGTCAGACATGCCTGAGGGACTAAACAACAACAACATAGTTGATCTACAGTACTGTGTTAGTTTCAGGTATACAACAAAATGATTTCGTTACACATCGCACACGCATATATGTATATATTCAGATTCTTTTCCACTTTAGATTATTATAAAGATATTAAATATAGTTCCCCATGCTATGCTACAGGTTCTTAAAGTGAAGCGCTCAGTCGTGCTCAACTCTTTTTGACCCTATGGATAGTAGCCTGCACCAAGCTCCTCCGTCCATGGGAGTTTCAAGGCAAGAGTACTGGAGTGGGTTGCCATTTCCTTTTCCAGGGAATCTTCCCAAACCAGGCATCAAACCCAGGTCTCTCACATTGTAGAGAGATGCTTTACCATCTGAGCCACCAGGGAAGTCTAATAGGTTCTTAAGTGTTTATTTTGTATATAGTATATGTATCTGTTAATCTCAAACACCCAATTTATTCCCCTCTTCCCTCCACCCCCCACCTCACTAACACTAATTAAGGGCCAGTTGCAGGTCAGGCCTGGGGGCTGGGACTCCAGATCCACAGGTGAACAAAATAGATAGTCTCTGCCCTCCTAGCTAAGTCGTAGTATCAGAGAGAGTCAGACAAAACAGACAAAATTACTGCTTTGCTGTAACTGAAGGGCTGAGAGAAAATTACAAAGTTGTTGGGTGGCTGGGGGTGGGGACTGCTGCAGACGGGATGGTCAGGGAGTCTCTCTGAGGAAGTAGATGAGTTTTGCTGCCATAACAAGTTACCACACATTCAACAGTTCAAAACAACACCCATTTATTCGCTCTCAGTTCTATAGGTCAGATGTCTGGGTTCTATGCTCAGGGTCTCACACAGCAAAAATCAAGGTGTGGCCTGGGCTGGAATCTTCCCTGGAAGCTCTTAGAAAGAATCCACTTGCAGACTCACTCCAGTTGTTCACAGAATCCAGTTTCTAGCATCCACAGAACTGTCTTAATCCGTTGGAACTACTATAATAGAAAACTATAGACTGGGGACTTTCCTGGTGGTCCAGTGGCTAAGACTCCACGTTCCAAATGCAGCAGGTGCAGGTTTGCTCCCTAGTCAGGGAACTAGATCCCACAGGCCATAACTAAGACCCAGGGCAGCCAAATCATGCAGACGTAAATATTTAAAATATACATATGCACGTGCGCAGTTGCTTTCCCTCATATCTGACTCTTTTCAACCCTGTGAGACCCTGTGGACTGTATCCCACCAGGCTCCTCTGTACATAGGATTCTCCAGGGAAGAATACTGGAGTGGTTGCCATGCCCTCCTGCAGGGGATCGTCCTGACACAGGGATCGAACCCATGTCTCTTTCATCTTCTGCATTTCAGGCAGATTTTTACCTACTGAGCCATCTGGGAAGCCTGTGAAAATAAAAGTGAAAGTCGCTCAGTCATACCTGACTCTTTGCAATTCTCCAGGCCAATAGCCTTTCCCTCCTGCACAGGATTTTCCCAACCTAGAATCAAACCCAGGTCTCTTGCATTGCAGCCAGATTCTTTACCAGCTCAGCCACAAGGGAAGCCCAAGAATACTGGAGTGGGCAGCCTATCCCTTCTCCAGCAGATCTTCCTGACCCAGTAATCAGGGTCTTTTGCATTGCAGGTGGATTCTTTACCAACTGAGCTATCAGGGAACCCTGGGAAGCCCATAAATAGAAACTGGAAAGTCCAAGATCAAGGTGCCAGCAGATTCAGTGTCTGGTGAGAGATCACTTCTGGGTTTGTAGACAGCCATATTTTAGTTGAATCCTCACTTGGCAGAATGGGGCAAAGGCACTCTCCCAGGTCCCTTTTATAAAGACACTAATCCCATCCATAAGGGCTCCACACTCCTGACCTAATCACCTCCCTAAGTCCCCACTCCCAAGTGCTACAACACTGGGGACTAGGTTTCAACACTTCAATTTGGAGGAACATAAACATTTAGTCTATAGCCGGGACTGAGGTTTGTTGCTTGCTTCTTGGAAGAAAAGCTATGACTAACCTAGGGAGCATTAAAAAGCAGAGACACTACTCTGTCAACAAAAGTCCATCTAGTCAAAGCTATGGTTTTTCCAGTAGTCATGTACTGATGCGAGAGTTGGAATATAAAGAAAGCTGAGCACCAAAGAACTAATGCTTTTGAACTGCGGCATTGGTGAAGACTCTTGAGTCCATTGGACTGCAAGATCAAACCAGCAAATCATAAAGGAAATCAGTCCTGAATATTCATTGGAAAGACTGCTGAAACTGAAACTCCAATACTTTGGCCGCCTGTGAAGAACTGACTCACTGGAAAAGATCCTGAGACTGGGAAAGATTGAAGGCAGGAGAAAAGGGGATGACAGAGGATGAGATGGCTGGATGGCATCACCGACTCAATGGACATGAATTTGAGCAAGCTCCGAGAGTTGGTGATGGACAAGGAGGCCTGGCGTGCTGCTGTCCCTAGGGTCACAAAGAGTCGCACACAACAGAGCGACGGAACTGAACTGAACTGAACTGAAGGACTGAGGGACTATATTCTGGCTGGTGTCAGCAAGGGTGGAGGGATTACTCTCAGCAACTCAAGGGCACCCACATTACTTCTCATGTGGCCCTCCATCTTCAAAGCAACAATTGTGTCTAGTCTTTCTCACACCCTGCATCCCTCCACTTCTTCTGTCACTAACTGGAGAAAGCTCTCTGCTTTTAAGGGCTTGTGTCCTCCCATCTTAAGATCAACCGTGCCATACAACATCACACAACTGCAGGAGTGGTGTCTCCTCCTAGTCACAGGTTCCAAGGATTAAGACATAGCATGTGTTAGTTACTCAGTCATGACTGACTCTACCAGCCCATGGACTGTAGCCTGCCAGGCTCCTCTGTTCATGGGATTCTCCAGGCAAGAATACTGCGGTGGGTTGCCATGCCCTTCTCCAGGGGATCTTCCTGACCCAGGGATTGAACCCAGGTATCCTGCATTGCAGGCAGATTCTTTACCATCTGAGCCACCAGGGGAGCCCAAGACAGAACGGAGAAGGGCATTTTTAGAAGTCTGTCAAGACAGGGTTTTGTTTGTTTGTTTTTGACCTGTGTGTGTCGCGTGCTAAGTTGCTTCAGTCGCGTCTGACTCTTTGTGACCCCTAGGACTGTAGCTGCCCAGGCTCCATTGTACAAGGCATTTTCCAGGCAAGAATACTGGAGTGGGTTGCCATTTCCTACTCCATGTTCTTGACCTGGAGATTAGTATATATGTTTTAATTAATTTTTATTGGAGTGTAGTTGATTTACAATATTGTGTTAGTGCCTGCTGTACAGCAAAGTGAATCAGTTATACAAATACACATATCCACTCTTTTCTTCAATTCTGTTTCCATATAGTCATTACAGAGTATTGAGTAGAGCTCCCTGTGCTAAACAGTAGGTTCTTAGCAGTTATCTACTTACATACAGTAGTGTGTATACATCAGTCCCAATCTAATTTACTCCTCCCCACTGATTTCCCCCTTGGTAAGTGTGTTTTCTCCATCTATGACTCTTTCTGTTTTGTAAATAGGTTCACTTGTACCATTTCTTTTGTTCTCATTTCTCAGTCACTAGTCATGTGCAAATCGTTGTGACTCCATGGACTGTAGCTCACCAGGCTTCTCTGCCCATGGGATTTCCCAGGCAAGAATACTGGAGTGAGTTGCCAATTCTTTCTCCAGGGGATCTTCTGGACCCAGGAATCCAACCCGGGCCTCCTGCATTGCAGATGGATTCTTTACCACTCAGCTACCCAGGAAGCCACTATATTTTTAGGTTCCACATATAAGCAACATCATATGAGATTTGTCTTTCTCTGCCTGACTTACATCAGTTCAGTTCAGTTCAGGTCAATTGCTCAGTTGTGTCCGACTCTTTGCAACCCCATGGACAGCAGCACTCCAATCTTCCTTGTCCATCACCAACTCCTAGAGCTTGCTTAAACTCATGTCCACTGAGTCAGTGATGCCATCCAACCATCTCATCCTCTGTCATCCCCTTCTCCTCCTGTCTTCAGTCTTTCCCAGCATCAGGGTTTTTTCCAATGAGTCAGTTCTTTGCATCAGGTGGCCAAAGTGTTGGAGCTTCAGCTTCAGCACCAGTCCTTCCAATGAATATTCAGGATTGATTTCCTTCAGGATTGACTGGTTTGATCTCCTTGCAGTCCAAGGGACTCTCAAGAGTCTCCTCCAACACTGAAGTGACTTACTTCACTCAGTATAACAATCTCTAGGTCCATCCATGTCTCTGTACATGGCATTGTTGCATTCTTTTTTTCACAGCTGAGTAATATTCCATTGTATATACGTACCACATCTTCTTTATCCATTCCTTCAGCAATGGACATTTAGGCTGCTTTCATGTCTTGGCTACTATAAATAGTGCAACAATAAACATTGAGGTGCATATATCTTTTCAAATTATGGTTTTCTCTGGATATATACCCAGGAATGGGATTGCCAGAATGGAGGTTGTCACTGAGACCTGGAGTAGGAGGAAGAGGTAAGGATGTAGCCAGTAGGGAGAAACATCCTTCCTGGGGGAGGAGGAAGCTTGGTCTGTGGGCTGAAAGCAAGTGATATGGAGCCTGGCCTGAGTCAAACGAGTGGTTGGGGGAGAGCCCCTAAATCATCATGGTCCTGGTACCTATCCATGAGCTGGAAGTAAACCAAGTCCAAGACACTTGGAGGAGACTGCCTTTGAAATTTTAGCCCATGAAATTTCTTTTTAAAAAATAACTTAATGGACTTACCTCGTGGTCCAGTGGCTAAGACTCTGGGCTCCCAAAGCAGGGGGCCCAGGTTCGATCCCTGGTCAGGGAACTAGACCCCAAACACAGCAGCTAAAGATCCTACATGCTGCAACTAAGACCTGATACAGTCAAATACAGTTTTGCTAAAGTTTTTTTTTTTTTTAAGACTATGTAGGGACATCCTACATTTAAAAAAGGTAATGTAGAGTTGGAAACCATAAAGAAAGCTGAGCACCAAAGAATTGATGCTTTTGAACTGTGGTGTTGGAGAAGACTCTTGAGAGTCCCTCAGACTGTAAGGAGATCAAGCAAATCAATCCTAAAGGAAATCAGTCCTGAATATTCATTGGAAGGACTGATGCTGAAGCTGAAGCTCCAATAATTTGGCCACCTGATGTGAAGAACTGATGCATTGGAAAAGACCCTGATGCTGGGAAAGATTGAGGGCAGGAGGAGAAGGGGATGACAGAGGATGAGATGGTTGGGTGGTATCACCAGTTCAATGGACATGAGTTTGAGCAAGCTCCAGAAGCTGGTGATGGACAGGGAAGCCTGGTGTGCTGCAGTCCTTGGGGTCGAAAAGAGTCAGACACAACTAAGCTCTGAAACTGAACTGAACAGGTGTGTAGCAGCATCTCACTGTGGTTTTAATTTGTATTTCCCTAATGAGTAATGATTTTAGCATTTTCTCTTATGCTTATTGGCCATCCACTAAGAAAAGTACAAGCTTATTAAACAAAATAATCATTCTGTATTTGTTCAAATATTTCACCCATTTTTAATGGGTTGTTTTCTTAACTTCTAGAAGTTCTTTACATATTTTATCAGATGTATAGCTTGTAAATATTTTCTACCAGTCTATGGCTTGTCTTCAGTTCCTTAACAGTGTCTTTCCAAAAAAAAACACAACAACAACAACCAAAACTTTTAAATTTGGATGAATTCAGTTTATCAATTTGTTCTTTTGTGGGTAGTACTTTTCATTCCATGTTTTATAAATTTTTGCCTGCAGAGAAGGCAATGGCACCCCACTCCAGTACTCTTGCCTGGAAAATCCCATGGACGGAGGGCCTGGTGGGCTGCAGTCCATGGGGTGGCTAAGAGTCAGACACGACTGAGGGACTTCACTTTCACTTTTCACTTTCATGCTTTGGAGAAGGCAATGGCAACCCACTCCAGTGTTCTTGCCTGGAGAATCCCAGGGACGGGGAGCCTGGAGGGCTGCCATCTATGGGGTCACACAGAGTCAGACACGACTGAAGTGACTTAGCAGCAGTAGCAGCAGCAAGCCAAAGTTACTAGATTTTCTACTGTGTTTTCCTATAGAAGTTTTATAGTTTAAAGGCTTACATTTAAGTATGTTTGGGGTTAATACTCTTATATGATGTAAGGTATGGATCAAGATTCTTTTTTTTTTGCATATCGATATCCAGTTGTTTCAGAATATTTGTTGTAACAACTATTCTTTTATTGAATTGCCTTTGAAACCCTTTTGAAAATTTTATTGCCTATATGTGTTTCCCATATCTTTAGCAATCTTTAGTTTCCCATCTTTAGCATGTGGGATCTAGTGTTTGGGTCAACTTCTGGGCTCTCTAGTCTGTTTCACTAACCTGTTTGTCTTTATGCTAATACCACACTATTTTGCTTGCTATAGCTTTACACGCCTTAAAATCAGGTGGTATAAGAACTCCTCCTTTCCCCTTCATTTTCAAAGTTGTTTTGGGTATTCCTTGTCCACTGCATTTCCATTTGAACTCCAGAATCAGTTTGTCAATTTCTACCCCAAAAAACCTGCTGGAATTTTGACTGAGAGTGCATAAAATCTATAGACCGATCTGAGAATTGACAACTTAGCAGTATTTTTTTTAAGAATTTTTTTTATGGGGACCTTCTTTAAAGTTTTTGTTGAATGTGTTGCTGCTGCTGCTGCTGCTGCTGCTGCTAAGTCACTTCAGTCGTGTCCGACTCTGTGCGACCCCATAGATGGCAGCCCACCAGGCTCCCCCGTCCCTGGGATTCTCCAGGCAAGAACACTGGAGTGGGTTGCCATTGCCTTCTCCAAAACATGAAAGTGAAAAGTGAAAGTGAAGTCGCTCAGTCTTGTCCGACTCTTAGTGACTCCATGAACTGCAGCCCACGAGGCTCCTCTGTCCATGGGATTTTCCAGGCAAGAGTACTGGAGTGGGGTGCCAGTGCCTTCTGTTTTGGTTTTTGGCCGCAAGGCATGTGGGATATTAGCTCCCCAACCAGGGATCAAACCCACACCCCTTGCATTGGAAGGCGAAGTCTTAACCACCGGACAGCCATGGAAGTCCCTACAGTATATTTTTAAGTTAAGACGTAATTCACATACCACAAAGCTCACCATTCTCAAACCATGTTCAGGAGTCTCTAGTATACTCACAACATTGTGTAACCATCATCCCTAGCAAATTCCTGAACGTTTGCATCACCCCAAAAGAAAGCCCTGTACCCATCAGCAGTTTCTCCCCATCACTCCTTCCCCCAGCCCCTGGCAACCACTAATCAACTTTCTGTCTCTATGAATTTGCTTATTCTGGATGTTTCATATCAATGGAATCATACAGCATGTGACCTTTTGTGTCTGGCCTCTTTCACTAAGCGTATTGCTTTCCCTGTTCCTCCAGGTTAGAGCAGGCATCTTAACGACCGTGAGTTCACAGCAGTGCCTAAATCAACAGAGAAATAGACTGGCCTGGGATAGTTTGCAGAAACCACTTTAAAAAAAATCTCATTAATTTATTATAAAAGAGAGACATGAAAATTATTTACATGATGAAAAGATTTCAGAACTTCAGTGGAATGGGCAACATCACGTGATGTCATTTCAGTAGTGACTTGTTTCTGTCTACACGTTTTCCAAGAAGGTCACCACCTCTAAATAAGAAGTAATCCTTGTTATCTAGAACAACTCTGGTGCCTCCATATTCAGGGAGAAGAACTTTATCTCCAACTTTCACACTAGCTGGTTCAATCTCTTTACCCTTTTCTTCAGAGTCCAATTCGACAGCTCCTGTTGTTGCTTGCAATAATTTTCCCTGAGATTTTTCTGGAAACATAATGCCTCCTTTGGAAAAACTTCTTTTTAAGTATTTATTTATTTCACTTGTTTGGCTGCTCCAGGTCTCAGTCACAGCACATGGACTCTTTAGTTTCCCATCTTTAGCATGTGGGATCTAGTTCCCTGACCAGGGATAGAACCTGGGCCGCCTGCACTGGGAGCACAGAGTCTTAGCCACTAGACCACCAGGGAAGTTCTGAGAAACTGCTTTTTAGAATGAACCCTTTGGAATCAGCTTTGGTAACATCTATGTCTGCTTATTCTTACTCAAAATAAGCCATGTGATTCATTTCCAGTTAACAGAGGAGATGGCTGGCTGGAGGTTGTAAAATTGTTAAACTTCAGAGCTGACAGGAAACTTAGAAACTGTGTAACCAAGAGGTTGCAAACCAATTGCCCAGAGGCCAACTTGGTATCCAGAGGTATTTGTTTGGCCTATAGAAGATGTCCTTTATATGTGAGCCAACATTTCTCAATTTGGGAATTTCCACACAAAAAGAATTCTTTAAAAACTCAGATGCGTGGCAGCCCAGGGCTCACATTTTTGCATGGAAGTGATGGGTTGGGGAAGAGGAGAAGCCTCTTTTCCAGGTCTCCTTGGTACCACCACCCCACAGGCCACCTGTGGCCCACACCTGTCCCCTTCACTGTCAGGTTACCTGCCTGGCCTGTAAAGAGTTGAACTGGCTCCTCCCACTAATAGTCATAAAAAAGGTCAGTTTTCATTCCAATCCCAAAGAAGGGCAATGCCAAAGAATGTTCAAACTACAGTACAACTGTGCTCATTTCACAGGCTAGTAAGGTTATGCTCAAAATTCTTCAAGCTAGGCTTTAGCAGTACATGAACCAGGAACTTCTAGACGTACAAACTGGGTTTAGAAAAGGCAGATCATATTGCCAACATTCGTGGATCATAGAGAAAGCAGAGAATTTTGCAGCTCCAATATTTTGGCCACCTGATGCAAAGAGCCAACTCACTGGAAAAAAACCCTGATGCTGGGAAAGATTGAAAGCAAAAGGAGAAGGCGGAAACAGAGGATGGGTTTCGGCCATGGGGTGTGGCCAAAAACTAAAAATAACATGACATAACATAATAAAGCGACCTAGGGATCGAGCCTGGGTCTCCTACATTGCAGGTGGATTCTTTAGCATCTGAGCCAAACATAATCAAGTGAAGGTTTGTTGACCTAAGATTTCATCTTTCCTTGGGCCATCTTGCTGGGCCGGACATGTGGTTGTCAGCACCACCTGCCCTGGCTTCTTCCTGGTCCAAGCGGTGTGCAGTGCCATCCTGACCTCAGTAGTTTGGGGTGGGGGACACTCTGGGCTTCCTGGGGCCTGGCAGCTGACACCGGGCCTGGGGAGGGAGGGCACTGGGCACTGCGGGGGCCTGGGTCCCAGCTGCCAGCAGCATTCTCACTCCTGCTGCCAGATGCAGAGCACACCCCTGTTTATGATTAGGGGGCTGACTGCACTCAGAACCCGGGAAGCCGATGATGAAAGCTGTGAAGAGAACATTGTTATATGACTTTTCATAGTTTCCCAAGTAAATATGACACTCGCTGCTGCTTGAATTACTAATGCCTTGGAAGAGGAGGCCGAAATCTGTTCCCAAACAGACTCCTCTTTTTTTCTTTCCGTCACCTAGGCACTCAGCATTGTTGTCGAAATGTTTTCCTGGGCTCGCCTGTCCTCCAAGCTCAGTACATTCCCTGGGAGGAGAACCTGGAGCCCAGCAGCCTCACTCCCCTGCTCCTCTGCGTCAGCTCCGCATCCAGCAGGCAGCTTGCCACAGGCAGGTGACCCCATGGTCCTGGATCACAGCTGCAAATAACAGCGGTGGGGAGGTAGCCACAGCTGGTTTCCAAGGAGATGCAGCTTTGAACAGGCGACTTTAGGCAGAAAGGACCTTGCTGGACATGCGACCTCCAAGCCCCACTCTTGGGCCACCTGGGAACAGCCAGAGAAGGAGCCTGGACCCAACAGGCGCTCGGGTCTCCATTGTCTTTATTACCACTTAGAAAAGCTAGTAAACAGATGGTTTGGTTTACAGAAAATATGCAGCCAGGGTTATTAAAAAGGGGGTGGGGGAGGAGCAGAAGAATGAGGAGAGGAAAGGGAACAGCAGGAAGGCTTGTACGCAGCAGGACCGGTGACAGCTTATAAATCTCAACCAACACCCCTGGATCTGCCTGTGTCTCTAGCTGGGGCTACTCGGTCCTCGCTAAACACATCTGTCCCTAAAGAAGCCCAGATGAAACCAATCTCAAGTAGAAAACGCAGTCTGCCCCGCTCATGGTCTCACACATACCCATGGTCAGATGGGTCTGGGGACACTTAGGGCCAGAGAGCACATGTGGGTTGCCCTCCAGAGGGGCCGGACACACCATGGATGGCTGCAGAGGAGCTGTCCCTCCTGAGAGAAAGGAGCCAAAACTATGGGCTTCCTATGGGGACAGAGAAGATGCAAGGGGTGGAGGGCTTGGTTACATCCCTGGTGGTGACCTCAGCCTGGAGGAAGCTGCCAGCCCACTTGGATCCTGAGAGCTTTCCCCCCAGGAGAAGTCCAGGACACGAGGGCTCAGGACTGAACCACAGGATGGAGTCTCTTAAGCAAGGAGAGGGCAGAGGAGCCTCAAACACCCTCCAGGAACCCTTCCCAGCTTCTCAGCATCTCCTGGAGAGTGACACCATGATGCCAGAATGCAGTGGGTAGAAGGGGATGAAGGGAGGAGACAGGATTGGCACCTTTTGTCAGCTGTATAATATTCCAACCTGCCTCCAGAGGAAACTTGTCCCACATCTAAGACAGAGAAGTCACAAGAAGCCAGGTGCAATTCCCAAAGATAAGAAACTGAAAAGAGCAACGCTTCTGAGCTCAGGGTCTCATGTGTGTGCTCTGCTAAGTTGCTTTAGTTGTGTTCATCTCTTTGTGACCCCATGGACTGAAACCCACCAGGCTCCTGGCTCGTGGGATTCTCCAGGCAAAAATACTGGAGTGGGTTGGCATGCCCTCCTCCAGGGGATCTTCCCAACCAAGGGTTCAAACCGGCATCTCTTACGTTTCCTGCATTGGCCAGCAGTTCTTTACCACTAGCGCCACCTGGGAAGCCCTCAGAGTCTCATATAAAGTCCTAAAGTAGATGGGTAAATGTTCCTCTTGCTTTTATTCCTGCTAAAGCAACATGCATAGAAATAGGAAGACAAACCCTGCGAGGAGCTGGGAAGGGGGATCACAAGCAAATGCAGACTGTAGAGACCAGTCACGGTCTAAGGTGAGGCTGCTCCAAGTGTGGTCCTCAGACCTGTATTGGTCAGCTAAGAGCGGATCACAGACTCCACAGAGTAAGTGTAGAAATCAAGAGAAAGCACCAAGAAACGTCTATATCCCTTTCACTCCTTCTTAGGCTTGTCCTATTATATCTGAAATAAAATAATAAGAAAAGAAATGTGGGCTTGTATTTTGTACAGCTTTTATTTCTTTCATTGCTTTTTCCCATCTGTGACAAGGTTATTGTATTTCGCAAAGGCAGCAGTCTGTGATGGCTTGGAAATGTGGAAAACAAAACATTCTTCCCCGCAGATACTCACTGGCCCAAGGGATGTGAAGCGCCAAGGAAAGAACTCCTCCTCAATCTTGGGAGAAAGTGAAATCCATGCAGCGGCAGCCATGGGAGGATGCATGGGGGCGCTGACCAGGCAGCCGGGAGCCCAGGCCCACCATCCCCACTGGGACACACAGATTAGGGTAAACCCTTGTCCTGCCCCGACCAGGCATAAAAACAGGGGCCATCAGAGCCAGGCCTGCAGTGACAAGGTATATTGGCCAGTAAAGAAGATGTGGGTGCCCCAGGCATCCTGCCAGGAGAAGTGAGGACTCTGGGAATGGGCTCTCTGGAGACCTCCTGGGCAGGCCATTTTTGGCAGCAGGGCAGGGGTTGTGTCAGGTCTTAGTTGCAGTACATGAGCTCTCTAGTTGCAGCACATGGGCTTAGATGCCCCAAGGCATGAGGGATCTTAATTCCCTGATGGGGTACCTGAGTCTTCTGCATTGGAAGGTGGATTTCTAGCCACTAGACCATCAGAAAAGCCCCTGGGCAGGCTTTGTTATGACTTCGAGGACCCCCTCCTTTCTCTGATGATGCACGTCAGGTGGGGACCTGAGACACACATCAAAAGAGGAAAGGATGCTGTGGCTTTTTTTCTGAAAGCAGAACCACTCCCTGGCCCACTCTCTACTCCTGAGCCTGAGAACACCCCCACAACCTGTGGAGCAGAGAAGGCGCATTCTGCTCCTCTGTGCTCTTCCCTCCGGTGAAAAGGACCAAGGAAACCTCCCAGAATCTACAAATGCTATTGGCTTCAATCCAAGATGGAACGCAATGTATGCTTCCCTCTAGGTGAAAAGCAGGCAAAAGTGTGAGCAGCTAGGATCCTGGTCACCCTGAGGTATGGTGATGAGGGAACAGGGAAAATTGGGGGTGCTGCTCTTGATGGGGGTGCTGGGGAAAGGGAGAGTTCAGGTTGCAAACATAAAATTGTACCCTTACAACTTGTCCACTTTCTTTGTGTACCTTAAGCTTCAATAAAATGTTTGAAAAACCTCTCGTCTCCAACCATAACTGCAAAAACAAAATAAAATATAGGGACAGAGGTCTTGCTCGATTCTGTTCCTCTTGTGTGAGAAACACTGAGTCGTAGACCCATGGAAAAGACCAATTACCCCGTGAGAGAAGCTGGGATCTGATTTTTGGGTCACTGTTTTCCCAGGTGGTCGCGGGGTGGGGAATGGTTGACTCATTTTCCTTACTCCCCTCCTGCCCTTGTCCCCACCATGTGGAGGTGGATGGGGGCCAAGGGCTGGGAGATTTGGGCTGTTGCCTTGGTAATGCTTAAATATTGGCTTCAAGTTATGATGGTAAAATAAATAAGCAGGAGCCTTGGGGAGCTCAAAGTGGCCCTGCCCGTTGTTCCAGATGCTTGTCAAAGCCCGTGCAAGGATTTGGCTCACCCACAGGGAAGCGTGGGGGGCAGAGTCCAGGTTAGGGGCTGCCTGTGCCCTGCATACTCTGACACCTGACCTCCATCTAGCATGGAGAACAGATCCCTGAGTCTTGGTAGATTCTCAAAAATCCTTGCTCAGTGTCATCTGTTGAAACATTAAGAACTCAAAGCCAGAGTCTCAAGAAAACTCTCTCTGAAGGTGGGGTGGACACAGAGGGCATTCATGGGGCTAAAATCAATGCTAAAGGTAGATATACTCACCTCCAGAAGGTGTGCATGTGTGATCAGACACTTAGTTGTGTCTGACTCTTTGCAATCCCATGGACTGTAGCCCCCCAGGCTTCTCTGTCCATGGGATTTTTCCTGGTGGCTCAGCGGTAGAGAACACGCATGTCAACACAGGAGACTCAGGTTCAATCCCTAGGTTGGGAAGATCCCCTGGAGGAGGAAATGGCAACCCACTCCAGTATTCTTGCCTGGAGAATCCCATGGATAGAGGAACCTGGAAGGCTGCAGTCCATGTGGTCACAAAGAGTCGGACATGACTCAGTGACTAAACCACCACCACAGGAGGATAAGTCCACAGGAAGACAAGTCAGGAGCTTTCAGAGGTCAGAAGGTGAGGGCCAAGGAAATAAGAGTGCTTTTTAGAAACCAGGAACCACAGCTCCCTGACTCGGGCGGAAAACACCCTCCAGGATCAGGGGAGCTGAGATTTGCAGCAGTGGCTGAGAAGACGACAACCCTGGTCCAGGAGATAGACAAGAACTTGGTCCAAGATAAATTCTCCATTCCAGTCCCAACTCTGTGGCCAAGAAGCTTTGACTTGGAGGTGTGTAGCAGGTCCTTAGCAGCTCTGGGCCTCAGTTTCCCCAACTGTGAGCCATTGTTTATATAGATGGAGGCAGGAGAGGCCCGGACTCCAGCCCTGGGAACGCTGGGAACGGTCCCCGTGAAACCCATCACACCCTCCCCCAGCAGCTGTGGCAGATGTGCGGGTGCGTATTCCAGGATTTACGATGTGGCTGCCCTCGGGGAAGTGGAAACTGCTGGCCTCGCCTGTCCCGGAGCATCCAAATTATAAACCTCCACTGAAGCCTTGGCTCGGTCGGTGTGCTTGTCCTGCTGTGTGTGCAGGGGAGGGACGAGCACACAAACTTGGGCAGGGTGGGGTGGGGTCGGCTCCCTCTGGGCAATGCTGAGGCATCAGCAGTGCTGGGAGGGGCCCCAAATGTTTGACACCAGCATGAGGTCACCGCTGTCCTGCCTCTGGGGTGTGATGTGTCAGCAGGCAGCCGCTGGCCCACGTGCCATGATTCCTCACAGCAGCCTGCATTCTTCACCCTGAGTCGGCCGCTGCCCTGCCCAGCCTGCTCCTCGCTCCCACTCCCTCCCAGGGGCCTCCCGGGGCTCCAGCCTCTGGAAGCCAGGAGGGCGTGGAGTGAGGCAATACATCAGCAGGGCGGGTGCCCCCTGGACTCATTGGGATGCTCTTCTTGGCAGATTGGTCCTCTCCAGAGCTACAGGCTGACTGCTGAGAGATGATCAGGTTCTCCTTCTGCTCCCTCTTGCGAAAGACAGCACAGTGTAATGGTTGTTGTTGTTCAGGCCAGAGATCAAACCCCGGGCCCTTGGCAGTGAGAATGCGAAGTCCTAACCACTGGTGGCTCAGTGATAAAGAATCTGCCTGCCAATGCAGGAGACATGAGTTTGAGCCCTGGGTCAGGAAGATCTCCTGGAGAAGGAAATGGCAACCCACTACCGTATTCTTGGTGGGGAAATCCCATGGACAGAGGAACCTGGTGGGCTACTGTCCGTGGGGTCGCAAAGAGTCAGACACAATTTAGCGACTAAATAACCACCACCACCACTGGACCACGAAGGAATTCCCAGGGGGGGACCCCTGTTTAGAGATGAGGAAACTGGGGAGCAGGGAAGCAAGCAGTTAGTCCAGAAGTCCCCAGCTGGCAAGTGGTGGAGTCAGGATTCAAACCAAGGTCCCCCAGTCCTGGGATCCTCTCTAAGGTTTCTGCCTGAGCCCAATATCTGGGAGAATTCCTACCCTGCACTCCCAGGCAGGAGGGAAAGCAAGTAGGAAATCCTCAGCTTTCCAGAGCAAAACGTGGTCCCATCCTCTAGACACTCTCTAACTTCAGTTGGTGTATGAATCCCTGAAAGAAGTCTGTAAAAAATCCCTCTCAGAGGTTCTGACCCAGTAGGCTGGTGGGGGAGGGGAACCAGGGTCGGCTTTGAAAACAGGACCCTGAACCCCAGGTGACTAAGTGCAGGAGGCTGACTGAGAACCATGTCCTGAGAAGCCCTGAAGCATCACTGAGATCAGACTCTGGGGTTAAGTTCAGCCGGTGTCGCCAGCTCAAGGCAGGAACAGGCAGCACAGCTCAGCCAGAGTCCAGGCCAGATGAGTCCAGCGGGCCGGGCCTGCTGGGACCAGAGGGCCTCACCCTGGCGCAGCCAGCTGGTGCCCAGCAACCCAAGGAGGAGTTTTTGGATTCAAACTTCCATTCCTGAAGAAGCAAATGCAAGCTCATTCTGGGAGAGCCCCAGGGCGGCTCTGGGCTCTGCCCAAACCCTAGCACAGAGGATCTGGAAAGGCCCAGAGAATGAGCCAAAACCCTCTTTCCCCTTTACAATTCCAAGCGCCAATAGCTTTTCCCCGAGACCCGCCCTTTCGCAGTGACGTCATCTGCGCATGCTCAGTGCCAAGAGATGATGGAAATCCGGCGTTCCAAGTCCTCCTGGCCAGCTGGAGCTGCAGCGTTAAGTTCTGTGGAGTGCAGCTCCCGTCCACCACCCAAAGCCGGGAGGAAAACAGGTACAGCTAGTGAACAAGACGTCCTTGGCATCTCACTGGAGCCCGCTCTACCAGGTCTCATGATAAGCTATGAGCTCAGTTTCTGGACCAAGCATCCAGGTCTCCACGGCCGCGGTGGTGGGCAGTGGCTCTGCCAGCGGCCACACCCAAAATCACCTCTGGCTTCAACTACACTGCAAGCCCCAACTCTCTGAGGTTTAAAACGGAAAAGAGAAGGACGGGAAAGCCTTCCTACTCATGCCATCCAGGCGGCCCTGTGAAATAAAGAGGTGTCCCAGGATGCCTGGGAGTTGATATCATGGTGTTCTGGGTTTCTTTTTTTCTAACAGATCTTTTAATTGAGGTAAAATGGGTATATAACATTATGTTACAGATGTACAACATAGTAATTAATTATTTGTGTACACTGCAAAATAGTAGACCATGATAGTCTAGCTACCATTATTACCATACAATTACCCCCGCCTTCTCCCATCTCACGCATCCCAAACCCATTCCCTTCTGATAACCATTTATTTTGTATTAAGACACTGACCATCTATATTCCTTTTTTACCCCTCCCCCTTTGGCTGAGTAGTGAAAGCACTGAGTCCTAACCACTGGACCACCAGGGAATTCCTGATATAAACCATCTAAAAGCAGTGATGGGACTTCCTTGGTTGTGCAGTGTATAAGAATCTGTCTGCCAAGGCAGGGAACATAGGTTTGATCCCTGGTCTGGGAAGATTCCCTGTTCAGCAGAGCAACTAAGCTTGAACGCCACAGCTACTGAGCCCGCCTGCTGCAGTTACTGAAGCGCATGCCCCTAGAGCCTGTGCAAGCCATCGAAATGTGAAGCCTGTGCACCACAGAGAAGAGTAGCCCCCGCTCACAGTAACTAGAGAAAGCCTGAGAGCAGCAAAGAAGACCTAGCACAACCAAAAATAAATTACTAATTTTTTATTTTAAAAAAGCATTGATTGTGTGTCCAAACCAAGTTTCTTCCTCTTCCCCATTGCAATTAATCTTTTCATAATTTTCTTATTTCTTTTAGCATATTCAGGGCATACCATATTATCTTCTAGGTCTGAGGATGGGAAAGTGCAGGCAGGTAGCAGGAAGAGAGAGAACATCTCCTGGGAGTGTCAGGGACTCAGGCCTGACCTGCATGGAACTGCAGGTGAACCCAACCTTCTGTGTCTGCTGGGAACAGTCTACCACGGACCACACACTGCTGGGCACCTGAACCTTGTGGCAGAATGGGCTAAACAGAGATAGGAAGGGGCCATGAATTCACAGCCTTAGGTTGAATGGCTTGCAGCAATTTTTTTTTAAACATCTTTTTATGCATTTATTTTGGCCAGGCCATGGGGCATGTGGGATCTTAGTTCCCTAACTAGGGATAAACCGGTGGCCCCTGCACTAGAAGTGCAGAGTCTTAACCACTGGACCATCAGGGAAGTCCCTCAGCAATTCTGACCATGCTACCAGCATGGCTTCCTGAGCTGAAGTTATCGCTTCAACCATATTAGTTCCTTCCTTGCTCTCACTTATCCTACTTTTCCGAAAGCTTGCGCTCTTGGTCACCATCTTGTGTTTCCTTCAACATGACTGCAATCTGGCCTCCTGAGATGACTCAGGAATTTACTCATCTTTTTCAGGATAAGCAAGTTTCTGGAGTCTCAAATAATCTCTATTTTCTGGCCACTGGCACTCAAGTTGTTGGCACCAGTTCTGCAAAGTGTCCTGACGAACCTTATCAATTGGAGGCATCATGGTCAGCAAAGAGAAATTGGTTTACTGCAACTAGATTTGGGGCAAGCTTCGAACTGTTCATTTGTTTAAGGAGGATGAACTTGATCACTTGTACTCAGCAGATCCACATTGATTCTCTCACTAACTGGAACCAATGTAATAATCATGTTTCCTTTATCTAATGCCTCTTCAAAGGAATTCTCATAATATGGGTGTGCCATTTTTCTGTTTTGTTTTTTAATTTTTTACCGAGGTAGGATTCACATTTGTTGTTGTTGTTCATCACTAAGTCGTGTCCAACTCTTTTCGATCCCATGGACTGCAGCATATGAAGCCTCCCTGTCCCTCACCATCTCCTGGAGTTTGCCCAAGTTCGTGTCTACTGAATCAGTGATGCTATCCAACCAGATTCACATACCATAAAATTAACCTTTGTTGGGACTTCCCTGGCAGTGCAGTGGTTAAGACTCTGTACTCCCACTGCAGGGGCACAGGGTTCAATCCATGGCCAGGGTAACCCATGGCCAAATAATAAGAATAATAATACATTAACCACTGTAAAGTGGTTAACATCTCAATGGCATTTAGTAGTACATTCACAGTGTTGTGCAAATGCCACCTCTGTTTGGTTCTAAAACATTTTTATCATGCCAAAAGGAAACCCCCTACCCGTTAAACCACCATCACTCCTGTTCACACTCTATCCAGCCCCTGGCAACCACCAATGCACCTTCAGCCTCTGGATTTATCTCCTCTAGACATTTCATATAAATGGAGTCACACAATATGGAACCAGACATCGGTTGTTTTTAGCTGCCCAGAACACCATTTCCCCTTCTGCTGACCATAGCACCCACATTTTACTTTGGGAGGCCATCCCACCCTTCCCTTCAGTCCACTTGAATGCCCTACCCACTGTGTGCAGGGGCATGCACATGACCCAAGTCTGGCAAATCAGCCACCCTGACTGGCTCAGGGATGGGCTTGTGACTCAATCCCAGGCAATGAGAGCAGTCACAGGACTTCTGGAGTAAGGTGCTCTCTGCTTGGCTTGCTGAATCAGCAAAATGGGAGGCTGGGGTTACTGGCAGCCACCTTTGCCATCATGGAAGGAGTGCCCATCTGGGAAAGATACCCACCCAGAGGGTGCATCTAAGCAAAGGGCTGCATCTAAGCAAAGGGCTCTTGTGCCCAATGCAAAGAAAGGCAAACTCTTGAGAGTGGGGATTTGCAACAAAGCAAGGATTTTGCTGCAGGTCTCCAAGCAAGGGGATGGGAAACAAGTCTCAGATCCACTTGAACTTGGTCTCTGAGTTAGAGATTTCTCAAGGGGAACATAGGTGCTGGGGTTAATCTTCTGAATCGTCTGTGGTATATGTGTCTTTGAACCCATGGTCTGTGAAGCCAACATAGCGCGCACAGGTCATCTTGACCTGGAAGATAACCTAGAACATCACATCAACTGTGATGCTTATTGGAAAACTGTGGCTCACAGCACCTGATGTTCACTACTTTTTATTGATTCAGCCAACAAATTCTGCAAACAGATTTGGGCTAGGACAAAGAGGAGTAGGAAGATCAAGAACAGAAACCGGGGGCTACCCTGCTGGCTCAGTGGTAAAGAATCTGCCTGCCCATGCAGGAGACATCGATTTGATCCCTGATCCAGGAAGATCCCACATGCTGAGAAGTAACTAAGCCCATGCACCACAACAACCAAGCCAGGAGCCGCAACTACTGAAGCCTGGGTGCCCTAGAGCTGGTGTTCCACAACAAGAGAAGCCACTGCAATGAGAAGCCTGTGCACAGCAACTAGAGAGTAAGTAGCCCCTGCTCACCACAGCTAGAAGAAAGTCCTGGCAGCAATGAAGACCCAGCACAGCCAAAAATAAATAAATAAATTTTTTTAAAAGAACAGAAACCCAGATATTATTTTAATTATAAATTAGCCAGAAGACTCAGCAGGAAGTTTCAGCAGGAGGCTGATTCTTGTCAACATTGTGTGAGCACCTGGATCCAACTCTGCCTGAAGGCAGAACTGTCCCCAAGACATTTCACTTTTGAAAGGCCATCAGGTTCATTTGTGCTCAAGCTGATTGCAACTGGGTTTCTGTAATATGGGACTAAAAGAGACCCAAACAATACATGTGGCATTTCACTCACTTGCCTTTGCATACCTCCATCCCTAATAAAGTAAAATACAGCTCCTTAGCAAGGAACATACAGCCTCCCTGATCCAGCCCTGTCTCCCTCCTCCTTCATCCCTTGTACCACTGCCCCCCATCTTGTTTACTATGCCAGCCACACAGTTCATACACACACAGACACACACATACATGATGTTTTCCTTCCTTAGGATCTCTGCCCAGAATGCTCTCATCACACCCCCACCCCCGACCCCCAAATGCTTACTTATTCTTTATCACTCAGTTCAGGCATTACCTTCTCTGAAAAGCCTTCCCTGACTCAGTGCCCCGCCTCTCATCCTGCAAAGAGCCACGTCCCTCAGGCTCCCCACAACTCTGCAGGTGGTTCAGTCACAGCACTTGCCTGCACATTGTTAATTATCTGCCCACATCTCAAACATGAATCCTCAGGGCCGAATATGCACCTGGCTCCCTGCTGACAGTAAGGTGCTCAGGCCACGGTGAGGCTTCAAGACATATTTAAATGTCACTTGAATGTCATTCAAGTCTATTGACTGAATGAAGTGAACCGCTTGAAAAGAGAGCTTATTTCCCAAGATTTTCCCCAAAGATAGTTTAAATTTATCCAGCAGCCTTCATCCAGACAAGCATTTTGTCCTGTACAAGGATGCAATGTCTAATATTTCAATGATTGATCTTTGCTTTGACTGAAGTTGGACTCTGGGGCCCTTCCCTCCCTACAGCCCCACCCCAATCCCGCTCGTGGTTGGGTAAGGGGAGTGGGCACTCAGAGAGATGTGACCTGCTCGAAGGAAGGCCTCCGACTCCCACTGTTGATGTGGGGAGCACCGAGGTCTCTCCCCCAGCATGGGACAGCACCCAAAGCCTGTCTAATGCTTCTCATAGTGACCACATTCATGACTTTAAATGTGAGAGCCTGGAGGCTGCCAGAGGGGGTCGTCTGCTGTTGCCCTCCCTCACTGATGATTCCGACTTGCAGCCAAGGCAGTGATGTCAGGTTTCTCCTGCCTCTGGTCAGCTGGCTCCATGCGCTCAGAGGCAGCGTCTGGGTCTCCCATGAGCAGAGAAGGGCTCGGGAGCTGACATTGGTGTGATGGAGCCAGGAGCCTCCCAGGCATATCTTTCCTTGTTTCTGGGTGTCCCAGAAGGGATCACCCCTCTGGATGCCAGTTAAGATGTGAACAGATGGGGTGGGACTTCCCTGGGTACCAGGGACTGATTGTGCTGTGGGGGCTTAGTTGCTCAGTCGTGTCCAACTCTCTGCGACCCCATGGACTGTAGCCTGCCAGACTCCTCTGTCCGTGGTGATTCTCCAGGCAAGAATACTGGAGTGGGTTGCCATGCACTCTTCCAGGGGATCTTCCCAATCCAGGGATCGAACCCAGGTCTCTTGCATTGCAGGCACATTCTTTAACATCTGAGCCACCAGGGAAGCCCAAGAATACTGGAGTGGGTAACCTATCCCTTCTCCAAGGCATCTTCCTGAACCAGGACTTAAACCAGGGTCTCCTGCTTTGCAAGTGGATCCTTTACCCTCTGAGCTACCAGGGAAGCCCCACTGTCCTGAGTCAAAGGATGAAGGTGTGCATGTGCCTTTGCCCTAATGATAAGCAACATTAGTTTGTTCCCAGGGTTCTTCTTCCCTAGTCTCTCCAGTTGCCTGTCAGGGAGCAAAAGTCTTCTCTCCGGACACTTGGTGCCTCTTGGAGCTGCTGGTCTGACTTCCGCAGATAGACCGCTCACCAGGACTCTAGCATTCTAATAACCTGGCCCATCCTAGGACTTGATCAGGCAGAATCGACCCCACTGTTCCTGGCAGTATGGGGAGAGCCTGTTGTTGAATTCTCTCCTGGGGTCAGCAGCTTAGGGCCTGGCAGGCTGGAAGCCTCCTCCTCTCGTTACCAAAAGAGTGTGTGGGATCTGGCTCCTCACCATTCAGAAGCCAATAGACAGGCCAGGTTGGTGGAAAGGAAAGTTTGCTTACTTTCAGATGCCAGCAACTGTTAGGGGAGGGTGGTGGACACCTGCCCAAAGGCTGACTCCCCACCCCACACTGGCAACCAGCGGGGCAAGAGCTTTTATAGAGAGAAGTAGGGGGAGTGCTACATGCAGAAGCAGCACAGTCAGCTCTGACAGTCATCTTCAAATTGGTCATCAGTGTCTGAGCAACGTCATCCTGGTTGTTTTAGGTACAGTCAGTCTTCAGTTCCAGGGTCAGTCTGTTTCCATTTCCTTGTGGCTGGTTCTCGGAAGTGTGGCAGCTCATGTCCTGGGTGCAGTCTGCTCATCATGCAGTTTTCTCCACGTGTTGTTTCAGTCTCTGTAAGACAGCTGACAGGATATGGCCCAGAATATTAGCTGTAGTCTTTGAGAAGGAGCTGAAGGTCCTTGATGATGCTTAGTGACTACCCTATCATCATTTGGTCTCCTGTGACTATTTTCCTTTGTTGTGTTTCTCACTTCTCTGATTAAACTTATTCTTTGACTAAAGTTTGTCCACAGACAAAAGACAGGCAGAGGGCGTAGGGGACAGGACCATAACGTCCTGCTCCATGTCACTCTGAGAAGCCAAGCCACTCACCTGGCACCTGCCTGGATTTGAAGCACCTGAGTGGCTCATGCACTCCCACTGAGGTCATACAGTGACCCTACAAGTTCCCAACCAGACCCAGATGCCCCAGCAGACAAGTCAAAGGTTGTTTCCTGGTGATTCATTGTTTCAGGAACAGTCTATTAATGTGGAAGAAGGGGGATGTTCCATTTGCTTATTCATTCATTAATGCTCATCCAGAGCTGCTGTGACCCAGATGCTGCACCAGATAGTGTGTGGAGCCCAGATATTTAAGGCAATGTCCACCCTGGGTCCAATAACAATAATATAAGTTACAAATAGCCAAGTACCAGGGTATTCCCTGGTGGTCCATTGGCTAAGACTCCAGACTCTCAATGCAAGGCGTCTGAGTTTGATCCTTGGTCAGGAAACTAAATCCGACATGCCACAACTAAAGATCCCACAGCTGCAAGGAAGATTGATGATCCCAAATACTGCAACTAAGACCCAGTGCAGCCAAATAAGTAAATAAATAAGGAACTAATAAATAGCAGAACTCAATTACACCGAAAATAGGAAAACAGTAGAGAAATTCAATGGAAGAAACTGATTCCTCCCCACCACCCAAAAGAATCAATAAAATTAACAAATCTTCTCTTTTAAAAAATAGCTAAGTGCCAGAGGATTCCCTGACAGTCCAGTGGTTAGGACTTGGTGCTTTCACTGTAAGGGCCTGGGTTCAATCCCTGGTCAGGGAACATAGATCCCACAAAGACAGGCAGCGCTGCCAAAGAAAGAAAAAATTGCTAAGCACCAGAAGAGCACAGTGACAAAGTACCCTGGAACCTGAGAGAGAGCCAGAATCCTGCTGAGGATCACCCTCTTTGCTTCAGTTTATGTGACAAGAACTTACAGAACCTTTTGTGCCAGTCATTGTCCTAAGAGCAGCTACCAAACCATTTCATTCTCATAAGAGCTTGGTGGAGTTGGTGTTATTATTACATGTTATGGAAGCTGGGGGCACAGTGCACAGAGAGGTTGAGTAAGTTGCCCAAAGTCATACAGCTGCTAAGTGGCAGGGTGACGTTTGTATCGCAGCAGTCTGGCTGTGGTCCTACCCTTAGCCAGCCCATCTGCCAACAAGCCAACTCAGAGGTCAGAGGTCAGAGGTCAGCCAATCCAAGGGCTCTGTGCAGGGTTGTGGGGCTCCCAGGATGGACAGCTTCGTCTCTGTCCACTAGCCATCAGGGGTGACTCCAGGAGCCAAATGGGTTCCTCCAATGGAGCAGTGAGAGGTGGCCTTCCCGACCCACAAAACAAAGTTTTACACTCGCTCTTGATGAACTGTTTGTTCCTGAAGGAAAAGCAGCACGAGGAAACCAGATACTGGGTGAAGAGCGTCCAGTCCTGCCAGTGAGAGGGGATGGCGGCTCCAGGGCCCGCGCTGCCCCTTCCATGCAGACCACTGACTGCAGTGCGGACACCAGCCAAAGGGAGCTGTCCTGAGGCCCCTGTGGCCACACCACCAGCTCAGAGTTTGCTGCCTCCCTAGTGAGAGCCGACTGGCTCCTGGGAAAAAGAGCAGGCAGAATTCTAGACACAGGAGTGGACCACATTCCAAATGGTCTTTGCTGTCAGAAAGGGGCAACTTCTGGTGGTCCAGTGGCTAAGACTCCGTGCTCCCAACTCAGGGGGCCCAGGTTCAATCCCTGGTCATGGAACTAGATGTACATGCTGTAACTAAGACCCAGCGCAGCCAAATAAATAAAAAGAAAGAAAGGGGCAACTTCTGGATCAGAAAATTAAATAAACATATATTTTTAAATCTTCAGTGTACATGGGCAAACACAGTAAGTCTCTCTCCAGCCCCTGTCCACCCTCAGCCACCCATTTCTCTTCCCAGAGGCAACCTTCTGGAGTTCACCAAAGCTCTCTTCTCATACGTGTCACACGCGTGGTTCCAGTGTTCCACACGCAAGGTCTGGAATCACCAGCTACCTCAGATCAAGTCACTTGCTCTTTGGGGGCCCCAATATTCTCAACAGCAAATCAGGGGAACAGACAAGATGATGCAAATCCTTCTGCCACTCGAAGGGTCAGCTTCAAATAGTAAGGACGATCAAGGAGGTAATGGACATGAAACTGCCTTGTCAACCAGAAACGTTGAGGCATCACAACCCAGTGGGCAGAGGAACCATAGAAATCAAAGAAACTGGCCCGGGTAGGACCGTTCCAATATCTGCTTGGCTCAGGCCAGAGGCCAGAAGCACATGTGTTGTTTACCCCAGGATTCCAACAGCACCCTCCATCCTCTTCTCCCTGGGTAGACAAAGATGCTCTCCAGCCAGCTCATCTATCTGCTCCTCCTTGCTAAGCTCTCCTCTGAGCCTGTGCTCACGGCCCAGAACTCCATCCACCACCCTGAAGACCTGGGTTGCAAACCCACACGGCACTTCCAAACTTGTGAAAGAGACAAGGGGCGTGGAGATGAAGCATCTGAGTTGGGGAGGAGGTGGTCACTCCCAACAGAGCAGCTTCTAAGACTTTGATCTTGCCAAACGTTTGCCTTAACGAGCCATGAGGCACGTCCACCGCCCTTCGGAGGCTATTTGTTTCTTAAACAGGCTCTTTGCCCAGAAACCATCTTATCCACAGCCTATCGCTTTCTTTTCATAATATCACACCATTACTCCTACTTATACCCTCCCAGACTCCTCCAACCTCTCCTTCCATCTGGGACCCTTCGCATCTGCCAAATGGAGGCCATAACTCCCCGAAACCCATGCTATGGCCAAGCTGTCGTTTCATCTTCACTCATAATCAGGCCCTCCAACCTCTTCATCACATTTATTGCCTTCGTTCCTCAAAATTCCCTCCAGAGTCACTGGTGAACTATGTGAAGACCCAAAAGAAAATTCTCCTGGTAAGAAACATCTTCTTATCTCCAAGGGTGCTATTTTTGTGCAAGGACTTCTCATCGGCCTGATTGCAGACACGATCTTGGCTGGATTGAGCATATTTGAGATACTCATGGAATCACATGTTCTATCTGAGCGTGAGTTTTCTTCCTGTTCCTGGCCTGCTTTTCTGCCCTCCTTGGATCCTCTTTATCAGGCTGTAAGAGGAAACTGCTTTGTGTCGTGATGTTTCTGCCTAAAGCACATTCAACCTGAGAAGCAAAGCCATGTGACTTAGCGGGTAATCCTGGAGCTCTGGGACCATCCCGACCCCCTCCCCTGGTCATTCCAGCATCCCAGGTCCCTGCAAATGCCCATAGAGAGGAACTTCCCTGGTGGTCCAGTGGCTAAGACTCCAGATCCCCGATGCAGGAAGTTCAGGTTTGATCCTAAGTCGGGGAAGTAAATTCCACATGACTCAACTAAGAGTTGAGTTTTTTTTAATTAAAAAAAAGAGAAAATCCAGAATAGGTATATCTATAGAGGCAGAAAGCAGACAAGTGATTTCTAGGGGCTGGAGGGAAGAAAGAACTGAAAAGAAAGTGAAGCCGCTCAGTCGTGTTTGACCCTTTGCGACCCCATGGCCTGTAGCCTACCAGGCTTCGAGGTCCATGGGATTTTCCAGGCAAGAATACTGGAGTGGGTTACCATTTCCTTCTCCAGGAGATCTTCCCGACCCAGGGATTGGACCCGGGTCTCCCGCATTGTAGGCAGACGCTTTACTGTCTGAGCCACCAGGGAAGTCTGAAAGAACTGAAAGCAGCTGCTTAATTGGTGTGGGGTCTTTTTTTGGGGTGATGAAAAAGTTCTGGAACCAAACAATAATGGTGGTTGCCCGGCATGGTGAATGCCTTTAATGCCACTGAAGTACATACTCTAAAATGGTTTTAAACGGCAACATTCATGTTACATGTATTTTGCATGCATGCACGCTCAGTCAGTCATGTCTGACTCTTTGCAACTTCATGGGCTGTAGCCCACCAGGCTCCTCTGTCCATGAGATTTTCCAGGCAAGAATACTGGAGTGGGTTGCCGTTTTCTTCTCCAAGGGATCTTCCAGACTCAAGGATCAAACCTGAGTCTCCTGCATTAGCGGGTAGATGCTTTACCACTAGGGCCACCTGGAAAACTTATGTGTATTTTACCACAATAAAAAAATTAAATGGGGCTGCAGTCTGGCATTGCAGACTCCTCTTTGCTGACACACAGCTCAATCATCCTTCCCTGGGTAAAGTGGCTGGAAGTTAATCACTGTATAGATGGTGCCCATAAGCTTAAATTATACATAATAGCCCAGCTCTGGGAACCCTACTTCCCAGGTAATGAGCATTAAGCTAAAACACCTTTGTTAGCTCACAGGGAACATCCTGAGCAGGTCCATCAGTCAATGACTGCAGCCTTGTTGTTGTTCAGTAACCAAGTCGTGTCCAACTCTTTGCGACCCCATGGACTGCAGCATGCCAGGCTCCCCTGTCCTTCACCATCTCCCAGAGTTTGCTCAGATTCACGTCCATTGAGTCGGTGATGCTGACCGTAAGGTGATGCACAGAAATGAACATGTCCCCTCCAGAGTCTGAGTGGAAGCAGATTGTTTGAGTTTGCTCCCTCCCCTTTTAGTATAGAAAGAGCCAGAATTCTAACTCGGGCAAGATGGTTCTTGGCAGCGTGAGTCCACCATCTTCTCAGTTTGCTTGCTTTCTGAATAAAGTGATCCCTTGCCCCAACAACTCATGTCTCAATTATTGTCCTGTCAGGCGAGCAGTACAAGCTTAGACTCGGTAACAGAACAAACTTCAGCTTTTTCCCCCCTCAGTGAAATGGGGGCCTTGGGAGGTTTCGAGCAGAAGAGTGACATGATCTGATTCATGATTAAAAGGATCAGTGTGAGGCTTCCCTGGATCCAATCCCTCATCTGGGAACTAAGATCCCACATCCCACAACTAAGACCCGATGCAGTCCAAAATAAAATTAATTATTATTATTTTTTAAAATGATCAGTGTGGCTGCTATATTGAGAAGATTCTGGAAGAGCAAAAGGGAGACTCCCCAGGGGGTTATTACAGTAATTGGTCGAGAGAGGAAGCAGGACAGGTGGTGAGAACAGTCAAATCCAGAGCATCTTCTCACGTCACCAAACTGAAAGAATTTTTCCGAGAGACTGGATGTCGAGTGTGAGAAAAAGAGCCAGGGATGACCCCAGCGTCTTCTGCCTGGGCCACTGGAAAGATGGAGTACAGATCACAGGGGTCAGGAGCAGACTGGGATGGGGAGGGCGGAAGCGGTTGTGCAGAAGTTAGCTTTGAACTTCCTGTTGGGCATCTCAGCAAGATGGAGAGGCAGGTGGACGAGGGAGGCTGGAGGCAGGGACAGTTCAGGCTGCACTGATGTCTGGAGACACTTGGGAGGCAGAAAAGTAGGGACCAGCAGAGGAGGCTGAAGATCAGCCCTGAGAGAAGCAGGAGAAAACCAGGAGCATATCATCCGTGACCCAGACAAGAGCCATTTCAGGGGAGCGGTGAGGGCAATCGCAGCCCATGATCTGGAACATTTCAGATTTCGCTCTGCACTGCAGTTCTAGAAGGAGTCTTCAGACCTACTGCCCATCTCCCTGAATGAAAGACGGCCCCTCGGGTTCAGTCTTTTTTTCTCCGCTCACCATTTTAACCATTCTAAAGTGTGAAATTCACTGTAACTATTTACAGGGTCATTCAACCATCGCCACTATCTGACCCCAGAACATTTTCATCTCCCCCCCAAAACCCATCCCCATTAGCAGTCATTCCCAGTTCCCTCTTCCCCCAACCCCAGGCAGCCACTTATCTACTTTCTGTCTACATGGATTTGTTTATTTCCTTTCCTGCAAATGGAATCATGTAATATGTGACCTTTTGTGTCTGGTTTCACGCATTGACCTTCATGTTTTCAAGGTTCATTCGTGTATCAGTACTTCATTGTTTTTTTATGACTGAATAGTATTCTGTTGTACACATATGCTAATTTTATCTATTTCTTTGTTGATAAACATCGGGTGGCTTCTGGGCTTTTTTGCCATTGTGAATAATGCTTCTAAGAGCATTTGTGTACAAGTCTGTTGCAGAGATGTACAGTTTCAATTCTCTTGGATGTAAACCTAGTTGTGGAATTACTGGGCCATGTGGTGACTTTGAGTTTTTGAGGAACCGCCAACTCACTTCCACAGGGGCTATACAATCTCCCTGGCCAGCTATGAGGGCATTCGGAGTCTCTCTGAACTGAAATTGCTCTTTAGCCCACTGGAATTCCTCCCGTGTGCACACGTGTGTACTGGGGTCTGTGATCCAGTGGACCCCAGCCTCCTCAGAGTCTAATTTTGGAGAAGCCAGTTTCATTGAGCAGTCTAGAGGTGTCACGGCAACCTGCAACTTCTGGACCAAGCTTACCGAGAGGGAGGGACAGGAGGCCCTCGGGGAGGGGGTCCCCATAATGCTCTCACTTCCAGGATGAGAGAGAAAAAAGCCTCCTCACTCATCAAAACCACAAGGGAATATCCAGTGTGGGGAAATCTACAGACAGAAAGTAGATCAGTGGTGGCTTAGAGCTAGGGGCAGGGGTCAGGAAGGTAGTCAGGAGACAGCCAGATGGCCCGCAGTTTCCTTCTTTTCTGTTGTTGGCCGTGTTGGGCCTGCGCTGCTTCGTGCAGGCTTTCTCTAGCTGCAGTGAGCGGGGTCTACTTGTTGCTGTGCAAGGGCTGCTCAATGTGATGGCTTCTCTTGTTGTAGGCTTCCCTTGTGGCTCAGCTGGTAAAGAATCCGCCTGCAGTGCAGGAGGCCTGGGTTCAACCCCTGGGTTGAGCAGATCCCCTGGAGAAGGGAAAGGCTACTCACTCCAGTATTCTGGCCTGGAGAATTCCAGGGGCTGTATAGTCCATGGGGTCGCAAAGAGTTGGACACGACTGAGCGACTTTCGTTTTCACTCGTTGCAGAGGAAAGGCTCAGGAGTTGTGACGCACGGGCTTAGTTGCTCGGCGGCATGTGGAATCTTCCTGGACCAGAGATCGGATCTGTATCCCTTGCGTTGGCAGGCGGAGTCCCACCTACTTCACCACCAGGGAAGTCCAGCAGTTTCCTTTTGAGGGGATTTAAAACACAAACAAACAAAAAACTAACATTGAAGGAGGTGGTAGTTTCACATATCTGCGAATATTCTAGAAATGATTACTCTGTACACTTTAAATGGGTAAACACTATGATATATGAATTGTATGTCCCCCTCGAACAATTAAAAAAATAAAAAACCCACAATGGAGACTAGAGAAACTCAGGGATAGAAGCCAAAGAAATAAAATTCTCTCGAGAAATCAGCAGGAAAGCCCAATTTTCATCCACAGGTTTTCAGCAACATTTCTGCTATCTCAGCCCTTGCCTTGACCCTCTGCACATCTTTAGGTATGTGTCCAAACTTTCCCCAAGGAGTCTGAAATTTCAGCACATTTCAAAGGGGGTCCAGAAAATAGCAGTCCAGCCCCTCGGCTCTGGGTCAGTTAAACATGGTCTCAGTCGCCCCCTGGCGGACACTGGATACTTAGCCTTCATACATGCTCACTTGCTCAGTCATGTCTGACTCTGCAATCCCATGGACCTCAGCCTGCCAAGATCCTCTGTCCACGGAATTCTCCAGTCAAGAATACTGGGGTTGGTTGCCATTTCCTCCTCCAGGGGATCTTTCCTGGGATCAAACCTGAGCTTCCCATGTCTCCTACATTGACAGCAGAATTTTTTACCACTGAGCCACCTGGAAAGCCCTACTGAGCCTTAGGAAGGGGCATCTGGAGGGAGTTGGTGGCTGGACCAGTCTGAATAGCCTCTTCCCAGCAAATATTCATTGGAAGGACTGATGCTGAAGCTGAAGCTCCAATACTTTGGCCACCTAATGCAAAGAGCTGACTCATTGAAAAAGACCCTGATGCTGAGAAAGATTGAGGGCAGGAAAAAGGGGTGGCAGAGGACAAGATGGCTGGATGGCATCATCAACTCAATGAATAGGAGTTTGAGCTAACTTTGAGAGTTAGTGAAGAACAGGGAAACCTGGTGTGCTGCACTTCATGGGGTCGAAAAGAGTCCGACATGACTTAGTAACTAAAAAACAACAAAGCCCATGGGGTACCTCTCAGTGGCTGAGTCCCTTTGCAACAAAAGGTCAATCCTAGTCCCTGTGTGTCCTTTTTAAAAAAAAAAATTTTTTTTTACTTTTTTATTATGGGGCATTCATTATGAGGATGTAAACATTTTTTTTGCAAACATATTTTTTGAAAAATAGAGAAATAGGGAATTCCCTGACATTCCGGTGGTTAGGACTCCATGCTTCCAGTGCAGGGGGCACTGGTTCAGTCGCTAGTAGGGGGACTAAGATCTCACATGCCATCAACATGTTGTCAAATTTATCCTCATTTCATCTTGACCTCTACCCTCTCCTTCCAACTGTTATTATTTTAAAGCAAATCCCAGAGAGTATATTATTCCATCTGTAAATATTTCTAAATGCACAAAAAGTACAGAATCTTTTTAATCTCACCACACCTAAAAATAAACTTCAACATAATTAAATCATCAGTGCTGTATTATGAATAGTCTCCTTGATGCCAAAAATACTTTTTTTAAAAAAAAAACAGTCTGTTTGAATCAGGATCCACTGATTGGTTAACTTGACATTTAAATTTTTTTTTATCTATAGGTTCCCTGATCATCTTGCAATTTATTTGTTGAAGAAATCTGCTTTTAAATTTTTCCAACTTTATATTTAATTGACAGCAATCATATACATTAAGTATACAAAGAAAAGATTTGATACAGGTATACACTATGAAATGATTGCCATAATCGAGCTAATTAACACACCCATATCTTCACATAATTGCCTGTCTGTGTGTGTGTGTATGTGTGTGTGTGTGTGTATTAAGAACACTTAAGACCTACTCTCTCCATGTTTTGCTATCTTAACACATAACTTAGATTTTCAAGTGATCTGGGATTGTAGCCATGTTCATGAACAGAGGGAATGGAACCATGTGCCAACCGTGTTTTATGATAGAGCTACAGGGGTTTTACTTGCTTTTCATTCCCGGTTTCCCCAGCTCTCTGTGGCTCTACTAGTTTGATCACAGAAAAATGAAGTTTAAAACAGAAAACGCACATGAAACTCTGTCAGAGAAAAATGAAAAATGCTGCACAATTGATGTCTTTCAAATGACCAGAACCTCAAATTTTTCCACGTCCTTTTGAGATTTCTGAGCCTGTGAAAGAGGTGGTAAGAAACACTGGGATCTGTGAAACCCTGAGTGCAGGTGGGGACAGGCGAGGCCCTCACCTAGTTCCTAGCCTGGCCACAGTCCACATGGGAGCCTCAGACCCCTCCTTCTTCCCTGAGCTCAGAGGCCCTTCTCTTCTCCTTGCAGAACTGTCAGCCACCCTCCAGCCCTGGCAGCCTGATCACAGAGCCTTTTCCTGGCAGCATTCTTACATCCAAGGCAACATCAGTGATATTAAACTAAATGTGTCACTTTGGGCCAAACTGGCCCTTAGAAATTTCAAAAAACATGGCTCAAATGCCCTTATTTCACAACCTGCTCAGGTCTAGACTAAAACCCCAAACACGGACGCACGGACACAGAGTTCTCTACTCCCTCCCCCACGGTTCCCACTCTGCTATCCCAGCTGGGCAGGGGCGGGGGGCGGGGGCTCCACTCAGCTTCTGGCCTGCAGAATTGTGCCCTTGGCCAGTTTCCTCTAGAATCTAATAATACTCAGGCTGTCCTAGGATGGGCACCTAGATACCAACAGTCAGGCTGGTGGGGGTCCACTCTCATCAGAGGGCTCGAGGGTGACTCTTCGAGGGCTCTAGCCGGGGACTGAGGGCACACTGACATGAAAGATGTCATCTGAGGTGCCAACTGAGGACAGCACCAGAAAATAATCCAGAAAGATGTTATTAATAAATATTTTATCCCTGAGTCTTCCCTGGTAGTTAAGACTCCGAACTCCCAAGTCAGGAGGCACAGGTTCAATCCCAAGGAAATAAGATCCCTGCACTCCACATGGTGCAGTCAAAAAATAAATAAATAAATTTAGGTACACTTAAAAAAAAAAAAAACTTTATCCTTACAAATAAGTTACCTAATAGAGTTTTTTAAAGTAGAATCTAGAATTTTCCCCTAATGACCAATCAATTACTTCACCAGTACATTATTGTTTTCTCTTAATTTCTTCCTCTGATGAATTAAACAGTAGTCCCATCAACTTGGGAATTTGAAACACATATTTTGCCAATTTTTTTTTTCCTTATTTGTGGTTGCTGGGGGAGATGGGGTTCCCAGATGGCTCAGTGGTAAAGAATCTGCCTGCCAATCCAGGAGACTTGGGAGACACGGGTTTCATCCTTGGGTCAGGAAGACATCCTGGAGAAAGGGAATGGTAGCCCGCTCCAGTATTCTTGCCTGGGAAATTCCATGGACAGAGGAGCCTGGCAGGCTACAGTCCACGAGGTCGCAAAGAGTCAGACACGACTGAGCGACTGAGCGCACACCCAGCAGGCATGCACAGGGGAGACAGGAGTGTCTAAAGCCCCTCCAAGTGGTAGCACTCAGCGTCCCTTAAAAACCAGGGAGCAGGGCCCTTCCCTGGATTTCCTGCTCCTTGACAGACAGTCCCTGGAGAGGACCTGTTGGTACATCCATCCCTACCAGTCCAGCTTAGTAGGGTGGGCTGCCTGGGGCTGGTACATGGTTTCCAGAGAGGAAGGGGTTGGCTCCTCCACCTCTGGGGTTGTGTTCTGGGAGAGCCCAAGGGGGAGACACAGGACAAGGGGTAGGGGCTTCATCCTGGATAGAGTTGGTTATCGGTTATCGGTGGGTGAAAGCCTTTAGAGCACACTTCTACGAGCATCCACCAAACCTGTCCTGGGGATGGCGACCCCAGGACCCGAGAAAGAGGAAACTGGGAGAAAACAGCATGGCTACCTCTAGGGACGCTTGATTAATGAAGGCATACTAACCCACTCCAGAATTCGCGCAGGGAGAACTCCATGGACAGAAGGAATCTGGTGGGCCACAGTCCATAGGGTCGGAAAGAGTCGGACACTCCTGAAGCGACAGGGCACGCAGGCACGCAATGCTCACTGCTGGCAAAGCAAGCCACGCACAGCCGCAGGAGGGAGCGTGGCTCTGCCCCAGGCCGCCGGCCAGTGCTGCCGCTCCCTATGCGGCCACCAGGGGGCGCAGCGGCGCGTGCAGGAACGCGGAGATCTTACGATTGCCTCCTGGCTGGTACTGCTGTCCAGCTGTCCGCTCTAGGCCATCAGCCTGGGTTACTCCGGTAATTTTCATCGGCACCCACAGTAGATGCACTATTGTGAATGCACTACGCCCATTTTACAGACAGGCGTCCACTTGGCAAGTTTCCCAGCTGAAAAGTGGTGGAGCCAGGACCTCTGGAGCCAGAGTCCAGAGGCAGTTTGCCCAGAGGTGACTACCCAACCCTTGGATTTGGGGGTGGGAGTTGGTTTTTGTTGTTTTGGTCATATGGGATCTTAGTTCCCCAACCAGGGATTGAACCAGTGTCCCCTGAAGTAGAAGCACAGAGTTTTAACCACAGGACCGCCAGGGAAGTCCCCACTCAGCCCATGTTTTACAGTCACCATCAACCCCCTCAAGTGTCCCCTCCTAGGCTGTTGAGGCCTGGGAAGGTAGGGATGACCTGAGCAGGCCTGGATGTGGGACTGCTGGGGTCCTTTGCTTCTTCTGGAGCCCCTCTCCTGTGAGCTCCCTTCTCTCCTTCCTCCCCCATCTCAGGGACTGATGACAGGAGTAGGAAGGGAGATCGACTCAGTAATTTGTAATGGACTTTATCTTTTAGAGCAGGTTTAGGTTCACAGCAAAACTGAGCAGAAATTTCAGAGAATTCCCTTTTACCTCCTGTCACTTCACACTCACGGGCTTCCCTGGCAGTAAAGAATCCGCCTGCCAACGCAGGAGATGTGGGTTTGATCCCTGGGTCGGAAAGATCCCCTGGAGAAAGAAATGGCAACCCACTCCAGTATTCTTGCCATGGAAATCCCATGGACAGAGAAGCCTGGTGGGCTACAGTCCATGGGGTTGCAAAAGAATCGGACATGACCCAGAGACTAAGCTACAAGTCTCACACCATAGCCTCCCTCACCCTGCCCCACAGAGTGACACTTTCACTACAATCAATGAGCCTATGCTGACACATCATCGCCCAAAGTTCATGCTCCAGGTGGGTTCATTCTTGGCGTTGTGCATTCTGTGGGTTTTGACTAATGTATCAGGACACGAATCCGCTATTGTATAACTAGTATCTTACAGAGTAAAACGTCACGGCCTAAAAAGCCTCTGTGTGTCTCCTGTTGATCCCGCTCTCTCCCCTGGCAACCACTGATCCTTTCCCATCTTCAGTTTTGCCTTTTCCAGAATGTCATATATGTGGCTGGAATTATAAAGTGTGTAGCCATTTCAGATTGGTGTCTGCCACTTAGTAACATACATTTGTATTCCCTACATCTTTTCATGGCTTGAGAGCTCATTTCTTTTTAATCTTGAATAATATTCTTTTTTAAAAAAACAAGCTTCAGTTCATTTCAGTTCAGTTCAGTCTCTCAGTCATGTCCAACTCTTTGCAACCCCGTAAATTGCAGCACGCCAGGCCTCCCTGTCCATCACCAACTCCCAGAATTCACCCAAACTCTTGTCCATCGAGTTGGTGATGCCATCCAGCCATCTCATCCTCTGTCGTCCCCTTCTTCTTCTGCCCCCCAATCCCTCCCAGCATCAGAGTCTTTTCCAATGAGCCAACTCTTCGCATGAGGTGGCCTAAGTACTGGAGTTTCAGCTTTAGCATCATTCCTTCCAAAGAACACCCAGGACTGATGTCCTTTAGAATGGATTGGTTGGATCTCCTTGCAGTCCAAGGGACTCTCAAGAGTCTTCTCCAACACCACAGTTCAAAAGCATCAATTCTTCGGCGCTCAGCTTTCTTCGCAGACCAACTCTCACATCCATACGTGACCACTGGAAAAACTATAGCCTTGACTGGACGGACCTTTGTTGGCAAAGTAATGTCTCTGCTTTTCAATATGCTATCTAGGTTAGCCATAACTTTCCTTCCAAGGAATAAGCGTCTTTTAACAAGCTTCAGGGTTATTTATTTTATTTTTTGGCAGCACAGCTTGTGAGGGTCTTAGATCCTGGGCCAGGTATTGAACTCAGGTTCACATCAGTGAGAGAGTGCAGTTGTAACCACTGGACCACCAGGGAATTCTCGTAAATAATATCCTATTGGGTGAATGTTCCACAGTTCATTTATCCATTCACCTTCCGAAGGACCTCTTGTTTGCTTTCGAGTTTTGGAGATTATGAATAAAGCTGCTCTGGATATCCAAGTGCAGGCTTTTGTGTAGACATAAGTTTTCAGTTCATTTGGGTAAATACCAGGTACTGAGATTGCTGGATTACATTGGTAAGAGTATGTTCAGTTTCATAAGAAGCTGCCAAACTGTCTTCCAAAGTGGCTGAATCATGTTCCATTCCCACCAGCAATGAATGAGAGTTCCTGCTGCTCCACACCCTCATCAACATTTGGTGTTGTCAGTGCTCTGGATTTTGGCCATTCTGTTAAGAGTCTAGTGGTATCTCATTGTTTTAACTTGCATTTCTCTAATGACATATGATGTTGAATATCTTTTCATATGCATTTTGCCATCGGTATATCTTCTTTGGTAGGGTGTCTGTTCAAATCTTTCGCCATTTTATTTTTTTCTTTTGCCATGTTATAATTAAGTTGTTTGATGTCTTGTTGAGTTTTAAGACTTTGTTGTGTATTTTGGATAACAATCCTTTATCAGATATGTCTTCTGCAAATATTTCCTCCAAGTTTGTAGCTTGTCTTCTCATGCACTTGACATTTTTTTTCACAGAGCAGTTTTTATTTCAATGAGGTTCAGCTTATCAGTTCTGCCTTTCATGGATTTTGCCTTTGGTGTAATATCTAAAATGTCATCGCCATACCCAAGGCCATCTAGATTTTCTCTGATATCATCTTCAAGAATCTTTACAGTTTTGCTCTTTATGTTTAGGTCTGTCATCCATTGTGAGTTAATTTTTCAGAATGTACGATTTATGTCTGAATGCTTCTTCTGCATATAGTTGCCCAGCTGTTCCAGCACCATCTGTTGAAAAGATTCTCTTTGTTCCTTTGTATTACCTTTGCTCTTTTGTTAAAGATCAGTTAACTGTATTTATGTGAGTATATTTCTGAGCTTTCTATTCTGTTCCGTTGATCTATTTGTCTGTTCTTTTGCTATTAATATACTGTCTTAATTACTATAGCTTTATAATAAGACTTGAAATTGGGTCAAGTCACTCCTCTGATTTTGTTCTTCCCCTTCAATATGGAGTTGGCTATTCTGGGTCTTTTGCCTCTCTAAATAAACTTTAGAATCAGCTTATCAATATCCATAAAATAATTTGCTGCCATTTTGATTTGGATCACATTAATCTGCAGATCAAGTTAAGAACTGACATCTTCTTGGGCTTCCCAGATGACGCTAGTGGTAAAAGAATCCACCAGTCAATGCAGGAGACATAAGAGGTGCCGGTTCAATCCCTGGGTAGAGAAGATCCCCTGGAGGAGGGCATGGCAATCCACTCCAATATTCTTGCCTGGAGAATCCCATGGACAGGGGAGCCTGGCAGGCTACAGTTCATAGGGTCACAAAGAGTTGATCATGACTGGGTGACTTAGCACACACAACATCTTGATACATGGACACCTTCCTATGTATTTGGTTCTTTGATTTCTTTCACCTGAATTTTGTAGTTTTCCTCATATAGATATGGGGGGGTGCTAATGTAAATGATGATATGTTTTTAACTTCAATTCCACTCATTTGTTGCTGGTACAGGAAAGCTACTGGATTTTACGTATTAACTTTGTATCCTACAGCTTTTCTAAAATTGCCTATTAATTCCAAGAGCTTTTGTTGTTGTTGTTGGTCCTTTCAGATTTTCTACAGAGAAAATTGTGTCATGTGTGAATACAGTTTTATTTCTTCCTTCCCAATCTGTATAACTTTTACTTCCATTTCTTGTCTTATTGCGTTAGCCAGGACTTGCAGCGAAATGTTGAAAAGGAGCAGTGAGAGGGGAGATCCTTGCCTTGTTCTTGATCTTAGCAGGAAAGCTTCAAGTTTATCACCGTTAAGTATGATGTTAGCTGTAGTTTTTTTGTAAATGTTTTTTAAATTGAGGAAGTACCCCTCTTAATGATTTGCTGGAAGCTTTAATCTTGAGTGAGTGTTGGATTTTGTCAAATGATTTTTTTGCATCTGTTGATATGATCATGTGGTTCTTTTTCTTCTTTAGTCTGTTGATACAATAGATTACATTCATTAGTATTTAAATGTTGAACCAGCCTTACACACTTGGCATAAATCCCACTTGGTCATGGTGCTGAGTGAATAGTTTTATATGCTAGCCCTGTGACAGGTTATGTTTTCCAAATGTTACCACACCCAAGTTGACCCAGGAGACTATGGTGCTCTTCTTGACTCATGCCTCTAAACTGGAGAACTCTCTCTTTCCCTCAGTGGGACTGTCTCCATCTTTTTCCTCCTTTTGACCATGCCACATGGCTTGTAGGATCTCAGTTCCCCACATTGGGATTGAACCCCAGGGCCTTGGCAGTGACAGTGGGAGACCCTAACCACTGGACCATCAGGGAATTCCCCAGTTTTCATCATTTTAGAGCAAGTAGATATGGCCGGGAGCCCACAGCCCCAACACTTTCCTCCTCTCTCCTCCGTTATCTCAAGGCTCTGCCCACTTGGCCTGGTGCATACGTACTCAGTCATATTCAACTCTGCAACCCTATACAGGCTCCTTTGTCCATGGGACTCTCCAGGCAAGAATACTGGAGTGGGTTGCCATTTTCTCCTCCAAGGGATTTTCCTGAGCCAGGGATCAAACCCAGTCTCCTGCAACTTCTGCATTAGCAGGCGGATTCTTTACCACTGAGCCACCCTTGAACTGGAGGCCACCTCAAACCTTTGGCAACAGATCTGGTGACCTAGGCAGGTCTGGATCACCCTTCTGTTGACCCCACATCCCCAACACAGTGAAACATGGGCTCCATGGCAGAGCCCCCAGGACCACACAGTGTCTCCAGCTGGTCTTCTCTGCCTTGTTTCCTCCCACCTCCCCATCCCAATTCCCAACCCCTTAAACTCTGGCTGCAACAGCTAGTCAAACAACAGGGGGTACATTCTTCCTGCACATATTTACCAAGAGCCTGTTTATGCCACGCCATAACCTGTTCTGAGATACGAGCAAACTAGACTCAGTCCCTGCCCACAAGAGCCTGCAGTGCAGTGGGAAAGCGATGTGGCAAACCACTCCTGTAACACAGAGTGGGTCAGTGCCAGACAGGGGTGACCCAGGGGTCTTTTGAAATCCTGTAGTCTCCTGCCTCTCTGTTCCTTCTCTTCCACACACCTTGTTTAAAACATAATAATTTTATTTCTTTATTTTTGGCTCCGCTAAGTCTTCACTGCTACATGGACTTCTCGCTACCCACGGTGAGCGGGGGCTACTCTCTAGTTGTGGAGTGCAGGCTTCTCATTGTGGTGGCTCCTCTTGTTGCGGAGCATGGGCTCTAGGGCACCTGGGTTCAGTACTTGCAGCTCCCAGCTTCTAGAGCACAGGCTCAGTAGTCATGGCCCATGGGCTTGGTTGCTTTACAACAATGTGGGAATCTTCCTGTCCCAAGGATCAAATCTATGTCTCCTGATTTGGCAAGTGGATTCTTTACCACTGAGCCACCCAGGAAGCCCTACACACTTTTTAAAATGTTCTTCCTGGATTCTTGGCACAGTGAACTCCTATTTATCCCGCCAAAGCCCAGCTCAGATGTTTCGTCTTTCATGAAGCGTTTCTTGGTTGTCCTTTCTGCCCCGGCAGACGTAATTGTCCCTTAGTCTTTGCCTTTGTAGAACTCGGTGCATGCTCCAAGGCCCGCCTTTGGTTCATGCAGGGCTAGATGTTCCTGACCTCAAGTACAACTCCCCATGTGACCATCAGGCAGCCAAGATTTCTGCTTTCAACTCCAACTGCAGCCCCCAACCCCTTCTTGTGGAGCCAGCCTGAGACCTTTCCCCTGCCCCGCCCCCCCTCCCCCCCCGCCCCCCCACCTCTCTGGTGCAAATGCTTTCATTTCCAGCCTTCTCCCAACACTGGCCTATTATCACTTAAAGCATCCTTGAAAGCGGGTTTTGGCACCAGGGCTCTGGGAGCTTGGCCAGGGCCACCCTGTCTGGTTGGGCAGGATGCACACGTCACACATTACAAGGGGCCCCATTCACATAACAAACATGTTGCACATCATAGATCTGGGTGTTTAATGCACCAGTTTCCTGGCAATCAAGGGTCTTGAGGAAGGGACGCCTTTTACTAATTTTCACAGGGCAGTGGCCCTGGGTCTGAGGCAGTCAAGGCCAGACAGAGCCAACTGCCTCGGGTACTGAACAACACCGAGGCCACTGGGCCCAGGGATGTCCAGGGAGGTGGGGAAGGGACAGCTTGGCTCCAGACACAGCCACACCCCTGTGGTTCCCTCTGCCTGGACCTTCTATTCCTGGTAGCATCTCACTGGGCCAGAAGCAAGTGGCTATTGCCAAGTGGCCTCCAGGAAGCATGAACTGTGGGCATGAAAGCTTTTTGAAGTCAAATGTGGGTGAAGAGGCATCTAGCGTGGAAGTTGAGGATGAGGCAGTGGGTGCAGCCCCAGCTGTGCGTGACCTTGGACAAGTGATCTCACTTCTCAGCTTCCCCATCTGTGGATGTGGGGTAGGGAGGCTACCTTCCCCATGGACTTTGCAGAGAAGAAATGGGACTTTGCATGTAAATCACTTAGCACAGTAAATCTGAATGTGGGTGACCATCAGAGAATAAAACAGCTCTGGGAGGGAGGCCCAGCAGGAGGCACTCACTGGACCGTGGCACTTTAAGAGCCCTCAAAAAGGTTTTAATTACTTCCCCAGTGGGCACAGTGGCAAAGAACTCTCCTGCCAAGAGCAGGAGACACAAGAGACTCAGGGTCACTCCATGGGTGGAGATGATCCCTTGGAGGAGGAAATGGTAGCCCACTCCAGTATTCTTGCCCAGAAAATCCCATGGACAGAGGAGCCTGGTGGGCTACAGCCCCTGGGGCCACAAAGAACTAGACACGACTGAGAGCATGGCACACACACAATTTACAAAATCAAAAGGAAAAAGTGAATACATTAATAATGAATATATAGCAGCAAATCCATCCTGAATCATGTCTGCTTTGTGTTCAGTTCAGTCGCTCAGTCGTGTCCAACTCTTTGCGACCCCATGAATCGCATGCCAGGCCTCCCTGTCCATCACCAACTCCGGGACTTCACTCAGACTCATGTCCATCAAGTCAGTGATGCCATCCAGCCATCTCATCCTCTGTCGTCCCCTTCTCCTCCTGCCGCCAATCCCTCCCAGCATCAGAATCTTTTCCAATGAGTCAGCTCTTCACATGAGGTGGCCAAAGTACTGGAGTTTCAGCTTTAGCATCTTTCCTTCTGAAGAAATCCCAGGGTTGATCTCCTTCAGAATGGCCTGGTTGGATCTCCTTGCAGTCCAAGGAACTCTCAAGAGTCTTCTCCAACACCACAGTTCAAAAGCATCAGTTCTTCAGCGCTCAGCTTTCTTCGCAGTCCAACTCTCACATCCATACATGACCACTGGAAAAACCATAGCCTTGACTGGCCAGACCTTTGTTGGCAAAGTAATGTCTCTGCTTTTGAATATGCTATCTAGGTTGGTCATAACTTTTCTTCTTGCGTCTTTTAATTTCATGGCTGCAGTCACCATCTGTGGTGATTTTGGAGCCCAAAAAAATAAAGTCTGACACTATTTCCACTGTTTCCCCATCTATTTCCCATGAAGTGATAGGTTGGCCAAAATGTTCATTCAGGTTTTTCTGAAAAATGATATTAAAATACCCAAATGAACTTTTTGGCCAACCCAATACCAATTTTTAATTAAAAAAATTTTATCATTATTTTTTTAATGAAGGATGAGACCAAAAAAAAAAAAAAAAACAGAAGTGCTCAGGGCCTGTGGAAGTCACAGTGCAGCCCTGAGCCCTACATTATGCAAATAAATACTCTGAATATCCTTTCTTCAGGGACATCAATCTACTTGGTAAATAACAACAAATCTCTGACATAGCCCTCTCTAAAAAGGACACTGCAGTTTAGTTGCTAAGTCGTGTCTGACTCTGTGACCCCATGAACTGTAGGCCGCCAGGCTCCTCTGTCCATGAGATTCTTCAGGCAAGAATACTGGAATGGGTTGCCATTTCCTTCTCCAGAGGATTTTCCCAACCCAGGGATTGAAGCTGGGTGTCCCGCATTGGGAGTCATACTCAAGGACAAATTCTAGGCAGGTGCTCTTGGAAGTACCCCCCAACACACACACCCAGCAGCCCCACCATCATTCCAGGGGAGAGTGGGTGATAAACCATACATTTGTAACTTTGAGGCCTTGACAGTGGGTGTTGAGCAAGTATTGATCCAGTGATTTATTCTGGGTTTCTCCGGCAATGTTCAGATTCAGATGCTCACTGGGAAAAGAAAAAAAAGGAAAACACTTGGCACCAGAGACTCAAACAAACCAGCCTGATCCAGGACGGCTGGCAGCAGCCAGAGCTTATAAATAACTGCACCGTGGCCCCAGCCCCAGAGGAGCCATTGCGTACAGCCCGTCCCGCCTGGGCCTCAGCTGGCACCTAAGGCATCTGCAAGCTGCTATTTGCTGCTGGAGGAAGAGGGAACAGCAGGAGGCAGCTTGGGTGACTTTCACAGGTGCACTTGTTCTGGCCCAAGAGGTGGACGAGCTCCCAGCCGGCCAGCGTGGGAAAGGTCACAGGGCTCATGTTACTTGCCTTGAACACGTGTCCTGCAGCCTGGGACCCAAACTTGTTTACTTTATTATGAAATGTGTTTTAACAAACCACGCTGCTTTCTTCTGAGGCTAAAGGATGACAGATGAGGGGTGCCTGCGGGCAGCCTCCTAGGAGCCATCGTGCTTAGAAGCTGTGGCCCTAGGAAGGGACAAGGGGTCCCCACCCTTGAGGGTGGGGGGCTCCCAGTGAGCCCACTTGCCCTGTGCACTGTGACCATGACTCTTCTCACAGGCCCTGTCTCTGTCCTGCCAAGCCGTCAACATCTTGCCATGACTCCTACTTGTTGTTGTTGTTGTTCAGTTGCCAAGTTGTGTCCAGCTCTCTGTGATCCCGTGGACTGCAGCATGCCAGGCTTCCCTGTCCTTCAGTGTCTCCCCGAGTTTACTCAAATTCTTGTTCACTGAGTCCATGATACTAGCTAACCATCTTACCCTGTCCTACGCCTTTCTCCTCTTGCCTTCAATCTTGCCCAGCATCAAGGTCTTTTCAATGAGTCAGCTCTTCACATCAGGTGCCCAAAGTATGGGAGCTTCAGCATCAGTCCTTCCAAGAAATACTCAGGGTTGATTTCGTTTAGGATTGACTGGTTTGATCTCCTTGCAGTCTGAGGGACTATCAAGAGTTTTCTCCAGCACAATTTAAAAACATCCATTCTTTGGCGCCCAGCCTTCTTTATGGTCCAACTCTCACATCTGTACACGACTACTGGAAAAATCATAGCTTTAAAAAGTGATGTCTCTGCTTTGCTGTCTAGGCTTTTCATAACGTTTCTTCTAGCTAGCAGGCATCTTTTCATTTCATGGCTGCAGTCACGGTCCACACTAGCACCAAAATGAAGCAACAGGCCAACCTGCCTGTCACCACCCAGGTTGGACTCAATGTCTCTCTGGAAGAGGAGAGGATGCTCTTTGGGAGGACTTCTGGGTCTACTCTGTTTCCCAGCATAAGCATTCCTCTCCAAATCAGGGTACATTAGGGCTCGGCAGGGATGGGAAGAGCTGCTGAGAGGACCTTCTGGGCAGAGCAATAGGAGAACCCCAGAACCACTTTTTACCTTTTCATGCTATTCATGGAGTTCTTGAGGCAAGAATGTTGAAGTGGTTTGCCATTCCCTTCTCCAGAGGACCACGTTTTGTCAGAACTCTCCACCATGACCCGTCTGTCTTGGGTGGCCCTACACGTCACAGCTCATGGTTTCACTGAGTTACACAAGGCTGTGATCTATGTGACCCATTTGGTTAGTTTTCTGTGATTGTGGTTTTCATTCTGTCTGCTCTCTGATGGATGAGGATAAGAAGATTGTGTAAGCTTCCTGACAGCGGGACTGGCTGTGGGGAAAACTGGGTCTTGCTCTGGTGATCAGGACCATGTTCAGTAAATCTTTAATCCAATAATCCAATTTTCTGCTGATAGATGGGGCTGTGCTCCCTCCCTGTAGTTTGGAGAAATGGACAGAGGATGAGATGGTTGGATGGCATCACTGACTCAATGGACATGAGTCTGAGCAGGCTCCGGGAGATAGTGAAGCACGGGGAAGCCTGGTGTGCTACAGTCCATGGGGTCACAAAGAGTTGGACATGACTTAGTGACTGAACAACAGCAATAGGACCACATCAGAGGCCTGGCCACTGAGGTTTGGGTTTAACCCTTTAATCCCCCGGTGGCCCCTCAAGTCCCTGCAGTGCTTGCTGGTGCACAGAATGGAAGATCTCAGGAACAGGCCAGGCCAGAGGCTATGAGTTAGACTCCCAGTGCTTGAGTGTTAGGAAGCCAAGGAAAAAGCCCTGGGGGAGGTGACCACACAGCAGGTCCTGCCTGTCCACGGCACAGTCACAGCCTCCTGTTTCACCTCCTTCCAACGTGGCAAAATGGGAATACCAGGAATTAGATGGCATAAGTAGGTTAAGGCTTAGCCTACGTAATCCCTGGCACATGGTCCATGCTGTTTTGTTTTAATACATCTTATAGATGAAGTTCAGAGACTCAGGGATGTATTCATTTCCTCAGGCAGCCATAACAAATCCCCACCAACTTGGTGACCTAAAACAACAGAAATGTATTCTCTAGAATTTCAGGGGCCAGAAGTCCGAAATCAAGGGGTCAGCAGGACCCAACTCCCTCCAAAGACTTTCAGGGAGGAGGCTTCCTGGCTTCTAGCAGCTTCCAGCAGCTCCAGGCCTTCCTCGCCTTGAGGTGCACTGCCTGGATCTCTGCCTTCATTTCTCACAGCCTTCCCCTCTGTGTGGCTTCTCCTATTCTGTCCTTCATGAGAGTATCAGTCATTAGATTTAGGGCCAATGACAGATAATCCAGGATGATCTCAAGTAGAGATTCTTGACTTAATTACATCTGCAGAGGACTTCCCGGGTGGTCTGGTGGCTAAGACTCTGGGCTCCCAGTGCAGGGGGCCGGGGTTCGATCCCTGGTCAGGGAATTAGATTCCACTTACCAGAACTAAGAGTTACCCTGCTGGATCTAAAGCTCCCAAGTGTTGCAACTAAGACCTAGTGCAGTCAAATACATAAATAAATATCTAATTACATTTGCAAAGACCCTTTTTTCCAGATAAGGTCATGTTCACAGGTTCTAGGTAGATCCATGGGGGCAGGGGGTTGGGGACCATTCAACCCACCACAGAGGGTAAGACCAGGTGAGTTAGTGGTGAAAAGGAAGACAAACCAGCTCCTTCATTGCCTGCCCTCTGGTTGTGGACAGGGAGACCGATCAGCAGGAAATACAGAGTGTCCAGATTTCCTACTGACGAACATGCTGGGAGGTTTTGAGCGAGACCAACAGGTCAGCAAGTAGAGCTGGAACTGGAGGGAGAGCGAATTCTACGTAATTGCTCTGACAATCCACCTGATCTCCGTCCCCCGTGACAGGTCACTCCCATTGAGAACAAATGCGTATGACTCTATGTGTGACACTCCCTCTCAGATTAGATTCTGGCACCAATTTCTTTGGCTGCTTTGTTGCTGTGTGAGCAAGCTCCAGGAGGCAGTGAAGGACAGGGAAGCCTAGCGTGTTACAGTCCCTGGGATTACAAAGACTCGGACATGACTGAGCAACTTAAACCAACCTAACCCTACTGCTGTAATCACGTCCACGTTTGATCTGGCCTCAGAAAGTGGTCCCCCCCCCACCCCACCCCCACCCTGGAGGTGTGGGCCACAGTCCTACAGACAGGGCTCAAATTCTGTCACTTGCAGAACTGTCCCAGGTTCCAATCCCAATTCAAGCCCTAGAATGGAGGGAAAGGAGGGTCCAGAGCTGAAATGACCCTGACAGTGTTTTTGTTCACGGCCTGCTCCATCTCTGGGACCGCATAGCCAAAGAGGCTTCACAGGTGTGCATGGCCAGCTCCTGCATAAAGCAGTTCTGAGCACCTTTGAATAAACCTCCCTGGCTGGTCCTGGGTCGACCTGAAGCCCAACTTGGGGCTGTCATGAAAATAACCCTGTAACCCTGAGTCATCCTGAGAATTCACAGAGTGAGTATGACTCATTTCAATGGATATCGCCTTAGCACAAATCAGTGAGGGAATTGTTTTGTGTTGTTTTGTAACAACTTTATGAAGCTGTAATTCACATACCATACAATCCACCTATCTAAAGTGTACAATTTGATGGTATGCAGATGACACCACCCTTATGGTAGAAAGTGAAGAGGAACTAAAAAGCCTCTTGATGAAAGTGAAAGTGGAGAGTGAAAAAGTTGGGTTAACTCAACATTCAGAAAATGTAGATCATGGCATCTGGTCCCATCACTTCATGGGAAATAGATAGGGAAACAGTGGAAATAGTGTCAGACTTTATTTTGGGGGGCTCCAAAATCACCACAGATGGTGACTGCAGCCATGAAATTAAAAGATGCTTACTCCTTGGAAGAAAAGTTATGACCAACCAAGACAGCATATTCAAAAGCAGATACATTTCTTTGCCAACAAAGGTCCGTCTAATCAAGGCTATGGTTTTTCCAGTGGTCATGTATGGATGTGAGAGTTGGACTGTGAAGAAGGCTGAGCGCCGAAGAATTGATGCTTTTGAACTGTGGTGTTGGAGAAGACTCTTGAGAGTCCCTTGGACTGCAAGGAGATCCAACCAGTCCATTCTGAAGGAGATCAGCCCTGGGATTTCTTTGGAGGGAATGATGCTGAAGCTGAATCTACAGTACTTTGGCCACCTCATGGGAAGAGTTGACTCATTGGAAAAGACTGATGCTGGGAGGGATAGGGGGCAGGAGGAGAAGGGGATGACACAGGATGAGATGGCTGGATGGCATCACTGACTCGATGGACGTGAGTCTGAGTGGACTCCAGAAGTTGGTGATGGACAGGGAGGCCTGGCGTGCTGCGATTCATGGGGTCGCAAAGAGTCAGACATGACTGAGCAACTGAACTGAACTGACTGAGTATAGTCACAGTCTTGTGCAGTCATCAGCACAATCAATTTTAAAACATGTTGATCACCCCTTAGCCATTGCCCGCTAATTCTCCCTCCCCTCAGCCCCTCGCAACTGCCAGTCTTCTTTTCTTTCTGTCTATGGATTTGGCTGTTCTGGACATCCCATATAAATGGAATCATAGTAACATAAGACAGGGCCTTTTGTCTCTGGTTTCGTTCCCATAGTGCAATGTTTTCAAGGTTCATCTGCGCCGTAGCCTGTATCAGCGCTTCTTTCCTGTTTCTGCTGAGTAATATTCCATTATGAGCACAGACCACATTTTGTTTATCCACCCATCAATTGATGGACATTTGGATTTTTATGCTAATTAGTTCTCAAGGATATGCTGCTATGAATATTCGAGTAAGCAAGTTTTCAGATTGCTTTCTTTTTGGCATCACCAGCCAGCAGATGTACAAATGTCCTTAAGGGAACCACATGTACCGTCTAGCTGGCCAAAAAGTTCATTCAAATTCAGGGCAAATGTGGAGTTTGTGTCTGAGAGACAACAGGTGATGTCATAGTAGGAGGTACCCAAAGTGATTAGAGAGAAGGATTTTCAAGGATGATAAATGCTGGTGGGCAGGAGTCCATGGAGAAAGTCGAGTACAGTTAAAATGCATTTGCAGTAACAGAGATGGACCTAGAGATTATCATTCCAAGAGAAGTAAGTCACACAGAGAAAAACAAGTAACATATGATATCACTCATAGGTGGAATCTGAAAAGAGGATACAAATGAACTTATCTACAAAATGGAAATAGAGTTACAGATGTAGAAAAAAAGTATGGTCACTAGGGAGAAGTGGGGGAATGGATAAACTGGGAGATTGGAACTGACATATACACACTACTTTGTATAAGATATGGAGAAGGGAATGCAACCCACTCCCATGTTCTTGCCTGGAGAATCTCATGGATGAAGGAGCCTGGTGGGCACCAAGTCATGGGAGCCTGGTGGGTGCAACTCATGGGGTCACAAGGAGTCAGACACGACTGAGCAACTCACACACACATATATATATATAAGACAGAGATAACTAATAACCACTGTAGAGCACTGGGGGCTCTACCCAACATTCTGTAATGATCTGTCGGGAAAAACGAATCTAAAAAGGGGTATGTGCATATATATATTACATATAGCTACTCGGGTGGCTCAGTGGTAAAGACTCCTCCTGCCAATGCAGGAGATATCAGAGATGCAGGTTCAATCCCTGGGCCGAGAAGATCCCCTGGACAAAATGACAACCCACTCCAGTATTCTTCCCTGAGAAATCCCATGGACAAAGGAGTCAGGGGGGCTACAGTCCATGGGGTTGCAGAGTCAGACATGACTGAACGACTGAGCATGGCACAGCACATATATTAATGTGTGTGTGTGTGACTGATTCACTTTACTGTGCACCTGAAATTAACACAACACTAAACCAACTACACTCCAAAAAGAATTTTTTAAAAAGGAAATGAGCCGTAAAGCCATGAAAAGACAAAAATAAAATAATAAATAAAATGCAGGAGATAGAAATTGAAAACAGATCAGTGGTTGCCAAGGGTTGGAAGGAAGGCACAGGAGAATTAGGGGGGTGGAATGAAATGGTTCTATATAACACTGTGATGATGGATGCACGACATTGTCCACTGTCAAATCCCCAGAGCTTTACAGCACAGAGCAAACCTTAATGGAGACACATTTTTTTAAAAAATTCATTTAGGAGATAGTGGGGGAATCCCAGGATAGAGTGCAGACTGTGAACAAAGAATGTAACTGTATTAGAAAAGTCGCATAACCTCCCTGAAGGAGATGGGGGAGAAGAGGTGCTGATCTGAAGTTTCTTAAGCAACTGTGGGAATGACTGGTGGCCATAAGACTTTGTTGTTGCTGTTCCGTCACTCAGTCGTATCCAACTCTTTGTGACCCCATGGACTGCAGCACGCCAGGTTCCCCTGTCCTTCACTATCTCCTGGAGCCTGCGCAAACTCATGTCCACTGAGTCAATGATGCCATCCAATTATCTCATTCTCTGTTTCCCCTTTCTCGTCCTGCCAAAGTCTGTTGACAAAGGGAGCAGCATATAGCGCTGTTCTCTTGCTGATAAATTCATTGCTCATGGTGAGCAAGCTAACACTGCTGAATCACATGGACAAATAAATAAGTAAAGGGATGACGGGTGGTGGGAGCTGAGTCTCTCCCATTTGCAGAGGGAAGTTATAGATGAGCAAGGGAAAGGCTGGAATGAACCACGTGGTACTGGTTTAAAGTTGGAGATATAAGCAGCAACTCATTTATCTTATAAAAATATAAATGGGTAAATACAGAAATGCTGTTGTTGTTGGTCAGTCACTAAGTCATGTCCAAGTCTTTGTGACCCCATGGAAAGCAGCATGCCCGTCTCTCCTGTCCTCCATTATCTCCCGGAGTTTGCTCAAATTCATATCCATTGAGTCAGGGATGCTATCTAACCATCTCATCCTCTGCCACCCCCTTCTCCTCTTGCCCCCGGTCTTTCCCAGCATCAGGGTCTTTTCCAATGAATTAGCTCTTTGCATCAGGTGGTCAAAATATTGGAGCTTCAGCTTTAGCATTAGTCTTTCCAATGAATATTCAGGATTGATTTCCTATAGGATTGACTGGTTTGATCTCCTTGCAGTCCAAGGGACTCTCAAGAATCTTCTCCAGCACCACAATCCGAAAGAATCAATTCTTTGGTGCTGAGTCTTCTTTACTATCCAACTCTTACATCCATACATGACTACTGGAAAAACCTTAGCTTTGACTAGATGGACATTTGTCAGCAAAGTGGTATCTCTGCTTTTTAATATGCTGTCTAGGTTTGTCATACCTTTCCTTACAGGGAGCAAGCATCTTTTAATTTCACAGTTTCAGTCACCATTTGCACTAATTTTGGAACCCAAGAAAATAAAATCTGTCACTGCTTTAACTTTTTCCCCTTCTATTTGCCATGAAGTGAAGGGACTGGATGCCATGACCTTAGTTTTTTTTAATGTTGACTTTCAACTCAGCTTTTTCACTCTCCTCTTTCACTTTCATCAAGAAACTCTTTAGTTCTTCTTCACTCTCTGCCATCAGAGTGGTATCATCTGCATATATGAGGTTGTTGATATTTCTCCCAGCATCCTAGTCATGTGTATTATACACAGGTTATCTATATTTCCACGTAAATTTCCAATTTTGTTCCTTTAGAGGGCACACAGCACCCAGACCTAGGTTCCTTAGCCTGTTCTCCTTAATAACAGACACCAGGGCTCCTGGAAGAAGTGTCTGATTCTAGCCTGGGGGAGGAGCCTGGAGCATCTTGGAAGCTGGGAAGGAAGGAAGGAAATGCTTCCAAAACAAAGGGATGGGGCCACATCAAAGGACCACAGAAGCTACTAAAATTGACTCAACCCAAAGTCAAAGGTAGGAACAATGTGAACAAAAAAGAAATAACATATTTGATAACAACTCAAAGGATAAAATAAATATCTGTGAGTCTGTATTGATGCAAATAAATGATTGAATAAGCAAATAAAAGAGGGAGAGAGGTCTCTGTATGGGAAAATTGTCAATAATTGATGTAAATATTGACCCCTCAAGGAAATGAAGCTTGACTCCCCACCCACTAAGCAGGGGCTACACCTACTGACTTCTTCCAGGGAGCACAGTATGGAATGAGAGACAAAGAAGACCTTTACAGACACCACCTCAGCCAGGTGATCAAAGTCAACACCCACGGCAGTGAGCATGTTGACATCAGGCAGCCTTGAAACGTTGTGATGAGGATGACATTTCGTTTCTGTGGTCTTCCTCCCAAGAGCCCTTAAACACCAGTCTAGTCATGAGAAAAACAAACAAACCACCACAAGAACCCCAAATGAGGGACAGTCTACTGACAACCATACTTCCCCAAACCATCAAGATTCTCAAAGACAAGGAAAGTCTGAGAAACTGTCCCAGCCAAGAGTAGCCCAAGGAGGCATGACAACAGAATGTCACGAGACATCTTGGGTGGCGCCCTGAAACAGCAGAAGGACATTAGGTAAAAACTAAGGGAATTTGAGTGAAGCGTGAACTTAGTTAATAGTAGTGTACAACTGGGTGAGAGGGTTGTATATGAGAAGTCTCTGTATACTTTTCTGTAAATCATCAATGTTTCTAAACATAAACAGTAGAGGAGACCAGGGTTCAATCCCTGGGTCAGGAAGAAGGAAATGGCAACCAACTTCCAGCATTCTTGCCTGGAGAATCCCATGGACAGAGGAGCCTGGCAGGCTACAGTCCATGGTGAGGTCTCAAGAGTCAGACAGGATTTAGCAACTAAACCACCACCAAACATAAAACTTTATTTAAAAAAAAAAAATCTAAAAGAGGGGCCACTGATGGAGCTGGAGGAGAGTGGGGAGCACTTGGCCTGGGGCAGGAACTTTCCACCTCCCAGGGAAGCAGAGGAGAAGAGATGGTGCCGTGTGCAAAGATTGCTGGCAGGAAGTCACAGGAGTTCAAGGAGGCAGACAAGCTGGCATCATTTAAGGTCAGCCGGGGGTGGGGGTGGGGGGGGCATGGAGGAGGGTGGCAGAGGGTGGTTCCAAGCAGAATAGAGATTTGCAGAAGCCACTGCTGAGAGAGAGCACAATGGAGGACAGAAAGCTTGAATGTGCCAGCATCATCTACTAAACTATGGAATGTGAGCATTTGGTTTCCCTACTCTTGGAAAAAAGAACCCAGCTATTTGTTACTCCCTCCCTTCCTCCTTAAGACATACCAACTGGGTTTTGAGGCTGGACACTTAGAATTCTCTGCTCTGAGGCCAAATTCGGAGTCTTCTTAGACTCAGAAAAGAATTGAATTGCCTGCGGCTGGGGGCTGAGGGAGGGGCTGGCAGAGAAGGAGCAAACTGAGGGCTGGTCTGTATCCTTGGGGGGCTCTGGGGGAACAAGCACCTGGAGGATGTGGGGGCAGGTAGGAGTGGGGCTCCCAGTTTCATCTGGAAGTGGGCAGCTAGGACGAGGGCATATCAGCACCGACCAATGAGGAGGGAAGTTCCAAGGGTCTTGCCCCCTAGGGTCTCAATGGCCTCCAGAGACCCTCAGCATCTCTGCAGGTGGGAAGGCAGGAAGCCAGAGCTGCCTTCCTGAGAGTGAATTTCCCTTCCATGCTGCCTGACAGGGTTCCAGAACAGTTACACTTTTTAAAAATATAATTTTTAAAAATAAAATAATTTATTTGCTGGTGTCAAGACTTAATTGGGTCTGGCAGAATCTTTTTTTTAAAATATTTATTTATTTTTAATTTTTGGCTGTCCTGCAAACGTTTCTCTAGTTTCGAAGAGTGGGGGCTACTTGCTAGCTGCGATGCACTGGCTTCTCATTGCTGTGGCTTCTCTCGTTGCAGAGCACAGACTCTACAGCACACAGGCTTCAATAGTTACGGCTCTCAGGCTCTAGAGCACGGGCTCAATAGAGGTGGTGCACAAGCTTAGTTGCTCTGAGGCATGTGCAGTCTTTCTGGATCAGGGACCGAACCCATGTCTCCTGCACTGGCAGGCAGATCCTTTACCACTGAGCCACCAGGAAAGCCCTTGCAGAATCTTTCATTGCAGCACATGGACTCTCTAGTTATGGTGCCCAGGCTTATTTGTTCCCAGGCAAGTAGGATCTCATTTCCCCAACCAGGGATTTAACTTGTGTCCCCTGAATTGCAAGGTAGATTCTTAACCATGGGACTACCCGGGAAGTCCCCAGATACACTCTGATTTAAACGAAATTAAGAAAATTAAGTGACATGGGTTGAATCACATCTCCCCCAAAACTCATGCTGAAATTGTCAAACCCATGTCCGTGTGCTTGCTGCATAGTTCATTTCAGTCGCTCAGTCATGTCTGACTCTTTGCAACCCCATGGACTGCAGCAGGCTAGGCTTCCCTATCCGTCACCAACTCCCGGAGCTTGTTCAAACTCATGTCCGTCAAGTCAGTGATGCCATCCAACCATCTCATTCTCTGTCATCCCCTTCTCCTCCTGCCTTTAATCTTTCCCAGCATCAAGGTCTTTTCCAGTGAGTCAGTTCTTTGCCTGAGGTAGTCAAAGTATTGCAGTTTCAGCTGCAGTATCAGTGCTGCACAGTGAGGCCAAACAAAACAAAACACCGAGTTTCTGGAGAAAGAAAGATTTATTTGCAGAGCACCAAGGAGAATGGGCAGCTCGTGATTAAAAGACTCAAACTCTCTGATGGCAAGGATTTTTAAAGACAGTGGTGGTGGTGGTGTTCAGTCGCTAAGTCACCTCCGACTTCTTGCAACCCCACAGACTGCAGTGCACCGGGCTTCCCTGTCCTTCACTATCTCCCAGAGTTTGCCCAAACTCATGTTCATTGAGTCGGCGATACCATCCAAACATCTCACCCTCTGCCATGCCCTTCTCCTCCTGCCCTCAACTGTTCCTAGCATCAGGGTCATTTCTAGTGAGTTAGCTCTTCCCATCAGGTGGCCAAAGTACTGGAACTTCAGGTTCAGCATCAGTCCTTCCAAAGAATATTCAGGGTTGACTTCTTTTAGGATGGACCTCCTTGCAGTCCAAGGGAGCCTCAAGAGTCTTCTCCAGTACCACAATTCAAAGGCATCAGTTCCTTGGTGCTCAACCTTCTTTATGGTCCAACTCTCACATCTGTACACAACCACTGGAAAAACCACAGCTTTGACTACATGGATCTTTGTCGGCAAAGTTTTGTCTCTGCTCCTTAATACACTGCCTAGGTTTGTCATGGCTTTCTTCCAAGAAGCAAACATCTTTTAACTTAATGGCTGCAATCACCATCCACAGTGATTTTGGAGCCCAGGAAAATAAAATCTGTCACTGTTTCCAATTTTTCCCCTTCTATTTGCCGTGAAGTGATGGGACTGAATATCATGATCTTAGTTTTTTGAATGTGTGATACTAAAGACAGTGTTTAGGGGGTAGGATGGCTGATCATGGACCTTCTTCTGATTGGTTGGTGGTGTGACAATAGAGTGATGAATGGGAATCTCAGGCTTTAACCTTCTGCTTCCAACCAGCCTGGGGTCTGGTGCTTGTGGTCAGCATGTCACCACCATCCTCCACTAGGTGGGGTCTAAGTTTATGCAGAACAACTCAAAGAGTTAGATCAGATAGTTATCTCTGTCCCTTCAGGAGGAACTAGGAGTCCTGGGACTTTATTGTCCTAATCATTAACTGCTGGATCTGCTCTTTGGAACTTGGGGAAAGCCTAGGAGACTAAAGTCTTTTTCTACAAACAAGAAACAAGAGACAGTGGAGGTACTGTTGTTCCCGGGGGGACACCGGAGAGTCCTGCTTAGTTCCAATTCCCCGCTTTTCTTAGATACTCCTCAATCCTGAGGGGAATGGAGAACAGACAAGAAAGAGAATAAAGTTTTGGAAAGAGAGGTTAATCATAAACTCGGCAGGAATACTCGGTTTCAGTTCTTTCAGTTTTGAGGTAGACTCAGTTTCAGAAGCCATAACTGGTAGGACCTCAGCACGTGACTGTATTTGCAGTCAGGGCCTTAAAAGACGTGACTGAGGTTGAATGAGGTCATACAGATAGGCTCAAAGCTAAGAGAGAGAGACGCCAGGGAGGGAAGGCCGGCTGAGGACACAGGGAGACGGTAGTGTCTGCAGGCCTAGAGAGAAGCCCCAGGAGAGACCAAACCTTCAGCACCTCGATCGCGGAGTCTTGGCCTGCAGAGCTATGAGGAAATCCCTCTCTGTGGCTGCAGCCGCCCAGTCTGGTACTTTGTGCAGGGAACCCAAGCAGATTGAGACATTAGGTAATCTGGCATTTGAGAATAAGGAGTGGCATTGACACCCACCAGGCAGGGAGGGTGAATTCCTGAGAAGGGTGGGCGGGTTCCTGGGTGACTGGCCAGGGCGCAGTTTCCTGACGCGGAGAATCTCATCCTCGTTGTCCAGAAGTGTGTGGGCTTCTGGAGGCCATGACCACCACATCTCCCTTCAGGGTTTGATGCTGGTGCAGCCTGGATCTGAGGTGAGTGGGTCCGACTCAGTCGTGTCCGACTCTGTGACCCTATGGACTGCAGCCCACCAGGGTCCTCTGTCCATGGAACTTTCCAGGCAAGAATACTGGAATAGGTTGCCATTTCCTACTCCAGGGGATCTTCCCGAACCAGGGTTTGAACCCATGTCTCCTGTGTCTTCTGCATTAGCAGGTGGATTCTCTATCACTGAGCCAGCTGGGGAGTGGGGGGTGGGGGGAACCTGGATCTGGTAACAAGAACTTTGAAGCCTCCATGTGAGACCAAGTGATCTTGCTCATTCCCAGCATCCATTCCTTCCTTCCTTCAGTGTAAGTTATGCTTAGTGTAAGGGGCATTGTACCGGGTGTGGCAGTATCATTAACTCCTTTATTTCCAATATCACAACCCGAGGCTCAGTGAACTTTCCGCACCAAATAGTAACTATTTTCAGCTTTACAGCCACCACATTTATGTCTCTACTACACAGTTCTGCCTACATAGGGAAAGCAGCAGCCATGAGCACTACGTAAATGAATGGGCAGGGCTGTGTCCCAACAAAACTTGAAGGACACAGAAATTTAAATTTCTGTAGTTTTCACCTGTCATGAAATATTATTATCCTGGTGATTCTTTCCCAATCCTTTAAAAATGTAAAAACCAGGACTTCCTGATGGTCTAGTGGTTAAGACTCTGTGCTCCCTATGCAGGGGACATGGGTTCAGTCCGTAGTCGGGGAACTAGGGATTCCCAGAGAATCCTAGGGAACTTGAGATCCAGCAAACCACATGATGTGGCCAAGAAAAAAATACAACTTAAAAAAAAAATCAAAAAAGTAAAAATAAAACTTCCCTGGTAGTCCAGGGGTTAAGAATCCGCCTGCCAATGCAGGGGACATGGATTCAATCTCTGGTCTGGGAAGTTTCCACATGCCAGGGGGTGACTAAGCCCATGTACCACAACTACTAAAGCCTGGGCACCAAAAGTCCACGCTCAGCAACAAGAAAGGCCTCCACAGTGAGAAGCTCAAGCACTGCAACTAGAGAAAGTCCTCTCACAGCAACAAAGACTCAGCACAGCGCCCAAAATTAAGAGTATAAAAAGAATTTTTAGCTTCTGGGCTATACAAAAACAGACCTTAAGGTTACAGTTTGATGACCCTTATTCTATTTTTTCAAAAAATTCATCAAGCCAAATATGTAATAAAATGACCCAGAGTCTAACAGATTCATCAGGGTTCCTCTGTTTCAATGCCTTCTTGATGGATATGAGTCTTTTTTTTTTTTAAAGATTTATTTAATTACATGTTTCTTTCTTTATTTTTGGCTGGGCTTCCTGGGTCTTCCTTGCTGCACTAGGGCTTTCTCTGGTTGTGGTGATCAGGGGCTACTCTTTGTTACGGTCCTCAGGGTTCTCTTTGCAGTAGCTTCTCTTGCTGTGGAGCATGGGCTCCAGGCACCCGGGATTCAGTAGCAGTGGACACGGGCTTAGTTGCCAAGTGGCATGTGGGAATCTTGCTGGAGCAAGGGTCAAACCCATGTCGCCTGCATTGGCAAGCAGATTCTTAACCACAGGACCACCAGGGAAGCCAGATGGATATGATCCTTGATGTCATATCTGAGCTACAAAATCGAAGTTGAGATGGGTTCCTCCCAATATTTGCAATAGCCAAGATATGCAAACAACCTAAATGTCCACTAACAGATGAATGGATAAAGAAAATGTGGCAGACGGATGCAATGGAAAACGACTCAGCCATGAAAAAGAATGAACCAATGCCACTTGCAGCAACACAGATGGAGATTATCCTAGAGATTATCATACTAAGGGAAGTAAATCAGAAAGAGGAAAACAAATACTATATGATATCACTTAGAAGTGGAATCTAAAATATGACACAAATGAGAAACAGAAGCAGACTCACAGACTTAGAGCACAGACTTGCTGTACTCTTGTTGTCAAGGGGGAGGGAGAGGGTGGGAGGAATGGACTGGGAGTCCAGGATTAACAGATCTGAACTGTTATATATAGGATGGACAAACAACAAGGTCTTGCTCTATAGCATAAGGAGCTATATTCAATATCCTCCAATAAACCATAATGGGACAGAATATTTTAAAAAAGAATACACCGCAGAAACTAACACAACAGGAACATCTCTGCTGTTCCAGTGGTTAAGAATCCACCTTCCAATGCAGGGGACTTGCGTTTGATCCCTGGTTGGGGAACTCAGGTTCCACATGCTACAGGGCAACTAAGCCCACTTGCCACAGCTAGACACTACAGAAGCCTGCTTCCTGCAATGAAGACCCAGCACAGCCACAAACAAAAGCAAAACAAACCAAAAAAAGAAACAAACACACGTTGTAAATCAGCTGTGGTGGTTGGTGGTTTAGTCGTTAAGTCATGCCCAACTCTTTGCAACCTCACGGACTGTAGCCCTCCAGGCTCCTCTATCCATGGGATTTCCCAGCTGAGAATACTGGAGTGGATTGCCATTTCCTTCTCCAGGGGATCTTCCTGACCCAGGGATCAAAGTTGGGTCTCCTGCATTGAAGGCAGATTCGTTACCAACTGAGCCACCAGGGAAGCCTAAAATCAACTTCATGTCAATTTTTTTTTTAATGATGACAGAACTTCCCTAGTGGTCTAATGGTTAGGGCTCTGCATTTCCACTGCAGGAGATGCAGGTTCAATCTGTGGTCAGGGAACTAGGATCCTGCACGCTGCCCAGCATGGCCAAAAAAGAAAGAAAACGTAAGATGGGCTATTTATGCAGGATGGGTATCTCCACCTCCACCCTGGAAAGTTGATTCTGGAATGGAAATATTCACTTATATTCACTTTCCCAGTTTACTCATCACTCAAGACTTGTGACTTGTGTGACCCAATCTGCTTCTAAAGTTCTGGGAATGGAAATCTGATCCGTGACTGCACGGGCTGCCTATAAGGGCACAGACGGGAGCCACGTCCCAGCGTGATGTCCCTAACAAGCAGGCGTGAAGTGCCAGCTCTGCTCCTCCATTGGAAGCCTGGCTCATCCCTGTGGTTGCTAAAGTAGTGCTGGCAACCCCAGGCTTATCCTAGAGCATCAGCCAAGTTCCTCTGTGCTCCCCCAAGGAAAGCCCTAGGAGTGAGAGGGCAGATCTAGAGGAAGGAAACATCTCCAACCTCACAGTACAGCAAGTACCTGGGACCACTGCCAGGACCAGCCAGTCTCCCAGGGATGCACAAACAGAGAAAGCAGGGAAGCGGCATCAAGTCGGCCGGTGCATGCCCCAAACCAAGAAGTGTGTTTAAAACCTCTCTCTATGGATAAACAGGGGCTTCCCAGATAGGTAAAGAACCCACCTGCCAATGCAGGAGACACAAGAGATGCGGGTTCAATCCTTGAGTGAGGAAGGTCCCATGTAGAAGGAAATAGCAACCCACTCCAGGATTCTTGCTTGGAGAATTCCATGGACAGAGGAGCCTGGGGGGCTACAGGCCATTGTGTCGCAGAGAGTCGGATACAACTGAGTGACTGAGCACATGGATAAACAGCAAGATCCTACAGTATGGCACAGGGAACTATATTCAATACCCAGTGATAAACCATAGTAGAAGAGAATATGAAAAACAAGTCTGTGTATGTATTGAATATATATGTGTTGACTATGTATGTAATGAACATAACTGAATCACTTTGCCGTACAGCAGAAATCAACACAACATTGTAAATCAACTATACGTCAATAAAATAAATTAAAAAGCAAAAACCTCACTCTACACTAAATGGGAGGTGAATTTCACCTCAATTTAAAGCCAAAACCAAAACACTTTAAAAGGAGATCTGGTCTAAAATTCATAGACTTTTTTTTTTTAATCTTATGGCAGCACAGAACAGCACGTGGGATCTTAGTTCCCTGACCAGGGATCAAACTGGGGAAGTCCCATAAAATTCATGGACTGTTTTAAAGAAGTAAGTGTTATTATTTTCATGGGTACAGAGTTACTTACTGAAACTAAGTGGACCAACTTTTCCATAGCAAGGCTCACCCTTGCTGAGGTGATGGATGAGAAGGAGGTCGAAGCAGGTCAGTATCTTTCACAACTCTGTTATCTACTCATTTTACTTGTACTTCCTGGGCTGGGCACAGGGTGAGCTGTAAACACTGTAGCAGGAAAGACAACTGTAAACAAATGCTTCTCCCTGGGACATCCGGCTGAAATGTCCTAGGGAGTCCCTGGGGGTGCAGAGGAAGGAATGCTGAGTGGGGGTGGGGGAGGACAGCAGCAGGGCTCCCCCAGGAGAGGAGGTGACGTTTAAGGTTACTTTACATCAGCAAAAGGGGAAAGAACCCCAGGGAGAGGGCATGGCATGTACAAAAGCAAGGGGACATGAAAGTGTCACATAGAGGAAGGACTGGTGATAGTCTCAGGGAAGATTCTGCTTTTTTTTTTCCACCACACTGCGAAGCATGTGGGAGGGCTTCCCAGGTGGCTCAAGTGATAAAGAACCCACCTGCCGATGCAGGAGGCACGGGAGACATGGATTTGATCCCTGGGTCAGGAAGATCCCTTGGAGGGGGAAATGGCAACCCACTCCAGTATTCTTGCTTGGGAAATCTCGTGGACAGAGGAGGCTGGCAGGCTACAGTCCATGGGGTCACGAAAGAGTTGGACACGACTGAGCACACACACACACACTGCACGTGTGATCTTAGTTCCCCCGCGAGAAACTGAGCCTCGTGTCCCCTGCAGTGGGAGCGTGGGGTCTTAACCACTGGACTGCCTGGGAGGCCCCGGTGAATTTGGGCTCGCATTCAGCTGGGCACCTTAGGATGGGAATTCTGCAGAGTCAGAGTTGAGGGTATGAGGCCTCTGCCAGACCCTCCAACACTGCTCCCAGGAAGACTGAACTTAATGGATTAAAACATTGTCCGGGATACACCGCTTCTCCTCAACCAGCCCCACGTCATGGTGGACACTTCCCAGTAGGCCCCCATGGCTTCTGGAATCCTCTGTGAGGACAAGAACATTTCCAGGCTGTGGGGACATATGTTCAGAGTGAACCAGGAGCTGGTCCCCTGAAAGTCACTTTGATGGAGAGATGCCCAGCCCCCACCCCCCGCAGGGACATTCTGAGCTTCATTCCACTCAGTCTCCCTGGGGTCCCTTCAGGGTCTGGCCCCACATCCCCACATGAGTAACAGCTCATTGGCACCCCATTATCCTTCTTCTCCCTACTCACCTCCCTGCCCCACCTATGAACACCTCCCACACAGACTGGCCCAACCCAGGGCCTTCTCACAGGCCCTACTTTGAGGAAAAGCAAAGGCAAACATGTATGGATGTGAGAATTAAACTATAAAGAAAGCTGAGGGACGAAGAATTGATGCTTTTGAACTGTGGTGTTGGAGAAGACTCTTGAGAGTCCCTTGGACTGCAAGGAGATCAAACCAGTCAATGCTAAAGAAATCAGTCCTGAATATTCATTGGAAGGATTGATGCTGAAGCTGAAACTCCAATACTTTGGCCACCTGATACAGAGCGCTGACTCATTTGAAAAGACCCTGATGCTGGGAAAGATTGAAGGCAGGAGAAGGGGATGACAGAGGATGAGATGGTTGGATGGCATCATGGCCTCAATGGACAGGAGTTTGAGTAAACTCCGGGAGCTGGTGATGGACAGGGAGGCCTGGCGTGCTGCAGTCCATAGGGTCACAAAGAGTCAGACATGACTGAGCAACTGAACTAAACAAAAATAAAGGCAAACGTAAATTTCCCCTTTAGTGTTTTTTTTTTTCTTTTCTTTCTTTCTTTTTTTTTTTTTTTGGCTGTGCCAGGTCTTGGTTGTGGCATGTGGGATCTAGGTCCCTGACCAGGGATTGAATCTAAGACCACATGCGTTGGGATCACGGAGTCTCAAACACTGGACCACCAGGGAAGTCCCTCCCCTTTGGCTCTTTCTGGATCACAAAGGTGGTATAAATTCAAACTCCAAACACATGAAGGCAGGCCTGTGGTCACAAGTTTTCAGAGGAGCTCTTTTGTTCTTCCTCCTTGTGTCCAGATGAACAGACAAGTTTCGTCCCCTGACTTTACGGGCAGTTATGTTAAAATCCAGGCTTCCCAGGTGGCTCTAGTGGTAAAGAACCTGCCTGCCAATGCGGGAGATATAAGAGATGCAAGTTCAATCCCTGGGTTGGGAAGATCCCTTGGCGAGGGAAAGGCCAGCCACTCCAGTATTCTGGCCTGGAGAATTCCATGGACTTTGTAGTCCAAGGGGTCACAAAGAGTCAGACACTACTGAGTGACTTTCGCTTTCACTTTCCCTGGTGGTCCAGTGGTTAATAACCCACCTGTTAATGCAGGGGACATGGATTCAATCCCTGGTCTGGGAAGTTCTCACATGCCACGAAGCAACTAAGCCTGTGAGCCGCAACTACTGAAGCCCAAGTGCCTAATAGCCTGTGCTCTGCAACAAGAGAAACCACTGCAATGAGAAGCCCACGTACCGCAACAAAGAGTAGCTGAACCACCTCACTGCAACTAGAGAAAGCCCATGCACAGCAATGAAGATCCAGTGCAGTCAAAAATAAATAAATAAAGTAATAATGTGAAATTGTAAAAGTATTTGTTAAAAAGACCATATACAAAAATATAAATAATTTTTAAGGGTATATTAAAAATTTTTTAATAAATAAATCAGAGAAAAACTGATTTTGTGTTTTAAAAGTTCTCCTTTGTGTCCCATCTTGATGTGGAGGAGTTTTGCAGCAAGGGTGCTTTTCAGGATCTCAAATCAGTTGTATTTCCAGAAACACAGGCTCTGGTACCAAAGCATGAAGGGCCTGCAAGATCCCTCAGCGTCCCCATCAGCATCCCCTTCACAGTCTTGTAAATGCCATCAGAGAGCCTGCTTCTCCCTGAGTGTGTGGTTCAGCCATGTCTGCACTGCTACAGATTCATGAGGCTTGAATTAGTGAAGTTCTAGGATGTATTCAGAGTGTAGGTTGCTGCAAGACAATCCCCAGGCTAGGGGTGTGGGTGGGGTAAAACCAGATCCTGAAGTCCATGTCTGTGCACACAGCCTGTCTGGCCTGGTGCTGACCTGGCATCTCCCCTCCCTCTCTGACAAGGCTCCAGCCACCCAGGCCTCCTTCTTCCAGTTTCTCACAAATCCAAGCTCACTCCCACCTCAGGGCCTTTGCACCTGCTGTGTCGCTTGTGGGGACACTCTCCCCAGGCTCTTACACATCTAGCTCCTTTGCATGCTCCACATCTAGCCTAATACCACTTCTGCAGACAGGCCTTCCCTGACCATCCTCTCTGAAATGAATGTCAGGTACTTTAAAACAATTTACCATCACAGCACCCTACTTACTTCCTTCATGGAGTGGCACATGAGGTAATAATTTAACTTCACAGACCATTTGTTCCTTTGTTTATTGACAGTCACCTCTGCTGGAATTTGAGCTCTGTGATGGGCGGGGACCACTTATTTTTCTTACTTGAGTTCCTAGTGCCCAGATCAGAAGGAATTCAGGTAGAAGTTGTGTAAAAACAAAAACAAAAACAAATCACAATGACTCCATTAAGCCCTTGAACCGAGCTTAGACCTAGAAGACAACCTGTGGGTGAGGCTACGCTGGGTCTCCGTTGCCGGATGCGGGCTTTCTCTAGCGGTAGGGAGCAGGGACTACTCTTCGTTGCGGTGCTCAGGCTTCTCATTGCAGTGGCTTCTCTGGGTGCGGAGCACAGGCTCTAGGATCTGTGGGCTCGGTAATCGTGGCTCCCAGGCTCTAGAGCACAGGCTCAGTAATCGTAGCCCACAGGCTTTGTTGCTCTGCGGCCTGTGGGATCTTCCCAAATCAGGGATTGAACCTGTATCTCCTGCATGGACAGGCAGACTTTCTAACCACTGAGCCACCTATGAGAGACAGTATGTGTGGGGGAGATTCTGAACAACCTGGTGAAGTAAGCACTATAAGCATCTTTTCATAAAAGAGGAAAGTCAGGTAACTCAACCCAAGTTATATAGCCCCATTAAGTAGCGCAACACATAGTGATGTGCTCAGCTGTTATTAACTTGGATGGTCATAGCCATAGCAGCCAAAGTCCTTCTGGTAAGAACCCAGTCTGTCTTCCTTCCCTACCCTTGTGTTCCTCCCCCTTCACTGGTAACAGATTTACCAGTCAGCACAAAGAGGAGTGATCAGTGGGAAGGTGCCTTACAGGTCAGGGAGAAAGAATGGGAATGTATTCTGCTGAGAGTCCCTAATCCAGCGCTGGGAGGGTTGGAACATGGTTCGAAAACTCTGTGCCTTGGTCTCTTCCTCTGTAAAATGGGGACAAGAATAGCAGTCTTCACCTCACAGGATCTAGAAACAGTTGAATGAGTTCACACAGGTACAGGTGCTCTATAAAGGTTAGCTAGAGGACTTCCCTGGAGGTCCAGTGGTAAAGACTCTATACTCCCAATGCATGGGGCCTAGGTTCGACCTGTGGTCGGGGAACTAGATCCCACACGCCGCAACTGAGACTTTCATGCTACAATTTAAGATCCCACATGCCACAACTAAGACCCAGCATAGCCAAATAAAAATTTTAAATACATATTGAAAAAAAAAAAAAAGGTTAGCTAGGATCCTGGGTCGCTCTTTTAGAACAGCCACCTCCCCTTGACCTGGGCCCAGGGCAGTAGCCTAGCTCAGCCCCTGCTTAGACTGTGAGACTGCCAGGCTTGCAACCAGAGCCAGCTCCCTGGGAGGAATGCAAACATGGGATAATTTCCAGGAGCTAATGAATCCTTCAAACCCTGGAATTGCTGGCACATCACCCCTTCGGCCCTCTGAAGCATGCCTTGGTTCCGCCTCCCTGGGTGAGTAGGCCCAGGACAAAAGCCCATTGAGAAGTGACCATCAGAGCCTGAAGGATAATCCAAGGATACGCAGGCACCTGTGCCCCTCTGCACGTCTGCAGGGATCTGCTGGGACTCCCAGCCCTGCTCCCATATCCCCCAGCTACCAACTACCTGAGGTCCCACAGGAGGCCAGAGAGAGCAATTTTCCCCCCGATTTTGTCAACTACAACTGAGCTGAAACTGCCCTGAGATAAAGAGCTCTTCTCTCAGCTTCCCCAAGGCGAGTTCTCAACGCATTTCTCCCTGTTTGCTAACATGGGTGAAGGATTTCACAAAAGGATGACGGGGGTTCCCACTGGGCTCTGACATTTGTGGTCATCAGTGTTGATATTGAGATGAGCACCCAGGCTCTGCGTCATCTACGTTGGGTCTACACTTTTTTTTGGCCATGTCACACAGTTTGTGGGATTTTAGTCCCCCGACTTAGTTCGTTACCCATTAATCGTCAGGTCTCCAAGAGACTGAAGTCCCAGGCATGCATGACCCTCTAAAGTTTAGCCCCTAAAGATGCCTTCTGCTATGCTCAGCTCTGCAACAGAGTAGGGGGCAAATCAGTATTAGTTGCGTGAATGAATGAATTAGTGTCTGCCTTGTCTCTCCTTCCTGTGACAGCCCAACTCTTCAGTGGTTAGAGGTTGCTTTGTGTCTAGACACAGTTGTGTCTCCCTGGGATAGCTGCATCTATGTTGATACTCCTGGCCCAGCATCCCATAGAGGTCAGCACAGTCAGCCTCAGGTACCAGGTTGAGGAGAACAAGGGCCTCTCCCCAGTTCAGAGCCCCAACTTGTGGGCAAGGACCCAGACCCCACTTCTCAAAGTCTCTCTCTCGCCTAATAGCCTTGGCAAATGCCAGCCGACCCCACCAATCAGTGTAGCTTAAATCTTTATGGGTTTATAGTCTTACTGGTGGCTCAGACGGTAAAGAGTCTGCCTGCAATGTGGGAGACCCAAGTTTGATCCCTGGGTCGGGAAGATCCCCTGGAGAAGGAAATGGCAACCCACTCGAGTATTTGCCTGGAAAGTCCCATGGACAGAGGAGCCTGGTGGGCTACAGTCCAGGAGTTTGCAGAGTTGAACACAGCTGAGCCACTTCACTTTCAGGGGTTTCCCTGGTGGCTTAGAGTCTGCCTGCAATGCAAGAGACCCAGGTTTGATCCCTGGGTTGGGAAGATCCCCTGGAGAAGGAAATGGCAGCCCACTCCAGTATTCCTACCTGGAAAATCCCACGGACAGAGGAGCCTGGCAGGAGTTTGCAGAGTCGGACGTGACTGAAGCGACTTAGCATGTATGCATGCATGTTTACTGGCAGCTTCTATGATCAAGGGACAATTATCTTATGTAATCCTCACCACAACCCTGAAAGGCAAGCACTATCATTATTTTTTATTTGTTCATTTTCTTTTTGGCTGCACCGCTTGCCATGTGGAATCTTAGTTTCCTTACCAGGAATCGAACCTGTGTCCCCTGAAGTGCAAGCACGGAGTCTTAACCACTGGACTGCCAGGGAATTCCCAGCAGGCACTATTATATTGTCCAGCTCCTCTTTATAGTTGAGAAACAGATGCTCAGAGAGGTTAAGTGACTTGCCTTTGAACCCACATGGCCTGACTCCAGGGTAAGTACAGTTATCTTCTGCCCCCTCTTGGTGATAAAGCATTCCCATTCTGCAGGCAGGGTAGCTTACTTAACCTCTCCTAAATTCAGTGTGCTCAGCTATAAAATGGTATAGTAAGAAGACATGGCTTGATGGGATGATTAAATTAGGTAGCACTGGACCTGACTGGCATTCCAAAGAATAGCAAGGAGAGGAAGAAAGCTTTTCTCAGTGATCAATGCAAAGAAATAAAGGAAAACAATAGAATGGGAAAGACTAGAGATCTCAAGAAAATTAGAGATACCAAGGGAACATTTCATGCAAAAGAAAGTGAAAGTGAAGTCGCTCAGTCATGTCCGACTGTGATCCCGTGGACTGTAGCCCACCAGGCTTCTCCATCCATGGGATTCTCCAGGCAAGAATACAGAGTGGGTTGCCATTTCCTTCTCCAGGGGAATCTTCCCTACCCAGGGATCAAACCCAGGTCTCCCACATTTCAGGCAGATGCTTTAACCTCTGAACTATCAGGGAAGCCCAAGAAAATTAGAGATACCAAGGGAACATTTCATGCAAAGATGGGCTCAATAAAGGACAGAAATGGTATGGACCTAACAGAAGCAGAAGATATTAAGAAGAGGTGGCAAGAATATACAGAAGAACTATACAAAAAAGATCTTCAAGACCCAGATAACATGATGGTGTGATCACTCACCTAGAGCTAGACATCCTGGAATGCAAAGTCAAGCGGGTCTTAGAAAGCATCACTATTAACAAAGCTAGTGGAGGTAACGGAATTCCAGTTGAGCTATTTCAAATCCTAAAAGATGATGCTGTGAAAGTGCTGCACTCAATATGCCAGCAAATTTGGAAAACTCAGCAGTGGCCATAGGACTGGAAAAGATCAGTTTTCATTCCAATCCCAAAGAAAGGCAATGCCAAACAATGTTCAAACTACCACACAATTGCACTCATCTCACATGCTAGCAAACTAACACTCAAAATTCTCCAGGTCAGACTTCAACAGTACATGAACTGAGAACTTCCAGATGTTCAAGCTAGATTTAGAGAAGACAAAGAAACTAGAGATCAAATTGCCAACATCTGTTGGATCATAGAAAAAGGAAGAGAATTCCAGAAAAACATCTACTTCTGTTTTATTGACTAGGCCAAAGCCTTTGACTGTGTGGATCACAACCAACTGGAAAATTATTAACGAGATGGGAATACCAGACCACCTTATCTGCCTCCTGGGAAATCTGTATGCAGGTCAGGAGCAACAGTTAGAACTGGATATGGAACAACAGATTGGTTCCAAATTGGAAAGGAGTATGTCAAGACTGTATATTGTCACCCTGCTTATTTAACTTATATGCAGAGTACATCATGAGAAACGCTGGACTGGAAGAAGCACAAGCCAGAATCAAGATTGCTGGGAGAAATATCAACAACTTCAGATATGCAGATGACACCACACTTATGGCAGAAAACAAAGAGGAACTAAAGGGCCTCTTCATGAAAGTGAAAGAAGGGAGTGAAAAAGCTGGCTTAAAACTCAACGTTCAAAAAACTAAGATTATGGCATCCAGACCCATCACTTCATGGCAAATAGATGGGAAAACAATGGAATTTCTTGGGCTCCAAAATCACTGCAGAAGGTGACTGCCGCCATGAAATTAAGATGCTTGCTCCTTGGAAGAAAAGCTATGACCAACCTAGACAGCATATTAAAAAGCAGAGACATTTGCTGACAAAGGTCCGTCTAGTCAAAGCTATGGTTTTTCCAGTAGTCATGTATGGATGTGAGAGTTGGACTATAAAGAAAGCTGGACTGTCAACTGGCTGGTGTAAATGATCTTGCCATTGTTACACTCAAGACTCTGTAACTTCAGGCAAAGTCCTCACTCAGCCTGGCCACTCGGGTGGAAGAATACCCACCTCCCACCCCTGATGGAAGGATGAAGTGAAACACTACTCCACTATCCCTTAACCACCATTCTAAATTCCAAAATGCCCTGAAAATCGGAGGTGAACTCCCTTGGCAGCAGAACCTGACCTGGATTTGGATCTGCCTCATTTGGTAGCAGAATCTGACCTTGCTGGATCACAAGACTATTTACACAATGTTTGTTTTTTTTTTCTTTTTTTTAGTAAACTTTATTAAAATATAATTTAAAATAAAATGTATATATCTAAAGTGTATACTTTGATAAGATTTAATCAAAGCATATACCAATATAATCACCATACATTCACAATAGAGGGCATTTCAGTCATCTTATTTGTTTTAATATTTATTTATTTGACTGTGCAGGATCTTAGCTGTGGCATGAGGGATCTTTAGTTGGGGAATGTGAGATCTAGTTCCCTGACCGGGAATGGAACCTGGGACCCCTGTATTGGGAGCATGGAGTCTTACCCACTGGACCTCCAGGGAAGTCCCTCTGCCCTCTTAAAAAGTTCCATTTACACAGTGTTTTTTAATCCCACACAGTGTGGCTGCTGATGGACTGCTGCCCTGGGCCTGGAGTGTCATCTAGCATGCAGTTTATGGACTGTCCGATGTCTCTAAAATCGTCAGAATAACTCAGACTTGTGAAACACACCTGAGATTTTAGATAAGGAGCTGTGTTTATAGCATCCTTTGCACAAGGCTGGCATATAGCAGGTGATCAACAAATAACCCTCCTCTCTTTTTCATGTCCTTAACCCCTCTTTCCAGCCCACTTTACTCTTCTAAATCAGAAACAAGAGTTCTTGTGGCTTTCAATGGATGCAAATAGATAGTGGTGCAAATTCTGGTAAAAACTACCATGTTTTCAGTGCTGATCATGGGTAGGGCTCTAAGCCCATCATGTGTTCTACCTCTGACCATGCAACTGGGTGATTAAGCGCATTCTCTTTGTTCGAATTCCAGCTCGGTCAGTTACTAGCAAGGCATGCTGTGTGACCGCTCTACCCCATGACACAGTTAAATGGGGATACAAATCATAGCTCCAACCGAAAGGGTCCCAGAAAGACTCAGGACTGCTGGGGGCCAGCGTGAGGAATTCTGCCCATGGCAAAGGTCATGAGGAAGGAGGCTTGGCATACGCAAAGGCGTGATCAAGCCTCAGGAAACCCCCTGTTCCCGAGCATCTAACCCCAAAACCAGAGTCTGTTTTATGCTCTCACCTACACCTCTGACTTTACGGGGGGCTCTCCCCCATAACCGTTTCTCTCGGAGAAGGAGTAAACGCGCAGCTCCAAGACAATAAAAACTCTTGGGCGTGACAAGAGTGTTTCAGCTTACGGACTCCTCTGAAGGTTATCTAGCCCACTTGTATAGGTTTGTCCGGCCACATGTGATTGCTTACAGCCTCCCAACCTGAGAGGCACGAGATGTTTTAGACTTACTAAAGGCAAATTCTTTTGGGGAGTTAGAAATTATTAGTATAGTTGGTTAGGAATTATATTGGTGAAGGGTCTCTTCATTTGTTGTGTCAATAATTGCTGCTAATTCCCTGCTCTGGGTGTGACAGGATGTCTCAGGTCAAACCTCTCTGCTGACAGACTAGCTTGTGTGACAGGATTATCCTTACTGCTGCCACTAGGCACATGATTGTTTACTACCTCTCAACCATAAGCAGCACAGAGAGTTTTGGAGTATTTTGAGAGTCTTAATTAGCATAGGACTTTTTCTTCTTGTTGAGTCAATGAGCACCACCAGGCCTCTATATCCTTAGGCACCTGGGAATATATTAATCAATGTATTTGGAATATAGCAAAGGAAATATAGTAGTTATTGATGTTAGCAATACTAGACCTTTTGAGTTAATGGATTTTCTCTTTTGTAATATATCACTGTACTTTGTTATAAATCACTGTGTCCTTGCTATGTAAGACTGTAACTTTATCATATCTTAAGACTAAATAGATCTTAAGGGGAGCATTGGTGAAAGGATTTTCATTTGTTGGGCTGATGTTTGCTGCTAAATCTCCATGTTCCCTACCCTTATAATGAATATAACTAACATATAGGAGAAATAAGTATTAACCTTTAAACATATAGGAGAAATAAGTATTAACCTTTAAACATATAGGAGAAATAAGTATTAACCTTTAAACATATAGGAGAAATAAGTATTAACCTTTAAGCATATAGGAGAAATAAGTATTAACCTTTAAGATTAATCATGTTAACCTTGGGTTAAATAAATTCCTTTCTTGATTGTAACTCACTACACCCTCACCCTATAGGAATGTAACTTTATTTGGAGGGTGGTGCCTGGTTTAAGAAAAAACACCCTTGGAAGAAATAAGTTTTTTGGTTATCAGAAAGAAAGGATCATAAAATGTCAGCAGGTCTCACTCATGGCCAGAAGATGATGTACCTTTTTTATATACATTTATGTGAAGCACCTGATTTTGATAAAGGTCAGGACTGCTGACCCCTGCGTGACTCTGTATTCATCCCTATGTGTAACAAAAGGTATATAAGCAAACCCAAAAATAAAGAAATCGGATCAGTTTCTGGAAAGACTGATTCCCTCATGTCGTTCTTTTCTGCTCCCCATTTTTCGGGCTGAATTCCCATCTGGAGCGTGGGTGCCCTCCAAGTCTACTTATTCGCCCCGGTTTTCAAGACCACGCGAGAAGGAGCCCAAGGAGGGGCACCTTCTGATATTCAAGTGGCACCGGTGGCCCAACGTAGATGGTGCAAATTCCTTGTCGTGGAATTTTATTGGTATCCCACGTAAACCAAGTTATTCAGCCTCTTTTTCTCCGCTAATCTTCTAATCCCTTTCTATCTGTAATTAAATAAGTTATTTCCAGAGATGCCGACTCCGTCCCCACCGTCGAATCACCCTGGATCCACCGGGGCTGGACCCCGGCACAGGACAATGTCTGGCACATAATAAGTGTTAGCAGAATTATTATTACTATCATTATTACTTTAATATTTATTTATCTGACCACGTCGGGTCTCAGTTTCTGCACTCGACATCTTTGTTGCAGCACGTGAGCTTCTCTAATTGTGGCACAGGCTCAGTAGTTACAATATGTGGGATCTTAGTTTCCAGACCAGAGATGGAACCCGAGTCTCCTGCGTTGGAAGGCAGATTTTCAACCACTGGGCCACCAGAGAAACCCTCAGAATTATTGTGAACCCTCACTCTGAAGTATGTCCCTTAACTAGCCTTGTTGAATAGGTGGGGTGACATGGGGAGATTAAGTAACTTGGCAGTTGGGCAACACAGCCCTATGCTCCACTGCCTCTCAGAATTTGGGACAAAGGAAAGAGTGGGAGAGGGGGAGGAGTGAAGAAAATGGGCATTATCCACCCCAGCAGTGCCTGCCCAGCCGGACAGACCGTCCAGTCAGTTTCCAAGTTTTATTCCAAACATATCGGGAACACGAGTCTGGGCCTCCCAGAACTGACCTTTTACCTAAGGTGCTTGCCTTCTAAGGAACTGTCAGGAAAACGTGGGGGTAGGGACAAAGCTTACAAACGTTTGAAAAAACAGGTTCCAGACTGGTGGACTAGGAGAGAGAGACCCGCTGGCAGTGGTTTATTCTTGCCAGAGCCAGAACAACACAGCCTTTCATCAACAAGAAGGCTTGGCTTTGCAGAGCCTCATTAGGACTGTAACCGGAAACCGGCTCAGGCCGGGTCTAGTAAAGAGAAAGGAGGGAGAGAGGCCTGCTGGGCGTGTGTCCTTTGCCCCCAGTCTCATCACCTGCCCCTGTTTCCTTCCAGCCACCAGGCAGGCACAGGCCTTTCAGCATTTGTGGTGATTTGGGGCCTCCAGTATTCTTGCCTGGAGAATCCCATGGAGAGAAGAGTCTGACGGGCCATAGTCCATGGGGTGGCACAGAGTCAGATACGACTGAAGCGACTTAGCATGCATGCACGGGGTCTATCCCAGCCTTAGGCTCTGCAAAACGAAAATGCTCCTTACAATTTCCTGCAAAGAAATGAAATCCCAGCCACAGTCATCAAGTCCAACTGGGGTTGGTGCAACTACTGAAGCCCTTGCGCCGAGAGCCTGCGCTCTGCAATAAGAGAAGCCACGGCAATGAGAAGCCCTCCCACCGCAACTAGAGAAAAGCCTGCGCAACAGCGAAGACTCAGCACAGCCATACATAAGTAAATAAGTAAAAATGAAATCCCAGCCCCTGGAGGGTAGGGTGAGTGGTGGAATGTTTTTCTAATGCTATCCCTTTTGCAGAAAAACAAGGATTAAAGAAGCAATTAGAGGTTTGACAGTCAGAGGAAGAAAGCAAAAACAAAACAGGTTCATAAGTCAGCAGGAAGTTTCAGGCCCTTTAACGCCAAAAACCTCAGGTTTGGTTACCAAAACCCCAAACAAGCCTCTCCTCCAGACCCAGCCAAGTCTGGGAGTAGTTCACGTCTTCTGAAATTCAGCAGTGTCTAAGTGGATCTCTCAGTGTAAACATCCGTCAGCCCTTTCTCATGTCTAAACTTGATATGATGTTCACATATGCATATATGTAGCCTGCCTTACTTTGTTTTTCTTTTTGATTAATATTATTCACATATAATTTACACACAATAAAATGCACCCATTTTAAGTAGAAGTTTTATTGAGTTTTGACAAGTGTATATACCCTGACCAGAATACAGAACATTTTCATCACCCCAAGAAGTTCCTCTGGCCTCTTTGTCATTAATCCCCTTCCCAACCCCCAGTTCAGCCCCAGCCCCAGGCATCTACTGATCTGTTCTCTGTCACTAAAGGTTAGATTTTTCTAGAATTTCTCATAAATATAGAATCCTGTGGCCTTCCCTGGCCTGTGGCTCAGATGGTAAAGAATCCTGTGGCTCAGATGGTAAAGAATCTGAGTGCATTGCAGGAGACTAGGGTTCGATGCCTGGGTTGGGAAGATCTCCTGGAGAAGGGAATGGCTACCCACTCTGCTATTCTTGCCTGGAAAACTCCTTGGACAGAGGAGCCTGGTGGGCTACAGTCCATGGGGTTGCAAAGAATTGGACACTGAGAGACTAACACTTTCACACTTTTCATAGAATCATGTACTCCTTTATGTCTGGCTCCTTTATTGTTGTTGGGGTTTTCTGATACTATTATAAATAATTTTTTAATTTCATATTCAGATTGTTTGTAGCTAGCAAAAGACGTATTTCTTTTTTTGTATATTGACCTTGTCTCCTTTGATCTTGCTAAATTTACTGATTAGTTCTAGCAGATGTTATATAGATTCTTTAGGATTTCCTAGTAAACTATTACATCATCTATGACTAAAGACAGTTAGTTATACATCTTCCTTTTCAATCTTTAAGCCTTTTCCTTCTTTTTCTTGTCTTACTGCACTGTGACCTCAGGTACCACTTTGAATAAATGATAAGAGTAAATATCTTTCCTTGTTGCCCACCTTAGAAGGACAGACATGCAGATTTATGCCAAAAATTATGATGTCAGCTGTAGGTTTATTGTGACACCTTTCATTCCTTGCTCCAGTTTGCTAAGAACTTTTTTCAGGAATGGGTATTCTGTGTTATCAAATGTCTTTTTTTTTTTTTCCTAAATTTTTGGCTACACTCGGAGGCATGTGGGGCCTTACCTCTCCAACCAGGGATTGAATCCATACCCTCTGCATTGGAAAGCAGGGTCTTAATCACTGGACTGCCAGGGAAGTCCCTCAAGTGCTTTTTCTGAACAGAGTCAATGCTCAATAAAAATGTATTGAAAAAATGAACCAGATAGCTTCCTTTCCTTGACATGGGGATCAAACAATGTATGCATACATGCATTTCAACATATTATCAGAAATTCATTTCTCTCTGAAAATGTCCCAGTCTTCACTCCCACCAACACATACACCAGGGAATGAATGCTGGTGTGTTGTTGTTCAGTCATGTCCTACTCTTTGCAACCCCATGGACTGTCACACCCCTGCCTCCCCTGTCCTTCACTATCTCCCGGAGTTTGCTCAAATTCATGTCCACTGAGTTACGGATGCTGTCCAACCATCTCATCCTCTGCTGCCCCCTTCTCCTTTTGCCTTCATCTTTCCCAGCATGAAAGTCTTTTCCAGTGAGTCAGCTCTTTGCATCAGGCCAAAGTATTGGAGCTTCAGCTTCAGCATCAGTCCTTCAGATGAATATTCAGGGTTGATTTCCTTTAGGATTGACTGGTTTGATCTTCTCGCAGTCCACGGGACTCTTAAGAGTCTTTTCCAGCACCACAATTGGAAAGAATCAACTCTTTGGCGCTTACCCTTCTTTTTGACCCAACTGTCACATCTATACATGACTACTGGAAAAACCATAGCTTTGACCATAGGTACCTTTGTCAGCATTCTAGGCTGAGCAGTGAAGGCCAGGAGAAAGAAGCACTCCATGGGGTGACTTCACAAAGAAGGTGATTTCTGAGCTGGTTTCAGAGAAGGTCCAGAAGGAGTCTGGCCAATTGAGGAAGAGGACATCGTAAGCAACAGCATGGCCCAAGTCAAGGAGGCATGAAAGGTTGTTGCATCATCCACTAACTAGTTGAGTGACCTTGGCCAAATCTACCCTGCTTATCCATAAAAAGGAAGGAAAACAAGAGGGCTGCCAAACAGTGTGAGTATCCAATGAGATTAATACAGAAAGACCTTGGAAAAACTCTAACATGAAGGCAGCATTACTATTAACAAGGGGATGGGGGAGACTGCTTATGTGTTGCTAGTGGTAAAGAATCTGTCTCCAATGCAGGAGACATAAGAAACGTGAGTTTGATTCCTGGGCCGGGAAGATCCCCTGGAGAAGGGCATGGCAATCCATTCCAATATTCTTGCCTGGAGCATTCCCTGGACAGAAGAGCCTGGTGGGCTACAGTCCATAGGATCGCAAACAGTCAGACACAACTAAAGCGACTTGGCACACACACACACACACACACTTATGTGTCCGGCACAGACTAGACTGACAATGCTTAGGGAAAGAGGAGGAGGGGGGCTGCTGCGTGGGTGAGAAGCCTGGGTTCCAGCCTCAGACACCTGTGTGAAAAAGCAGCCAAGATGGAGGGTTGTGCTCCAAGAGTGAATCTCCTTGGGTTTGGAATCTCACCCGATGGGAACAGCTTTCTCCTGGTTAACATGATTGCATTACTCTCTCCTGTTTTCTACTCATGCCTCATAAACCATCTTCAGCTAAAACAAACACTGACTTTCTGAGCAACTGAATCAAGGGATTTGAGAGATCCAGGAAGCAGGAAGAAACAGCTTTCTTTTTTTCCTGGCCGCCTCATTTCCTTCTTCCCTTATTTCTCCCCATATATGGAGCACTGATATGACTTTTCCTGCTCCTAGGGGGAGTAATGGCTTTAATATACAGTAGTCACCATATTTGTATTTTGGATGACTGCTCTGAAGACTTGTTTTTAAAGAGCCCCAGCAATCAAATACCTCGCTCCTGTGTTTGCACACAATTTCCCTTCTGCCTAAGCTCTCACTGTGTTTACACACAGGACAGCTAGCAGCCTGGTCTGGTTGAGGTACTGCTTTTAGCAGAGATTGAAAACAAAGTGTTGGTATAGTCTGTACCTGGTGCCTCTGGAGGGGGATGAGAGTGGAGGGCAACCAACTAAAGGGATGAAAGGGTGGCTTGTGACAGGTGGAAGATTTTTGCTGCAAAAGACAGGAAGACTTGAAACCAGCAGCCGCAGTGGAAGGAACACAGAGAGGGGGATGACTCCGGGAGAATTCCAAGGACAGAAGTGCCTGGTGGGCTGAGGAGAGAGAGAAAGAGAGAGAGGAGTCGAAAGTAATAGGAAAGTTATTGGCGTTGGTGGCTGTGCAGATGGTGGCATCATCTTCTTCCAGGACAGGAAATACAAGAGGCAGACAGGTTTGGGGGAGGGGAAGAATGCAGTGAGGAGTCCTATTCAGGGCATTCATTCATTATTTTCTTGGGCCTATACCTTGGTATCTGCTAAGGGGCAGACACCTTCTCAGGGAAAACCCTGAAAGAAAGGAACAAAGTCCCTGCACTCTTGAAGCTTACACTCCAGGGGCGGAAGGACAATTTACACAAATAAAACAACAAAAAACCTGCAGCAGCCTATGTGAGGAAATTAGATAAGAGTCACGTGGTAGAATGTACAGCAAATGGGGGCAAAGGAAGGCCTGCGTGAGCGTGGAGACTTGGAGTTAAGTTCCCAGGTTAAGCTTGACGATGACCCAAAGACACACAAGTAGAGAAACAGCTCGGATACAGAAACTTGAAGCTCAGACGTCTGGGCTGGAGATGATCAGGAAAGAGACCAAAAAGCTATTTCTGGAAAAATCAAAGAAACACAAAATGATACCACTGGGAGTTAAAACTGTTTGGATCTTGTTTTTGCCCTAAACTGGGTGATAAGCACAGAGCTTGAGTTGTCATACGTAATTTATATACTTTTTTACACACTTTAAGTATCACAAAGTAAACGACTATAAAAATGAATAAAGGCCAGGCGCACGGTCTCGCTAGGCTCCACCAATCCCGGTTTCTAAGCCTCCCGGATCAGGGACCGGGCAGCTTTAGCCGGTTCTCACTCCAAGCGCATTGGCTCCCGCGGCTCCCACCCGTCTCTCCCTACAGGGCTGCGCAGTGGCTCCGCCCAGGTGCGCCCTCTGACCAATAGGCGAGCGGAATCCGGGCCCACACCCCCGTCGCGCACCGCCCCGAGCCCGCGCCGCCGAGTGACGTCACGACCCGGCCCCCGCACGTGACAGCCGCGCGCCTGGTTCCCTCTGGCTGCCGCGCTCGCGCTGCAGTGGCCGGTGAGGCGCCTTCAGCCACGCGGCCGAGGGCGCGAGCTGAGGGAGCCGGTCGCGGGGTTGCGCGCGCATGGAGGCGGCACCGGAGGCCGCCTGAGGGCAGCCGGGAGAGCGGAGCGACTACCTCGCTACCCCGTCGAGCCGCCTCGAGCCCGCGGCACCCAGCGGCTGCGGGCCGCGGAGCCGGCGCGGCCATGGCGACGGGGACTCAGCAGAAGGAGAACACGTTGCTTCACCTCTTCGCCGGCGGGTGAGTTACCGGCCCGACCCCGCGCCCCCGCCCTTCTGCCGCGCCGCGCACCCTCGGTGCACCGGGGCCGGTTACCAGCCCTTCCTGGGCTGAAATGCGGGCTCTCGAAGGAGGAAGTCCGGGCGATGGGGCAGCGGGGAGGCCTGAGGGGCGCGAGGCCTGTCCCCCTCCAGACCACATCCCCCGACGGTGGTTTTACGCGGCGCCCACGCCCATCCCCATCCCCGCGGCGTCTCCTCCTTTTTCTTCTCTTAAACAATTAGTGGCTGGTCTGACGAGTGTCACTCGGCGGTCCTGTCTGGCCACGCTGCACTTAGCGACCTCAGAGTTCTCCCCCAAGGCCTTTTCCCGAAGGCCCTAGGCGGGCTTGGAGATGCTAAGTGTGGCCCAGGAGTTCCTCAGTGTAGCGCAGGGACGAGTTGATAAGGTAGAGATGCCGGTATTGGGCATCAGCAGGGGCCTGGGAAGTGCTGGTGAACCGTGATGCTGGGGTCAGCAACCGGTGTGAGGGCTGATGGGGGACCGCAGGATCAAGTGAGAACGGGAAGGTGTGTTGAAATGCTTCTTACCTGCTGGTTGGAGCGTCAGAAACAAGGTAATTCTAAGATGTGCCCTGTTTTGAAAGCATCATTTGGCGGATCGTCATGGCATCTTATGTTTCAGTGGCGGCAACGTATTTTTAGGGAGGTTAGGAAGGGAGCTGGTGTTTTTGTTTTTCGGTAGATAGAAGTTAAAATATTTTGTATTAGTGATTTGTTTTCTTTCAATACAGCCTTTGGGTCCTTTTGGAGTCTTCTAGATGTTTGGAGTCTTGTTTAAGGACCTCATAGCCCTGGCACAGCCATTTTTAAGTGTAAGACAATTCTACAGAAAGTAGCACTTATCCTGTTGTTCTGATTTGAGTATTTTAGTTGCAGTTTTGTGTTTTAGTTGCTACCCAGATATGTTCCTTATTACAAACAAGCAGTGCTTAAGAATTTGTCTGCAAAAATACCCTTGATGAGAGTGTTCCTGAGTTTTTTTGTACTTTTTATTGTAGTTGTTTACCTAGGTACTCTGTTTGTCCGGTCAGAAAATTTGATTGTTCTTCAGACATAGGCATGATTTCTCATTCATCTCTTTTCTGCCCTTCCCTCTCATTTTGCTTCATCTTTCCATTGAGATTTATTTTGAGAGTAACACAAGGTTTAGGGAGGGGGCCGCGTTCCTAAATTAAGACAAAATATTGATTTGTCATTCTGGAGGATTTTAAACAAGTTGGCCATGTTATTAAAGTAATTTCTTAAGCTAACAGGGATTTTTTTAAAAAAATTATTTTATTCTCAGTGATTTTGATTTACTGTTTCTAGTGAGGTGGTCTTTTTTTTTAATGCTTGTATTCTGAACCCAGAGAGTTCCTTGCTCTGGAGCAGCCTCTGTGAGGCTCGCTGCGTGATCGATTCCCCTGTCGACTTGACTCTGCCAGCGCGCCCTTCACAGTGCCCTCTGGCTGCTGATTCTCCTGCTGGAGCACCAGCCTCTTGTGATGGAGGAAAACTGCATTAGCCAGCACAGCTCCGAACTTATTAAAACGGGGGAGGTTATTAGGGTGGTGCCTGGGGCCATTGTATTTAACAGGTTTCTATTCCTTCATTAGCAGTTCAAGATTCCTTGCTGATCTGCAAGAAAATAAGTGTTTGAAAAGGATGCTTTCAGAGTAGCTAATTGGATTTTGACTCATTCCCACCAGCCTAGAATACAGTGCCTCCAGTTCTTTTAGGGAAGAACATTAAAGGAGCTAAAATATCAAATGGGTGGGTGTATCCTGCAGTTAAAATCAGGCAGTGCAGTGGTCCCATCCTGTCTGTTGGAAGGCTGTGTTGCTTTGCTCAAAGTAACTAGCTTCCATTGTTAAGCTGCCCTCTTTCCAGAGAACTGAGTTTACTGCTTTTGAAAAGAAGTCAGAGACCCTACTTTTTAGACAGTCACATTTCTCCTATTTATTGAATAGCTGTTGGAAACTAACATCAAACAAGTTTAATGCTATCACTAATTGATGATACTGAGTTAATATTTTTACCAGGTCTAACAGACTTATGAATAGTTGAAAATCAATTTTAGATCCTAGAAAATAAAAACCTCACCCAAAACAACTCATATAGTCTTTTAAATTTCCTACATTATTAAAAGCAGGGGTTCTTTGCAGAGGCAAAAATGCTCCTAAATTAACCTGTAATAGTCAGGTTTTTATTAATAGTCATCTTTTTAGTATAGCATTGCCCTTTAAGAAAGAGGAGAACTGAAGAGGAAACCACCCACAAACCAATACCTAGAAATAAGCACTTCAGAATCAGGTCTGTGTGCATATATATATGCAGCAAAGGTAATTTCATAGTTAATTTTAAAATAGGCTCCCTTTCTTTATGTGTTGCTTCCTCCTTAGAAATATGTTGAGTCTTGATGGCAGCATGGTAATGAATTCTCTGAATAGGCTTCTAATCAATCCTCACTGTTCTGTGGTTGCAGTGAGGAATGTAAACATTTCCAAGCCCAGTGGCAGTTCAGTGAGGCTGTTACCATCATTTATGACAGGGCTACCTAATTTATTCTGATTACATAATTTCTTTCTGACCTCTCATTGCTTATTTTTTTGAAATTCTTTTTATATTTGGCTCTGCCGGGCCTTCATTGCTGCGAGTACTTTCTCTAGTTGCAGCAAGTGGGGGCTACTCTCTAGCTGTGATATGTAGGCTTCTCATTGTGGTGGCTTCTGCTCAAGGGCAGGCTCTAAATCTTGGGATCCGTAGTTGTGGTCCTAGGGGTTTAGTTGCCTGCAGCATGAGGAATCTTCCCAGACCTGGGATCAAACCCCTGCCCCGTTCATAGACAGGCAGATTGCTACCCACTGTATGACCAGGGAAGTCCTCATTGCTAATTTTTGCCATTATAAAACTGGACATCTTTATGTGTACCTGTGTAGTCATCTGATTATTTCCTGAGGGTAAACTGTGTTAATGGTATGTAAAATTGCTGAGTCAAAACACAATTTTAAGACTTTTGATCGCTATCAGCACTTTCATTAGCCATCTCCTAGGGTGGGTTCTTTGTGTGAGCAAACCTTATTCATTTATGTTGGTTTTTAGTGTCTCTGGCCACCCTGGTGGCTCAGACGCCAAAGAATCTGCAATTCAGGACACCTGAGTTCGATCACTGGGTCAGGAAGATCCCCTAGAGAAGGGAATGACAACCCACTCCAGCATTCTTGCCTGGAGAATCCCATGGACAGAGGAGCCTGGTGAGCTACAGTCCGAGGGGTTGCAAAGAGTCAGACACAACTGAGCGACTAACACTTTCACTTTAGTATCTTTAGGGATTCTGCTGTTTTCTGCTTTCTTCTCTCCTATCCCCAAATCTGGGTGGCAATGAGAAAAACCTAAACCAATTTTACTGTTACTCCCTGACAAAACCTATCAAAACCTTTCTACTGTTTAAACCCAACCCATTAAGAGAAGCTCAGAAATCCTCCAAAGTAGCCCTTCCATGTGTAGACCTCATGACAGAGAACAATCTTTTAAACTTTCCCTATGGAATGACGGGTTTCCCAGATGGTGCTAGAGGTAAAGAATCTGCCTGCCAGTGCAGGGGACATGGGAGACTCGGGTTCAGTCCCAGGGTCGGGAAGATCCCTGGAGGAGGGCGTGGCAACCCACTCCAGTCTTCTTCCCTGGAAAATCCCTTGGACAGAGAAGCCTGGAGTGCTGCAGTCCATAGGGCTGCAAAGAGTCAGACATGCCCAAGCAACTGAGCACACATACGTGGAATGACTTGGCAGTTCTGGTTGTGAACAAGCAGCATTCAGGAGAGTACTTAGCACCTGAAATAGCTCTACTAAGCTGTCTTTAGATTAGAGCTTGATGGCCTGGATTATACACTTTAGGTCTTATTTTTATGGCATGGTGTTTTCTCTTGTCACTAAATGTATTTACAGGACCTTTAAACTGTACTTTAATGGGGATATGTATGTCTTTAAGGTTTTAAAAATAATATAATCTAAGTTATGTTCACAGTTCAGTCTTTCCCCTCATTGCAGACAGCTGTCACCTGTTGTACTCTGTACTGTCCCTGTCCCTGCAGGTTTAATCTGTATCAGCTAAGTGTTAGCTTTGAAGTATTAGGTATACCTGATAGCTCAGTTGGTAAAGAGTCCGCCTGTAATGCAGAGACCCCGGTTCAATTCCTGGGTTGGAAAGATCCACTGGAGAAGGGATAGGCTACTCACTCCAGTTTTCTTAGGCTTCCCTTGTGGCTCAGACAGTAAAGAATCCACCTGCAATGTGGGAGACCTGGGTTTGATCCCTGGGTTGGGAAGATCCCCTGGAGAAGGAAACAGCTACCACTCCAGTATTCCTGCCCGGAGAATTCCACAGACTGTATAGTCCATAGGGTCACAGAGTCGGACACAACCGAGCAACTTTCACTTTCATTAGGCATACGTTAATATTTTTGTTCAGGAACCTTATAGAGAAGATGCATGATTTATTTGCAATGATTAAAGAAGCTTTGATAAGACAAATATAGTATGCCCATGTGTTTTATATGAGGCTTATATAAGTATACTAAGGCTGTAAATTGATTTTCTCCAGTGTATTTCATACATGCAACTTTTTTTTTTAATGTATTATATTTGGATGAAAGATTCCTGTTAAAATTTATGCGTCATGTAAGTTTAAGCCTTACAGGTAGCAGCCGTGTCTGTTTTCTTCACTGATCCATCCCAAATACAGTAACCCCCATGTGTTAGAGATAACATCATTGCTACTTGTTTAACGAGTAACTAGATGAGTAAAAAGTATCGTGCATCTAACCTGGAGGTGTGTAGCCTGTTAAATTGTCCCAAATAAAAGCTCTACTGTATTTGTAATTATAAACATGGCTCTGTAGTAAAATTTGCTGAAACTACATTAGTATAAGGTAACATTTTGGATTTGTGTGTTTGTAAAAGATACTGATTCTCTTCCATTTCAGAAAGTACTGTAAAGTTGTTTTTTAGGTCCTTATTTATTTATCTTTGTCTGCGCTGGGTCTTTGTTGCTGTGCACAGACTTTTATCTAGTTGCACTGAGCAGAGAGTTTCTCTTGTTGTGGAGCATGGGCCCTAGAGCAAGGGAGCTCAGGAGTTCTCTAGAGCCAGAGAAACATCTCTGCAGTTGTGGCACACGCACCAGCTTAGTTGCCCCACAGCATGTGGAATCTAACTGGGCCAGAGATCGAACTCCTGTCCCCTGCATTAGCAGGCGAATTCTTATCCACTGTACCACCATGGAAGTCCACAGTAGAGTTTTTGGTTCAGGTGCTACTTCATTTTTTTTTCCTAAATGAAGTAGGATATAGAAAATAGCATCTAAAGGATAGTTAGCTGCATCAAAAAGGAAGCATTTTGCTTTACTGAGTGAACACAGAATTTGTATAATCAAAATCTTCTAAGCCTTGTGCTAAGTATTCAAATAAAACATTCCAGAAAATTATGTGTAAAGAGGCATTCATTCCTTTTTTTTTTCAGATAGTGACTATAGGGATAGCAGATGAAAGGGAGAAATTATCAAAGGCTCTGAATTTAGGGACCACAGGGTGTCTGGCCATATTATTAGTCAGTAGAATCCATATTGTAGTTATGTGTAAGCTGTGAGTCTAGAAACCAGTTTACTGTCAGTTGGGTAGCAATGATAATAAAGAATGTTTTGGTCTTGGCTTTAGTGTCTAAATTGAGTGAGTCTATGTATAGAAAACAGCTTCTTGTTGAAAACGTCTAGGTTTTAAAATTCTCTTTGTTACTTGCAACTCAGAGTTAAAAGGTAAAAATGTATTAAAAGGTAAAAATTCATCTTTGATCACATAAGGACTATAGAAGAAATTCTAGTGTATATATTGTAGTAGTAATGGTCCAGCTTAGCTTTGTTCTGCTGTAAAGTAGAGGGGAGGAGCCTAATCCACAGCCTTTAGAAGAATAACAAGCAAGGCCTACATAGGTAAAGATAAACAGTTAAATACATCTTTATGTAATAAACAGGAGACTTCAGTTCTGAGCAGGAAGAATGAAAGGTAGAGAATGAGGGTAAGGCGAAGGACAAGTAGTAAAAGAAGAAAAAGGTACAGAAAAATACAGGTCATAAGTTTTGTTTTATTTTAGAAAATCAGGCAGATAGATTTCAGAGAGCCTCTTGTTGCTACTCTGAGACATGTATGATTTAACTGCTATTCATGGCCTTTCTGTTGCCCTGTTCAAGCCCTTGGGATGGTTTCACTGAATAGACTATCCCAGAGGTATTGGGTATTGGGTATGGAATAGTCCAGTGGTCTCTGGCTTTGGCATCCATGACTAGAGCAGGATTTTAGGAATGAAATTAAATTAATATCCAGGGAATTTCCTCATAGCCATTAGAAACATAGTCCACTGGAAACACAAGTCCTCAGTGTGTTTTAAAAGATTACTGATAATAGTTAATCCCTTTAAGTATTTTCTTGAGAAGCTTGGGTATAATTTTTCTTTTAATTGACTAGGCTCATTTGGGAGACTTTCAGTTATAAGTAGTAAATCAAATTCACTTACAGCTGCCTTGATTATTGGCATGTATACCCAAATTTTAGAGCGGGCACAGGCTTCAGAGAGGGCTTACCTAAACAGCTCAACAGTGTCACTGTGGGACCCCTCGATGGCTGCTCTGCTTTCCAGAAATATCTGCTTGATTCCAAGGTTGGTCCCTGCATGAACACAGAATGGCTTCCAGCACCTCTCAGCTTGTTCTCCTCCACTGAACAAGCCTTGAGCTTAACTCTGACTGGACCAACTTGGACGTGCATCCAGCTCTAAAGCAGTATTGCTCCCCAGGGAATTATGCCACTTATCTTGGGCTGAATCATGTGCCATCTCTGAACAGATGACATGGCTTTATGTTGATTAAGTGAGTTAAGACTACACTGCTGCTGCTGTTAAGTCACTTCAGTCGTGTCCAACTCTGTGCAACCCCATAGACGGCAGCCCATCAGGCTCCATCCCTAGGATTCTCCAGGCAAGAACACTGGAGTGGGTTGCCATTTCCTTCTCCAATGCATGAAAGTGAAAAGTGAAAGTGAAGTCACTAAGTCATGTCCGACTCTTAGCGACCCCATGAACTGCAGCCTACCAGGCTCCTCCATCCATGGGATTTTCCAGGCAAGAGTACTGGAGTGGGGTGCCATTGCCTTCTCCGTAGGACTAAACTAGAAATGGGTTTAATCCCATTCAGACTATTTGTTGTTTAGTGGCTAAGTCGTGTCCGACTCTTTGTGACTCCATGAGCTGTCCCTGGCATTTTCCAGGCAAGAACAGTGGAGTGGGTTGCCATTTCCTTCCCCAGGGGATCTTCCCGACGCAGAGATCAAACCCCTGTCTCCTGCTGCGTCTCCTGCATCGCAGGTTGGTTCTTTACAGCTGAGCCACCAGGGAAGCCTGTCCAAACTGTATGACTTAAGAAATCTGGGACAGAGAAAGCAGGAATGGATGCTGGGAACAGTACTCCGCCGTGGTTATACCACCTTCAAATACACACGCTGCCCATTTTACCGATCTGGAGCCAGGTTTCTCAAGCTCGGCCAAACAACTATTTAGAGGTCAGGCTTGTCCTGTGCATTGTAGAATGTTAGCAGCATCCCTGGCCTCCAGCTCCTAGGTGCTAGTAACCCCTCGCCCAATTTTGGCAACCAAAAGTGTCTCCAGGCATTGCAGGATGTCACTGGAGCCAGGGCAGCAGCATCCTGGCTGAGACCACTGGTCTTCAGACTGATCACACAAGCCTGTGATTAAAATGTTTGTGCATATCCCCATGTATATTTATATTAACCTATCAATTCTATACCTGTTATAAAACATACACAGGAAATAGAAGTTAAATGGTGGTGATTCTAAATACAATGAAATTTTATTTTTGACTGTAATACTTTTTTTCTATAGGCCGTGGATCTTTGTACGTGCCTTTTAGAGCATTCTCCCACTGTGGAGGTTAGTGGCCTAAAATACAGGTGTCCGATCAGAATTAGTCAGTTGCCCAACTGTGTAGGGCCAGCACTATGTCACCATGAAACTCCAGATCCAGTGTGACTTTCCCTGCTGTCTGAGCATCGGCTACCCGGGCCCTCAGCTGAACCTACTCTGAGACTTAGAAGGAGGACAGCCATCGGCCACTGCATCTGAGGCTGCATATGCAGGGCAGAAAGGCTATAGATTATAGTTGTCAGCGTTGTGGCCTGTGGAGTGTTGAGAGAGGCTGTGCCCGTCACTGTTCCCATCCCTGTCACCAGCCCCTTGAGAGGCTGAGATGTGGATACCTTGTTCTGTGTCCAGAGGCGTCCTGCAGGGGGAAGGCTGCTGCCTTATCAGCCACCGCCAGCAGGATGAGAAGGGACCGGTGTGGTATGCTCGGAGAGGGCTTGGGGTGACTTCCTACTGAGTGTCCGTCTTGTTGCCTCGTGGTGGGCGTGGAAGGACACTAGTGGGCCCCGTTGGCTTAATGTCAAGGAATGAGGACCAGAGGAAGGGGAGACACACCTAGTGCTGCCAGCAAGGTTCTCAGGCCAAAAGGAGATGAGGGGGTGGACTGCTGGGGGTCTGAATACAGGGCTTCTCAGTGACGGGGCTCTTGGGGGAATTGAGCAGCGCCCCGAGGAGGCCTGCACACCATTTACACTGACTCATGACATTTGATGAGGCCACCAATACATAAACACGTAACACGTAGCCCGGTGGACCCACAGCTAGACCTAGACCTGTGCCCAGAGAGCCCTAAAAGGATGGGAATGGGGAAAAGGTGAAAGAGCAGACCAAGTCCCCTCAGTCTAGCTGGCAGTGGCAGAGGCAAATTGTGAATCAGATTTGAGATTGAAGTTCTAGGGGACTAAATTTGAAAAGCTGAAAGGACAGGAGAGGCGGGATTCGGTGGAGAACAGCTGAAAAGTACTGGCAAGGACTGGGGAGGACTGGCAGACAGAGCTGATGTCTCCACCCTTTCTGACTGGAGATTCCTGAAAAGCTCGGTTAATATTAATACCTTCAGCAGAGTTGTTGTCGATGGGGCTTCATCCTGGGTAATTGATCATGGTGAGGAGCTGGGCTAACTTGGAAGGTCTTTGCACTGAAGCATTGAGAATTGACAGGGCCTTTTTTTCTACAAAGAATATAATTTGTTGTATTCTTAAGTGCTTTGGACCCAACCTCATTAAATATCTAGAGAATTTGGAAAGCTGATCTCAGAGAAGTCAGTATTTTGATTCCTTTTGTCTACTGTCTTCCTCAGACTGGTGAATGTCCTGCGTGTTTGGTTCATAAAGAAAGAAAAAGCAGTTGAACCAAAAGATTAACTTTTTTTTTTTTTTTTTGTGGCGCGCAGTAGTTGCAGAACTTGAGTTTTTAGTTGCCCTGAGGCATGTGGGAATCTTAGTTCCCTGACCATGCCCCCTGCACTGCAAGGCAGATTCTTAACCACTGGACCACCAGGGAAGTCCCAGAAAGATTAGCTTTTAAAATTCTGCTATGGAATGTCTTAAATTTCGGGAAGAATCTTCTTTTGGACAATTTAGTGTAATGTTAGAACCTTTGTCTTCTAATTAAATATCCTTTGGGTAGTTTTCATTTAAGTGTTTCCTGCTAGATGAGAAGGGACTTGGCTGCTGAGCAGGTACTTCTTGCCGCACTCGCTTTACAGTTTGCAGTGCTTTCCCAGCACCATGTATGTTTCCTGGGATGCCGTGGGGCGGGCGGTACCACCCCTCTTGTAGTAGAGGCACGTGGAGACCCTCTGTTTGCCCCTGGAGGAGCCTGGGCTCTTTTTACCACCCGGCCCTCTGCCCTGGGCACGTGGGTGTGTAACATACAGGCTGTAGAGCGAGTGTGGCCTGCCACCCCCACCCAGGAGGTGACCAGCTCACTGTCAGCAGGTGTTTGCTTAGCACTTCTGCAGGCCGTCCTCTGACCGGTGGCATCCCTGTAGACCACAATTGGCTGAGGTAAGAAACACAGCTGACCTGGGGACAAGGCAGAGGTGGTTGACCAGTGTCTTATCGGAACTTGTTGACTTTCTGATGCAAGAATTTACTGCAAGCTCTGGTTTGTTTGTTTGTTTGTTTTTCAGTGACATGGAATCATCACCTAGTTTTTATTGTAATAGATTAAGAGCAATTTATTTTATGTGAATCAATACAGGTTTGGACGGGTTTTTTGTTTTTGTTTTGTTTTGTTTTTCCCTTTTTAAAATGCTATTATATCCCATTTTCTTTAGATATGTTTTTCTGCTCGGAGCACGTTATATCAACCAACATTCAGTTGGGCTCAGGATATTTTCTTCATACTGAAAGACACATTAAAGTTATAAGTCCTAGTTGTCTTAATTGACAATTTACCATGTTAACTGTGAATTGCAAATAGTGTGAACTAGCTTTTAACAAACTATATATAAATACCTGTCCTTCTGTAATACTCCCAGAGAGGATACCTTAGTATAGAGGGAAGCACAGGCTCTGCAGACAAAGGGTCTGGATTTGGTTTTCAGTTGAGACACTTAGGCACTTGTGGCTTTGAGAAAGTATATAAACCTCATCAAGACCCAGGTTCCCTGTGAGGTCAGGATGGTACCACCCTGCAAAATCGGGAGCTTACATGATAGTTGTCCCAGGCACAGGTCAAGTCCTTCCTGCTATCCTCCCTTCCTGTTCTGGTTGAGATATCCTCTAGGTTGCTTTGTGTTCAGTGGGTTTTGGCCACAGTTCAGCAAACACTGGGTAAAGAGACAGCTCTGTTGTTTTTTTTTGTTACATTTGTTTTTTTTGCCACAGTTTGTGAGAGCTTAGTTCCCCAACCAGGGATTGAATCCAGGCACTTGGCAGTGAAAGCTCAGTTTAGGGTGGTATTACCATCATGATTTAAAGGCAAATTTACCTACATCAGGCACTCTATCTATCAGATCTAGGCCCTTAAATCTATTTTTCACTTCCACTGTATAATCATAAGGGATTTTATTTAAGTCATACCTGAATGGTCTAGCGGTTTTCCCTACTTTCTTCAATTTAAGTCTGAATTTGGCAATAAGGAGTTCATGATCTGAGCCACAGTCAGCTCCTGGTCTTGTTTTTGTTGACTGTATAGAGCTTCTCCATCTTTGGCTGCATAGAATATAATCAATCTGATTTCAGTGTTGACCATCTGGTGATGTCCATGTGTAGAGTCTTCTCTTGTGTTGTTGGAAGAGGGTGTTTGCTATGAGCAGTGCATTATCTTGGCAAAACTCTATCAGTCTTTGCCCTGCTTCATTCCGCATTCCAAGGCCAAATTTGCCTGTTACTCCAGGTGTTTCTTGACTTCCTACTTTTGCATTCCAGTCCCCTATAATGAAAAGGACATCTTTTTGGGTGTTAATTCTAAAAGGTCTTGTAGGTCTTCATAAAACCGTTCAACTTCAGCTTCTTCAGCGTTACTGGTTGGGGCATAGACTTGGATAACTGTGATATTGAGTGGTTTGCCTTGGAGACGAACGGAGATCGTTCTGTTGTTTTTGAGATTGCATCCAAGTACTGCATTTCGGACTCTTTTGTTGACCATGATGGCTACTCCATTTCTTCTGACACATCTATTTCTGCTTTATTGACTATGCCAAAGCCTTTGACTGTGTGGATCACAATAAACTGTGGGAAATTCTGAAAGAGATGGGAGTACCAGACCACCTGACCTGCCTCTTGAGAAATCTGTATGCAGGTCAGGAAGCAACAGTTAGAACTGGACATGGAACAACAGACTGGTTCCAAATAGGAAAAGGAGTACGTCAAGGCTGTATATTGTCACCCTGCTTATTTAACTTCTATGCAGAGTACATCATGAGAAACGCTGGGCTGGAAGAAGCACAAGCTGGAATCAAGATTGCCGGGAGAAATATCAATAACCTCAGATATGCAGATGACACCACCCTTATGGCAGAAAGTAAAGAGGAACTAAAAAGCCTCTTGATGAAAGTGAAAGAGGAGAGTGAAAATGTTGGCTTAAAGCTCAACATTCAGAAAATGAAGATCATGGCATCTGGTCCCATCACTTCATGGGAAACAGATGTGGAAACAGTGTCAGACTTTATTTTGGGGGGCTCCAAAATCACTGCAGATGGTGATTGCAGCCATGAAATTAAAAGACGCTTACTCCTTGGAAGAAAAGTTATGACCAACCAAGACAGCATATTCAAAAGCAGAGACATTACTTTGCTGACTAAAGTCCATCCAGTCAAGGCTATGGTTTTTCCTGTGGTCATGTATGGATGTCAGAGTCAGACTGTGAAGAAGGCTGAGCGCCGAAGAATTGATGCTTTTGAACTGTAGTGTTAGAGAAGACTCTTGAGAGTCCCTTGGACTGCAAGGAGATCCAACCAGTCCATTCTGAAGGAGATCAACCCTGGGATTTCTTTGGAAGGAATGATGGTGAAGCGGAAACTCCAGTACATGGCCACCTCATGGGAAGAGTTGACTCATTGGAAAAGACCCTGATGCTGGGAGGGATTGGGGGCAGGAGGAGAAGGGGACGACCGAGGATGAGATGGCTGGATGGCATCACTGACTCGATGGACATGAGTCTGAGTGAACTCCAGGAGATGGTGATGAACAGGGAGGCCTGGCATGCTGCGATTCATGGGGTCGCAAAGAGTTGGACGCGACTGAGCGACTGAACTGAACTGAACTTACCTACGTAGTTCCAAATGGCTATTTTCCTCTCCTCCCTGCTTCTCTAGTCTGTATGTCATTCTTTTTTTTCTGACATTCAGGTTCTTTGTGGTAAATTGAAGCTAAACAATCCTACCTTACTAGGATTGTTGGAGGGTTGAATTCTTGTCATAAAATAATCATTCATCAGTGGCAGCAGTGCAGTTTAAGTTGATAGCATCTATCTAGCTTGTAGTTATCAGGATTTTACTTGCTATATGTAACTATAGGCTCCTGGTTTTAAAATGCTTCCTGGGAACTTGACTTCACCCCTTACCTCAGGGCCTGTCCTGGGGGCTGAGGGGCTGGGTTCGCTTCCAGATTTTTAACACCTGCATTGAGTCAGAAAGCTCACTTTCAGATTCTGTGTTTGCCAAGGCCTGTCCCTCCTCTTTCTTGTTGTTCTTCCCAATCATAGATGCTTCTGCTGTTTCATTTTTATTGAACCGCCTGTTTGGCTAGTACTGTGCTCTAACCAAGTGCAAGAATGTACAGTACACAGCTCCTGCCTTCCGGCCTGTGATAGAAGGTAGACAGTAAGTGCTATTTTCAAACATTTAGCTCCCTTATAGGGCAATTTAGTAATTCCTCTTCTGACGAACACATATTGTTTGTGAACCTGTGAATCTTAATGCCAGGGATACAAAGATGAATACGATGCAGGTTCTGATCGTCAGTGTTCTATCTTCTCCAAAGAGAAGAACCTTTGTGACTGGTGGTCTAGGAGTGGCTTCAGGTGGTACTAGGACATTGTTATCTGGAACCAGCCCACCAGACATGCAGTTTCATGGATATTATTCTTTAAGAAAAGACAGAAATAGCTATTTCATGATTGTTGTTCAGTTGCTAAGTCGTGTCTGACTCTGCGAATCCATGGACTAGAGCACGCCAGGCCTCCTTGTCCTTCACTGTCTCCCGGACTTTGCTGAAACTCACGTCCATGGAGTCAGTGATGCCATCCAACCAGCTCATCCTCTGTCACCCCCTGCTCCTCCTGCCCTCAATCTTTCCCAGCATCAGCGTCTTTTCCAGTGAGTCACCTCTTCACATCAGGTGGCCAAAGTATTGGAACTTCAGCATCAGTCCTTCCAATGAATATTTAGGGTTGATTTCCTTTAGGGTTGACTAGTTGGATCTCCTTGACTATTCAAGGGACTCTCAAGAGTCTTCTCCAACACCACAGTTCAAAAGCATCAATTCTGCTCTCAGCCTTCTTTATGGCCCAACCCTCACATCCACACACAACAACTGGAAAAACCATAGCTTTGACTAGATGGACCTTTGTTGGTAAAGTAAGGTCTCTGCTTTTTAATATGCTGTCTAGGTTCATCATAGCTCTCTTCCAAGGAGCAAGTGTCTTAATTTCATGGCTGCAGTCACCCTGCAGTGATTTTGGAGCCCAAGAAAATAAAGTCTGCCGCTGTTTCCACTTTTCCCCCTTCTATTTGCCATGAAGTAATGGGACCAGATGCCATGCTCTTAGTTTTCAGAATTCTGAGTTTTAAGCCAGCTTTTTCACTCTCCTCTTTCACTTTCATCAAGAGGCCCTTAGTTCCTTTTCACTTTCTGCCATTAGAGCAGTATCATCTGCATATCTGAGGCTGTCGTTATTTCTCTCATCAGTCTTGATTCCAACCTGTGATTCACCCAGCCTGGCATTTCACATGATGTACTTTGCATATGGGTTAAATAAGCAGGGTGACAATACATAGCCTTGACGTGCTGTATATTAGGATAAATAGGTGAAAATATTTAAATTTTAAGTTCAGGTAATATTTTTATATGAACCAATTGTGAAGGATCATTAAGGGAACTCTGACCCACAGAGCCAGTGCATGAAATTCTGGAGGATGAATTGATTAGTTCTGAGTGAAACACACAGACTTCATTATTAAAAGGTAAGCTTTAGTTTGATTTTCAGTGGAGTCCAAATTAGTCAGATTTTAATAAAAATCTGGCTTGTAGTAAACACTGATTTTCAAAATAGTAGCACTACCTGAATAATTTTTATTTCACTGTGAAAAGATACGTTTTCTAGAATATTCATTGCAGCATGAGAGTGAAATTGGAAATGACGTGAACATCTAATATTACACACTGATAGATAGGAATAGGATGCAACCATTGCAAATGATGGTGATGTAGGTGTATATATATTGACATGGAAAGACATTCATAATATCTAGATAAGAAGAAAAAGATGTGAGGTTAAAAAGCCAGTAATGAAAAGCCCTGAAGGATGTACTAACATGTTGGCGGTGGTTATCTGTTTAGCTACTGGGATTTCAACCAGTTTTTTTTTTTTTAATTTATTTTTAATTGAAGGATAATTACTGTATTGTGTTGGTTTCTGCCATACATCAACATGAATCAGTCATATGTATACATATGTCTCCCCTTTTGAGCCTTTCCATCTCACCCCTCTCGGTTGTCACAGAGCCCTGGTTTGCATTCCCTGAGTCATACAGCAAATTCCCACTGGCTATCTGTTTTACATATGTTAGCGTATTAATGTTTCCATGCTGCTCTTTCCATTTGCCCCACCCTGTTGGTATGCTCTAATTGTGAAATGAACATAGGTACCTTTTTTTTTCTTTTTTTAATAGAGAAAAACTCCATTTCCCATTTCATGTATGCACAGCTCAGTATAGCTTTTCTGAGCCTGTTGTGGTTTCCTTTCTTACAGGTGTGGGGGCACGGTTGGTGCTATTTTCACTTGTCCACTAGAAGTCATTAAGACAAGGTTGCAGTCTTCAAGATTAGCTCTTCGGACAGTCTATTATCCTCAGGTTCATCTGGGGACCATCAGTGGAGCTGGGGTGGTGAGACAAACGTCAGTGACGCCTGGACTCTTACAGGTTCTGAAGTAAGTGCAGTCCCGGTTCTGGCCTCATGCCACCCGCACCTCCCCTCCTCGCCCCGCACCCTGCAATGTCAACACAGAATGTTTATCCGGCCCATTGGATGGGATATTCTGTTTGTAGAGGCTGTGACCAAATTTAAGAACTAGGTATCTATACCAATGTCTTTAGCTCTGACTTTGCTCTCTTGGCCTCAGGGCTCCTGGCACGCAAGTGATCACCATCCAGGGCCAGTTAAAGTAAACCTAACAGAGCAAACTCAAAACAATCCATGTTTAAATTGTTACATCAGAGTGTTGCTCTTGCCCCAAGTCTTTTGAGTGCTAATGAGAAGCTCTGAGGCTTGTAGAATGAATTTTAAAATTGCACAAGAGAAGTATTGTGAATATTTTAAGAGGAAGTAATATGGAAACAAAATGTTGTAATTTTTTACTTTTTATTTGAAAATAATTTTACATTTATAGGAAAACTACAATATATGTTTAATAAGCTGATCTTTATAATTTTTGTTTCATACCTAGCCTACCCACCTAGTTTATCTGTTTTTACTGTATTAAAATATTTCATTTGCTTACCAAGTCGCCGAATATTCTTAAGTTGAATTTGGCTTAAGGCAAAATGAGAAATTCAGAAGAGCACTTGGCAATGTCTGCATTTTAGCTTGGGGACCCTGTGCTTTTAAAGGAGAACTTTAAAATGATGACTGACTTTGACTCCACGAGTCACTCAGAGCTCTAAAGCTGATCTTTGGGAGAACGCGGGTTCAAGAGAGACACAGCCGTGTACCAGTGTGGATGTTTAGTGGGGAAGCGTTAGAAAAAGATGCAATAAAATGGAGATTCTCTGTCTTCTTAACGACAACACTTTGAATTTGGAGCAGAGTTCAGTTACAGTTTAGATAAGGTAGAATGGATTTGAAAGTGCTTAATTTATTTTTAGGTACGTTTTGTTTGTAAAGCCAACTTCTGGGTAATTCAGGCACCCACACCAAACACATGTACCAGGGTACATCCAAGCTCGGGCCAAATTGGGCAATAGCACCAGCTGCTGAGGGCAAGGTCCCAACTAGAGAAAGAGGTCGCTGATAGCCAAGACTCGAGGCAAATCTTTTTTTTTTTAATTGAATGCTGAGAAGGATTGTGGAGTCACAAAATGCAGAAGGTCAGGGGCAGGCCAGGAAAGGTGGGGCACTGAGATGGGAGGCGCGCTTTGCTGTCAGTAAGGAGAGAGACTGGCTCTGAAGACACCCGTCCCCGTTTGTCTAGTCACTAGCAGTGTCTCCAGTGACGCCTTGCTCCTGAGGAACTTGAAGGGCTTTGGACATAGTCAAACAGAGGTTATTTGCCAGCTTTGCTAACATCCAAGGTGAACTTCCTCTTACATACTTGCCAATCTTGCGTGGCTGGTAGATGTATTTGTTTACCATAACTGGGGACCTCTTACCCGGAAGTCGAGGGTGTCACTGGGGCCAAGCCCCTAAGATAAATGGGAATGTTTCTCTAGTTCAAGTGTGTTAGGACACATCTTCTACTAAAATGTAAACCAAAAAAAAAAAACCAACAACCTCTCCATCTTTTCAAACACATGAACAGCGCCCACACCACATGCAAGACAACCACCTTCCTAACTAGCCTGGCGGAAGACCTTGCGCCCTGCTCCATCCCCAGGCTGTTCTCAGCAAAGCAGAGGAGATCCTTTTGCCCTCGCTCCGAGTAAAAGCTGAGGCTGCCTATGGGGCCTCCTGGACCCCTCCTATTACCTCCTTGACTTCGTCCCCTTGAATTTCTCCCTCCTAAACCGTTTTGGCTATACTGGCCTCCTTACTGGCCCTTTAAAAGACCAGAACGTTGGAACATTCCACAACAGGCCTCTCTGCTGGACATTATCTGCGTGGCTGCCTCTCAGCTGTCCCCTTTGCAGGAAGGCCTTGCAGTGACCATGCTATTGAAAACCAGGCCCTTCCTTCACATTCTGTCCGTCCTGCTCTGTTTTTATCCACAGCATTTATCTCTGTCCATCGTGCACTGTAATGTACTGATTTATATTGTTTATTTTCTCTCCCTGCGGGGGCTTCCCCCCAGAACAGAAGTTCCCCAAAGGTAGGGACTTCGATTTGTTCTGACAACTAAGGTGTCCCCAATCTCTGAGAATGACGCCTGCCTCACGGCAAGAATGCAGGACAAAGAGAACGTGACGCATCAGTAAGATGTTGAATATGAAGAGCTTGACACCCACTCCTCCCCCTGCTGTGCAAATAACCAGTATTAGCTGCTGTCATAATACCTACTTCCTGTACTTTTTAAACATAAGATTTATAGCTGAGTTTCCTGGTAATGAAGGCAAAAGGGGGGCTGTCACCCTACATAGCTCTCATCTGGAGAAAGCACACATGCTCCTCGGGGTAGGCGTATCTTTCTTGTCACTAAGTTCTGAAAGCAGAATGTTACCCAGTACTTGCATCAGACAGTGTACCAGTGTAAGCAGCATTGTTGTTTAGGATAGTTTAATAGAAGATGACTGCTACACCTTCCTCACCCGCCTGGATTACTGGACTGTGCTTTCTGATTCTTCTACTAATCACCCCTAGGCTAGAGCAGTGGTGAGGGGCTACTGAGCAGGCCCTTTTTCTAGGAAGTGGTGAACTGAGAGCAGAGATCCAGGCCTTTTCTCTGTCCCACAAAGCCCACCAAGGTCATCTGCTCACAATTAGAAGCCATTGGGTTTATCAGGCGGTTTCCCTGGTGGCTTAGACAATGAAGAATCCACCTGCAGTGTAGAAGACCCAGGTTCGATCCCTGGGTTGGGAGGATCCCCTGGAGAAGGGAATGGCAACCCACTCCAGTATTCTTTGCTGGAGAATTTCATGGACAGAGGAGCCTGGTGGCCTATAGTCAGATGGTTATTCATTTAAAACTAAGCTGCTTATTTTTAATCTTATTCTTCCAGGAAGTGCTACATTTAAAGACTTAACAGACAACAGAATTTGTTTACAGGAATTTTATTTTTCAAAATACAAATCAGTGTATGCTTATATCTCAGGTTAATTTATTAGAGAAAAGGTATTCTCCATTGGAGCACTGATTACCTTTATATTTTGAATATAGTTATTTGAAGACAAGATGTTAACACAATTAGGCTCTCTCTATTAAATTTTCCAAAGGGTCATAATCAGTTTATTCAAATATCTGCCTTAAAAAGTCTTAGGACATAATCTTTAAAAAAAAAATTGTTCCAATCAAAACTCTTGTTCTTTAAACTATTTCAGGGTTTTTTCAAGTACCTTTTAACGTGAAAAGTAATATGTTAGTGAGGTAGTTTTTATTTTAAAAGCTGATGGCTTCAGCTCAGAACTTTGTCTTGAAACTTGATCTGTGGTATGCATAGCCTGATCTAAAAGAGGCAAGAGAACAAAACACTCCAGACAAGACCCTAGTTTCCTTCTGCATTTCTTTCCTAAATGAAAGCTTATAGGACTGTGGGAAACTTAGTCTGGGTCCTAAACATGCTTTATTTTGAAGCTGAGGAGTACCATTTATAGTAGGCACTTGATTGTTCCAGAAAAGTTTTGTAAACATCCAGATAGGTTGGAAGTTTGAATTATATAACAGATTTGACTTTTTGCCCACTGTTAATGTGCGTCACTATGGAGACAGCCTTTTTGCAGCTCTTAAAAGGCCTGAGTCACTTGAGGACACCAGTTCCTCACTGCATTATTGATGCGTGGCTCCCAGCTTCCTGGAGCCAGAGACGCCCTTAATTGTGTTTAAGTGTCTCCTAGGGCTGGCAGTACAGTGAACAGTTGTGGGGACCACAGACAGAGCCTAAACTTGAAGAAATTCTAAATGTATTGACCATTTGAAAGCTTTCACATACTATACTATGAGATGTAGGTCACTTCAAGGTGTGGTTATTTGAGAGAAGTTTTTTTTCCCAGAGAGCATGGTTTTGTTTTGTTTTTTTTCTAACTGAATCCTCTTTTGAGAAAGAGTTAACAGTAAAGAATTTAAAGTTGAAAACACCAAATTCTGATGTCTCTGTTAAGGACCAAGTGGCTTGGTTCTGGCCAGTGTGAAAATGCAGTAAAACATGTAGTTCCTTTAGAGTGTTAGGATGAGTTCAGTATTTTTATAACCTATGACCTATAGCTTTTTCATTTTTAAGTTTTTTATTGTGAAATGATTTCCAACTTAAAGAAAAGTGACAGGAACAGGGCACATACCTTGCTTATACTCTACCTCAGGTCTCTTGTGTTTAGCATTTTGCCACATTTATTTATTTGTTTGTTTTCTATATACATACTTTTTTTTATCCCCTGAACCATCTGAAAATGTTCGGTTTTCAAATTTAGGAAATTTAATATTGATATAACTAATCCACAGTCTGTATTCCAGTTATATCGTTTATCTTGTTAAGTGATTGATTTAGCACAAGAGCAAAACCATGAAAACTGTTACTGCCAATATTTCTTTCATCTTTTAGAACTTCTTCAGTGAGTCTCTGGGTTTCTTGGTTTAACTGCTTTAGTAAGATGTAATTCAGAGTGCTTCCCTGGCAGTCCAGTGTTTCCACTGCAGCAGGCACCAGTTTGATCCCTGATCGGTAACTAGGATCCCACATGCCAAATGGTGTGGCCAAATGAAAAAATAGAGTCAATTAAAAATTTTTTCAAAATGTACTTAAGATGTAATTCACGTACCATACAATTGCCCACTAAATGCACACAGTTCACCTGTTTTAATATGTTCACAGAGTTCTGTACAACCTTGACAACAGTTTGATTTTAGAATGTTTTCCTTCCCACTACAAGAATCCCCTCACTGTTTGCAGTCACTCCCCGTCCCCAGACTCACAGCCCTAGACAACCAACCACTATTCTATCGATACACTTGTCTCCTGATTATTTCATCTAAATGAAATCATACAACATATGGCCTTTTGTGTCTGCTTTTACATAACCTAATGTTTTTTGAGGCTTCATCCTTGTATGAGTCATCAGTACTTCCTTTTTGTTGCTGTTCAGTCGATCAGTCATGTCCAACTCTTTGTAACCCCATAGACTGCAGCATGCCAGGCTTCCCTGCCCTTCACTATCTCCCAGAGTTTACTCAAACTCATGTCCATTGAGTTGATGACGCTACAACCATCTCATCCTCTTGTCAACCCCTTCTCCTCCTACCCTCAACCTTTCCCAGCATCAGGGTCTTTTCCAATGAGTCAGCTCTTCATATCAGGTGGCCAAAGTATTGGAGCTTCAGCATCAGTCCTTCCAATGAATATTCAGGGTTGATTTCCTTTAGGATTGACTGATTTCATCTCTTTGCTGTCCAAGGGACTCTCAAGAGTCTTCTCCTTTTTATTACCAAATGATACTCCATTGTGTGGCCAGGTTTCATTTGAAACACAGTGCTTTGACCTTCCCCAGATGCCATGAAGAAAGAAATGTGCATTATACTTTAGTGAGGTGTCTAGTGTGGTGAGCAGAGTTAGTGACCCTCAGCGTGACCAGAGAGTGAGTCTGGGCCTTGCAGACAAGAGTGCACCTTGGGGTCACTTACAAGGCTTGGACTTGATACCAGCTAGTAAGGAAAAGATTCTGTGATACCTGTCAGGTGCTCTTTTTGCCTTACAAGAATGCCCATATGTTGTGCAAACCTTGAACTTTACTCCTGTGTGGACAAGAGAGCTTTTGAAGCATGTTTTTTCACTGTAGTAATGAAGGCAGTATTCTGTATTGTAATATAATCAGATAAGACCTCAGGGGGTTTGTAAACATTCTGTTCTTTATTCAAGGAGCTAATGTGAAGATTTACCCCTTATCATTTTGCATAGCCCTTGCCTAAGGATTTTAAAGATACACCTTTTCTTATTATTCAGGTCAATCTTGGAGAAGGAGGGACCAAAGTCACTTTTTAGAGGCTTGGGTCCAAATTTGGTTGGAGTTGCACCATCAAGGTAAGCATTGAACCTTTGAGCCAGCCCACAACATAAAGTCCTTTCTTAACCAGAGGGGCAGTACTGCTAGATGACTAGTTTCTTTTTCTGTGTAAGAATCCTAAATGGATCTGATGTATAGAAATAGTGTTAGCTGTTGGTATGTCTTTCAATGTGTGTGTGTTAGAAAGAGGCTGTTGGTTGTTGTATTCTTAAGTTGAAAATTATTCTGCTCCCATCACCTAGAACTCTCTCTGTTTGCTCCTCCTAAGTGTGGTATGTGGTCAGCAGCAGTGGCATCACCGAAGAGCTGATTTATATGACAGGATCTCAGACCCACATCAAAATTTGCATTTGGAAACACTCATCTGAAGGAATTTTAAAGGCTTTTAGGTTTTACTTTATGTATTTTTTAAAATCCCCATTTTTGTTACAAGGTTTAATTTCTTTAAAGTTTATTTGAATACATCGAGCTGCACTGTCCCAATACAATAGGCACTGGTTACATGGGGCTACTTGAATTAATTAAAATTAAAAATTAAGTTCCTTGGTCTCACCAGCCACATTTCAGGTACTTAACATTCACATGTGGCTAGTGGCTCCTGCCTACGGGACCATAGGCGTAGAGCATTTCCAGTTCCGCAGGAAGTTCTGTTGGTCAGGACTGATGCAGAGGATACACATGTGGATATGAAAGGGAATGAATGTTTCTGCATGTGGAGGGGTGGGGGCAGTGTGTCTTTGAAAAGTAGGTAAGAAACTGCTTCTAGAAGTTGCCTTCCGGAAAGGGGAGCTGGGTGTAACTGCTAGGACACTTATATGAATTGACATATACAGTAGACTTTAAGGAGAATCTTTATAACAAAAATGAGAATGTCATTTTATATAAAGTGAAGACTAAAAGCTTCTTGAATTCTTACAGGTCAGTGCTCCAGTTTATACACAGATGTCCTGAGGATATCATAAATATGCAGATTCTTATTAAACCTTTTTGTTCCTTTAGAAGTTCCGTAGCTTGTGTGTGTGTAATCTATTGAAAATACAGGAAGTACTAGCCTGTGAGATTATACGGGGCACACATTATTAAGAGGACACAGACATGCTGCATATATGTAGTTGATGAAGAACTGGAATCATTCTACTTGTGGACAGTGCTTAACTTGGTAATGCCCGTCAGTCTGATACAGAGTCTTGGTTACCACACCCATTTAGAACAGTTAGGACCTAGAAAAAAAAAAAGACAGTTTCATAACGCAACCATGATAAGTAGTCAGCATCCTAGGTTGAAAAATACATTCTGTAATTGATCCATTGGCCAGCTGGAAAAAAAGAATGTCATTTTTCCTGGCATTGCTGGTGAAGAGCAGGGAAAACCACAAGCAGGCTCTGCTTCTCAGCCCTGATCTGAGAGGAGACAGACGAGGGGAAAGCAGACAGGCAGAAGAGACTGGAGAGCCGGGGCGGGGTGGGAGGGGCTGCCACCCCTCCAGCGGTCCCGTTCTGGGGTAGGGAGTGCATCAGTGGAGGGAGCCCTTTATGGAAACATGTGCCAGCCTGCATGTTTCCTTTGTGGTTCCGAGTTATCAGGAAAAAAGTCCAAATTACATGTGACACACTCCTTGTGGTGTAAGGCAGGACACGTGATACACGTTGGAAATGTATTATAAATTTTAAGAGTTACAATATATGTTGGTGCTTAAGAGGATTGGCATTTATCCAGAATGAAGAATGTAAATGGACTTCATATGTATACTATCAAAACCTCGTCTTCCTCAGTTATTTAGGACACTTCCATCATCACACTTTCTGGAGGGACAAGGGAGCTTCCCCAAGGCGCCTGCAGCAGGTTTTGGTTTGAGCCCAGATGAGGTTAAGCTTGCGATTACCTGTTAACCTCTTCCCCATATTCCTGAATTTATCAAGAGGTTGCATGGAGCCAGTGTCCCAAGATGTCCTGACTGTGTTCTCTCTTTGCTCTGACAGGGCTGTGTACTTCGCCTGCTACTCCAAAGCCAAAGAGCAGTTCAATGGCGTCTTCGTGCCAAACAGCAACATCGTGCACATATTCTCAGCTGGTTCTGCAGGTGTGTTACACCAGTGAGTGCTGCATGTCTCAGCTCCCTAAAGCATGCATTGTGCCAGAAAGTCTCTTTCCAGGAGTTAAAAATTAGCTCTCTGTTTCTTTTGCACCTGAACTTATTTTTCTGAAACTATGTTAGAATTGATAAAATCTGAGTATTTGAGAACAGCTTGTATCTTGCTTCCATTTATTCTCCCTTAAGATTGACATGTTAAGATTGACAGGTTCTCATGCATGCTGTTGGTTAGTGTGATGTGTCTTTTAAAGGAATATTAATGTGTTTTCATGTCTTTCTATCACATTATTTTCTAAACTTTGAGCTGCTTTTTCTGTGACTTCCCAGGTATCTAGCATACCCTGTGTACAGTTGTCCTTAGCAGCTGGATTCTGTGATGAGGGCTTGGGGCTTGTAGTGGGGTTTGTTCAGCAGGGTTGGTGATAGATCAGGTGTCGTTTCTGTTCTTTTTTGAGGGAATCATTCCACCTACCATAGAAAATTCACAACAGGATTTTTCTCCCAGGAAATTCTTGGCAGAAATATGTCAGTTGTAGATTGCTGCGAGAAGGCCATGCCATTTTCAATATAAATTTTATGTCTGTTTAAATAGATAGGTATTTTAGAGAATTAAATTGACGTTTTATGAAAAATTTCCACCCTCTGCTGACCTCTAAATTGTATGTATCCATTTTGTTCCTGTTCCTCCAAATAAAAGTACTAGGAATCCATCTGAATAGTTACAGATAATTTTTGGATCCCAAATGGAAAATGACGTTAGCAAAGATGCTTCACAAGAAAGGTGTTTACAGGATATGGAGCTGGCAGGGAGGTCAAAGGGATGGAGTGTGGGGCCTCACTGCCTCAGCCAATAGTGAGTTAGCCATAAACTAAAAGCTGTGTACCAGTTTTACAACTTTTGACAAATTAACTTAGAGAAACCGTTGGTAAATCAAATGGACCTGAAGGGAAATTTTGTTTTTTAAATAATCCTCAATTTGCTGTTCAAGGAGCTAATGTTGCTATAATTGGTTTTGCCCCTCCTTCCTGGTAGCATTCTTTTTTTTTCTTTTTTTATAATGCAAGTGTAGTTGATTTACAAAGTTGTGTTAGTTTCAAGTATACAGCAGAGTGATTCAGTTTCTTATGGTCTATTACAAGATACTGAGTATCGTTTCCCATGCTATACAGTAGGTCCTGCTGATCTGCGGACTCTCTGTGTGGGTCTTCCCACATGGCACTAGTGGTTAAGAACCTGCTTGCCAGTACAGGTAGACGTAAGAGATGCAGGTTTGATTTCTGGGGCGGGAAGATGCCCTGGAGAAGGGTATGGCAACCCGCTCCAGTATCCTTGCCCAGAGAATCCCATGGACAGAGGAGCCTGACAGGGTCCATAGGGTTGGAAAGAGTCGGACACAACCAAAGCATGTCTAGGGTCATATTATCTAATCAGTTTATCATATTATCTAATTATCTAATCTAAAATATAAATCTATATATCTAATATAAAACAAATTATTTTTGGACCTGATGCTTTCAGTTGAGTTTTAGAATAGTTTCATATTAACCACCATAGGAATCACATTAACAGAAATACCAACAGCACCAATCATATTATCTAATCAATTTATTTAGACTGTGGAAGGGATGACATATTCCAGAGGACTTGCTGTGTGTCAAGTCAGTGATACACGATACTGCTGCTTTTTTGGTTGATGGAGAAGACAATGGCAACCCACTCCAGTACACTTGCCTGGAAACTCCCATGGGCAGAGGAGCCTGGTAGGCTGTACTCCGCGAAGAGTCAGACACAACTGAAATGACTTAGCAGCAGCAGCAGCAGCAACAGAGTGATTAACAACATTAAGATGGAGAAGACTTAAAGATGGTTTCTATAGGCAGACCAGTCTTAAAATGTCGATTTCCTAAAATGATCAATCAGATATCAAAATGTCTAAGTTTGGATTCAGGTAAATGGAGATTTAGTTTCTTCTATTTTAAGTTAAATATAAGATATTCTTTCAGATTAGATCATCATTTCTTTAAAACAAATTATTTCTGGACCTGATGCTTTCATTTGAGTTTCAGAATAGTTTCATATTTACCACCATAGGAATCACATTAACGGGAATACCAACAGCACCAACTAGAGTCTGGAAGGACTAGTAGTCATCCTCAGTTGCTCAGTTGTGTCCTCCTCTTTGTGACCTTTTCGACTCTCCAGGCGGGATCCTCTGTCCATGGACAGGGCTCAAGAAAATTGAGATTTACTTTAGTTCAGCATTACCAATAGATGTTACATTTCAGAGGACTATATATTTCATCTGTTGTGTGGAAATGGAACTGCTTCTAACCATTTTTATTATTAACCCATTGAAAGCCTGATTTCAAGGTTTATCATATGGAAGACATGGCTTTAATAAGCATTAGATCTGTTCGGTGATAACATTTTCTATTTGTTTTTGTTTTGTTTTTTTTTTTCTTCCAGCTTTTGTCACGAATTCCTTAATGAACCCTATATGGATGGTTAAAACCCGGATGCAGCTAGAACGGAAGTAAGTTTTTACTTGTTACTTCCCTAATGTAAGACTTGAATTCTTAGGGGTTTTTTTTCTTTCGCCAGTTCCAGTTATAGAGTGAGACCTGTAGCATCCTTAACCATCCTCATCTTTGTTCTATCTGCATATAAGCATATGTAGAAACTTCTCTTGTGTTGAGGTTTATACTGCGAAGCCTCAGCGGGGAGACAAAGGCCAGCAGAAATAACACACAAGGGGATGTCAGGAGTTCATTCAGGTGTGGCCCCTGGTCCCCGGGGTAGTCCTGGGAGACCCCGCCCCCAGGTGGAGTGCTGTGAACTGTGCTCTAAATGGCCTCCCTTGTGGGAAGGTGCCAGAAGAGCAGCGCCCAAAGCCTCAGAAGGGGCATTTTAGTCTCCCAAGGCCCTCGATTATCCTGGATTTCTCCCCCAAAACTGTAGCCAGGGATTCTTAACATCTCTTATGCTCTGGGCTCCTTTGGCAGTCTCTAGTGAAGCCTACAGGCACTTTTTGGAATGATTCTTTTTCTCTCTCTTTTTTGCACTGGGTCTTCATTGCTGTAAGTGGGCTTTCTCTAGTTGCACTGAGTAGGGGTGCTTGGACGTCTCATTACAGTGGCTCCTCTTGTTGCGGAGCATGGGCTCTAGGCACACAGACTCAATAGTTGTGGCTTGAAGGCTTAGTTGCCCCTTAGTTGCATGTGGAATCTCCGTGGACCAGGGATGGAACCCATGTCCGCTGCATTGGCAGGCAAATTCTTAACTCCTGTACCACCAGGAAAGCCCTAGAATGACATTTTTAAAAGCAATGAAAACCAGTTATTGAAACACAATTATCAGTGTTTTTAAAAGTTATAATATGTTAGTATACTTCTTTAGTATATTAAATAACAAGATCAAGGAACATCCCAGTAACTACTGTAATTTCAAGTCAGTGATGATGATGATAAACAACGTTTTCTGACAGGATTCTAAGTACCCTTTTGTTACTAGGTTGCCTAGAAATGTGTGTGGGGCTCTGGAAACTTCCAGCTAGTCCAGTCTAACCTTAAGCTACCTGTAGAGAAAGGAGGGGAGAGAACAAGCGAGAGCTCCACCTAGAAATGAAGGTGGGCTCTGCCGTTGCTTATTTTTCTCTTGAATGACCTGGGTAACCTCTGAAGTGGGTCTTTGACATTCCCTGTCTGTTCTACCTGAAGGAACCTTCTAAAATGTACCAGGTCTAATCATTTAGAAGAGATATCTTGCTCAGAAGCCTTCAGTGAATGTCAGTTACTGTCAGGGTCAAATCCCAACTCCTCAGCTTAACCTTAAAGGTCCTTGGCAGTTTTCAAAAAATGTCACGTGGTCTCTTGCTTCGGTCTCCTTGAATCTGCCTTCCTCACCAGGAATAGAACCCTCAAGAACCTCCTGTCCTGTGACCTCCTGACCAGTCCTCTCCTAGAACCTCAGGCAGTTACCTCCAAGTGTGCACACAGTGTCCTCACATCACTTCTGTTTAGCAGGGGGTAAACCCGTGGGTCAGCTGAGAGCCTTCTTTATGTGCATTTGTTACAATCTGCCTGGCATGACCTATGCTCAGGACATTTTAAAGCGATGTTTGGGGGGCTCTGTTGACAGAGCCCTCAGCGAGGGTGTGTTGCATGCTTTCCTGTGCGTTTGGGGGGGCTCTGTTGACAGAGCCCTCAGCGAGGGTGTGTTGCATGCTTTCCTGTGCACCAGTGGCAGCAGAAGCAGCAGAGAGCAAGACACAAGCCTGGCCTTCCCAGAGCCCACAGCCTCACAGGAAATAGAATTATAGGCTGGTGGGAGAAGGGGCCAGCAGTGTTCCAGGACCCTGAGGGGGTGGAGAGGAGTCCCTGAGGCAGTCTGCATGCGACGTGCAGGGAAGCAGCCAGGGAGGGGCTCTTGTGGCAGGGATGTCTCCCTGTGCCCAGGAGCCCAGTGGGCACTGGCAGTGAAGGTGCCTCAGGCAGAGACTCAGGTGTGCAGCCAATTTGGAGACAGGAAAGCTTTGTTCATTCTGAGCAGCAGACAGAAGGGGTGTGTCGTGAATGTGCTGGGGAAGGGAAGAGGTACAGGGAGATAAGGCTGGAGAAGCCGCATCCTTAAAAGCCCTGGGGAGGAACGGGAGCTTGGACTCGGCTGTATTTGGAGGCAGTGTAGAGCTATTAGAGCAGGGATTCCAGGGCCCTATCCCAGGGGATGTTTGGCAGCGTCTGGATATTTGTTTCTCACAGCTTAGGTGGTATCTAGTGGGTAGAGACCAGGGAGACTGCTAGAACTCTACAACACATAGCACCACCCCCAACAGAGAACTGTCCAGCCCCAGAAATCTCAGTAGTGCCAAGACTGAGACACCCCATATGAGAGGACAGTAAACACGGGAGTGGGGTGCTTGCATTTGCGTTACAAAGGTCATTCCAGGTAGGGAGCCGGAGTGGGGGAACCCAGTACATTGATCTGCTCCCCCACAGGAGTGTCTCTGACGTGTGCCCAGTGTGAACGCTATCCAGTCCTGAGGTTCTGTGTGTATCCAGGCAGTTTATGAAAACTTCCTGTCGTGGGGCAGGAGCATCCAAGCTGAAGGCCTTTTAGTTATTGTATAGTTTCTCCCATGTTTATAATCTTACAGATGTGGGAGGGACTTCCCTGGTGGTCCAGTGGCTAAGACTCCAAGATCCTGATGCAGGGGCTCTGGTTTCAATCTGTGGTCCAGAACTGAGATCCCACATGCCACAACCAAAGATCCTGCACGCCACAACTAAGACCTGGCGCGGCCAGATAAGTAAACTCGAAAAAGAAAGAGTCAAAATAACAGCATTTGGAGACTACATTGGTAACAGAGAGCACTTAAACTCACCACCCTGTGAGATTCTCGGCGGGTTTTCCTTCAGTGTTTCCTTAAAGCGTGTTTGTGTTATAATTGTACTTTTCATGGAATTTTGTCTTGCTCTCCACTGTAAGCGCTTCCCCATGTCTTACTGCCTTCACGACTCTTTCAGTCTAGTCTTTGTACCATCCATCCAGATGTGTAGACACATGGATGGTTTTGATTCTATTACAGTCATATTTTCCTCTTTGGTAAACACCCTCCATCTAGCTCTTCCCAAAGGTAGATCGAAGACTCTGAGCACTTGTCTGCGAGTTGGGACAGGTGCGTATGCCATCCTATACGCCTGTGGCCCCAAGTAGCTGATGGGCCTGGCCTCACAGTGGACAGGACTCAGCCAACCCCAGACCAAGGAGGACTATGGTGCCTCCCCATGTACTTTCTCTTTATCATCCTTGTGACTCGGGGGCAGCAGGCAGGCTCCTCAGCATGTGTCGTAACGACCTGTTATTGGTCCCCTTTGTGCAGAGTGCGAGGCTCCAAGCAGATGAACACGCTCCAGTGTGCCCGCTATGTTTACCAGACGGAAGGCATCCGCGGCTTCTACAGGGGATTAACTGCCTCGTATGCTGGGATTTCGGAAACCATCATCTGTTTTGCTATTTATGAAAGTTTAAAGAAGTATCTGAAAGAAGCTCCGTTAGCCTCTTCTACAAATGGGACTGAGAAAAATTCCACAAATTTTTTTGGACTTATGGCAGCTGCTGCTCTTTCTAAGGGATGTGCCTCCTGTGTCGCGTACCCCCACGGTAGGTCCTGCCTGGCCTTCCGGCGCGGTGCAGTGGCCATTGGTGTGTGTCAGTACTTCCAGGTCTCTGGGGTTCAAATGGAGATACAGGTACCTGTGGGTGGTGCAAGGTAGCTGAGTCCCAGTACAGCCGGCTTCATCTCGTGCATGCAGGTCACGCGGGTGGTGGGAGCTCTGCTTTCCTTGGCTCCATCTGATTGTGGCCAGCACTCGGCAGAATGTGAGCCCTGTGTTGTGGAACATCTGATGTTTTCAAAGAAACAAAAAAATCTGGATTTTATTTAAAATTCCTCAATTAAAAAAAAAATGATACGGGAGCCAAGCTTTTAAAAAAAAAAAAAATTATCTCAGCTTCCACCTTGAATGGAGTGCTGAGGAAAGCTACTTTGTTGGGTAAGTTTATTTTGTAAGGAATTCATAATAGACCTCATGTTCTGCTGAACTACTTTAAAAAAAAAAAATAGCTCAGTTTATTGTGCCATGAAAAACAGGTTTTGTTTTCCAACGCCTGCTGCACGGTCAGCTGTGGCATTGCACACGGCCAACTTGCAACAGGCCATTGAGGCCTCGTCATGTGCCAGGGCACTGCGCAGCCCCACGGGCTCTCAGGGAGGGGCTCTGCCACGTGTCACGTCACATGCCCTGACGTCCACTTGACGGGCAGTGCCAGGTGTCATGCCGCAGGGGCCAGGGTGAGGCCGGGCCAGGTGGGCAAGACTCTGAGAAAGGAGGAGGTGGTTTTTTAAGCTGGATGGAGAGGAGAGGGATCCTAGTAGGATGGGAAAGTTGAGGAGTACATGGGAAGAAAGCCTTGTTGGAGATACCACTCACTATATTTAATATAAATTAGGCCTCTAGGGAAGTGACAGCATTTACTTAAGAGTAGAAAATGATAAACTGTCTTAAAATTGTCTCATTCAAATGAAACTTATTATTTTTCTAATCCTTTAGAAGTCATTTGGCACTCTTACCCCTTAGAAGTATACATAATAAGTCTTGGGACAATTGACCAATTCCTAGAGTTAGAAAATGTTCTAAAAAGAACTCTTCATGGTCTGTGTGGCTGCCCCATCTTAACGGAGCTGAGGTGGCAAAGAGCCACAGTTGCACATTAATGTGTGTAAAGCTGTGTGCTTTGCATTCTCTCCATGCACCTTCGGAAGTTCAGTTCACCCATAGCCTGAAATGCATGTCTCTTCCTGCAGAAGTCATCAGGACGCGGCTCCGGGAGGAGGGCAGCAAGTACAAGTCTTTCGTCCAGACTGCTCGGCTGGTCTTCCGGGAAGAAGGCTACCTGGCCTTTTATAGAGGACTCTTTGCCCAGCTCATCCGGCAGATACCAAACACTGCCATTGTGTTGTCTACCTACGAGTTAATTGTGTATCTGTTAGAAGACCGTGCTCAGTAACAGGCCAGAAAACTGTGCTCTAGAAGAATAAAACTGAGAAACCCTAAAGAATTTTTTTTTTCCATTGACATGTAGAATGTTTGAGACCGAAACAGGAAAGCCATAGAATACTTGGCTCACATCATCTGTTGGACATTTCCTTTTGGATTCATGCTTTCTGGAAGGTGTAAATTCATTAACGTTAACAGTTAATTATAACTACTTTTGGTTGGTGTTTGTGTTTGTTTGTTTTTTTAACTTAAGAGAATACAGGATTAAGCAGCCAGTAAATTAAATCATGGTATTTAATTTAAGTATAAATTTGGTTTGTGTCCTCTTTTTTGTCCACCGTATGGTAAACTGTAGCTAACGACTTCAGTTAAGCATAAGCTTAGAAACGCAGAGATAAACTAAAAGAACAGTTGTTTTCTAATATGTTATATCCTGCTCTGATGGAAAGATAAGTGTCACAGCTTGATGGCATCGGGCAGACCAGGACAGACCTCCCAGCTGGTCTCCCTTCATTTCTAGATCATCTGAGCTCTCCAGCTGCCAAGTTAAAAAAAAATAAATACAACTTCCTGACACTAAATATTTTAAACTATAAACCTTTTCCCAGGTAGCTTAGTGGTAAAGAATCCACCTGCCAGTGCAGGAGACACAGAAGACTCAGGTCTGATCCCTGTGTCGGGAAGATCCCCTGGAGGAGGAAATGGCAACCCACTCCAGTATTCTTGACTGGGAGAATCCCATGGACAGAGGAGCATGGAGGGCTTCAGTCCATAGGATCACACAGAGTCGGACACGACTATCCCGTTTGAACCAAAGGCAAGAGTTTATATTATTTTGGCCACACCGCACAACATGTGGGATCTTAGTTCCCTGACCAGAGAACAAACCCATTCCCCTTGCATTGGAAGCTCGGAGTCTTAACCAGTGGACCACCAGGGAAGTGCCAAAGGCAAGAGTTTTAAAGAACAGTTTACCAACTTCCTTGCCCCTGGGTGTATTTCCCCAGGTTCAGCCTAGTCAAGCCCAGGGACCCTGTGAGAGCCTTCGGCACCTCCCGAGTTGGCTGTGAGTGTGGAACATGGCTAGCAAGCGGCAGACCTGCCCTCTGGGGTCTTCAGCCCTGTTGTGGGGGCTCCACCACTGGAGAAGAGGGGCAGGGTGCAGGATTGACTGCCTGCTCCTCCAAGAGAGTCCCCTTTTATCCTGGTAGGAGGCACAGGTAATACTGAAATACCCTAGTACAAGGTTAAAAGTCCTGGAAATGAGAAATTACCAGAGTTTTAAACCACTCCCCGCTCCACCCCCATTTATAAAGGAACTTTAATAAACAACAAAAGGTAAGATAGAAGGCAGGTAAGATCTATGTACAATCTTCCCATTAGCCCGTTCACTGCAGTCTGTATCTATTATACATTAAGGTTATTTTTCAGCCTGAATATTTAGAAAGATAATTGATTCTAATCATGGATACCTTGTAATTTCAGTTTCAGGCAGATGTTCTGGTAGGGATGAGAGGAGGATATTTTCAAATTGAAATACAGTTGAGTTAACTTTTGTTCACTTTTGGTCATAAAGTAGGTTAGTTGGTGTTTCTGAGCCCTCTAGTATAATTTGCTCCAACTGTCAACACTAAATGGAAATCAAAATAAATGACTTTAGTCAAGCTCTGTAGTGCTTGACAGCAAAGAGATTTCTATTCCAGAAGCTCATTTTAACTGAGCAACATCTTCCTATTTTAATATTCATAGGAAAAATCTGAGGGGGCTTCCCTGGTGGCTCAGTAGTAAATAACCCACCTACAATGCAGGAGACGCAGGTTCGATCCTTGGGTCGGGAAGACCCCCTGGAGGAGGAAATGGCAGCCCACTCCAATATTCTTGCCTGGAGAATCCCACAGACAGAGGAACCTGGCAGGCTACAGTCTGCAAAGTTGCAGAAGAGTTGGACATGACCAAACCAGCTTGAATGAAACCCTTTGCATGCATGAAAGTGAGTTTTTCCTCAAGAGTTTAATAGGTTAAAAGTTAGGTTTCAGACTTCCCTGGTGGTCCAGTGATTAAGAATCTACCTGCCAATGCAGGAGATAGGGTTTGATCCCTAATCCGGGAGGATTCCACATGCCTTAGGTCAACTAAGTCTGGGTGCCACACCTACTGAGCCTGCGCTCTGGAGCCCCTGTTCTGCAAGAAGAGAAGCCCGAACACCTCAACCAGAGAGCACCACCCACTCACCCTAATTAGACAAAGCCCGTGCAGCAACAAAGAGCTAGCACAGCCAAAATTAGTTTTTTTTAGAAAAAAGTTTGCTTAATATCCACTAGATGGGTATGAGAATTTTTGGAGGTAATTCTTACACATTCTTGAAGTGGTAAATTTGATGTTGAGCTGACATCCTTTAGTTCTCTGCTTGTTTCTGCACCAGGGCATTGAAATGAAAGAAATGTTGAATACCAGGAGTACAAGCAGGGAGAGAAGAAGCAGGAAAAAAGCAATGCTTTCTCTATAAAGGGGTTATTGGATTTTAAAGTGGGAAATATCACTGAGCTGCTAATGGAGAAATCCCATGATTGATTGCTTTCTTCTCCACAAGCTTAATCATGGAGATTTCACCATTTTTCAGTAGTCCCGTGGCTTACCCATCATTTACCTGTTTTTGTGCCAAGCAGTAGGTGCTACTTAATTTCTAATTTAATTCTGACAACCTTGTGAGGCGTGTAGTTCTGTTGACACCTTACAGATGTGAGAGGCACTGAGGCTTGCCAAGGTAAGTAGTAAACCGACCACTCGTGGTTTGTGCTGCCTGTTGAGTAGATGCATGTCAGGTGGAAGGGGCCGCAGAGCCTGGGCGATGATCTGGCTCTGAGGCCAAGGTCCAGCAGATAGTTCCATTCCATTCACTTAAAGATTATGATGTTCAAGATGAGCTTGTACTAGTCATGCCCAGTGCAGAGCAATGGGGTGCATTTTCTGTCCACATACATCACATAGCCCTTCCTTTGAGGGGAATGTCATGCCAGCAGTCTTCCTTGGAAAGAGAATGGTGCTTAAATGCAGCATCTCACATTTTGAAGGGAAGTTTCACTGATACTGATTTATGGTGAAAGCAAAAATGTGGGAAAGACTTTCAAGACAGTGGAGCATCCACCAGACTCCTCACTGCCCTGCCTCTTTGCAACTCCTGGTGAAGGCTCAGATCTAGGATGTGGGACAGATTGACCTGCAACAGGAGTCAAGGGTAACTGCTGCTAAATCACCCAGTACAGCCCAGGACAGTAAGGACTCTAATGTTAACCTCAAAACATAAATAGTTGTGGTGATACTGAGATATTGCATCATTAAATACAAGCATTCCTTTTTTTTAGTTATAGAAGTAATTTAGCGCAAACCAATACTAAAACACTTGCATGAAGTGAATCGTCTTTACCACGCCCTTCCCAGGTAACTGCAGTTCAGTATTAACAATCATCTGTTTCTATAAACATATAGAACCAGACATGGAGCAATGGCCTGGTTCCAAATTGGGAAAGGAGTATGTCAAGGCTGTACACTGTCACCCTGCTTATTTAACCTGTATACAGAGTACTTCATTTGAAATGCTGGGCAGGATGAAGCACAAGCTGGAATCAAGATTGCCGGGAGAAATATCAATAATCTCAGATACGCAGATGACACCACCCTTATGGCAGAAACTGAAAAGGAACTGAAGAACCTCTTGAAGGCAAAAGAGGAGAGGGGAAAAGCTGGCTTAAAACTCAAAACATTCAAAAAACTAAGATCATGGCATCACTTCATGGCAAATAGATGGGGAAAGAATGGAAACCGTGAGAGACTATTTTCTTGGGCTCCAAAATCACTGCAAATGGAGACTGTAGCCATGAAATTAAAAGATGCTTGCTCCTTGGAAGAAAAGCTATGACAAACCTAGACAGCATATTAAAAAGCAGAAACATTACTTTGCCAACAAAGGTCTATATAGTCAAAGCTATGGTTTTTCCAGTAGTCAGGTATGGATGTGAGGGTTGGACCATCAAGAAGGCTGAGCACTGAAGAACTGATGCTTTTGAACTGTGGTGTTGGTGAAGACTCTTGAGAGTCCCTTGGACTGCAAGGAGATCAAACCAGTCGATCCTAAAGGAAATCAGTCCTGAATATTCATTGGAAGGACTGATGCTGAAGCTGAAGCTCCAATACTTTGGCCACCTGATGCAAAGAACTGACTCATTGGAAAAGACCCTGATGCTGGGAAAGATTGAAGGCAGAAGGAGAAGGGGACGACAGGATAAGATGATTGTGTGGCACCACCAACTCGATGGACATGATTTTGAGCAAACTCCAGGAGATGGTGATGGACAGGGAAGCCTGGTGTGCTGCAGTCCAGGGGGTCGCAGGGGCAGACATGACTGAGCAGCTGAACAACAACACATGATAGTTTATTCAAACATAAATTATTAAAGTTAATGTGCATGTTGCTTTTTTTTTAAGTGTTTCATCCCTCTAAGACAATACCTATAGCTCTGACATTCTAATAGTTGGATTACGTTCCGAAGCGTTGCCTGTCCCATGATCCAAGGAGCAGGGGTCATGTTTCTACAAACTAATTTTTTGACCATTGGAGTGGCTTCAGTGGAAGCAGCTTAAGAAGTTCCAAGTTGCCGCAAAACAGCATCGCGCGCACGGGCCGGGTTTGGCAAGGCATTGGGAAAAGAGGACAAGCAGGGGAAGACACTAGTTTGAGATGCTGAAGTTGGCGGACTTTTGTGGAAGGCGCCAGTGAGAGAGGCGGGAGCAGAAGAGGGCTGGGCCGGGCTCCGCGTCACCTCCCACCTCCGGCCACGGGAGGGCGCACTGGGGCCAATACCGCGACTTCCGCCGGCGCCCCGCCCACCGGGCTCGCCCCGCGCTCCGATTGGCTGCGCGCCGGGAGCGCGCCGAGTCAGGGGGCGGGCCCGCGCCGGCTACAAAGCGACGAAGGTCACGGCGGGAGGAGGCGCGCGCCGCCGCTCCGAGTCCTACCAGAGGCCCTCGGCCCTGCTGCCGCCGCCGCCTGCCACCGCCCACCGCTCGCGCCGGGAACCATGGAGGGAGTGAGCGCGCTGCTGGCCCGCTGCCCCACGGCCGGCCTGGCCGGCGGCCTGGGGGTTACGGCGTGCGCCGCCGCCGGCGTGCTGCTCTACCGGATCGCGCGGAGGTGAGTGCGCGCGGCCCACGCAGCCGGCGAGTATCGCGCCCCCGCCCTCCGCCCGCGGCTGCCCCCACCCGCGCCTGCCCCCTGGCCGCCCGGCATCTTCTTGTCCGTCAGCCTCGAGGCCGCGGCGTGGCGGTGGGGCCCGGCCCGCTAGCCCCCGCGCCGAGACCCGCCGTGCACGCCCCGCCCCCGGAAAGAAAACCGGGCTGGGGCTCCTCTGTCGGGAAGCGGCGGAGAAGCGGGTTGGGGGAGCCCAGGAATGTGGGGCGCGTCGGGGGTACGAACTTCCTCCCCCGCGGAGACCCGTGCAGACCGAACCGCAGGATCTGCAGGGCCCCCCACCCCTGCGGCAGAGTCGAGCGGGGGTCGGGCCGCGCTCTCTTCCGCCAGGAGCCCTGATCCCTGGTCCTCAGGAGCACGTTGGGGTAGGTTGAGTACTAGCCGGTGATTCCTGAGGCGGCATAGGGTGCCTCAGGCGTTGTTGTAATCTCACATAAGCCCATTTCAGTCACAACCGCGCTATGTCTAGAGAAGCGGAGGGACAAAAGAGCTGCAAAAATTGTTATCAATTAGACGAGTCAGGATGTGAACTGAAGCATCCCGACCGTGGAGCCTGCGTCCCTAACCTTTGGACTCTGGAGGCTCCAAGAGCAGGAAAGCCTGACATGACATACTTTAGGGGTGTTTAAATACTGCGCTGGGCTCCTGCTGGGTGGGTTCATTGGCGGCCCCCTGCCCTGGCCCAGGTTCACAGACCTTGCTGACCCCTATGCAGAGCTGGCCTATCATGGGCTTCCGTGGTCAGGGATAAAAGCTTACTGGCCCTCTTACTTCAGGAGGACCTCAGGGGCATCTCCACTGTCTCCCCACTTGATCCACCTTCGCAGGGGACAGGAAAAAAGGTGGGGTTGTGAGAACATTCTAGGTGGGTGGGTTTGTAGCTTCAGCAGCAGATGTTGGAAGCACAGCTCTTAGGTGGGAGAAGCGAAGGAACTTGCCCACGGCTAGTCAGCAGCAGGCGGGGGAGCTGAGACTTGAACCTGGAGGGCTTGTCTGTTCTTCCTTAGCCACCACCATGTACCGCTTCTTACCCAAGGGGAAAAGACGTGAGAGCGACTGAGTCACAGTCTTCCCCGGGGGAGGAAGGGGTGGGAGGGACATCAGCTGTGTCTGCAGGATGAGCCAGAACGGCAGGCTGCGGAGGGGGTGGCCTCGAGGGACCCCTGACAGCCCACATCTCAACGTGTCCAGGCTTCTGCCCAGTTTTTGGAAGCTGGAGGGGCTCGCAGGATCAGCTGGTTCACATCAGTCATTTTATACACGAAGGTACTGAGGTGCAGAGGTGCCTGCCACTTGCTCAGATTCCCAGAGCAATGTTCACAGCAGAGGTGTGTCCAGAGCCCAGTTAGCTTCCCAGGAAATGGAATGAAGAAGTGTCAGCCCAGAGATCACAGCCTGGGCCAGGCACTGCCACCAGGCTTTGTGGCCCCCACCCGTATTGTGTGGCTGGATTTGAGCTGGATATGCCCACTGTGCCTCCCTCTTGCGCTACAGCTGTTCTGAGGGTGGAGGGGGGAGGTGCCGGGGGTGGGGGGGTGGGGAGCCTATTTCTTCCCCTCCTGGGCTGCCAGCCACAGCCTTCCCTTTCCCGGAGGCAAGAGCCTGAGACCTGCGTGCAGTGTCCTGTGAGCTGCTCTGAGGGGAGCCACGGGGGTACCAGTGATACACCTGAGTCGTGATGTGGCCCTGGGACCCATCGGCCGAGAAGACAGCCCTTTCCCGGGACACTCTGGGATTCTCCTTGAGTGCTGGCTTTTGTCTGGGGTCATAAATTGGCCACGGTCACGATTCAGAAGCAAGACGAGCCCCCAGACTGAGCCCCTCTCCCTCCTGGAGGAGGTCAGTGACAGTGAGGAATGGCTTTGGCCATAGTGCGGGTTTTAAATGACCCTGGAAAGGGCATGTGAGGAGAGTTGTTTTTGGAAGTGAACTTGGCCGGGTGGGTGTTTGCAGGCTCAGCAGAGAGGGACAGGGACGGAGGACTGGCCAGGGAGCAGGGGCAGCAGCCTTCTTCTCTGAAGTGCTGTGGTCCCCAGAGCCTCGGGCAGGGCCAGCCTGGCTTCCTGCCCATGGAGTCCTCTTGACTGGACTGCCTGGGACCTGGGTGGCAGTGCGTGCTGCTGGTGGCCCCACTCAGCAGGTGAGAAAATGGAGGCCGAGGAGTTCGGGCTTCCTGCCCAGCGACACCACGACCCTTCAGCTCCTAACCAAGCCTCATGCCCTCGGTCCTCACTGAGCACCTTGGCTGCCGCTCTGCACCCAGGAGGCTAGGTGGAAGCCCAGATTATACTTCACTGGGCTTGCTCGCCCTGGACCCGGGCAGTCCTGGTGGCTTCCTATGCCCACTTCACCCAGACTCCCACCCCCAGACTCTGCTGCTGGGCATCGTGTTCGTCTTCTGCCAGCACAGCCTGCTCACGGCTACTGGAGCCCCCAGACGTGGTTATTGGATTGTCCACTGTCTGGTGTTTGGAGACGAGAGGGCACAGCCTCCCGGGTAAAGGAGTGGAGCCTTGGCCACACTCCTGCACACCTCTCACCATGCTCTCCTGCAGCCATGCAGTCTGGCTCCCCACACCTACACTGGGTGGTCCCTGCCCCCTTGCCTGGCAGTCCCAGCCATTTGAGGGCCATCTGCCTGTGGGCCCTACTGGCCGGCAGGCCTGTCCTTGAGGGTGACGGCTGACGCTCTGCCCGTTGGCTCTCTGCTGTGGCGTCTGTCTCAGCTGCCCTGTGCAGTCGTCGTTCTGTCCTTGCGTCCGGCTCAGGAGTGGGGAGCCTCGTGCATCTCTGCCGCCTTGCTAGCCCAGCCTGTGCCTCTCCAGCCGGGCCATGCTGAGGAGGCTGTCCACTGAGAGCAGACCCAGGCCTTCTGTCTGGTGTAGGCTGGACCGCTGTGGACCAAAGTGTGCTTTGCCTAGAGGTTGGAGTGGGCAGTCCGGAGGCCCGTTGGTGCTGGTCCTCTGCCCTGCAGGAGGCCCTTGGATTCTTGCAGGTGGATTGCACAATACTCAAGGCACAGAGTAGCAAGTAAGGCAGTGCGTGGGATCCCTCAGGGACCCCTCACCTGGGAGGCTGACCTCCCGAGTCCTGAGGGAACCAGCCTGGCTGTCAGAGACCATCTTCCAGACCCGCTGGACCAGCACACGGGTCACAGGCTGTGTGCCCGGTTCCCCTTGGGGGACTTCACAGAGCCTGATGTGGTGGAGACTGCTTGACACATCGGCCTCCCCCAGACTCTGAGCCCCCTATCCCCGCCCCCAACCCTTAAGAGGGACTGAGCCCACAGTGTCTCCTCCGCCTCACACGGCACTGGGCTCACCGCTGATGCCCACCCCCGGCAGGGGCCAGGGCCAAGGGGCATGGAGCTGCAGCCCTCAGAGTGGTGAGCTGGAACTGACCCCCTGCCCCCGCCTGACCTCTTAGGACATAGTGGGATGTCAGGGCACGCGCTTTGCTATCACTAAGCGTGCACGTTTGGGGCTCACGAGGCAATACCATCATTAGGGCCTGTGTTCATCTTTTTCCCGTTGTGTGTTTGGGGCTGTGGAGGGATGGTTCCGGAACACACAGCTGCCCCCTGGTTCCTCCCACAGGGCCCGTCCTACCCTTGGCTGCCTCAGGCCTCCCCTGACCCAAGCAGAGCCCAGAAGCTCAGCACACAGGCAGCAGGAGCTGGGCAAGCACCTTCCAGAGCCTCCAAGCCAACCGCCCATCCTCTGGAGCCTGGTCTTCTACTGGAGGTGGCCAGGCCTTGACCCATCTAAGTTGCTCCTGCCTGTGTCACGAGGTCACTCTCTCTTGGCCCCTCCAACCTTGTCCACCACAAGGGGTTTGACCAGAGCTTCGCTGGGGACGGAGGTGGTTGGCTTGGGAGAGAAGTAGGTCAAGGGGTTAGGAGGGGCACAGGGTGGGGGCGTTAGCCTGAGCAGGATGGGGCTGAGCTGGCTCCCGCGTCAGGCCCGGTAGAGGTGGGTTCAGGCCCACAGGCCAAGGCCGCCCAGCCGCTGTGGAGACTGTGAGCTGCAAGGTCAGCCATCAAGTGCAGCCCGCGAATGTGAGTCACATGCGCCCATGTGTCTGGCATGTGAAGCTCCGGGCAGGTGGGAGCGTCGTTGGTCCTTGGAGAACTGACATCCCCACCTGGCATCGCTGGTCCATCTGCTGCTCACAGGCCTTAGCATGCTTTCAGGGCGCTCCCCAGGGGAGCTGTGAGGGATGACACCCCACCAGGTGGAACCCATCTGGCCGGGGTGGCCGGCAGCTTCTCTATGAGAGAAGACCCTCACCCCCACAACCCTGAGCAGGGATTACCAAGCCAGAGCTGCTGGCTCAGCATGTGCGTGCTGAGTCACTTCACTCGTGTCTGACTCTGTGTCTCTAGGGACTGTAGCCCACCAGGCTCCTCTCTCCATGGGATTCTCCAGGCAAGAATATGGAGTGGGTTATCATGCCCTCCTCCAGGCCCCTCGTCCGACCCAGGGATGGAACCCCGTCTCGTACGTCTCCTGCGTTGGCTGACAGGTTCTTTACCACTAGCACCACCAGGGCTGGCCCAGGCCTAATCCCCCCTCCCCTCCCGGTCACCCCTTTCCAGTCCGGGCTCACTTCCCCACCAACGAAGCTGGTGATTGAGGGTAAAAACGATGACTTCCTGGGCAGGAGGGGCTTCATGCCTGGCCCCCCAAACCCAAAGCCTCAGTTCCTGGTCGCCCACCACGGGTCATCTTTATTCACTTCCTGTTTGTCTTTATTCGTGGGCTGCCAGCTCTTCCGCTGGCTTCTCCAGTAGCAGGTGTGGTATGGTGGGCATCTGGAGTGGAGGGGGCAGAGGGGCCCATCATGAGGCCAGCAGGACCTGGGGGAGCAGGGGAGAGAGGTGTTTGGGCCTGCCTCATCGCCCCTTTGGACACGCCTCCCCTTGGTGCACTATTACAGAGAAGCCTGTAAAGCGGTTACAAATTAACAGAGAGAAGGCCAAGTGCTTAAGTGCCCAAGTGCGGCTTCTCTGCAGAGAGGATTCCCATACCACTAGGCACCTCCTTCCACTGCTCTTGGCCTGAAGGCCAGTGAGGCTGTCAGAATGCCTCTGCTGACCACTTGCCCAGCCCAGCGCTTCCCTCAGTTCTCTCACTCGATCCCTCAGCACCCTTTTTGGAGCAGGGATTGTTGCTGTCCCCATCAGCCAGATAAAAAAATGACTTTCCCTGAAGGTCACACCGTGACCACGGGGCCAGGTTGCCCAGCACTGCTATTTCTGAATCTTGCCCTCCAGCTCGATGATGCTGGGGCAAGCCAGGGTGCCTGCTGTGGACCCTGGGACCCTCCCCTGCAGGGTCTGTTTCCATGTCCTCTGTCTGGGCTTGCGCCTCTCTTCCCCTGCCCCTCCCCTCCCCTGCCCTCCCCATGTAAACTGCAGTTTATTGAGCAGTCAGCCAGACTCTGGAAGCACTTCCCACACTTGTCTTGTCTGCAGATGATAGGTAATAAGACTGAGGCTTGGAGAACTCTTGTGACCTGATGGTCCATGGACAGGCAAGGCCAAGAGGCAGCTCAGTGTCAGAATCAGGAGCTCTCTTTCCAGGGGGCCAGGCCCCCCAACAACCCCAGAGCCAGCGCCCTATGTTACAGAGCGCCTTTACGTGTCTTGTGTCTTTGGGCCCTGATAACATGTGATTGCCAAGGCTGGGAGAGGAGGGATTGGCAGAGCTGGAACTCTGGCTCCCAGAAGCTTGGGGCTGTGCCATCCTCTGAACAACAGGGGTATCCACGTGTGATATGACTGCCCATCCCAGCAGAGACCCAGACGGCAACCCCACAGCTGGAGGTGGATTCTAGTAGCAAGCAGGGGGACAGGAGTGGCAAGGCCAGGACCCCAGGCTTGAGCTGCCACCACCTGTTATCATAGATTTCTGGGACTGGAGAGGTTTCCCTGGCAGTTGCCACGTCCTTACCTCCCCCACCCCCACCCCCAACACACACCCACCAAACAGCCAGGGAGATGAATGGAAGGGACTCGAGCACAGATCCCTCAGTGTCTGGGCCGGGATTATCCTGCACACCCACCTGTCACCGTGCGTGTGCCTGGCGAGGGCCACTGTGGCCAGCCTGTCCTGTCCCCAAGCCAGGGAGGGCCGGCCCCGGGATGAGCAGCTGTCTGCAGTCTCCACCCTTGGTCTCCTTGGCCCTGGCTCTCCTGGGGCTTCTGTGAGCACCGAGGCCCCTTCCATCTGGAAATTCCCCAGGGAGCACCGTTTCCGCAGCCTGGGAATGGGCCCAGGTCTGCGGGCCTTGCAGGGAGGGAGGGAGGTCCGTCCTGGAGCCAGGTCCCTGTCGGCCTGTAGCCTGGCTGGCCCCGGGTTCCTGGTGCTTCTCCAGGTGACCCCAGGGTCAAGGAGGCTTGGCCTGGTTGGCTGAGGATAAGCCCAGGTCCCATGGACGGGTTCATGGCGTCCCCCGCCCTGCTTGCCGCCCACCCTCCCTGGTCTCTCGTCCTCCTGCAGACTCCACTCTGTGCTCGTCCGCAGGATGAAGCCGACACACACCGTCGTTAACTGTTGGTTCTGCAACCAAGACACGGTGGTGCCCTACGGGAACCGCAACTGCTGGGACTGCCCCCACTGTGAGCAGTACAACGGCTTCCAGGAGGTGTGCCCCCGCCCGCCCCGGCCACCATCCAGGGCCCCTCCGAGGACCAGCGCACAGGCTCAGGGAGCCAGGGTGACGTGGGCAGAGTCACGGCACTGACATAGGCGGGTTTATGTTCAGACCCAGGCCTTTTCAGACTCTGCGTCTCGCCTGAGCTGGGGTTCCCCGTGAAGTTCTTTGAAAGAAGAGCTTCTGTGTTGCATGTAAAGAGAGGGAGTGTTGATCCACCTTGGGGGAGTATCTGCATGTGGGGCCTCTGTCCGTCGCCCGGCCTGAGCGGGGGCAGGAGGCTCCTGCCCGTGGGGAGGCCTCCCCCTGACTCAGGTCCTCCTCCCTCAGAATGGTGACTACAACAAGCCGATCCCCGCACAGTACCTGGAGCATCTCAACCACGTGGTGAGCGGCTCGCCTGGCCCCCGCGCCCCCGCCCCCCCGCAGTGGGTGAGCAGCCAGGTGCTGCTGTGCCGGAGGTGCAGCCACCACCAGACCACCAAGGTCAAGCAGCTGGCCGCCTTCTCACCACGTGACGAGGTGAGTGGGGGGGGTGCTGGAGGCAGTAGAGCCGCTGAGGGGCGCCCCCTCCTCACCCGGAGCCCTGTGCTGGCCTGCATTCCAGGTGTGTGATCTCAGCCAGGCGCTTCTCACACTTCCTGTCTCGTTGTCACTGCTGTGGGGGCCCCAGGCCTAGGCGTACCTGCCAGTCCAGAGGGATTTGTCCCTGGGCAAGGGGAGGCAGGGTCCTTGGGCTCCAGTTCGGGGCCCTGTTGGGTCCATCCTGTCTGTGTCCCTCTGAGTCCGTCTAGCCCACCGCCTGGTGGGCAGCTGGCTCGTGGAGGGCGAGGGGAGGCGGGTACTGCCCAGAGGCTGAATGTCAGCCCTTTGCCTCCTGGGTCCACATGGAGGCCAGCAGCCTTGTCGTCTAGCCCATCTCTCCTCTCCTAGTCTGGGGGTTCTGTGACGTCAAGAGACAATGCTTGCTGAAGCCCAGAGACCCTGACTTTCCCCAAGGCCCAGTCTGGGAGGGAGGTGGGGAGGGAGAAAATAGAGGTGAGCTGGGGCTGGGCGGAGAAAGCTGGGAAGGCTGCCAAGAGGAGGGCAGGCACGTGTGACGGGGCATCCAGGGCAGGTTTCTGGCACGTTTGCTCCTAGCAAGAAACCAAACCAGGACCCTCCTGCCCCTGCAGACTGAGATGTCTGGCTCCCCTGCAAACAGGGAGGGGTGTGCTGCATCTCATGGGGAAGGAAGGGTGGGCCTCGCGTTTCCTGGGCTGTTCCTGAAGTGCAGAGGCCCTTCAGTTCCTGCCGAGGCCCTGACCCGGCCAGGGGCTTTCTCGTGTTTCCTGGGCCGCTGGGCTTCAGTGAGGAGGCAGGTCTACCTCCAGGTGGCCCATCTGTCCAAGCCCAGGTGGTGTCCGGAGTCCGGGAGCAGGGCCTGAGCAAGGCCACATGCCAGGCTCTGGCCTCGAGGTGTGTCCTTGGCAGCCGCAGAGCCAGCTGGAACGTCCCCCAGGGGCCCTGCTGTGTCCAGGGCTGTGGGCGGTCCCTCTTCCCAGGCCATTGGTCCTGTCGAGCCCCCGAGGAAGCAGGCGCAGAACAGGGATGACTTGCACACGGTCGCCCCCGGGGCCCTGAGCCTGTGCCCCCTCCACAGGGCAGGTACGATGAGGAGATCGAGGTGTACCGGCACCACCTGGAGCAGATGTACAAGCTGTGCCGGCCGTGCCAGGCGGCCGTGGAGCACTACATCAAGCACCAGAACCGCCAGCTCCGCGCCCTGCTGCTCAGCCACCAGTTCAAGCGCCGGGAGGCAGACCAGACCTACATGCAGGTGCGAGGGGCCTCCCAGCCCCCGAGTCTGTGCCGGAGACCCCTTCCCAGAGGGCGGGCCAGTGACTGGGGGCAGCTCTTCAGAGCCAGGCCCTTCCCCTGGGGCAGCCACCTTCCTGTAGGGCCGCCTCCCAACCTGTGCCCCAACCCAGAGTAGAGTTGGGGGGTCCCAAGGAGAATGTGTGTCATTTGCATGCGTGGCCAGGATTTCTGGGCTGCCCTCCAGAGCCTGGGCACCTCCCAGCACCTCTGGGGATTCCTCTAGCACCTTTGTAGTGGGTGCTCTCCGAGGTACCCTGGAAACTAGGCAGGGAGGTTGAGTCTCAGGGAGAGGGCCTAGTGTGCAGCATCCCTGGGGTTTGAACCTTGGACCAGCTGGCTAAAACCATCATTAGTTTCTGTCACTGTGCTCAGGTGCTAGAGTGTCCTGGCATAAAAAAATGTGATATAGGAGCAGATGGATTTAGAAGTAGAAACCATTCTCCCCAAGCCCAGGGTCCCCAGAGGTGCCTAGCTGGTGGTGGCCGTCTGGCCAACCAGCTGGTGTGAGATTTCCGGTCTGCAGCCAGGCCCCTGACCACTGGCCTGCACACCTGTTTGCACAGAGAGCTGTGCTGACCCTTGCTTTCCTCCCCTCCGCTGTTTTTCAGACTGAACAACTTGCTGTTTTTTCTTTCTTTTTAACTTTGTATTTTATGTTGGAGCATAGCCAATTAACAACATAGTGATAGTTTCAGAGGAACAGTTATGGGCCTAAGTTACCAAAGTTAATAACGGGTATTTTCTAACTTTGACCAGAGTTGTGTGTGTATTCATTAAAATTCTAGTTTAAACCACACAGTAGGAGTTTCTTATGATAACTTGAAAATGATTGGGAAATGTGTTTGAAAGAAGAGGTCACCATCGGATCAGAAGGATTACTGTAGAGAATGTGGCAGCACAGTCCTGCCGCCCACAGTAGCTCGCAGTGGAGTGAAGGCCCAGAAACGAGACAGGTTAATGGGACCCAGGGGTGAGCCAGAAACGAAGCCAAGAGTGCGTGAGAATTTAGGGCACCTCTGATCACTGGTGGTTCTTCTGTGAGTGCTGGGGGCCCCTGGCCAGACCCCCGTGCACAGAGCGGGCACCCAGAGGGCTGTTGGTGGCTCTGGCCCCTTCGCTGACCTGCCTCTCCCTCTCTCAGAGCTTCTGCGCGTCTGCGGTGAAGGCCCCAGCGCAGGTCATTGTGCTCCGGGCCCTCGCCTTCCTGGCCTGTGCCTTCCTGCTGACCACTGCGCTTTACGGCACCAGCAACCCCTTTGCCCCGGGAGCCCCGCTGCCCCCGACCCTGCCACCTGGTAGTAATGGCTCGGCCCCACCAGACAACGGAACAGCCACCGGGGCTGAGGGCTGGCGGCAGCTGCTGGGCCTGCTGCCCGAGCACGTGGCCGAGAAGCTGCGTGAGGCCTGGGCCTTCGGGCAGAGCCACCAGATGGGCGTCGTGGCACTGGGTCTGCTCACCTGCCTGCTGGCCATGCTGCTGGCCGGCCGCCTCAGGTGCGTGAGGGGCAGGGACGCAGTGGGAGGAAGCTCAGCGGAGGCAGGGGCCCTGGGGGCCACACTTCGTCCTCTCCCCACCCCAGGCTCCTCACCTCAGTTGGGCAATGGTGACCTAGCTCACAGGGTGTAATGCTTGCCTGTGCAGATGCAGACCCTGTACCGAACGGCATCCCCTCCCTCTCACCGCAGCTCTGAGGGAGGTTTCCTTGCCCCATTGTACAGACTAGAACACCGAGGCTCAGAAACACTGACTCAGAGCCAGGGGGTGAGGAAGTGTTGGAAGCGGCATTCAGAGCCCCACGCTCTGCTCAGGCCCTCAATGCTCTCCTCTGAGCAGGGCCGGGGTGAATGGCGGAGGCAGGAGGTGGGGGCCAGGAGGGGCCTCACCCCCATCATGGGCCCTCACTCCCACTCTCCCCACAGGCTCCGGAGGATCGACGCCTTCTCCACCGGCCTGTGGGCCCTGCTGCTGGGGCTGCACCTGGCTGAGCAGTACCTGCAGGCCGCCTCACCCAGCTGGCTGGACACGCTCAAGTTCAGCACCACGTCCCTGTGCTGCCTGGTGGGCTTCACGGCAGCCGTGGCCACAAGGAAGGCGACAGGCCCACGGAGGTTCCGGCCCCGAAGGTCAGAGAAGCAGCAGTGACTGCGGGGGGAGGACAGACGGACCAACAGGCCCCGGGCTTTGCCCGCAGCCCGGACAGGGCACCTCTGTCTTGCTTCTTTCTTACCTGCCTCACTCCCTCTCCACCCCCCACCCCCCACCTTAGGGTCCTGGCCCAGCCCCTCCACTTCCCCTAGGAGTCAGGCCCCCCATTCCTTTCTGGCTCCACCAAGCCACCCCCCACCCAGCACCCCCAAGTGCTTTCTAGCTGGTCACCACTGCCGCCACCTTTCTGGCCAAAGACCCCACCGCCACTGCTCTGAGACCAGAACAGGGCAGCACCCATACTGCCTGCCTCTGCCCCGTGGCTTCCACCGGCAGCTCAGGCACCCCCAACACTGGCCATGGCCCCTTTCCTGGCGATGACACCATCGGAAGAGGGGTACGGGCCTGCTCTCTGCTTCTTCTCTCACCTTGCCCCGTCTCTGAGCCCCCAACATGGGCTGGCGATGGTGGCTACAGGCTGGGCCCTCGCCGCATGGCCTGGCCACTCGGGCTGCTAGGTGTAGGCAGGTGCTGCTGAGTCAGGGCCAAGCAGAGCCCCCTACCTCGTCCCACCCTCATTTCTCTGGTCTGTCTTTTTGGTCCTACCTGTTGTCCAGACAGCCCCCCCAGAGCTCATGAAACCAGGAGGAGGCAGGGCTGACCCCTTGGGTTCCCTGCTCTGAGAGCCCGTTATCCCTCAGCCTCCTTCCCCAGGGATGGAGAATGCAGTTCTCAGACCCAGACTGGCCTTGACCATGAGTTTGGGGCGAGGCCCGTGTGGAGGTGGAGGGTAGAAAATCATGCTGCTCCCCGTGGCCAGCAGGTTTCTCCTAATAGCCAGGCCATGGTGGGAGATCGCCCAGGATGGTGGGGGGAGAGGGCTACACGTTCTTTACTTCCCTATCTTTTCAGCACCGCTGTGAGCCAGACAGTGTAACTGGGGCACACACACTTTGCCCACTCTCCTGGGAAGCCCCTGGCTCTGCCCTGGAAAGGCAGGAACCCAACCCTTACAGCCCAGCCCTCCACTCGCTCCCTGCAGGGCTGGGGTTCAGGCTTCCCGGGCCAAGGTGGCTCTGATTGGCAGGTAGCGGGGCCCTGCCCCCCTCCCTCCGTGCCAGGATGTCCCCAGTTTCCTCCCCAAACCCCACCTCCATTATTATGCCCAGAAAAAGTTCCAGCTGCCCAAAGTTAGCACTGGGTAAGGGGCCCAAGGGACACGCAGGCCCGTGACACTGGGTCCTTGTCCCTTGTCTCTCTTTGGCTTGTCACCACTTTCCTCCTGGCCTCTGGAGCCCCATGGGGAGGCTCCTGCTTTCCACCTCCCCGTGGGGCAGCTGCAGAGTCCACAGGGCCTTGGCCTGCCAGACCCCACCACCCCTTCCTGTGCGCCATCTGTACAATGAGAGCTGGACCCCTCCAGGGCCCTGGGGTGCTGGCATGGGAGTGGACGTGCTCTGGAGGCTGTTCTCAGCCTGGGGGCTGCCTTCCAGGGCCGTGGCAGAGGGTAGAGCAAGGCTGCGCACCCCTGCAGGGCCTCGTGTCCTACTCTAATCGTGGTAAGCACGAACCCCGCTCCAGGTATGGACCTGGGGAACTGCACGTGCCAGCCACATGTGCGAGGGTGACACTCGGAAAAGGGCTGTCACCTCACTGAGCCTACAGGGTGAGTGAAGAGTGCCCAGCTCAGGCCCGATCCCCACCATCCTTCCGTTCTCGGGGTCCTGAGAAGCCAGCCCACCCACCCACCTGTGTATTGGGTGGCACTGCACCCTGATACATGGGCGGAGAGCTGGGTGAGTCAGGAGCTGGGCCCAGCTTGCCCTGGGTGGAGGGTGAGGTGGAAGAGCACTGACAAGGTGGAGGAGTGGGGTGGCCGGCCTGTCCCTCGCCTCTGTGAGCCAGTCTCCCGGAGAGGGGCAGTGGGAGCCAGGCGGGGAACCCGTGTCTGTTGGCTGTGTGTCCCCTGGTTTCTGGAATCCCCTGTTCTCAAGGAAACTGGCAGCATGGTGCTAATTACCGCTTTTCTTGGCATTGAGTAGAAGCAGGACATCTGTGTGTACGCGTGTATTTAAGTTAAATTATTTATAATAACCGTAACCAGCTCACGCTGGCCAGGAGCCTGCTGAGCAGACATCTCTCCTGCCCTCTAGTGGGCGGGGACGGAAAGACACCCACGTGTCGCGAGATGGACCTCATCGAAGGAAGGCTTCCTGGCATTTTTAGTTTGTGTGATTTTTAAAACCACGCATCTATCCCTTCAAATTCCATTATGTGGAGCATATTTCAGCACCTTCCGACATTACTGGCGACAGCTGAGGAAGTGCGGGCACCACTGGGACCATGGCTCATTCCCTGGGAGTGTATTGGCCTCCTCTCCCCTCCACTGGGGACCACCTCCAGACCCTGCAGAATGAGGGGTGGGGGCGTGGGACCGTCTTCTCCCCCGACCCCAGGCCAAGTAGGCTCCCTCATAATGCTTACCCAGGAGCCCCGGGAGAGGCCAGTGTCCCCTCTGCCTGTGACTGTCACCGAGTCCCGTCCTTTCTGTTGTGTAGACGTGGATGACTGTCTAGTGACCCTGTAATTGCTGTAACCACAACTCCTGGCCTTAGATGTAGTGTGTTTGATGCTGTATTTTCAATAAATGCCTCCGGGGCCCTGCTCTGACCGGGGGGCATCAGGCACCACGTCTTTTCTGTTTTTTCTTTCTCGTTCCTTCAGAGGCTTTTTTGCCAGGGGCGGGGGCTTCGAGGGACGGGAGCGCCCACCAGAGTCAAGATTGGGAGCTGGCAACATGGGCCCCGAGCAGCTCAGGGCCCACCATCCTCGGGTGGCGCGTTTATTTCCTTGTCTCCCTAAGCTGCTCCTTAAGTGTCGTCCTCTCTCTCCTGCTCCCGGCCTGGGCCAGGATGGGGTTGGAGAACAAGAGGCCCCCCTCAGTGTCAGATGGGGTGCAGTGCAGCCAGCAGCCCGCCACTTCCCCAGACCCCCTCCATCATGGCGGGCACACAGGATTGGGTTCCGGGGCCGGACGCCTCTCTGAGATGTGGTTTGAGGGCGCAGGTGGTCTCTGGGTGGGGGGCTGTTAAGAGGAAGCATCGGTCTGAGTGCAGCGCTCTGGAGCCTGGCGGAGGTGGGGCTCCTTTGACAGGCTCCCGAGGACTGTCTTCTGTGGAGCCAGGACAAGGGCTCATGCCTGACACTTCACACGATCTGCTAGCTGAGTGATGCCATCACATGTCCCAACAAGAGGGTCAGACTGAAGAACCGTCCCCTCCTCCCCCCCAACCCCTCAGTGCCACGTTGCTCACTTGCATCAGAGATTGGGAGAGCACCTGTGCCAGATGGGCAGCCCCGGGTGTGAGCAGGACCTGGGAGGGAGGAGCTGGTCAGGCCCTGCTGGCCACCTCCAAGACCCATGGCCTGACTGGGCTTTAGCTTGCCAATTACTTGCAGTGTACTTTGGCCAGTGCCTGGCCTGGCCCAGCCCATGGGCTGCCCAGTGAGGTAGCACAGGAAGCCCAGGGCAGGCAGACATGCTGCCGCCCCCGGAAAGGCTCAGGCGTGTGTGTGTGTGTGTGTGTGTGTGTGTGTGTGTGTGTGTGTGTGGTCATCTCCCCCTCCCCCCTGCCCCACCCCCCACTATGGCCCACACACCCTGCCCTCAGGCTGCCGCTGCACACAACAGCCAGGGGTCTTGGGGGTATAGGTGCAGGGGACTGGAGCAAGTTAGCCAAGGGTCCCAGTGCACCCACGCTGCCCCTCGGTGCCGAGCATCCCCCCCCACCTCCGACCACTCCCCAAGGTCGTCACTGTCCTGCTGCATGGCATCATAGTTCTAAAATGACAGTACCAACCTGTGTCTTGTGTTTAGAGTCAGAACCTTCCCCAGGCATTTTGAGGGAAAGGAGGTAGGGGTCACTCTGGGCAGAACGGGTCCTTGGGTGGAATGTAGGTGCATCCAGCCTGGGGCCAGCCAGCCAGGTGCCCAGAGTCCTTTATAGATTTGCTTGATAGGTTCCACAGCCTTGATTTCCCCATGTCCCGCAAACACTGGGCCCACCTTTGGTTCCAAAGTCCAGGTGGCCTCCTGGCACTTAGAAAGGCAATAAAAAGGTCACGTGATTCTCCGGGCCAGCATCAGCTGACCCACCCTCTTAGAAGTTATTTAAAATGAGGGGAAGGGGAGAAAACCAGGGAGATCAGTAGACTGAAGCTTGGCCAGCAGCACCCCAGGTGTGCAGCTGGGGTGGGCGCCTTAGCCAGCCCCCGGCTCTGCTGCAGGGCCTGAGCCAACCTGCCCGTCCGTCGGCACATTGTCCTTGGGCTCAGTTGTCCCTTGGGACTGAGGTAAGGCTGGACCTCTGCAGCTCCGTCCACACGGCGGACTAATCCCTTATTAACTGCCTCTGCCCCCTCCCCCTCTGTAATCAGTTGCCTTAATCAGAAGCATGGTTGACATTCTGGCTTGGGGCCACTGGGTCGTGTGGTGTGATCTGTACCGCGCTCAAGTTAAAGAGACACTGTCACCTTCCGACTGCGGACAGCCTCGCGATCGCTCACGGCTCTTTCTAAGTGTCCTGCCAGAGCCTCTTCCCGGAGATCCCCAAGCCTGGCTGCCTCCCCCTCTGCTCTGCCAGGGGCTTTAGCGGAGTGTCTGGTGTCTGAGACGAGAGAGCAGCAGCAGTGGGACTCCCAGGGTCCGGCCCAGGGGAGTAGGGGCTCCCCGAGCTCGGCCACTGCGAGGAGGCTCTGGGCACCAAGCAGGAAGCGGCCCAGTTGAGCGCCCAGCGCAGGACTGGGCGTTTCTGCTTCGAGGTGAAGGGTTGGCGTGAGGTTGGCGAGGGCGACAGTGTCACTTTAATACCGAGACTCGTAGTAGACCTAGTTTGCTGTGAGGCTGAGGGGGATCGGAGGGGGCATGCAGGGAGGGGTGGGTCACGCCAGCACCTCCCAGCCACTCGCTCCTAATGGCGTGAATGTGGTCGGACCGCTTTTCTGCTGCAACTAACACACGCCTCCTCTGGGACCCCAACTCGGGCCCCACCTTGCACCGTGGGGGAAGGGAGGGGCCAACCAAGGTGGAGGCCCTGCTCCAGAGCCCCCCGGGGCTGACCTGCTCCTCTCTCCCACGCCCCCCCGGGCTCTCTCATAGGTGCTTCCCAGGAGACTCCGTCGGCCTCTTCCCTACTGGCCCCAGCCTGACCGGCCCCAGCCTGACCGCCCCCTGCCCAAGCCTGAGCATCACGGGCCCCTCGCCGTCTTTGTTCATCCCCTCCCCGCCGGGCTTCCTGCCGATCACCAACCAACAGCTGCTCCGGTCCCCCCGCCGGGCCTCGCCCTCCTCGTTGCCTGGCCGCCTCAGCCGGGCCCTCTCGCTGGGAACCATCCCCTCTCTGACACGAACAGGTAAGTGGCACTAAAAGGCATTGGTGGGCAGTGCGGGGCTCGGGGCACCTAGCTGAGCTCGAGGTGGGGGTGGTGGTCCTACTGTAGAGTTGGTGGAACTGGGTTCAAACCCTGGTGTGTCTACTCAGTAACTGCCTGAGCCGAGGGGCTTAACCATTCTGAGCCTCAGTTTCCCACAAAAAGCAAATGAGGCCAGTTGTGGAACCGACCCCGTGTGAGGGGTAAGCCAGGTGACGGATTTAAAGCGCTTAGGTGTCACAGCTCTTACTATTACTGCTGTTTTGTGATCCTGTGTATGTGTGTGCTCTGTCACATCTGACTCTTTTGTGACCCCGTAGACTGTAACCTGCCAGATTTTTCTGTCCATGGAATTTTTCAGGCAGGAATATTGTACTGGGTTGCCACTTCCTCCTCCCGGGGATCTTCCCCATCCAGGAATAGAACCCAGGGTCTCCTGCGTCTCCTGCAATTTGCAGACAAATTGTTTACCACTGAGCCACCTGGGAAGCCCCTGAGACCCTGGGGGCTGGAAAATTTGCCCCCCAGCCTCTGTGGTCCAGTGCCCAGGGATTTGGTTCAAGCCTGTCGTGTTCATGGAGCCCTGGTGGGACCAGTATGTGGTCCCCACCGAAAGAAGCTTTGTCTCATCCCTCTTCGCCAGCAGGATCTTTCCAGGGGCCCTGCTGGGTCTTCTTTAATGACCCTCATTTAGGGAGGCTGCCTGGTGCCCACGGGGTTTGCTTTATCCTATGGGGGATGACCTGACAGGCAGGGCGGTGTGGCAGGATCCAGCTTCCAGGAACGTGGGCAGCATCTTGGTTAAGCTGGGCTTTCGGACATGTAGTGTCTCTCTGAAGCCCTTCAGCAGTTCCCCAACGTGGGGGCTCCCCCTGCCCAGCCCGACATCCCCTGGGCCTGTTCTTCCCATAACTTGTCCAGCAGCTGCAGCTGCCAAGACCTGGGGTTTGAGCCCAGGCGTCTTCTCACCCTGTGTGCAGTCCAGCGTCCTCCTAGGTAGCGGGTGGGTCACCCTGCTGGACACACCGTGAGCCAAGCGGTGGGTAGTGCTTGAGGCCTGCAGGGTGGGATTGACGGGGTCAGAGTGAGCCGTGAGTAGTTCTGAGATCTGGACTCCAGGCATTTCCATGTCACCTGACATGAGCCATGTTGCTGGGAGAAGGGCTTCATCTGGTAATGGTTATTCAGCAGAGTTCCCTGAGCAGGTGAGTCGCAGCTCAGGCCCTGCTCAGACCTGGGGCTGATGGATGGGGCCCTGGGGGCCCTCTGTGAACAGTCCCTGGAGCTGGGACAGAGGGGAGTGGAGTGGACAGGAAGACCCTGGACCTGGGAACCTGGGGACCCAGCCTCTGGGCCCATCCGCAGACGGTGTTCTCTGCAGAGCCTCCAGGGTCAGGGCAGGGACCCACGCTCTGGAGCCGCTGCTGGACGGCACGGGTCTGGCCCCTGCCTGCTGTGTCCACAGGCTGTCTCTTTGCTGCCGTGGGAGGCCTGAGGTGAGGGCTCAGGAGGCCTCCTGCCCCAAGGGCCCAGGGCGGTGCTGTGGGACACAGGTTGGTCTCAGAATGACGTGTGAGGGCTGGGAACCAGTCACCATCGCTGGGGCCAGCCCTTGGCTCAGATGTCAGGCGGCCTGGCAGCCTAGGATCCATCTTGCCCACCTCTGCCTGCCTCTGCAGCTCCTGCTGCAGGCCTCACCCCGGCTCCCTGCAGCTCACGCCAGGCGGGAAGGCCCCTCCCCTGCACCCGCCAGGTTAGTGGAGGAGGCGGGACTCAAGATGGCTGGAGAAAAGGGCACAGGGCAGGCGCCAGGCCCAGCCTCCCGTGTGGCCTGCGTGGGTTCCAGTTTCCTTATTTGCGAAGCGGGGACCTGCCCTTGAGGACACAGGATGTGGGGTGACGCAGAGGAGCCATGCCTCGGGGAGGGGGTTGGAGATGGGCCATCTCCCCAGGGACCTGTGTTGCCTTCCTGTCTGCAGACTCAGGGTACCTGTTCAGCGGGAGCCGCCCTCCGTCTCAGGTGTCCCGACCCGGGGAGGCCTCAGTTTCAGGTAAGAAGGACCGAGCACCAAGGGGAGTGATGGGAAGGTGGCTCAGGCGGGCAGTGTGCAAGCCGGGGTTTCCAGAGCACGTGTGCAGGGCGGGGCGGCGGACAGGCCCCTGGAGGGGATTCTGTTCAAATCCCAGCCCCCGTCCTCCCAGCCGTGCAGTCCTGGGCAAGTGCCTGACACCCCGTGCCTCATTTTTCTCTTCTGTGAAATGGGCACCAGTTTCTGGGACTAGCTATGGTGCCATCGTCCTTACAGTGGTGACACGTGGAGATGGCACTTGGAAATGAGCAGGGCCCAGGTTAGCTGAGCCTGGGTCTCCAGGGTTTCTTTCTCCCCAGGCCTTGTTCTCAGCTGAGGGAGGTAGCAGAGATTTGGACAGAAATTGGAGAGAGGCAGAAGGGGCATCGCTGAGGCTCTGCGATCCTTTTTCCCTCCCTGGGTGCCTCCTCCCACAGTTCCCAGCAGGCCCCCCTGTGCCCAGCAGTCTAGGCCCAGCCTTGCCTTTCTCGCTCAGTTGGTAGACGAGAAAGCAACAGATCAGAATAGGCGCTCCTGTAAGCAGAGCGAGCACTCACAATGTTGTCATCTCTGCCTTCCTCCCACCTCCAGATTACTTCTCTCTGCTGTCAGGCAGCTGCCCCTCCTCCCCGGTCCCTTCCCCGGCGCCCTCTGTGGCCGGCTCGGTGGCCTCCAGTGCCGGCTCCCTGCGCCACCGCCGGCCCCTCATCAGCCCGGCCCGGCTCAACCTGAAGGGGCAGAAGCTGCTGCTGTTCCCGTCGCCCCCTGGGGACACCCCACATACCCCCAGCAGCTCTGACGAACACTCGCCCCACAACGGCAGCCTCTACACCGTCGAGTCATCCCCAGCCCCACAGAAGCAGCCCACGTGGGACACAAAGCACATGGCGGGTACGGCCCTCTGAACTCACCCTGGAGGTGGGAGAGCCCCGCAGGCCATGGGAGGCCTCCAGTCAGTGTGCAGTGGTGGGGACACCATCAAGAGGTTGCTCAGGGCCTGTCCTGGCTCTTACCTGACTGTGGCTGCTCTCCCAAGTCCAGACACCCTCCGGCCTGGCTTCTGGTGACCTTGAACCCTTCAGGACCTTGCCCTTAGTTGGCTGCTTTTATTTCCTTCTTTTGCAGTTGACTTGGAGGATCCTCTGTCCCGTGCATCAGGCTGCAGATGTTTTTTATTTTGTTCAAATGCTATTTTTCTACAAAGCATTCTAGAACGTTTTAACTTAGGCCTCAACATTTAACATCTAGACGTTTCCCATGAACCTGTGGATTTCCTGTGTCTGTCATGACATCAGAAGATCTGGCCATACCAGGCTGGATAGGTAGAAGGGCAGGCTGAGGTCCCTCGCCCCAGCCTCTGCCCCTCCACAGCCCTGCTTGTGGCATCGTCTTCCACACCTAGTGGCATTTGAGTTTGCAGCTCCTGACCCAAAGCCAGCTCCCTTCCCGGCAGCTACGCAGACAGGACCTGAATGAGGAGCTGGCCACCCACTGTCCAGGGCAGGCCAAGCAAGTTGGGACCAGCAAAGCTGATGGCCACCGGCCGCATTCATGGACCATCCTGGGATTGGAGGTGGAGCTGCCCACATCTGTCCCTGGGGGTATGCCCTGAGCTCCCACTGAAACGCCCCTTCTCCCTGCAGACACGAAGTCAGTGCCGGAAGGGGGCAGCAGCTGCAGCAGCCGCTCCATCAAGAAAGAGGACGACTCATCCCAGTCCTCCTGTGTGGTGGACACCACCACCCGAGGGTGCGCCGAGGAGCCCACCAGTTGGCGAGGTCTGCGCCCTGTGGAGTGTGCAGGAAGAGGGCAGGGCCATGGGTCTGCAGCCACTGTCCCCTCCTGTCTGTCAGAGAACAGCCCCTCAAGGGCCCTTGAGTGGCAGAGGGTGGTTTGATGCCCCTCGCACCTGCTGTGCCCCCCATGGCTCAGTTACGAAGGGTCTGCACCTGCGCTGTCACAGGGGCCTCTGGCCTCAGGTGGCTGCTTAAGTCTAACAGTTACGGTGTAATCAGAGTAAGAATCTGACTGCCCAGCTGTACCAGCCACATAGCAGGTGTCCCAAGGCCACGTGTGGCCCGCAGCTGCTCAGGAGGACAGCGGGTACAGAACACTGTCACCGTTCCATAAACTTCCCCGGGGGGGTGTTGGCCTGCGCACGCTGGCGGCCAGTGCGGAGGCTGCAGGCCGTGCTGGGCAGCATTTTGCCTGGGTTCAAATCCAGGCTTCTCAGCTTGCGAGCTCGGGGTGGGCTGTGAGCCTGAATCGGGGTTCTGGGTAAAGCCCAGTGATCAGGTCCTGACACTCCCCCGGGGCATGTGGAAGCCTTGTGTATTGAGCAAGGATTTTCCTGAAACAATCATTTTGGGGTGACCGGAAATGGGGGCTGCCCCCAGATCATGTGGAGTCTGGGACATGACCCAGCAGCATCAACTTGGGGTGGGGGGGCCGAGTCAGCAGCTTATTACCTTGAGGCCTGGGCAGGGGCCTCCTCCTGTCCTGACTGTAAAGCTGGTGTCCCCATGGCAAGGTACAGGTGTTACTGCCCTAGCCAGGTACCTGCCTGGTGGAGCAGGGTCAGGAAGGGAGGCACCTTCAGGGAGTCAGGACTTGGGAATTCCCCTGCAGTCCAGTGGTTAGGACTCTGCGCTCTCATTACCAAGGGCCAGGTTCCTGGTCAGGGAAGATCCCACAAGCTGCAGGGTGCAAAAAAAAAAAAAAAAGTGAAGACTTAGAATGACAGCAGATTCCTGGGGTCTTTTCAGATAGGAAGGTTTCTTGGGGGTGGGGCCTTAGCCCAGGGGAGCCCACCCCTTTGGGGGCGGGGCCTCAACCCCGCAGCGCTCAGCTCACTGGTCTCGGTTTTTCTCTTGGAAGGTCGTTTTGGCCCCTCCGTGATCCGGGGCCTCCTCGCCGTGAGCTTGACCGCCAACGCACTCTTCACCTCGGCCTACCTGTACCAGAGCCTGCGCTGACCCGTGGTCCGCAGCCTCCTGGCACCCGGAGAACCTCGGAGGGTGCGCCCAGGTGCATGCCGCTTCCACCACTGCCGGCCTTGGCCCTTCCAGAGGGCCCGCCGCCTCCGCCCTCTTCTCCAGGGCCCTTGACCTCGCCTCCGAAGAGAGTCCTGTCCCCCGCCGCCTTCCCCCACCTAAAAGACTGCAAGCCTGGGCGTGGTCTCGGGGGCTCACTTCTCCCCGCCCTCTTCCTTGGCTGGTATCAGTTGTGCGTTTGGTGCTGACACTCTGATCTCCAAGCCAGAGATCCCGGAGGGGCTGCGTGACTCTGGGGTCCCCTCCCTACCGTCCAGCCCTGCCTGGCAGAAATGCCACTACTACTGTGAGGGGAGCAGGAGCTGGGCTGCCCCCCACCCCCGCGTCCCCTGGTTGTGATCACCTCTTTGTACTGTACTCCCTGACCTGGTCAGGTGGAAGGTAAAGCCCCCGTGGACACCCACATGAGGACCAGCGCCATCTGCCCTTGTCCTGCACCATGCCGTGGGCTAGGCCTGCCCTCTGGCTCTCCCGGGTGGGCAGTGAGTTTCCTGCCCGGGGCTCCTCAGAGTTCCTGGGTCTCTGGGGCCCAGCTAGACTAGTGTAAGCACCCCTGCAAGCTCTGTTCTCCCTGCTGCACCCCCATTTTATTACCTCTGGTGACCTTCCCAGGCAGCAGCCCGGCCACCCTGAGAACACTACCCAGGGCCACCCCGTCTCCAGGCCCCTCCCTCATGCACTGCCCTCAGGGGCTTTGCTGGGCCCCTCTGCCCGCAGGTCTCTGAGGACCCTGGACCCCTGCCCCCATCCTGCCGTGAATTCGGCTCCCCTAGGCGTCCTGCGGTCGCAGTGGGCTCAGTGTGACTTCTGTCTCCAGGCCACCGTGGCTTGCCTGCTTCCTACCCCAAACCCCTCGGTCCTGCCACTGCCCTTCCAACTGATACTGTGGGTTTGTCCCCCACACAGCGCCCTGACCTTGGGCTGGAGTCCCATCCTGCCCTGGAAAGTCAGGCACAGGGACCCTCACGGTGCTGTGAGGAATGAGAAGACTGCCTGCAGGAGTCAGGATCCCCACGCCACTGCCCCAGGCTCTGGACGCAGGTGTGGGGCGGCGTGCATGCGTGCACACTCCGTGTGTCCGTGCACGTTTGTGCCACTCGGTGAACTCTGAGTCTCCTTAGGGGGAGGGTCGTGAGGGCAGAGGAAGGGTCTTCACTCTGTCATTCAGGGATAAAGTTTAATTTTATTTTTCTACACATTTTTGCCAGGTCAGGCATTCCGCTCCTAAGCAGGATGCCCCCAATCCTCCCTGCCAGGGAGGTTTAGTTTTTTTAAGCTTCGGGTGCTTTTTTAGTAATCTTTTTTTTTTTTTTACCATGTGGGGAAGGAGCTTGCTCTGACTTCCCCCACTCCTGAGAGCTACTGTTTCCTGCCCTGCCCCCCACCCCGGAACACGGGGAATTGGGGGCCAGGGGCCACGCCAGGCCCCTGACTCCAACTGCCAGAGATGGTTCCAACTCGGAGGTGATGCCTCTTGGCCCCCATCTGTACAGTGGGCATGTGTGTCGAGTTTTTTAATTTTACTTTTTGCCTAACCAAACCAAACTCCATTCCCGAATGCCCTTCTTTGGCTCTGAGGAAGCTCCAACCGAGTGCCCAGCCCTCTTTCACCCTGGCCAGCCAGGCCCCTCCTGCCCAGGGCCTGTGGTCCCAGTGCCCCCCAGGGGCAGGGGAGAGGCTGGGCCAGGAGGGGGCTGACTTATGTTTTCTTTCAAATAAAAACACAACCTTATTTTTCTTTACAAAAGCAGAAAAGGAAACCAAAAAAGATACCAACCTTTGAACTACACCCCAGTCTGTCTTGTCTTCATTTGCTTTGCTCATGCGCCAGACAGGGTTATGTGTATGTGTTGGGGGAGGGTGGGTGGAGGCATATCCACTCTATACAGAGCCCAGGGTGAGCGGCCCAGGGCTCCTGGTGTTGAGTGGTGGGTACCAATGGCTGTGTTCCCAGAAGGGCTCAGGGATTTGAACAGGACATCAGCAGAGACATACTTTGCCGACAAAGGTCCATCTAGTCAAAGCTGTGGTCTTTCCAGTATGTAGTCATGTATGGACGTGAGAGTTGGACCATTAGGAAGGCTGAGCACCAAAGGATTGATGCTTTCTAACTGTGGTTGGAAAGAGAAGGCTTGAGACTCCCTTGGACTGTAAGAAGATCAAACCAGCCAATCCTAAAGGAAATCAACCCTGAACATTCATTGGAAGGACTGAAGCTGAACTCCAATACTTTGGCAATTTGATGTGAAGAGCTGACTCTGGGAAAGACCCTGATGCTGGGGAAGATTGAGGGCAGATGTCTGCGGGAGAAGGGGTAGACAAGAGGATGAGATGGCTGGATGGTATCATCGACAATGGACATGAGTTTGAGCAAACAGATGGTAAAGGACAGGGAAGTGTGGTGTGCTGCAGTCCATGGGGTTGCAAAGAGTTGAACACAACTGAGAAACTGAACAACAATCAGCTACCTGGGTGGGCCTGGGCAGGAGGGTGGGCCTGGGCAGGAGGGTGAACTGGAGCAGAGATAGGAGGCCCTGGGTAAGCAGCGAGAGCAGGGGTTCAACCGGCTCTTTGCCCCTCCCAGCCAGTGGCCCCTGATCTGGCCCTGGATCACCCACATGACTGAGACCTTGTTTTCCCCCCAAGCCCACTTAGACTGGCCCAGCCATCCTCCCAGCAAGTGGACTTGGCACCAGCCTCCCCAGGTGTACCAGTGGACCCCCAGCCCACATGCTGGCCCCGTTGGGCCCTGACGTAGCAATGGGAGATGCCCCAGTGAGCTGGGAGCCTGGGTGGGAACCCCAGGGCCTGGCCTCCTGAGTGTCCCAGCACAGGTTCTGAGCCCAGGCTACCCAGTGACCAGAGTCTGCATTTCTGTGGGCTTCAATTTGACTCTGAAGCAGGGCCACCATCCAGGGCTGATCTGGAGATGACTGAAGCACCACACTATGGCAAAGGACTCATTCAGGCCTAGCACCTGTAGGGAGGGTGGTCGGTGGGTCCTTGTCTCCCTGAGGATGGCAGGGCAGGCTGTCTCACCAGCCCTGAGGGCAGATGGGAAGGGATGGGCCCGAGCCACTCGCTCTGACCACGCACAGATCACAGCCGACCGTGTGTGGCAGCAGGGCCAAGCTGCTCCAAGTGTGTGTGCAATGTCACTTCAGTTGTGCCTGACTGTGACCCTAAGGACGTAGCCCTCCAGGCTCCTCTGTCCATAGGACTCTCCAGGCAAGAAGACTGCAGCGGGTTGCCGTGCCCTTCTCCACGGGATCTCCTGCATTGGCAGGCGGGCTCTTTACCACTAGCGCCATCTGGGAAGCCCTGAAGATGGAGCCACAGACACATCCGAGTTCACTGATCTCAGAGGTCTTGTGATGTCCTCTGAGGCTGTGACTTCAGGAGGCCAAAGGGCCCAGTTCTTAGCAGCCCTCTCCTCCAGGGAGCCTGCGAGTGCACGCCCAGGAAGAACCCCAGGCTCCCTCAAAAGTCACACCCGCCCCCCCTGCTCAGAGCTCCCACCCAGCCTTGCGCTGGGACAAGGAGACCCAGCTGAGAGGGCTGTGGGGAGACACCACCCTGGTTTCTGAAAAAGATTTAGATGTATCTATTATCACCTCACTAATGTCATCTTCTGTTGTCTCCTTATGAAAGGGAAATAAGTTTATTGTAGAAAATCTACAAATACAAGTGAGCAAAAAAGAAAATGGCCCATAATCTCACAATTAAAATGTTGGTGTCTACTCTTTTTTTATCTACATACGTATCTTCATATTTTCTTTTATGAAAATGGCATCTTTCTGCCTGCTGCATTCTGTCACTTTATTTCTCACTCTGCACTATCACGGGCCTATTCCGTATCAAGTATGCTTGCTCATCCCTCTTACAGCGTGCCTTCCCGGAGAGCACAAGCAGGCAATCTGATCTTCCCTTACTCCCAAGCATCTAGATTCCTGCTTTTTAGCATCGGGACAGGGGTAAGCATCTTGTGGGAACCTGTGTCTTCTGTACCTAAAGACTGTTCTTAGGATAGGTTTTGGGGTTTGTTCTATCACAGGTTTATCAGGAACCCAGAGCATCTTATATGCATTGCCTGGTTGCATTCTAGAAAGGAGAAGAAGGTGATCTAGGGTTTGGTTTTTTGTCTTGGGAGTTTTTTTCCCTTCAAAAATCCTTGATCCGACTTTAGCTTTGGATACCTGCACCTGGTTCCCAGACAGCTTATGTGGGGGGATAGAAAGATGGTCAGAGGATCCAAGTTCCCTGGTCATGTTGGTAAAGAGATGGTCCCCACCCCAATTCGGCCCCCAGGGAGGACTTGGGGGTGCGTGGAGGGAAAAGGGAGGTGAGCAGGTGCTCAGCACCAAGTCCAGCAGAAAAGCTCAGTTTTCATAGTCTGGGCTGCACATAAGGTCGTATGTCAGAAAAAAGGTGTGCTGATTAGAAAGAAAAATCACCGACAGCATACCAGCCACCTTGCCTGCTAGCTGTGTGACACTTGGACCACTCCATGCAACATAAGTGGAAGAACCTAGTGGACCTCCTGTCCCTCCTGAGGGGCAATCAGAGACAGAAGCCCCCCGACAGAGGATGTTTGGGGGGTCTGGAGTGGCTCCACTGCTGCAAAATGCTTTTTTTGGCGGGGGAGGGGGGCTGCACTGGGTCTTTCTTGTTGTGAGCAGGGGCTATTCTCTAGTTTCAATGTGGGGGCTTCTCATGGTGGTGGTTTCTCTTGCAGAACACAGGCTTTAGAGTGCAGGCTCAGTAGTTGGGGCTTGAAGGCTTAGTTACCTGGAGCCATGGGGAATCTTCCCAGGGATCAAACCCACGTCCCCTGCATTGGCAGTCGGATTCTTAACCACTGGACCACCAGGAAAGTCCTGCAAAAATGCTTTTTGTGGTAGCAGCTCTGAGGGCATTTTGTTACAGAGGGTAAAAGTGGGGGAAGCTGCTCTCAGCCCTCAAAGCATCTGGCAGGTGATAGCGAGTGGGCTAGATCACGGTGAAAGAGGGGCGAGAAACAGGATTCCTGTGCGTCTTCTTCATCCATAACTAGATTTTCACAATAAGCATTGTGGTGTCCCTAGAGTGCACCAGGCTGTGCCAGGCACTGGGGCTACAATGTTGGACAGAACAGAGATGTCCCTGCTCCCCGGGGGCTACATAGAGCAGGAGGGCAGGCTTAAGTAAGCACCCAGTGAGTACACAGTGACCACACCTGAAAGGGCTTCGAAGTCATGGGTCACAGTCCCTTGAGGTTGGAGACAAAACTTTAAGGCAAGATGAGACGGGTCACTGTAAAGTAGGAGTAAGTGCTTATGCAAAGGCCCTAGGGTGGCCTAAGGAATTGGAAAGTTACTGTGACAAAAACCCTGGGATGGAGGGTGTGAGTAGCTCCAGCTGAGCCCAGGAGAGCAGAAGCCACCCACAAAGGATGTCATTTGTCACCCACAAAGGGCACATTAGGAATTTTAGACTTCATCCTAAGAGCAAAGGGAAAGCCAGTGTTGAGCGCAAGCAAGGAAGGGACAGAAGCAAACGAGCATTTTTAAAAGATGGCTTATTGGACTTCCCTGATGGTCCAGTGGCTAAGAATCTGCCTGCCAAAGCAGCGGACATGGGTTCGACCCCATGGTCGGTGAAGACTCCACATGCCACGGGGCAGTTTAGCCCATGAGCCACAACTATGGATGCCCTGGCTCCCTAGAAACCGTGCTCTGCAACAAGAGAAGCCACCACCATTCAAAGCCCTTGCGCCTCAACTACAGAGTAGCCTCCTGCTCTTCACAACTAGACGGGGGAAAAAGCCGAAGCAGCAACAAAGATCCAACACGGCCAAAAATCAATAAGTAAATAAAATTCTAAAAAATAAAAATTGTTCAATTTTTGGAGAACCAAGTAAGATCTGAGCCCAAAATTTATGAGCATAGCAGCATTTCTGTGTTTTGTCTTTTCCTTGACTTCACTGAATTATTCGCTACATAGCTTTGAATAACATCACCAACTCAATGGACATGAACTTGGGCACACTCCTGGAGACAGTGAGGGACAGGGAGGCCCGGCTTGCTGCAGTCTATCAGGTCACAAAGAGTCAGACACAACTTAATGACTGAACAGCAACAGCAACAAGCTTGAATCGAATGCGGCAATTCATAATATATATATAGGGGCTTCACGGCTTGCGGCACCTAAGCCAGAGTCAGCAGCCTGTGCGTCAGGGCGCGCTGCTGTGGCTGCTCGGTGCCTTCTGTAGGAAGAATTTCTTTAAGCAACTTGAGCTCTTCCACTCTAACACCAGTGGACCTTTCCAAGTTCACCCATCTAAATCACACGTCTCAGCATAAATCCACGTAGCATAGCCCTCGCTTGCCCACCAAGTTGCCAAAACATTCCCTGAGAATTGCCAGATGCCACCAGGGGATGTGTGATTGCCTCCTTTCAACTTGCTTAGACATGATGCTGGAAGAATAAGGGGGTTAAAGGAAAACTCGTGGTTTTCTGGGGTTGACTTGATGACTAGATCTAGTCCCAGGCAGCCATCCATCACCAGTTAGGGTCTTTTATGACCTTGAGGCCTGCCTGCAGCTGCTGAAAAGTTTGCTGAGCTGGGATTGTGTCTGGAGATTCAATTTTCTGTTTGCAGAGACATCAACAGCTTATCATGAACTTGCAGCTTCCAAATTCACTGCAGTGGAGCCCAAGGAACATGGATCTCTAGTTTGACCTTAAAAACAGCAAAGTGGGCAGGAGAGTTGGTTCAATATTTCATTTTTATTTGGCCCCTTCACTCCAATCTGCCAAATTACCAACTGCATTAGCTGATGACTTTATAGAAGAGCTGGTATAAATGGCCCCAAGTGACCCCTGTCACAGCCACGCTGTATAGGAAGAGGCCACATCAGCAGGTCTCTTTTTCTGCTTCCGTGCTGAGCAAGCAGTAACCAGCCTAAAGTTCCTTCTCAACACATTTTGTTGACCTTGTATATTTCCCCCACAAAAATCACTAGAACACATGGAATTGCTATGGATTTCCAAAATATTAATCTATTTAAAAATAAAATATAGAGAGTTTTTTCTAGTAGTAATATCAGTTTATTCATTACGAAGACGGTACCAGATGCTAGCAATAGTGGACACTAGATGTAGGGTAAACAGGAATTCTCTGTGCCTTATTTTCTGTAAATCTAAAATTGTTTCAAAGTAAAATGTTTATTTTAAAAAATTTATTTCCAGAACTTGGGGGATCCTTGGTCATTACAATAATACTGCTTAATGGGACGGTTGCTTTAATTATTTTTCTTATGCATTTTCCTCCTAATAAATATCCCTAATCTTCTACTTGATCCCTAACTCATTATTAGAAACACATCAGGGACTTCCCGGGTGGCTTGTGGATAAAAGTCTGCCTGCCAATGCAGGTGACATGAATTCAGTCCCTGGTCTGGGAAAATTCCACATGCCGAAGCAACTAAGCCCAAGCGCCACAATTCCTGAGCCTGGATGCTGCAATTACTGAAGTCTGTGAGCCTAGAGCCTGTGCTCAGCAACAAGAGAAGCCATCACAATGAGAAGCCCACCCACTACAACAAAGACTCAGCACAGCCAAAAACCAGTCGATACATTAATTGAATGAAGAGGTTACTACTGCTGAGACTATGGTTTCTCCCCTTCCTTTCCCTTCAGTTTTACACCAATGCCTCTCATTGGTAGAACTTAGGTTGCAGTGCTGCTGGCAACAGGCTCTGAGAAATGTCTGAGACAAGGGAGAGCTCAGAAGGGTGAGAACAACACTGAGTATCAACAAGTAACATTTGCCACAGTGTCTAAGCCATGTAGTATATGTTCTGAGGTATCCTCAAACAAGGGAGAGGTTAACTATATTTATTTGTTCATTTATCCATTCATTCATTGTGTCTGTTAGATGTCAGAATTTTTGCACCTTTAAATAAGATTAAATATGTAAAAGCCAAAAAAAAAAAAGAAAAGGAAAGAAACCATAAAGAAACACACCAGCTAAATTTTTGTAGTGTCTTGAGCTATCCCACGTTGAAGGTCAGGAATGGTGGCGGTAAGGAGATACCCGCCTCGTCCAAGGTAAGGAGCAGTGGCTGTGCTTTGCTGGAGCAGCCGTGAAGAGATACCCCACGCCCAAGGTAAGAGAAACCCAAGTAAGATGGTAGGTGTTGCAAGAGGTCATCAGAGGGCAGACACACTGAAGCCATACTCACAGAAAACTAGTCAATCTAATCACACTAGGACCACAGCCTTGTCTAACTCAATGAAACCAAGCCATGCCTACAGGGCAACACAAGATGGGCGGGTCATGGTGGAGAGGTCTGACAGAATGTGGTCCACTGGAGAAGGGAATGGCAAGCCACTTCAGTATTCTTGCCTTGAGAACCCCATGAACAGTATGAAAAGGCAAAATGATAGGATACCAAAAGAGGAACTCCCCAGGTCATTAGGTGCCCAATATGCTACTGCAGATCAGTGGAGAAATAACTCCAGAAAGAACGAAGGGATGGAGCCAAAGCAAAAACAATACCCAGTTGTGGATGTGACTGGTGATAGAAGCAAGATCCAATGCTGTAAAGAGCAATACTGCATAGGAACCTGGAATGTCAGGACCATGAATCAAGGCAAATTGGAAGTGGTCAAACAAGAGATGGCAAGGGTGAACGTCGACATTCTAGGAATCAGAGAGCTAAAATGGACTTCATTGGAAAAGACTCTGATGCTGGGAGGGATTGGAGGCAGGAGGAGAAGGGGACGACCGAGGATGAGATGGCTGGATGGCATCACAGACTCAATGGACGTGAGTCTGAGTGAACTCTGGGAGATGGTGATGGACAGGGAGGCCTGGCGTGCTGCGATTCATGGAGTCGCAAAGAGTCGGACACGACTGAGCGACTGAACTGAACTGAACTGAACATTGTATGTGATGGCAAGTTAAAAGCTTTCAACTTGCAACTAATTCAGACTTTAGTTCAAACTGGACCAGAACCTCTTGTTGGAAACAGCAGGAGAGACCACGGGACATATTTTACAGATGAGGAAACTGAGGCACTGCCTCTCCCCATGATGATACACAACATCAGCAGGAATCTCATGCATGCTCTGGATTCCAGATCCTGAACTTGCTGACTTTTAAAATCAGTGGTTTTCAAACTTGTGTGTGCACAGGACTCCTTAAAAGTCTGAACCGTCGATCTGAGGAAGAACCCAGGTATCTGCATTTCTAACAAGCAACAGAAACAGTGCTCACAGTCTGTTGCCAGATGAAGGGACCCTGAAGGTGTTTCCAGGAGGCAGCACCTGCTCCCCACCACCTCCAATCTTCCTTCTGATCCGAGGCTGGCATTTAGAACCCAGTTCCTGATGCAGGGCCCACCAAGATTACCCAAGCAACGCTCACAGGCTGGCTGGAACTCCCTGTCTCACTAACACACAGCTCTAAAATTCCAAGCCTGAATCACTGATTCTCAGCCTTGGCAGGGTACTGGAATCACCTAGTATTATTTAGTCACTAAGTCATGCCCAACTCTTTTGGGACCCCATGGACTGTAGCCCACCCGGCTTCTCTGTCCATGAGATTTCCCAGACAAGAATACTGGAGTGGGTTGCCATTTCCTCCTCCAGGGGATTTTCCCAACCCAGGGATCAAACCCTCATCTCCTGCACTGGCAGGCAGATTCTTTACCACTGAGCCATCCAGGAAGCATGGGGGAACTTTAAAAACCACTGTTGCTGCTTCCCACCCTCAGAGCTCCTGATGAACTAAATGAGCTGGGGAAGGGGGAAAATATGGATGCAGATAAACACAAGAGATCAAACAAAAGCACTTTTTGGCCCAGTGGTTGAGAATCTGCCTTGCAGTGCAGGGGACTTGGGTTTGATCCCTAGTTGGGGAACTAAGACCCCCACACACTGCGGAGCAAGTAAGCCTGAACGCTGGAACTGGAGAGTCTGTGTGCTGCCAACGAAAGATCCCACGTGCCACAACTAAGACCCAATGCAGCCAAAGAAATAAATATTTTTTTTAAAGAATCCGATTCCTTCACCTGTTAGATTCTCAGAGACTGACCTTCATTTCACAGTCCCTATTTGCTCTCTGCAGTTGCTGCAGGACCCAGAACAGGAAACGAACTAAATGTCCATCTACAATGGAATGGGTAAAAAATTACAGTTAAAGTGGACTTTTACACATGTAGACACTGACGCAGAGATGAAACGAGCAGATTTTTTCTATGTGCAACAAAATGGATGAACTCATGGGCTTCCCTGGTGACTCAGTGGCAAAGAGTCCACCTGCCAGTGCAGGAGACATGGGTTCAATCTCTGATCCTGGAAGACCCCACAAACCTCGGAGCAACAAAACCCTTGTGCCACAACTATTGAGCCTGTGTCCTAGAGCCCAGGAACTGCGACCACTGAAGCGCCTGCGCTTTCGAGCCTGTGCTCCACAACAACAGCAGCCCCCACAATGAGAAGCCCCCGCTCACCGCAAGTAGAGAAAGCCCACAAGCAACAAAGACCCAGCACGACCCAAAACTAACTGAATAAATAAAATGATGTTTTAAAAAATGGATGAACTCATAACACAGCACTGAACACATGAATATATAAAAATTTCAAAATCAGGGACTCCTCTAATAGTCCCGTGGTTAAGACTCCACCCTGCCAATGCAGGGGTCTCGGGTTCAGTCACTAGTCCAGGAAACTAAGATCCCACATGCTGGAAGTAGCATCCAAAACATTGAATAAATAAAAAGAAACATTAAAAAATAATTTAAAACAGAGCTTCCCTGGCAGTCCAGTGGTTGAGAGTCCTCCTTAAAATGCAGGGGACACGGGTTTGATCCTGATCCGGGAAGACCCCATGGGCCTCCAAGCCTGTGCGCCACGACTACTGAACCTGAGCTTTAGAGCCTGGGAACTACAGCTACTGAAGCCCTCGCGCCTAGAACCTGTGCTCTGAACAGGAGAAGCCACAGTGATGAGAAGCCCGCACCCCACAACAGGAGGGTAGCCCCTGCTCACTGCAATAAATAAAGCCCACATGCAGCAACAAAGGCCCACCACAACCAAAAAAAATTGTTTTTAAGAATAATAATTAAAAATAAATACATTTGCTAAAACAAAAGTTTAAAATCAGACAATAATCTATAAGGTTAGAATCATAATAGCGGTTGTAAAATCAAGAAGGATCTCATGGGGCCTTCCTGGGAACAGATTCCAGTGTCCCCCTCCTACCTCTTATTTGTACCAAAGTTTTTTTTTTTTTTTAATTGGAGTATAGTTGCTGAATCAGTTATATATATATATATATATATATATATATACACACACACATATATATATATATATATATCTCCCCTCTTTTTTGGATTTCCTTCCCATTCAGGTCACCACAGAGCACGGAGTGTAGTTCCCTGTACTTACAGAGAAAGGAAAGTGAAAGTGAAAACGAAGTCGCTCAGTCGTGTCCGACTCTTTGAGACCCCATAGACTGTAGCCCAGGCTCCTCCATCCATGGGACTCCCTAGGCAAGAATACTGGAGTGGGTTGCCATTGCCTTCTCCAGGTGTACCAAAGTTTTAACCTCTTAGGTCTTCTCTGAGTTTCAAAGAGCAAACATAACCAGAGAAGTGAGAAAATGCAGAAACAAAGGAAAACAGTCAAGCAAGACAAAATACTGTTTAGTCATAAAACAAAGTCAAGAACCTTTAGTTCCTCCTAAAGGACTGTAGATAATATACTGAGCCATATCTTTGAGCTGTTTTGCAGATGCTAAACCCCCCACCAGGTGGAAGAAGTTAACTGCTTGCTGACCAACAGTACCTAGACCCCAGACCAGCTGGAGCCTGAAGGTTGATGATGCTGACTCCTGAAATACCACCCAGTTGCCTCACCTCCCAACCAATCAGAAGACTGTCCACAAGCTGATCAGGCACCCTGAGACCTTCTCCCTTACCTTGCCTTTAAAAATTCTTCCCCAGGGGCTTCCCTGGTGATCCAGTGGTTAAGAATCCACCGTGCAATGTGGGGGACACAGGTTCAATTCCTGGTCAGGGACTGAGGACCCCACACACTGCAAAGCAGCTAAGCCCACATGCCACAAACTACTGAGTCCTTGAATTCTGGAGCCCATGAACCACAACTAGGGAGTCGGTGTGCCGAAACAAAGATCCTGTGTGCTGCAGCTAAGAGCCGATGCAGCCAAAAATACAAGGCGCCTTCCCCGAAAGCCACTGGGGAGTTCAGGTCTTCTGAGCACAAGCTGCGCATTCTCCGTGCTTGGCCCATACTGGGCACCTGCTCTAAACACTGTCCTTTCCTTCACCACAGCCCAGTGTAGGTAGACTGGCTTCCTATGCATTGTTGGGTGAGCACAGCCAAGTCTGATTTGTGTCAGTTAGTCTTTGGGGGGATGGAAAGTGCCTAGAAGGGAACCTGGAGAGATGGTTTTCTAGGCACTTATCGTGTTCTCTGTCCTGAGCTAGATGCAGCTGGTAATGGTTTGTGAAAACTCATCAAGCTGTACACTTAGGATTCGTGTGCCTTCCTGTCTGGGTGATGTTACAGATTGAACTGTACTCCCCTAAAATTCATATGTTGAGCTCTAACCCTCAATGTGACTGTATTTGGAAACAGACTCTTTAAGGTCATTACGATTAAATGAGGTCATCCATCAAAAAATGGGCCAAAGAACTAAACAGACATTTCTCCTAAGAAGACATACAGGTGGCTAACAGACACATGAAAAAATGCTCAACATCACTCATTATCAGAGAAATGCAAACCAAAACCACAATGAGGTACAATTTCACGCCAGTCAGAATGGCAGCCGTCAAAAGTCTACAAGCAATAAATGCTGGAGAGGATGTGGAGAAAAGGGAACACTCCTACACTGTTGGTGGGAATGCAAACTAGTACAGCCACTATGGAGAACAATATGGAGATTCCTTAAAAAACTGGGAATAGAATTGCCATACGACCCAGCAATCCCACTGCTGGGCATACACACTGAGGAAACCAGAATTGAAAGAGACACGTGTATCCCAATGTTCACTGCAGCGCTGTTTACAACAGATAGGACATGGAAGCAACCTACGTATCCATCAGCAGACAGATGGATAAGAAATTTGTGGTACATGTACACAATAGAATATTACTCAGCTATCAAAAAGAATGCATTTGGGTCAGTTCTAATGAAGTGGATGAAACTGGAGCCTGTTATTCAGAGTGAAGTAAGTCAGGAAGAAAAACACCAATACTATATATTAATAAATACATATATGGAATTTAAAAGATGGTAACAATGACTCTAAATGCAAGACAGCAAAAGAGACACAGATGTAAAGAACAGACTTTTGGACTACGTGGGAAAAGGCGAGGGTGGGAAGATTTGAGAGAATAACACGGAAACGTGTACATTACATATGTGAAATAGATCACCAGTCCAAGTCCAATGCATGAATCAGCGCACTCAAAGCTGGTGCGCTAGGACAACCCAGAGGGATGGGATGGGGAGGGAGGTGGAGGGGGGTTCAGGATGGGGGACACATGTACACCCGCGACTGATTCATGTCAATGTATGGCAAAAACCACTACAATATTGTAAAGTAATTAGCCTCCAGTTAAAACAAATTAAAACTTTTTAAAAAAAGGATTAAATGAGGTCGTAAAAGTGGAGTCCTGAGCCCAACAAGACTAGGGTCCTTTTAAAAAGAGAGAGAGGGGACTTCCCTGGTGGTCCAGTGGCTAAGACTCCACCCTCCCGATGCAAGGGGGCCTGGGTTCGATCCCTGGTCAGCGAGCAGAGCTGGGTTCATGGGTGTAAGAACCAGACAGTGGCACACAGACAAACCCCGCCCCCGCATCCAGAAAGTCTCTGTGACCCACTTGGTTTACTACCATCATCTTGAAATTCCTCATCTTTTTTGAACAAAGGGCCCCATATTTTTATTTTGCACTGGGCCCTGTGATTATGTAGCCCCTCCTGCCAGGAAGGAACTCATATCCGACTGTCAGCCCTGATAACCTCTGCGGAATAGGACTGCTGCTGCTGCTGCTGCTGCTAGGTGGCTTCAGTCGTGTCCAACTCTGTGCAACTCCACAGACAGCAGCCCACCAGGCTCCCCCGACCCTAGGATTCTCCAGGTAAGAACACTGGAGTGGATTGCCATTTCCTTCTCCAATGCATGAAAGTGAAAAGTGAAAGTGAAGTCGCTCAGTCGTGTCTGACTCTTTTCGACCCCATGGACTGCAGCCCACCAGGCTTCTCCATCCATGGAATTTTCCAGGCAAGAGTACTGGAGTGGGGTGCGGAATGGGACTGGAGGGCGTGAAAACACCAGGATTTCTGGTACCCTTCTGTACACTGTATGTATTTTCTTTTATAACTTTTACATGTATACCCAGGACACAATCTAGCTGTCCAGTGGAAAGAACGTGGGCTTGGAGCGGGCAGAACCGGGTGAAACTCTGCCTCTACCAGTCAGTTACCGGCTTGCTCATCTTCGGTAAATTACCCTCCTGAGACTCAGTTTCCTCCTGGAAAAAAACTAGGGGCTTGTTTTCTATCTCTTGAGGCTGGTGTAAGACTGAGTCTGTAGTATAAAGGTGCTTATTACATAGTTACTGGGCTGGGGATACAGCCGGCAGGGGAGCACAGAAGCTGACAACATGGTCTGATTTAAATCTCAACTCAAGGAATTCTCTGGCAGTCCAGTGGTTAGGATTTGGTGCTTTCACTGCCAGGGCCCAGGTTCAATCCCTGATCAGGGAATTAAGATCCTGTAGGACATGCAACATGGCCAAAAAAATCAAACAAAAAAAGTATGTAAATCCCAAACTCAACCAATTCCCATGTAAAGTTGGATCCTTTCTGTGCCTCAGTTTTGTAATCTATAAAATGGGAGCGATCTAGACTCACAATCCATTATTGTCAATCCCTAAGCCCCCAAAGCTCTGAAAACAGAATGTGTTTGAATTTAGCACAAACTCGCTTGGCTAAATCTCTGACCACTGAGGTGAGACTACAATCTTAATTATCTACCCAGTCCCTTCCCCCTCACGCTTTGCATGCAAGCCATACATTTTGCTGCAGAATGACTCATGGGTTTCACAATGAGGGGCTCTCTGGATGCCCCTGCGGCTGCGATACGGTGGATCTGATTCTCCAGAGCCGTGGTGAGGGTTAGATGCCTTGCAGCCAGTAAGACACCAGTCAGTGCTTGGTCCATGGGACTGACCCACGAGGATGTTGCTACTTGGTGTCACCTGATAAACTTGGGCTTAAATCTCCTTTCTGTCCCTCATTATCAGGGTGGGCTTGGGCAACGTGCACAAGGTCTCTGGGTCTCCTAAACTGTGGGCATTGATGCCACATCATGGTATTTTACCAGGCTTGTGAAGACCCCAGGGCGAGAAGGAAGAGCAGTTGCTCGGTCATGGTGGTCACATTTGCTCACCTGTTAATTGAGTGCTGAGCGCACTGGAAGGCCAGGCTGCAGAGAGGGCACCTGGGCCCTCTGTCTTAAGCAGGGCCCACACCAGGGAGAGGTTTGGGAAAAGACCAGCTCATCTAATTCCCGGAGTACACGGAAGGAAGAGGTGGGGAGGGGCTCCCCACTCCTGCCCTGCACTGAGAAAACCCCACATGCCTCAAGCTGGTCACAGCTGTGCTGGGGATCCCAGCAATCTAGAGGCAGAGCTTCATTGCCCTCACCAGTCCTGCCTGTGCAACTAGGGGCTTGCCTCTGGCTCTGGGAGGCAGGGGGCTTGTTCATGGCTTCCCAATGCCTGGGACCCAAAGGAGACCAGTGCTGCCAACACTTAGTGCTGGCTTCCCTGGGTTCTGAGCATCCAGCCAAGTCCCTGGGGGCCCCGCCGCCTTCAACCCTGCCTTCCCCTCCCTCCCTCATCCCTGGCTCCCTGGCTCACCACCCACCCTCCAACCCAGTACCACCCTTAGACCCAGACAAGACAGTACAGGAACTGCAGGCCCCACACCTCAGGGTCCCCTACATTTTGGATCACCTTTCTCAAAGAGCAACTTTCTCAATGCCTGGGACCAACAGAGACTAGAATTGTCTTTTAGCTGGGGCACTTAACCACTCAGATGCTTTGAGAAGTTCAAGTCCTCACACCTATGCAGCCAGCCCAGGAGGGAGCCTGGGGTGCCTCCCACTGGCCAGAAGGGCATTACTTCGGGGAATCACATGAGATTGGGCTGCACAGACAGTGATGCCAAGCTGATTCTGCATTCTTCAGAATTGTTTATACAGACAAACGTGAAAGTGTTAGCCATCCAGTCGTGTCTGACTCTTTGTGACTCCATGGACTGCAGCTCGCCAGGCTCCTCTGTCCATGGCATTCTCCAGGCAAGAATACAGGAGTAGATAGCCATTCCCTTCTCCAGGGGATCTTCCCTACCCAGGGATCAAACCCAGGTCTCCAGCATTGCTGGCAGATTCTTTATTGTCTAAGACACCACATAAGCCCTGCAGACACCCTCCAGGATCCCTGCACGTGGCGGAGCAGCCTCCTCCAAAGCAGTTATCTTTCTGCAGCTCCTGGAATATCTCAGGCCCCCTCCCACTTCCAAGCCTTGGCACCCGCAGACATGTGACACTTCCTACCTGGATGACCCCTCCACACTCTTCCCAAGAGTCTCTGCTTAGATCTCATCTCCTCTGAGGAGCCTTCCCTGCCCACCCCCATTTTTCCCACCCATTTTTATTTCCTTTGTAAGACTGTATGTGAGGGACAGGAGATGGATGAACTCAGACTCTTGGGCGGCTCCCGTTCTGGTGGCTCACGGGGCCCCATCTGGCTTAGTCAGGAGCCCCTCACCCCTCCTCCAGTTCAGCCTGAGCATTGCCTGAGCTTTATCAGGCCAGTATCCAAACTGGTGAGGTCTCCAAAGTCTCTGGGTCTCCCTCACTCTCTGCCCAAGTAGCTCACTCCTGCAATTTTTCTTTCCAGTGCCACTTCCTCCAGGAAGACTCCAAAGCTTCCCATAGCCCCTGGCACTTTCCTCCGTGGCCTAGACTGCCTGGGCTCACCTGAGAGGCTGGAGCAGGTGGGCTTCCTCACAGCCATCCCCCTCAGCCCCGGCTCCTATCCCGCTGCCTGCAGGGTGAGGCTTGACTCTGAGGAGGCTCCTCTTTTGATAGATGTCAGTTGAAGGAATAAATGAGTGAAAATGTGCATATTTGTTTAGCAAAATTGGGAGGATGTTGGGGCATGCTGGTTTTGTTTCTTTAAGGCAGCTTTCTAAAAAAATGTCTCATCTTTTGAGCATTTTCCCTTTTCATTAAATATTCTTCTACATGATCCTGATGATGGCACATTTTTTTATCTTTGGTGCCACAAGTTTTTCTAAGCAACACCCTGCTGTTGAGAATCAGGTTTCATTAGAGTGAGCAGTGCTGGGCTCCCTGGATGGAAGATGAGTTAGAATGAGTTCTATGTGAGCAATGCTCAGAACATATCTCCCACACATTTTAAAATGTTCCTGCCCCAATGACCTCGGGAGAAGGTGGGGAGAAGAAGGGGATGGGAAGCAGCTGCTAGTACTGAGGGCAGAATCCCTTTGGGTTCTGGGGATTCTGAGTTCAGAGAAGGGAATCTGGACAGGGAGGAAGGATCACGTCAAACTTGGCAGGAAAGACCTAACACCCCCCTCTGATGTGGGTTGTTCCCCTGCCCTTGCTTCCTGGGTCTCAGGACCTGAGGAACTTTTTACTGTTAACAAGGGGTCCCTGGAAGGTTGGGAAGGGGGCCCCTTGTGGGAAGGCAAAAGCAGCACCAGCATCACCTACTACAACCCACCCTGTTGTTGCTGTTCAGTTGCCAAGTTGTGTCAGACCCTTTGCAACCCCATGCGCTGCAGCACGCCAGGCCTCCCTGTCCCTCACCATCTCCCAGAGTTTTCCAAGTTCATATCCACTGAGTCGGTGATGCCATCCAACCATCTCAGCCTCTGTCCCCCTCTTCTCCTTCTGTCTTTAATCTTTCCCAGCGTCAGGGTCTTTTCCAGTGAGTCGGCTCTTCACATCAAGTGGCCAAAGTATTGGAGCTTCAGCTTCAGCATCAGTCTTTCCAATGAGTATCCAGGGTTGATTTCCTTTAGGATGGACTTTCTTTTAGGAGGGAATCTCAAGAGTCTTCTTAAGCACCACAGTTCGAAAGCATCAGTTCTTTGGCGCTCAGCCTTCTTTATGGTCCAACTCTCACGTTTGTATGTGACAACTCATCCTGGACCTCCCTTAAGAGGCCCTGAGCCACTGTCCTCCTGTCTCTTTCCACCACATACCCAGTTTCTGGGTGTCTGAGCCATGTGATCAAAGAGGCCTGTCACTCGGTTTAATAACCTGCTTGAAAAGCCATCTGGAAATTCTTTTTCTTTGTTTGGCTGTGCTGGATCTTCGTTGCCACAGGCAAGCTTACTTGCCCCACAGCTTGTGGGATCTTAGTTCCCCACCAGGGATCAAACCCATGTCCCCTTAATTGGAAGGTAGATTCTTAATCACATAGACCACCAGGGAAATCTTCATCTGGAAAATTTTAACTACCCTTTGCTCGTTATATACCAATTCTCCAATACTTTCGCACCTGATGCAAAGGGCCAACTCACTGGGAAAGACCCTGCTGCTGGGAAAGATTGAGGGCAAGAGGAGGAGGGGGCAACAGAGGATGAGATGGTTGGATGGCATCATTGACTCAATGGACATCAGTTTGAGCAAGCTCCAGGAGATGGTGAAGGACAGGGAAGCCTGGTGGGCTGCAGTCCATGGGGTCAGACACGACTAAGAGACTGAACAACAACAACAACACACCGATCCCACCAGAACCCTGAACCAGAACCTCCTGCACCATCCAGCTGCACGGGCCCTGGCAGCTTCCGGACCAAGGCAGGCCCCAGGGGCATGGATTCCAGCTCAGCCCCACCCCCGCTCCCCCATCTTTCCTGGGTGCTGTGGAAATCATAGTAGAGGCTGAGTGGAGGACCACTGTGAGACGTGGGTGAGTTAACTGGGTGAAGACTGCTTACAACAATGCCTGATGCTTGGTAAGCACTGGTTGTGATCACTCCCACTCAGGACCTTGGAACGTTCCAGAACTTTGTCTTTGCCTAGCTAATGCCTATAGAGCAACGATCTCTTCTGGAAATAGGGTCTGGCTGGGACAGGAGGGCAGATGGATAAGAGGAGAGAAATTGAAGTTAGAAGTTTCAAGTAAAGTGTTCAAGGAGATATAGTGAGAGAAACTGGCTCAAACCAACTTTAACAGAGAGACCCGAGCCAGGGGGAGGCAGGAGCTTCACTCTCCGCCCCTCCCCAACCCTAGAGATGGGGAACTCCACGGTGAGGCAGGGAGCAATGCTGGGCAGGGGCTGGGGAGGGAAGACAGAGGTGCAGATTCACTCAGACGAAAGCCCAAAGCATCTGGAGAACACACAGCCACCCCTCTCCCAGAGCTCCTCTTCACAGGATCCCAGGCAGACTTTCACACCCTCGCTTCTCACCTCCATTCTCAGCACCTCTTCCCCTCTCCTCTCTCTCAGCTGATGAGCTTGCTTCCTAATTAACAGGAAAAAAAAAACAAAAACACAGAAGTCCCTACATTCCCACAACCTCTCTGCCAGTCCATGGACAGCTATCCCCTGTCTTCTTCCCACCTGCCTGTCACCGGGACCATCCATGCTCCCATCCAGCCCGGCCCCTCCCACTTCTGCCTCATCACTGCCGTCCTTCCTTCTGGACCGTTCCCTCCACCTGCTTCCCCCCAGGCTGGTTTTCTTCCCATCTTAGGCATCTTTAGGGCGTATGGCACTCGCTGTACTACTCTTTCAGGCTTTTGGAGAGTTTGAAATTTTTCAAAATATCAGGTTGAGAGGCGGCTTTCTCTCCCTCCTCTCCTTCCATTCCTTCCCTTTCTTCTTAATGAATTCTGTCCAAAAGGCACCGGGAAGGGGGAAACAGGCCACACAGCAGCTGTCCTGGGTGGCCAGGTGTGGATGTTGGAGTCCCAGCCGGGTGAGGAGGGTGGCCTGGTGGGGGTATCAGAGCCTGAGGGTGAGGCACGGGGGAAGGGGAGAGGGGGCAGGTCTTTGCCTGGGGCCAGTAGCCCGGACAGTGAGGAAGGCAGCTCGTGGGGAGAGGGCAGCAGCCTCCTGATGTGGGGTGTGGAGACCAAGCGGGGCGAGGAGGGCACCTGGGGGTTCTGGCCGTGGTGGCCCCTGTCTGCTTTCTTCTGCACGGCGCACACTGCCTGCGATGTATTATGAATGCGCCTGTTTGCTTCTTGCTTTTTCCTGTATTGTCTGCCTCCCATCCCCTCCAAACCACTCCCCCACCCCACTTTAGAAAGTCCTCAAGGTCAGGGACATAGGCCACCCTGCCTTCTCCGGGCCATGTTTGGTGGCATTTGACAACGTGTGTTAATGAATGAGTGAAACCTGTAGCCCCCATCCCTCGACAGTCACATGGATGGTGAGGTTTGGTAACACCTGAATGAGGCACAAAAGAAAGAGAAATAAACAGTGAGGCAGGTTTTGGCTTAGGCCACTGGGGGTGCGGGGGAGAGGGAGCAACTTTCACTGAAGCAGACAAGAAATGCAAGATGAGGGCAGGTTGATGGGAAGTCGGGTTGGGGTCAGATTCCTTGGAGGGGAATGCCACAAGCCCAAGTGGAGAGGCCACCAGGCTGCTGGGGACCCAGCCAGGAGCCTGGGAGCAAAGTCCAGGAACAAGGTGCAGCCAGCACCCTCAGGCCCAGGAGCTGAGCCTCTGGGAGAAGGTGGTGGGAGGAGGGAAGAGCTGAGCTGCCAGCGCCAAGCTAAACAGGAAAAGCACCTCTGGAATAACCTGCCACCTGCATACAGGAATTAAGAAAAGAACAGGAAGCTTGTTGCAATATACAAAGTATTTTCAGCAAAATAAACTTCTCGACACAATATCTACCCCAAACCACCAGTGGCCCAAACACAGCAACACTGCTGCTGCTGCTGCTGCTGCTAAGTCGCTTCAGTCGTATCCGACTCTGTGCGACCCCATAGATGGCAGCCCACCAGGCTCCCCCATCCCTGGGATTCTCCAGGCAAGAATACTGGAGTGGGTTGCCATTTCCTTCTCCAATGCATGAAAGTGAAAAGTCAAAGTGAAGTCGCTCAGTCGTGTCCTACTCCTAGCGACCCCATGGACTGCAGCCTACCAGGCTCCTCCATCCATGGGATTTTCCAGGCAAGAGTACTGGAGGAACACTAGGCAGAAAGGAGAGTGAATGCCCAGTCCTGTAATCCGCTGGCTTGGCCTGCTTCCTTCAGGCGGCAGGGAGCGCGGTGAGCGCAGTGGAACACGGCTGGGACAGCTATGCCTTTACCTCACATTGCCACCAGGTGGCGGCCGTGATCTCTTGGAGTTCAAACGAGAGGCCTGCGTGGGAGAAGGTGGCCCAGCGGCCGGAAGGCTCCGCCCCCGGCTCCACTTCAACTTCTTTGTAGAGAGAGGTGCAGCCTCGCATCCCATCGAGCCCTTCTGTGGGGGTGGGAGAGGCACTAGGTGTGTGCGTGCGTGCGTGTGCAATGTGTGTACATCCAAAGCTTGTGTGTGTGCAGTGTGTGCTGCTGTGTGTGTATGTGTGTGCAGTGTATGTACATCCAAAGCTGAGGGGTGTGTGTGTGTGTGTGTGTGTGCGCGCGTGCATATGTGTGCATCCAAGTCTGGCCCTAAACCAGGAGAGGTGGGCAAGCCCTCCGCATGGTCTGAGAGCACAGCTTCCAAAAGACCTAGATTCAAATCCCTCATCAGCCCCTTCGTGCTGCCGGCGGCTGCCCATCTCTCTGCCTCAGTTTTCTCACTTGTTAAATAGGAGCATAATGCTCACTTACGGGATTGTTGTGACAATTAAAGGAGATGATGGTAATACGCGTCTTTTGAGCTCTCCCTAAGGGCTGGCGTTGTTCTAAGCATTTTCTTGTACCAGCAGGTCCTCACTGCACCCTCTTAGACGGAAGGGGCTGGAGACCAGAGGCCCAGGCTCCTGCACAGAGGAAAGGAGGGGGGATGCTGCTGGGGGGTGCTGTTACCCGCAGGGGTCAGGGAGAGGAGGGACGCCTTGACGCTGAGGCAGGAGCCCCTCTCGCCTGCAGCCCACGGGGAGAGTACTGGGCCCTGTGGTCTCGCAGCCCAGACGTTTCTGGGAAGGGGGCCCTATCTCCGGGAGGTCGCCCGGTGGCGGCGGCTGCACACAAAGGCCACAGCATGACACCATGGTTTCCACCTCAGGGCAGCACCTTGCGCAGGGTCGGGGCAGCTCTGTGGAATGTTGGCGAGAGGGGGTGCCCACCGACAGCTGGAGGTAGAGGGGGTGACCAGAAAGAAGGTGCATGTGGCAAGTGGGGCTGAAGCCCGTGGGTCAAGATCTGGGGGGCGGACCTGGGCAGGGAGAGGCTTGGGGTGGGAACTCCGTGGGGAGGTCCCCAGAAGCCCCAGGTTGCGGTCCAGGGTCTGTCCCAGGATGGGGCAGACAGAGTGAGGCAGGCTTCATGATCCCCGGGTTGGGGAGAGCTGGGCTCCAAGTGAGGGCTTGGGTGGGGAGCGGCCTCTGGGGGGTAAACCTCCCCACCCCATCACCTTGCGGCACTCAGGCCACCTCAAGTCCTGCCTCTTTCCCCTGGGCCCCATTCGGATGTTGCTTCTCAGACATGTATACATATAGAGAGAATTGGGGCTCCCGAGTTCCAGGCATGGGAGGGAAAGGGGCTTCTGAACTCAACTGGAGTTCTGAGTCCTTTGAACAGTCGGCCAGCTGAGGTCGTAAACACCTGATTTAGCGTTTGGGGAGCCTCACTCCGAGGCCGTCATTCCAGTGCCTTCCCTGCCCCCCACCCCCTGTCCTGGGCTCCCCTCTTCTCCTGCTCCTTCCATCTCACACATTCCAGGAACCAGGCCCTCAGCTGCTGGCCCTGCTCCCTGTCTTCCCACCAGCTCAGATGTGCTCAGATGCAGGAGCCAGAAACAGCCCTCCCCCACCACACACACACCCTCCCCTCACCCACTGAGCGCTCACAGGCCCAGAACAAAAACACACCACAAATAGAAATCAAAGCCTGAGAAAGAATCAAGGAGCCATGACCCAGCCGTGGGAAAGGCTGTGTGGCCTCGGCCAAGTCACTTAACCTCTCTGGGTTTATTTCCTCATCTGTAAGATGGGGTAAAAGTACCAACATTGAGGAATTGTCTTGAATAGGTGAGAAAACATGCGAAATGCGAGATGCAGGTGTGATGTTTGACCTAGGAATGAAGCCCCTCAAGGACAAAGGGTCCTTACCGGACTCTCCCCTCACCCCCACCTCCGCGGACTCTAGGGCTGGGGCTGCCCCCTCACCATTTTCCTGTAAGGCCGCGGGTGGCAGGGGGCTGCCACAGTCTCCGCTGGGGTAGAGCTTCTGCAGCTCTCCGGCTCCACTTCCTGTTTTTCTCCCCAACGAATTTTGCACCATTGCTCTTTCATCAGGCCTTGCTGGGGGGTGGTGGGTGAAGGCGGAGGCCTGCTGGGAAGGCGAACTGGGGAAGCAGGAAAGAGGAGTGTGCTGTGTGCCTTGTGCCCTGCCTCCCAGCTGCGAGCTCTGGACTCTGTGGGCTCCCACTCAGAGTAAACTAGGATGCTAGGGGCTGGGAGGCTGGTTGAGGGGGAGGCTAGGAGGCTGCCTGATAAAAGGAGGAGGGGGTAATATGTTCTCACTCTCAATCAGAAAGCAACGTTCCTATGCTTGGGGCAGTCCTGAGGGATGGACTGATCCAGGCTGCAGCCACACCTCTGCTGATATGAGGGGCGGAGGGGCCGCTCTGAAAGGTGGCCCAGCCTCCCTGCCTCCCTGATGCTCTCTGAGCATCCGGTTTCAGTGCCACTGGGTTTGACGACCCTGCTGGAAAGAAATGAAAGGGCTGTTCCCACATTGGCGGAGACCAGGAGGACCTCTGTCCTTGTTCTCCCTTGCCCGCAGGCCCCTGACCATTTTCCTGGGCAAAGCCTGACTTGTCCAGCCATGACTGCGTCATTCATTCATTCAGCATTTCTACAGACTCACTTGTTACCCTCTGGGTGCTTGACATGGAGTTTGCAGCCAGGGAGTCAGCCACATCCTTGCAAAGTCCCTGCTCCGAGGGAGCAGCCGAGCATGCAGGTGGTCACCCAAGTCTGCAGTGGGAATGGCATGGCCTGGAATAGACTGGGGGTTCCCTCTGGGCGAGGGAACCAGGCAGGTAACACCTGTGCTGAGCAGTCAAGCAAATATAAAGTGGTGGGGAGGGACAGAAAGAGGAGTGGGGAAGGGCACTCCAGGCAGAAGGAAAAGCATGAGCAAAGGCCCAGAGTCAGAAAGCAAGCCCGGGGTATCCTGGAGCTTCAAGTCACAGTTCAGGGTGCCATGTGGAGGACGGCCCGCAACCCTGGGGGGTCAGCTGTGTTGACTCCTTTGATTTTCTGATGACTTCCTTGCTCTTGATTGAAGGCAAAAGGAGAAGAGGGCAGCAGAGGATGTGATGGTTAGATAGCATCACCGACTCAATGAACATGAATCTGAGTAAACCCCGGGGAGATAGTGAAAGACAGGGATGCCCAGTGTGTTGCAATCCATGGGGTCACAAAGAGTCAGACATGACTTAGCAACTGAACAACAATCTTGTTCTTGAACCTCAGCCTCACCTGATACCCAGTATAGGTCACTCTCCCACCACACAAATGTTTCAGAAAATCTGAAATCAGCCCTGTTAGCTGAAGGAAGAACGAGGACTCCATGGCAAGGGTATAGTGTGTGCACATGGAATCCAGAGACACAGCTCAGCTTTGGGATCCCAGAACCAGGCACCCCTGGACACTCTCTCAGCACTATTGGCGGGTCCCCACTGACCCACTTGCAGCGCTGAATGAATCAGATGTATGAATGACACAATCACAGCTGGACAAGTCAGGCTTTACCCAGGAGAATAGTCAGGGGCCTGCGGGCAAGAGAGAGAAAGGACAGAGGTCCTGCTGGTTCCCCCCAGTGTGGGATCCTGGATCCTTTGCCCTAGATAGAACTGTTTCCAGGTCCCAAGCCCATCTTCCCAGGAAGGAGTTGACTATTCACTTTTGTTTGTTTGTTTGTTTGTTTGTTTTTGACTATTCACTTTTGAATCAGTCCTCTGACCCAGAGGACTATGGCTAGGGGTCAGGCTCCTGTGCCAAGTTGCCTGTCCCCATGACCACATGAGAGAGGGTGCCCAGAAAAGGGGAACAGATGGACTGTCTGTCCTGCCTTCGCCCTACACCCATTGCTGTTCTCCGGTGGCTTTCCCAAGGCATCTCCGTTCCAGTTACACTTGCTTAACCTAACACCGCAACCTTAACCACAGATGCCTCGCCCCTTGTGAAGCAGCCCAGATCGTTCAAACCACTGTGCCCTAGGCTTTGTCCCTAGCTGATCCCCACCCCCTCTGTTTCCTTCTTACTTTCTCTCTAACCTTTTGGCTGAGCCACACAGCATGTGGACTCTTGGTTTCCCCACCAGGGATCAAACCCGTGTCCCCTGCACTGGAAGCACAGAGTAACCCCTGGACCACCAGGGAAGTCCCCCACCCCCTCTATTTCTGTTGAATCTCCTCTATGGTGGCTCCTCAGGGTCCCCCTCAATCGATAGACTAAATGACCAATTTAACTTACCCTACCGTACTTGATCTAAAGAAGGCTGATCGCCAAAGAACTGGTGCTTCCAAACTGTGGTGCTGGAGAAGACTCTTGAGAGTCCCTTGGACAGCAAAAGGATCAAATCAGTCCATTCTAAAGGAAATGAACCCTGAATATTCATTGGAAGGACTGATGCTGAAGCTGAGGCCCCAACACTTTGGCCACCTGATGCAAACAGCTGACTCATTGGAAAAGATCCTGATGCTGGGAAAGACTGAAGGCAGAAGGAGAAGGGGGCAACAGAGGATGAGATAGTTAGATGGCATCACTGATTCAAAGGACACGAACTTGGGCAAACTCCGGGAGATGGTGAGGCTCAGAAAGGCCTGGCGTGCTGCAGTCCATGGGGTCACAAAGAGTCAGACACGACTCGGTTACTGAACAACAACTGTACTTGATCTGTAGATCAAAAAAAGGCAGCACCATACAGAGCACACAAAACAGCCTTCTGGATGGGCAGAGTGAATGAAGCTTTAGGAGCAAGCTATCATGTGGGGTTTGCTCAGGCGGATTACCTTCCTTGGCCCCCTTGTTGGCAAAAGTGGCTGCCCCAGGTTCTGTCCACTGGGAGGAGATCCCTTGTCTGGAGGTTTCCAGGCCTGACCTTGTGAGGTTCTTGGGGAGACTTTTTGTTTTCTTTCTTTCTTTCATTTTTGCCACACAATGCAGCACGTGGAATCTTAGTTCCCTGACCAGGGACTGAACCCTCAACTCTGGCATTGGAAACACAGAGTCTTAACCACTGGACCACCAGGGAAGGCTTTTTCTAGGAGGGGATGCATGGACATTCCAGTGGTGCACTGGTTAAGATTCTGTGCTTCCAGTGCAGGGGGCATGGGTTCAATCCCTGGTCAGGGAACTAAGATCCTGCACACTGCACAGAAAAGAAAAAAAAAAGAAATAGAAAAGAAAATTAGAAAAGGATGCAGCTGCCCCATCAGGCGGCTTCTTGTTGGTACCAGTACTTGAGCCTAGGAATTGCCCAGAGTTTAAGACATCACAAGCCCCAACTTCCAGGCTTCAGGGTTTCCTGGAGTTTCAACCCTCATGGAACCTGAATTGGTGGCCTGTCAATTTTATGTTGGGTCATGTCATCTACCAACATCCAATTCCATGAAATCCTGTCCAGCTTAATACTAGGCTAGACTGTGCCCCAGGGCTGGGGTTTCTCAGCAGCAAGCACGGTGGCAAGTTTCTTCTTTCAACCTAAAGATGAGAAGGGGAATCATCATCTGACTTAGGATGGAAGGACGATTTCTTTCTCTAAATATTCTTGCTGGCTTCCCTGGGGGCTCAGTGATAAAAAATCCAACTGCCATCACAGGAGACACAGTTTCAAGCCCTGATACGGGAAGATACCACATGCTGCAGAAAAACTGAGCCTCTGCACCACAGCTGCTGAGCCCACGCGCCACAGCTACTGAGCCCACGCGCCTGGAGCCTTTACTCCACAAGAGAAGCCACCGCAGTGAGGAGCCTTCGCACCACAGCTGGAGAGCAGCTCCCACTCGCTGCAACTAGAGAAAAGCCTGAGCAGCAATGGAGAGCCAGCACAGCCAAAAATAAACAAGTAAATACATTTTTAAAAAATAAATAAATATTCTTGGAATGGTACCCATTCCTGCCCTCAGGTCACTTGGCAGTGGAAGGCTTCAGAGGGACCAGATGTTGAGGACTGTTCACGCCTAGGCCTTTCCCAGTTATCCCCATTCCAACTGCTGAGCCTGCAGACTTTCTGTTCTTCTTCTGTTATCACGCACGTGTGCCAACATGCGTGTTAGAAACAGGTGAGGCAGACACCAAGGCTGCAGCTCACAGCATGGGCATGGTTAGCGGACCCTGGATAGTCACCTGCTATAAGGAAAAAGGAATCTCCCTTAACAGAGCTCAATATTTATCCCACTTTTTTCATGATCTTTAGAAGAATGGAACAGAACTGAACTCACCTTGTAGCACCTTCTAAAGATAGCTAGATGTAACAGACAGACTGATAGCCTGGACATTTTGCTACCAAGTTTCCTAAAGTTTCAGCCTTGATGAGCACAAGTTCTGGGCCTCATGAGACCATTGGAAATAATTGAACTGATCTATTACCACATAGCAAGACCTGCTGGTGTCCTCTCCCAGGACAGGGATTCCTCACTGCCCTTCATTCTGCTTCAAGTCATATAGTTTCAATATTTAATATCCTGTGACAAGCCATTATGGAGAAGAGTATGAAAAAGAATGTATATATACAACTGAGTTACCTTGCTGTACAGAAGAAATTAACACCACAGTGTAAATCAACTATCCTTCTGTAACATTTTGAAAGAGATACCTAGTTTCTTTGCAAAGCTGTTTCTTTCAACACCCTCCTACTGATAGAATGTCTGTTTTAACTGGGATTTATTCCTGTTTGATTGTTTCAAATAACAGAACCCAACTCAAGAGAGTTTGTACTAGGTGAACTATTGGCCTTCCAAAATTCATGCCCACTTCAACCTCGAAATATGACCTTAACTGGAAATAGGTTTTTGCAGATCTAATGAGTCAAGATGAGGTTGTGCTGGAGGAGGGTGTCTTTATAAGAAGAGGGAAATTCAGACAAAGAGACAGAGGCATAGGGAGAATGCCCTTTGGAGAGGGGCAGAGATTTGGTTGATAAACATAAGAGAGAGGCATGGAGGAGATTCCCTCTCAGAACTTCTGGAGGGAACCCACCCTGCCAACACCGCAGTTTCAAACTTCTAGCCTCCAGAACCGTGAAGGGATAAATTTCTGTTGTTTTGAACCATCCAGATTGTGGTCATTTATCACAGCAACTCTGGGAAGTGGGTCCAGATTTTAAGCAGCATGTGAAGCCAGGCTTAAGGGTGTAGGGTGGTTTCAGAAGAAACCAAGGGCAAGGACGCATTGGGACCTCAAAAAGATGAGAGCTGAAAAGTTGCCCAAATCGTCACTCTCATTTGTGATCCTCACTTCCTCTCCATGCACCTGCTTTAGGGGTCATCTCTCAATCTCTCTTGCTCAGCAGCCTCTCTGATTTCTTTAGCCTTTTTTTTTTTTTTAACACTTTTTTTTCTGGCCATGCTGCCTAACACATGGGCTCTTAGTTCCCCGACCAGGGATTGAACTTGAGTCCCCTGCATTGGAAGTGTGGAGTCTTTTTAAAATATATTTATTTTATTTCGGCTGTGTCAGATTGTGCCATCAGGGCTTCTCTCCAGTTGTGGCATGTGGGCTCAGCAGTTGAGCACTGCTCAGGCTTAGTTGCCCTGCAGCATGTGGAATCTTAGTTCCCCAAACAGGGATCGAACTCAGGTACCCTGCATTGGAAGGTGGAGTCTTGACCACTGGACCTCCAGGGAAGTCCCTTCTTTAGTCTTTTTGATGGGTATAAGAGGTCCTACAGCGCCCCAGCTTACATGTCACAGCACCCAAGCTCCAGGGACCTGAAGAAACATTATTACCCTGGTTCTAACTCCACATTCCCATCGAGATCACTGCTTGGCAAATGTGGCGCCAGGTGACCACTCTTGGCCCCATCAACTCAGGCAGGCTCAAAGACAAGTGCATCTGACCGAGACGGCAGTGTAGCCACAGGCATGCACTGGGGAGAGTGTGTCTAGAGAAAGGAGTTGAACGCAGTACCCACCCTGCCCCCCTTCCCTGCAAGAGCGCTGTGCTCTCACCAACTGATGCCTTGCTCGTTTGGAATTCCCATTGGCTGAGGACCTGCTATCCACTGACAGACCTCCCGGATGCCGCCTGCATTCCCAAAGGAGTCCTTCTCCTGGGTACTCATCCCTACAGGGTCACCCTGTTCTTGATTTGCAGAGGCTTGACCATCTTGACCAAGACACTTGATACTTGACACTTGGCTGCAGTACGCTATGACTGGAGCCCAGGCAGAATGGAAAGATGGCTCGTGTAATGTATGGAGGTAAAGAGGGGTTAGAGAGATTGGCTCTAACTTGGGAAGTGGAAATAAAGTTTTACATTTTTTGCATTTTTATTACACATTTGGCAAAGTGTGACTAGAAAATGAAATGGAAAGAAAAACATCTGTCACCTTCCTCCCACACAGCTTTCACTGTCCTAAGCCACCTCCTACTACACACGTGTGTGTGTAAGGTGCTTATGTAGTGATACCCGGCACAGAGGCAATTCTGCATGGAGCCCCTGTCTCTTGACAGGATCACTTCCTGTGATGCTACAGGTCTTCACAATCACTATTTTCAATGGCTGCATACTATTCCATTCTGTGGGTGGACCATGCCTTCCTCTGGACAGTTCTGGCCAGGGGAAGACCCTCCATGATGCAAAGTGACTTATCTTCTTCCTCCCATTTTTGGTTCATGGGCCAACTTACTGCTGCAGCTCGTCCAATAGACCCCTCACCCTCCTTGTCACCTGACCTCTGAGTTCCCCAAACAGGGATCGAACTCAGGTACCTTGCATTGGAAGGTGGAGTCGTGTGACAAGGAGGCTGCCATCTATTGGTGAAGCTATTGATCTAGGCACATGGGCTCTGCTAACCCTCACCTGCCAACTGGGTGACCTTGACCAGTTCCCCAAGGCACTGCCTCAGCTTCTTCCTTCATAAAACGGGGAATAAAAACACCCAATACACATGGTTACTAAAGGTTAAGACAGGATAATGAACAAAAAGGGTGCAGGCTGACTGTTCAACAATATTCCTGCCTTTTTTCATGTTTATGTAACCCAGACCCTCACCTGGGATGACATGATTGGATGGCATCACCGACTCAGTAGACATGAGTTTGAGCAAACTCCAGGAGACAACAAAGGACTGGGAAGCCTGGTGTGCTGCAGCCCATGGGGTCGCAAAGAGTCAGACACAACTTAGTAACTGAACAACAACAGACCCTCACCATAAGGCCACATCTTGTAATTACTACTTTACTGGTTGTGTAATATTCCAAGGAAGGAATGGGTGTAAATCAGTTTCCTGTGGCTGCTGTAGCAAATTGCCACATGCAGTGTGACTTAAAGCAACAGAAATCTGTTTTCTCACAGTTCAGGGAGCCAGAAATTAAAAATCAAGGTGTCAGCAGGGCTTCCCCCTCCATAGACTCTAGGGGAGATTCCTGCCTGGCCTCTTCAGCACCCAGTAGCTGCAGGAGGTCCTGGGCTGGTGGGCACATTCTTTCAGCCTCTGCCTCTGTCTTCATATGCCCCTCTCTCGTTCCTATCTCTGTGTCCTCCTCATAGTCTGACTTGAGTTTTCCTCTGTCTTTCTCTCTTTAAAAACATTATTTATTTATTGGGCTGCATTGAGTCTTAGTTGCAGTGCTCAGGATCTTTAGTTGGGACATGTGAACACTTAGTTCTTGACCAGGGATTGAACCCAGACCCCCTGCATTGGGAGCTCAGAGTCTTAGCCACTGGGTCACGGAGAAGTCCCTGTCTTTCTCTTGCTGGTGCTTTTTCTGTCTGTGGCAGGGAGAGTAACCAGCAGTATGCCTTCTCACTGAGGTTGTAAAGGTTTCACATGAGGGTGCTCCTCAGAATGGGCACTGTTAAAAGATACCTAGCTATCTAGAGGGGCCTTTTCTCGGTAGACAGGTGCTTTTAGAGCAGGGGTAAGGTGTGTGCTGGGTTATGGGTGGGAAACAACCATCAGCTCCATTTAGCATTACGTCTTCTGCACTGTATTTGCAAAGTGTTGACCGGCTCCAGGCCATTTTCACTGAAGCATGTCTTTTTAGTCTCACAAGCTCTCTGAAGTTGGCCTCACAACCTTTTATTATCATTTTACAGAGGAAGGGACAGACTGGAAGATGTGGGAGCAGGACTGGATCTCAGGCTTCCCAGAAGAGAAGGTTCAAAAATATCCATCCTCCCAACTCCAGCAGATCTCCAGGGCCAGAGAATAAAAGCCTTGCCTTTGAACTTTCTGCACTTCGACCCCTCTCCTCCTGTGGCCCTGCCTCACCTCCCAAACCACTGTGTTCCAGGTTGTTGGTGGTTTTGTTTTTTCGGCTGTGCCTCGCAGCATGTGGGATCTTAGTTTCCCAGCTGGGGTTTGAACTTCTACCTCCTGCGCTGAAGTGTGGAGTCTTAACCACTAGACAACAAGGGAAGCCCCTGTATGCCAAGCTTTTAACACAATGCCCCTGGTTGCACATCCTTCATGGTCTCAAGGGATTCAGCTTGGCCCTTCTCCACATTCCCCCAACATCATTCTAATATTTTTTCTTTAAATAAAATCTTAATTTTAGAATAGTGTCAGATTTACAGAAAAGTTGCAAAGATAGTATAGGGCATTCTCATACACCCCATACTGGTTTCTCTGTTGCTAGCATCTTACATTGTTGTTGTTGTTCAGCTGCTAAGTTGTGTCTGACTCTTTGTAACCCCCATGGACTGCAGCACACCAGGCTTCCCTGTCCTTTGCCATTGCCTGGAGTCTGTTCAAACTTATGTCCGTTGAGTTACTGATGCCATCCAACCATCTCATCCTCTGCTGTCCCCTTCTCCTCCTGTCCTCAGTCTTTTCAATCATCAGTCTTTCCCAGTGAGTCAAGCTTTTTAACCAGGTGGCCAAAGTACTGGAATTTCAGCTTCAACATCAGTTCTTCCAGTGAATACTCAGGACTGATTTCCTTTAGGATGGACTGGCTTGATCTCCTTGCAGTCCAGGGGACTCTCAGGAGTCTTCTCCAATACCACATTCAAAAGCATTAATTCTTCAGCACTCAGCCTTCTTTGTGGTCCAAATTTCAACATCCTACATTACTACAGTATATTTGTCACAAGTACATAATTATTAACTAAAGTTCATACTTTATCCAGACTACCTTAGTTTTTACCTAATGTCCTTTTTCTCTTCCAAGATCCTATCCAGAACATCACATGACGTTTCTTTGTCAGGCCACCTTAGGCTGCTCTTGGCTGGGACAGTTTATCCAATTTTCTGTCTTGGAGAATCTTGATGGTTTTGAAGAGGACTGGCCAGGTACTCTTAGGACTGTTTCCTTATTTGGGTTGGAATGGTTGTTTTGTTTTTTTTTAATGTGTGTGTGTGTCCTTCATGACTAGACTGGTATTTATCAGCTCTTCGTAGAAAGACCACAGAGCAAAGTGTCATTCTCACCATATCACACCAAGGGTGCCTGCTGTCGAAACACTTACCGCTGACGATGGGGACCTTGGTCACCCGGCCGAGGTGGTGGCTGCCAGGTGTGTCCACTGCCAAGTCCCTCTTTGTCCCCCTTCCACTCTGTCCTCTTTGGAAGAAGCCAACAAGCCTGCACGGAAGGGGTGATGACTTAAGCTCCTCCTCCATGAGGGCTGGTGAAGCTTCTTCCTAAATTATCTCGTCTGTGCAGAAGATTGGTCTAGTCTCCCTTGTTTATTCATTTATATCAGTCTGGACTCACAGATATTTATTTTACACCTTGTTGTTGTTGTTTTGTCATTCACTTAAAAATAATTTATCAAGTTAAATATAGTGACAACTCTTATGATAGTAAAGATGAATAAAAATTATCTCTGGGAACTTCCCTGGTGGTCCAGGGGCTAATTCCCCATGCTCCCAGTGCAGGGGGCCTGGGTTGGATTCCTGGTCAGTGAACTAGATCCCAGATACCACAACTAAAACCCAGTGTAGCAAAACAAACAAACAAAAAAAATTTTTTTAAGATCTCTGCCTTCAAAAAATTTAAATTCTCAAAAAAATTAAACTCTCAATCTTTCCTGCTTATTGAATTTTCTAATTTCTCTTCCCAGATTTATTTTTGTAGATGTATTCATTTGTTTCTTAGAAGTCTGTGGCTATATCAGTAGCATGGGAGATATGAATTAAACTTTTAAGGTGGCAGCCCTCCAGGCAAATGATTGTAGCCCTGCAGGAGAGTGCTTTGAGGGCGATGGCCTCATGGCTGATTATTAACATCCTATAATATGTTCCAGGGCTTCCCTGGTGGCTCAGATGGTACAGCGTCTGCCTACAATGTGGAAGACCAGGGCTCGATCCCTGGGTTGGGAAGATCCCTCGGAGAAGGAAATGGCAACCCACTCCAGTATTCTTGCCTGGAAAATTCCATGGACTGAAGAGCCTGGTAGGCTACAGTTCATGGGGTTGCAAAAGAGTCGGACATGACTGAGCAACTTCACTTCATAATATGTTTGGAGAGGAAAAGTTGGGTAAGATTTTGTACCTTTGGCTCTAATCCAATACTACTTTATTTGCTTGCTCAAACTGTCCCCTCATTGGCCACTGGAAACCTGTTCAGTTCACTATCGTGTCCCATGGACTGGCCCTATCACTGTGGTACTTTGTTTTGTTGTTTTGTGGTGTTCTTTTCTTTCCAGCACTGTAAGACACTCCAGGCTCATCTTGTCTATTTCCTGCCCCCATCAAAGCATCAGCCATTTCTCCAAAGAGCCTTGGTTCCTTTTATCAAGGACTGTGGGATTAGAGACCCAAATCTGGGTGCTGGGTGTGTGCTCATTGCTTCCTGGGGGTTAAAGTTTCTACAACTTAAGAGCTGGCAGACCAAGAAAGTGTATAAGCACGTATTGTAGACTTTTAAACATGTAAGTCACAGCCCACTCCTCCCAGCCCAGCCTAGAGCCCTCCCTCTGCTCTCCAACCCTTTCAGCCAAAGCCCAAATCCCCCGCTGCCCCTCCCAGATCCCCTGCTTTGCAGTTCACACCCACCCCACCTCCACCCTCCCTGGCCTCCTTCCTGGTCTTCCAGCATGCTGTTGCTTCCGCTGGCTGTTCCCTCTGCTGGGAATGCTCTTCCTTCAGGCAGAGTTTCCCTGGTGGCTCAGCTGGTAAAGAATTGGCTTCCAATGCAGGAGACACAGGAGACCTGCATTCTATCCCTGAGTCGGGAAGATCCCCTGGAAGAGGGCATGGCAACCCACTCCAGTATTCTTGCCTGGAAAATCCCAAGGACAGAGGAGCCTGGTGGGCTTCAGTCCATGGGGTTGCACAGAGTTGGACACAACTGAGCACAGGCTGAGCAAGGCTCTTCCCTCACCTCATTCTGATCTCCCCTCTGCTGGAAGGTCCTGACCTCCAGTATCTCCTCCCCAACCCCTCTCCCCTCCTAACCCACTAAATAATTCTTTGCAGCATTTACTACTTCAGGACACTGTATCCTATTTTCATTCTTCATAGTTTCTCTTCTCACTCGCATGTAAGCCCCAGAAGGGCGGGTCTCTGGCTCATACAGTGTTGTCTCCCAAAGCCCAGAACTTGCCAAATGAATCAGTGTTGCAAAGCCTGGGTCACCCTCAGTGTATGGAGAATCAAGCTTAGATCTAGCCTCATGACCCCAAACCTTGCTGCTCCCCACCATCCCCTTTCCACATTTTCCCCAGAACTTGGAATAGGAAAAGCTGGTGGCTCAGATGGTAAAGAATCTGTCTGCAGTGCAGGAGACACAGGAGACTCGGGTTCCATCCCTGGGTCAGGAAGATCCCCTGGAGAAGGGAGTGGCAACACACTCCAGTATTCTTGCCTGGGAAATCCCGTGCATAGAGGAGCCTGGAGGGCTCCAGTCCACTGAAGTCCATGGGGTTGCAAAGAGTCAGACAACACTGAGCAACTAACACGTAGAGGATTTTTTTTAAGTCACCTGCTGTTTCTGGGACTTCCTTGGTGGTCCAGTGGTTAGAAATCTGCCTTGCAACACAGGGGACTCAGGTTCAATCCATGGTTGGGGAACCAAGATCCTGCATGCCGCGGAGAAGCTAAGCCCGAGCGCCACAGCCAAAGAGTCTTGAATGCCACCAGGAAAACTGCATGGTGCATCAAAAATGCAACTAAGACCCAATGCAGCTAAATAAAGAAATAAAGCCAACTGCTGTTTCTGAAATATTGACTGTGCCAGGGCAGAACCACCCACTAAGGGAACCCTCCCCAGCCCAGGGTCAGGAGGTACCAAATTGACTACAACAAAGTTGTATGGCTGGGGTTTGAACTCAGGCAGCCTGGGTTTTGAATGCATCTTACAAAAAAAGATAACTTGATTTCTGTTTGGAGATCCCATCCAGGTGGGCACAAAAAACTCATTCTCCATCAAGTAAGCCTTGGCCCCACAGGTTCACCCAGGCCACCTCTGAGTTTTTTAACCTGGGTTTTTCTGGCTTCCCTGATAGCTCAGTTGGTAAAGAATCCATCTGCAGTGCAGGAGACCCTGGTTCAATTTCTGGGTCAGGAAGATCCACTGGAGAAGGGATAGGCTACCCACGCAAGTATCCTTGGGCTTCCCTTGTGGCTCAGCTGGTAAAAAATCTGCCTGCAATGTGAGAGACCTGGGTTCGATCCTTAGGAAGATCCCCTAGAGAAGGGAAAGGCTACCCACCCCGGTATTCTGACCTGGAGAATTCCATGGACTATACAGTCCATGGGGTCGCAAACAGTCAGACACAACTGAGTGACTTTCACTTCACTTTCACTTTCTGGACCCTCCAGTCTACTTTGACCTCAGATAAAGCTGTTGCCCAGTCACTAAGTCATGTCCAACTCTTTGCAGCCCTATGAACTGCAACACGCCAGGCTTCCCTATTGTTCACTATCTCCCTGAGTTTGCCCAAACTCATGTTCATTGTGTTGGTGATGCCATCCGACCACCTCATCTTCTGCAGTCCCCTTCTTCTCCAGGCCTCAATCTTTCCCAGCGTCAGGGTCTTTTCCAATGAGTCAGGTCTTCGTGTCAGATGGCCAAAGTGCTGGAGCTTCAGCTTCATTATCAGTCCTTCCAACGAATGTTCAGGGTTGATTTCCTTTAGGATTGACTAGTTCGATCTCTTTGCAGTCCAAGACTGCAGACCAGGCATGTCGTGAAGCTCTGTGGAGCGACTGAAGGGCAGGTCCCTGCTAGTCAGAGCGTGACGAAACGTGGTCCACTGGAGAAGGGAATGGCAAACCATTTCAGTATTCTTACCTTGAGAACCTCATGAACACAATGAGATGAAGTGCAGGGCACAGACTTTGGGGGTGACCTCTGTGTCATTCCTCGGACAGCAGGCACAGCCTGGAGCCCAGACTTCTCTTCTCCTTCCCACCTGACTGCCTCCCTGCACTGGCTGGAGTCTGTGTCCTCAAAAATCAGGCTGCAGGGGCTTACCTGGTGGTCCATTGGCTAAGACTTCGTATTCCCAAGACAGGGAGCCTGGGTTCAATCCCTGGGCCTAATCCTAACCCTAGATCCCACGTGCTTCAACTAAGACCCAGCACAACCAAATAAATATATTTTTAAAGAAGTCAGACTTTCCAGGAATCAAGTCTGACCTTGGCCTAGTTCTCTACTCATTTGTGGTGCCCTTGTATCACTACCACCAGTATGTTGTCTGCAGAAAGTAGCAGCTTGCCAGTTGTGTTGACGGGGAACCGCAGTGAGAATACATCTTACATCTTGACTTAATGTACGCTCACACACACCAATCAACGAGACACAAAGCCTCAGGCAGGGATATCACCCTTACTGTGTGGAATAAAATCAGATAGATTGTGTTTATTTATTTATTTTTGATCACGCTGGGTCTTCCTTGCTGCCCGGGCTTTTCTCTAGTTGCGGCGAGCAGGGCCTACTCTCTAGTTGCTTCTCATTGTGGTGGCTTCTCTTGCTGCGGAGTGCGGGCTCTAGGGCACAAGAGCTTCAGTTGTTGCAGCACATGGGCTCAGCAGTTGTGGCGTATGGGCTTTGTTGCTCCAAGGCCGGCATGTGGGACCTTCCTGGATGAGGGACTGAACCCGTGTCAAAAAAAACCATCTATTTCTGCTTTATTGACTATGCCAAAACCTTTGACTGTGTGGATCACAAGAAACTGGAAAATTCTGAAAGAGATGAGAATACCAGACCACCTGACCTGCCTCTTGAGAAATCTGTATGCAGGTCAGGAAGCAACAGTTAGAACTGGACATGGAACAACAGACTGGTTCCAAATAGGAAAAGGAGTATGTCAAGGCTGTATATTGTCACCCTGCTTATTTAACTTATATGCAGAGTACATCATAAGAAATGCTGGGCTGGATGAAGCACAAGCTGGAATCAAGATTGCCAGGAGAAATATCAATCACCTCAGATATACCGATGACACCACCCTTATGGCAGGAAGTGAAAAGGAACTAAAGAGCCTCTTGATGAAAGTGAAAGAGGAGAGTGAAAAAGCTGGCTTAAAGCTCAACATTCAGAAAACTAAGATCATGGCATCCAGTCCCATCGCTTCATGGCAAATAGGTGGAGAAACAGTGGAAACAATGGCTGACTTTATTTTTCTGGGCTCCAAAATCACTGAGGACAGTGATTGCAGCCATGAAATTAAAAGACGCTTACTCCTTGGAAGGAAAGTTATGACCAACCTAGACAGCATATTAAAAAGTAGAGACATTACTTTGCCAACAAAGGTCTGTCTAGTCAAAGCTATGGTTTTTCCAGTAGTCATGTATGGATGTGAGAGTTGGACTATAAAGAAAGCTGAGCACTAGCACCAAAGAATTGATGCTTTTGAGATGTGGTGTTGGAGAAGACTCTTGAGAGTCCCTTGGACTGCAAGGAGATCCAACCAGTCCATTCTAAAGGAGATCAGTCCTGGGTGTTCATTGGAGGGACTGATGTTGAAGCTGAAATTCCAATACTTTGGCCACCTGATGCGGAGAGCTGACTCATTTGAAAAGACCCTGATGCTGGGAAAGATTGAGGGCAGAAGGAGAAGGGGACGACAGAGGATGAGATGGCTGGATGGCGTCATTGACACAATGGACATGGGTTTGGGTGGACTTTAGGAGTTGGTGATGGATAGGGAGGCCTGGCATGCTGCTGTTCATGGGGTCGCAAAGAGTCGGACGCGACTATGCGACTGAACTGAACTGAGAGCAGAAACATCCAGTTCTGCAAAGCACTAAGACTCTGTTCTGGAATAACTCAATAACTAATATTTTCTCAGGGTTCACTCTGTGTCAGGTACTCATAGCATTTTACGTGTATTAACCTAACAACAGTTCTCAATGTTGGAAGGCATTATCAGCGTCCTTATTTTTCAGATGAGGAAATGGAGGCACAGAGAGGTTAAGCCACTCATCTGAGGTCCCACAGCTCCACAGGGGCCGTTCCAGGCACTTTGGCTGCAGGGAAGGTGCTCTTAATTGCAAATCTTCACCACACTTTCCTTCACCACACCCGGGCAAATGGGCAAGGGTTTGAGTTGGATAATTTTGCTCTGCCTGGAAAGAAAGGCCTTTCGGCAAAGTGGGCTTTGTGCCAGGACAGGTCATGGAGGTGAGTGTCTGGACCCCCTCGTGTAGGCGCTGAGGAAGTGGGCTCCTCACTTGTACCCCTGCAGCTAGGCGTTCAACTTGGCTCTGGCTGCCCTGAGTTAACCCTGCTTGTGGGCATGTGTGGGTGGCGGTGGTAAGTGCTCAAGGTTAACAGAGCAAAGATGCTCACTGCATTTGTGAGAAACAACGGAGGCTGGATGGCTGCTGCAGGGGAAGTTCTGCAGGAAGAGGGTAGCAGGCACAGAAGGAAACAGGTCTGGAGAGCTGTGCGTGCGCTTCTGAGTGCCCCCCGGGGGACCTCTCATCCATGTTCTCCATTGACCAGCTCCCCTCAATACCTGAGATCTCCCTTCCTTTCCATAAAATGGGGCCAAAGGATTTCCCAGTCAGGAGGTCACGTGAGTAACATGTGTGGCCTTCCGTAAAGCCCAGGTGCCACTTTTCTTCTAGGACTGCTATAAATAAATGCTCCACCATAGCTGGTCCATTTCACTTACGATTTAAAAGGAACTTGAAGTAGCTTCCTCCAAAACACACATGACAACAGTTAAAAATAAAGTGAGAAAGAGAGATCAGAAACTGTAGAGAGGAAGGCAGAAGTCTACCGGGAACTTGAGGGGCTGTATACTTGATGCTACACTTAGCCTGAGCTTCCTGGCACCCCAGGCAAAAGAGGGGGGATAAGTCCTATAATCTGGCCTCTAAAATGAAGTGCATTGGGTTACAGAAAGTGAAACTTGGTCTCAGACTGGAACATAAGCAGTGTGGCATGGGCAAAGAATCGAGGATCTGAAAGCAGACAGTGAATGTGTGGCCCCTCAAAATGATTCAACCTTCCTGACTCTCAGTTTTCTTATCTGTTAAGTGGGCATGATAAGATTTTTCTTGGGAGGCTGTTGTTGAGATCAGAGATAACAATGTGTGAAGTGCATCTGAATACTTCATGCTTCTGTCTTGCATATTACAAAGCATGATTTGACCGGTTGTCAGCAAATATATAGGGCTTTCCTGAGGGCAGTTCAAGTAATAAAGAATCTGCCTGCAATGCAGAAGAAGCAAGAGATGCAGATTCCATCCCTGGGTGGGGAAGATTCCCTGGAGAAGGGCATGGCAACCCACTCCTGTATTCTTGTCATGAAGAATCCCATGGACAGAGAAGACTGGTGGGCTAGAGTCCATGGGGTCGCAAAGAGTCAGGCATGACTGAAGCGACTTAGCACACACGCACAGAAAATACATATTCAATGAAGAGTTCTTTTGGATGATGCAAAACCTTCCTCACCTGACTTGTTTCTTACAACCAGCTCTGGAAATTATTGAGTAGTGTTTAAATTGCGCACGGGCAAAATCAGGGTTGGGACAGGTGTTCAGAAACATCAGAACCTGCCATCAGATTTTTCTCTCTGAAATGTCCATTTCTCTTCTGGCTTTTGATAGCCCTGGAGTGGTCCTGGCCTGGTGTAGAAGTGAGGTTGTGAGCCTCAGATGTTTCACTGGGAAGGATGTATACTCCTGGGAACAGACCCAGCATTCTCACCCATAGGGACCCATGGTCTCTCCTGGCTCCTTCACAGGTATCCAGCTGAGAGACCAGAGCCTGCAGCCCAAATGTTAGGAAACGGGGATGACTTAGTAACCCACTCGTCTTGCCCAAATTCTCTCCCATTTCCTGGCTGAACACAGAACTGCCTGTCCTTCCAATGTTGTAGCCAGTGCTGGGCTCAAGCCAGCCCTGGGGGTGGCCAGAGGATCTCTTGGATAGAAGGAATGCCTCTCCAAGCCTCAGTGTCTTCTGTTCAAGGAAAGCGAACAGGTGCTTTCTTTCCCAGGCTGGGTTGGGGAGGGTCCTTTAAGTCATTGGACAAAGAAATTGACTGGCTCATCGCCCATCACATGCTGGAAAGATCTGAAGCCACTGTAGTAATCTTGGGGGGCACTGACCCATGCTCTTGACCCATCCAAGGCCACAGGCCACTGCTTTCCCTCCAGGACTGGGCGCAATGGGACTCTGAGCTCCAAGTCCTGCCCCACTTACCCACCCTCCTGCCCAGTTCCCTGCACTTGGCCTTGGGGCCCCCCTGGGTGCCTCCAGCTTTCCTCCCTCCAGGGCTAAAGTCCTTTGCTGTGTGTATGTGGAAGGTGTGGGGCTTTTATGAGCTTTTAGGACCTTGATTTGATTGTTTTCTTTAATAAATAAAAACCGTCGACTTAAAAAAATAGTCACAACATAAAAGTCAAGAGTTATGTTTTATTTGGTGGGAATTTTTAAGACGGCAAGCTTGGGAGACAGCATCCCAAGTAACCCTGAGAGAACTGCTACTGATAAAGCGGTGGGGGGTGCCGCAGTGCAGAGGAGTGAAATTATATAGATGTTTGCAACAAGGGGCAAGTAGTCTGAACATCAAAAGATTATTATTAATTATGAAAAACCAGATATCTCAAGTTAAGGAATTTAGCACTTTTCTGTGTACGAGAAGATGCAAGAGCCTGGGCTCGCAGAAATCATTGCTTTCATATGCATCTCAGCTAGCGGAGCCAGAATCCTGCGTTTTTCCACATGCCTGCGCCCCGCCACCAATACCCTCAGCTCCTCAGAGCTGGTCTACGGGAGCTTCATCCTTCTTCCTGGGCGCCCTCCGGGCTCAGATATTCACATTTGGAGGGCCGGAATCGCTGCTGGCTGTGACATCTTTGTGTGTTGACACGGCAGGAAACACTCCATTTCTGGATACAGATAGAAACTTGTTTTGAAGAAGGGCAAGGTGTAGCTTGCAGAGGCACCTGGGCTGACGGCCCCTCCAGCCCGAGACGGAGGGGGCCAGGCCAGGCAGGCGGAGGGTTGGAAGCGGCAGGAGGGCCTGCTGTTTTTCCAGTTGCAAGTAAAAGGGAAACAAAGTGGGAAGTGGAGTGTGCGGGCTGTCAGCAGGCGGGGCGCCCCCATCGCGCCCCGCCTCCGTCCCTCGAGGCTCACTCGCGCCCAGCGCCGGAGCTCCCAGCGGCTGCCAGCTGCGCCCGGACGGGTAAGCGCTCACCTCCGGCTGCGTCTGGGAGGTGGGGGAAGAGGACTGGGACTAGGGACTTCGGGGGACTTAGGAGGACCTCGAAGAGACGGGGGACCGGCTTGTGAACGTCTCCCGGGGCGAAGAGCCGGTGCACCCGGGTCCTGTGCACCCGCCCTCGTCTAGCGAGCCGGGAGAGGGGGCTCCCCCCGGAACTTGGGTCAAGGTTGTGCGCGGGGTCGGGGCGGCCCCCCGGAGCGTCCGCCGAGAGAGGGGTGCACACAGCTCCCGTGCGTGGGGACTGCATGCCCCGCGGAGCGGGACGGGGAGCTCCCGGGCCCGAGGCGGGGTACGGGGTGCGCTCCCGCGGCGAGACAGCCTCGTATGCACCAGCCGAGCCCAGGGAAGGACAGTGCTTAGTCGCGTGCGCCCTGCCCCGAGAGCTGGCGAACGGGACCCGGGGCGCCTGGGCTACGCCGTGGGACGCAGGCTAAGTTCCCTACGGCGGTTCCGCCTCCCCCCACCCCCGCCCCGAGCTCCCGTCGAGCCGCGGGGAGAGGAGTGCACACACCTCCCCTGCGCCCTGGCCCTGTGCGCCCTCCCCAACCCCGGAGAGCGGGACCCGTGGCTGGCGAGAGGCCAAGGAAGGGGTTGCCGGGCGCTTGGACTTGCGGCGGGTCCTTCCCGCCGACCCCGGCAGGGCTCGGGCTGCCGGCGCCGCTCACCGCGTGTTTACTGCAGCGACGCGGCGAGACCAGCGCCGGATCTGCGGCTGGGTCCGGGTTACGCCGGCAAAACCGCCTTCAGCTTTGCATTTCCGGACTCTTCTTTCTGTCTTTCTTCTTTTTAATACCCTTACCCGTAATTCAGCCTGAATGAGGCTGCTGCTGCTGCTTTTTTTTTAAAAATCGAGTTTCCTGTTTTTATTTAGGGTCCGTCCTGTGCACCCCCTTCTCTGAGATCTAGGAGAGAGGACTCGGGGGAACTTTTTTGGGGACCGGGACGTGGGGGCGGGGGCACTGCTTTGCCATCTGCGCCCTGAGCCCTGCTCCGGTGGGGAGATGGATAGCCAGGAGAGGACTGATACGCGCTTCGGGAGGGGAAGCGAGGGGGGATGGGATTTCCGGGGCCGGAGTGGGGGACACCGTGGGCAGCCCGTGCCGGCGGCCCACGTACCAGGTTCAAAAGCAGCACCCTTGGGATCTGTCCAGTTTGCATATGGAGCGGTCTGGAGCCGTCGGATGATTGGGCAGCTTTCATTTCGTTCAGGTGTCCCCAGGAAGGAGGGCGCTGTGGGTCTCGAACCCCCACAGGACCATCAAATGGGGCTTCTTTTCCCCGGGGCTCCTGCAGAAACCCCGACAGACGCCACCCCCAGAAATGCCCTGCACGCACGGTCACGCCTGTGTGAGGTGTGTGCCCTGGGGCAGAGAGCTGCTTCCTTTCCCAGGAATCTCCCCGGGAAAGGGTCACTGCTCCAGAGGGACTTTGAAACCAAGAACTAATCCCACTGCTCACTTCCAGAGAGTCTGCACACCCACCGCTGGCGTGCCTGAGTGCCTCAGTGTTCTTCTTAAGTGAATGGTGCCATAGGGTTTTTTACGTGTATATTCAGTTAATCATAGGCGCCGAATGAGGGCTCCATTTGCGCTGGAGGAAACCAAGGCTCAGCACAGCGAAAACTTGCTGACCCACACGTTTACAATTAGCTGATCCAGAATCCTGGTTCCTTTAGACGCCAAAGCATTTAGTCATCTGATAGTGTTGTTTGCAAATGAAGAAGAATGTATGTCGCCTAACAGTTTGCTTGGTGTTCGGACCTGGGACGTGGGATGTCCTTTCAGAGCCATAGAGTCTAAGGTACCCACCTAGATGCTCTCCTGTAACACCCTGCTACCCTTACCCACCAGGTTTGAGGAACATGATAAGTGGGGGTGAAGATTTTTCTGATTTAGAAGGCTGCCAGCAAACACAAGGACAGCAGAATAGAGCTTTCTTTTCTGTTCTCCCTAGAGCAGAAATCGCCAACCCCTTCACATTCCCATGCCCCACTGTGGCTTAATGTCTTGATGGTGGGATTCTGTCCACCCTGGCTCAGGAGGGCTCTGACTAGCACATACTGAGGTTCATTCTCTTCTGGTGCTTTCAGCAAAGAAGTGGAAAACACCCGGGGTGTGGGGGTGGGGTGGGAGGATGAGTATACTCTTAAAACCTAGTTGGCAGTTGCCAGCTCTAAAGACAAGCCAAGCTTACTTCCCCTCACCTCTCCACCCACCTTTAGAAACAACACTGCCAATACAGATGTTTCTGGAATTAGGGCAACTGCCCCAAAGGTCCTTCTGGCCATGCTGATGTCCCTTTCCTGCAGGACAAACTGCATTTTTGCTGCTTTGGTCCTTGCTCAGGAAGTACGGGTAAAGTACATCTTTGAATGATGCTTGGGGCTCGTTTTTTCTCTTGCTTTATTACGGATCCCCCTGGGGGCCAAGGCTGAAAACAAGGCAGGCTGGCAGGGAGAGTACCAGCTCCTGGGGGTGCCTACAAGGCAAGACAATCCATAAAGAGAGACCAGCCTCAGACCTGGTTAGCTTTGCTTTTGTGCCTGTGTCAAGGGAGATTGTGGGGTGGGGGGAGAATGAGGGAGTATGAAGGGTCAGTTCCTGCTTCACCTTGTTTTCCTTCAATTGCACAGTTAGAGGGAGAAGTGAATGTGCAACTTATGAAGCAATTCCCCTTTGGCTAGCTTATTTTTCAAAACCATTTTTGTTTAGAGAGCACCTCCCTCCCTCCAGCTGCTTCTGTGGGTCTGATGGTGGGGCTTGGGGCCCCACCAAGTGTTTCCTTACCGTGGGACCTCAGAAGAGCTCTTTCTGCCACTCTCCAGAGGACAAACACTTTTCCCAGCTGAGCGGTTGGAGCGGCAGGACTGGAGGGTAAGGCTCCCAGGAGGGTCAGGGAGGGTCAGTGCCCCACTGCCCCCGGTCAGAGTCAAGATGCGTATGGTAATTAGCCGCCAGCCCATGGAGGGTGGTGGGAGCCTGATTGATTTGGGAGAAAGGAAAGCATCTTCATTCTGGGGCCACTGCTGGTGTTTCATAAATGACAAAGGTTGCAAAACTCCTCCTCTCTCCCTGCAGTTAATGCTAAAACTGAATTTTCTTCAACTTGGTTCGTGGAAATCCCCTGCAATCATATCAGAAATGCTGCCAGTTTCAAGGTGGGGGGAAAAAACAATAAAAAAAAAACTGGGGAGCCTCTCTCTTCACTCTTTTCCTTGCAGACAAATACTGACTTGCTTTGAATCATTCCAAAATCTGGTTGCCTCTCCCTTCCCTGGAGGCCAGCACAGCCCCTGGGGCCTGAGGTTGGTGCTGCACTGGTACGGCTTGTAGAAATCTCTACTCCTCCCCATCACAGGTGGTGACCTGACCCCCCTCAGAGAAGGGCTCTTGGGGCTTCTCCTGGAAATGGGTGTTTTCCAAGGCTGCTTACTTTCTGAGCCGAGAGTGAGAGTCCTTAGAGTGATGGGTGTGTCTGTTCCTAAAGTGGTATTTCAGTTCACTTGTGTTTCACTTACTTTGGGGGAAATTACTTTTTCCACTTAGAGGAAATGCCAGGAACGTGAGAGTAAGTGGGCTGCGGTGATGAGCCAGGGGAGAGCTGCAGAAAGGGAGTGAACTGCTTGAATTGGATTTTACTGTCTTGGAGGGATGCCATATTTGTTTCCTGTGGCAGTCAATAACAAATTCTTACAGTTTTTGTGGTCTAAAACAACACAAATGTATTCCCTCACAGTTCTAGAGCCCAAAAGTTCAAAATCAAGGTGTCTGTATGGCCACCCTCTCTCCGGAATCCTCCCCCCTGCCTCTTCCCGCTTCTGAGGGCTCCAGCTGTTTTTGGCTAGTGGCAGCATCATCTGATCTCTGGCCCTCTGTTCACACGGCTCCTCCTCTCTGTCTTCTCCTCTTGAGTCTCTTAGAGGGACAACTGTCATTGGATTTGGGGTCCACCTGAACAGTCCAGGATGAATTAATCTTAGGGTCCTTAATTACATCAGCAAAGACCCTTTCTGCACAAAGTTAATTTTCCAAATAATTCATAGGTTCTGGGGATGAAGGCAGACATATCTTTAGGGGGCCACCGTTCAGCCTACTACAGAAGGATGGGAGTGTGTTTCTTTGGTATTTTCTGGGGAAGGTTTGAGCACAGTCATCTTTGCAGGGAATGGAACGCTACCTACGTCTGGGCCCTATACTTTCCTGTGGGTGACATCAGGCAAGGATTTCAGAGTCACTAGAGGCCCTGTTGTCACCAGCCTTCCTTCCGCCCTCCTGCTGCCCTCTCCCCAGCTTTGTGAACTGGCAGCCGCCTTAGAAGTTAGCTCTGCTATTAGTAGTACCCTCCACAATCAGGGTCCCAAAGGCAGAAAAGAAAGTTCCTGGAATTCAAAGGAACTGCCAAGAGACCAAGCTCTTCGCCTGCAGGGAATTGTTTCAGCCCCCTTATTCTTCCCTGGTCCCACCTGACCTCGGACAGCACTTTCTCAGCTCAGGGCTTCCAACCTCTGTCTGGGGACACACAGCCCCTCCCAGTTTGGAGTTTCCTCTCTTGAGCAGTTGTTGGGGTGGCTCAGTTTTGTTGCTATGTCCCTATGTCCTCCTCCTAAGCAGCCACCATTGTGAGGTGGGGCAGGATGGGGCTGGTCGTGTGGGAAGGGATTTGGGGAGCCCCATCCCTATTACTGAAGTTTGTAGGGGTGGAAGCTTTCTGGAGGGGCAAGGCTCCTATTCCACCTCCCCATCTAGAATTGCAGGGGAGCATTGCCTTTTTTTGTGTTGGTTGTGAAATCTTGGAGACATGCTGTCTTCTCAACTGGGAAGCAGGTTCATAGCTGTGATACTGAAACTTGAAGTCCTTTATATACAGGCGGGGTGGGTGCAGAGGTGATGATGGAGGGATTGCCACATGGAAGAAAAAGTATGTCTTTGGAGTCAACCAGACTCAATTTTAATCCCAACCAGTTAAAAAAAAAAATTATTTTCAGTGTGGATAATTTTAAAGCCGTTTTGCTTCTGTTTTATGTTTCGGTTTTTGGACCTAGAAGAATGTGGGATCTTAAGTCCACTGCCAAGGATTGAACCCACACCCCCTGCACTGGAAGGCAAAGTCCCAACCCCTGGACCACCAGGGAAGTCCTTCCCAACCACTAGACAAATCACAGACCCCTCGCAAGCCTCAGAGTCCCCAGTTTTAACACTGGAATAGCAATTTTATCGCCAGTCTTGAACATTTCATATAGTCATGTGTAAAGTGCCAGGCACACTCTTATGTCTGTAAGAGCTGATGTGTACGGGGTGTGTAGAACGTCTTGTAGGATTTTAGTTCCGTGACCAGGGATGGAACCTGGGCCCTCAGAAGTGGAAGCGTGGAGACCTAACCACTGGATCACCAGGGAATTCCCACTTTTCCATCTTTTAATGTGCATTTTCAACTGTGACCAGTGTGCTGTGTGCTTATTCTCTCAGCCATGCTCAATTCTTTGCAACCCCAGGGACTGTAGCCTGCCAGGCTCCTCTATCCATGTGGATTCTCCAGCAAGGATACTGGAGTGGGTTGTCTTGCCCTCCTCCAAGGGATCTTCCCAACCCAGGGATTGAACCCTGCATTAGGCATATGCTTTTTTACTTTGATTTTTATGTTTTAATTGTGGTAAAATTCACTTTTCACTTTCATGAATTGGCGAAGGAAATGGCAACCCACTCCAGTATTCTTGCTTGGAGAATCCCAGGGACAGAGGAGCCTGATTGGCTGCCGTCTTTGGGGTCGCACAGAGTTGGACACGACTGAAGTGACTTAGCAGCTTAGCATACATAAAAATGACCATTTCGATCATTTTTTCAAGTGTATTTCATTCTGTGGCACTTAGTACATTCACATTGTCATCACCTATCACTACTGTCCGTCTCCAGAATTTTTTTGTTTTGCAAAATCGAAACTCTTTACCCCTAATACTCTGTATGGCTTGCCCCACCTCAGCCCTGGGGAACCACCATTCAGCTTTCTGTCCCAGAAGCTGACTACCCTTGGTACCTGATACAAACGAAAACGCACAGCATTTGTCCTTTTGTGACGGGCTCATTTCACTCAGCATCACCATGACCTCTGGATTCACCTGCGTTGCAGCCATGTGTCAGAAGCCGCCCCACCTCTCTTTTTAAGGACTGAATAATATTCTATTGTATGGATGGACCGCATTTTGCTTGCCTAGTCATCTGTCTATGGACACTTGGTTACTTCCACTTTGGGGCTATTGTGAATAATGCTGCTATGAATGTGGATGTTCATAGATATCTGTTTGGGTCCTTGCTTTGAATTCTTTTGCCTATATACCCAGAAGTGTAATTGCTGGATCATATGATAATTCTATACTTAATTGTGTGAGGGGCAAATCATGTGCTTTTGTAATTTGCTTTTTTCACTTAATGGGGGCATGTTAGCATTCCACATCACTTCATCACCTGGTTATCCTTCTATTGGCAGGATAAATGTCCTAGTGCAGGGACACCATTACTTTCTCGGGCATCCTCCACTGTGGGACATTTATCTTGCTTCCAGGCACACACACACACACACACACACACCCTACTTTTGAAGCACTATAACAGATATTTTCAGGCATCTGAATTTTCCCATATTCAAGAATTACCATCAAAGGTATTGACCACTTTTATGGCTCATGGAGCTAAATATTTTTCCAGGAAATATTGAATGAGTTTATCCCAGTGATGTAGAACAGTTTCATGATGGCATTTAACAATATTGGTAAAAAATGTTTACTAATTGGCTTAAAAGGTAGTCATCTTAAAATTTTTTGTTTTATTTATTTATTTTGCTAATGAGGCTGAATAGCTTTCTTTTTGGTTGTTAGCTATAGGAATAGCATGAAGTTTGCTGCAGTATAACATAGCAATTAAACCCTTGACCTCTAGAATTGGATGGAACTCTGGAATTTAAACTGTAGTTTCCCTACATTCCTGCTGTGTGACCTTGAGATTTCTTACATTCTGGATCCTCGGTTTCCTCTTCTGTTAAGTGAAGCTAATGGGACCTGTTCCTAGTGTTGTCTTAAGGATTAAATGAGATAAACTAGAAAATGAACATTGTGTATCATATAGTTCATACTCAGCCCACCAGACTCCTCTGTCCAAGGAATTCTCCAGGCAAGAATACTAGAGTGGGTTGCCATTCCCTTCTCCAGGGGATCTTCCCCACCCAGGGATCAAACCTGGTCTTCCATATTGCAGGCAGATTCTTTACCGTCTGAGCCACCAGGGAAGCCCAAGCCTACAGCACCTGATATTCCTGGGCAGGCTCCCATCCCAAGTACTAATCGGGCTGAATCCTGCTTAGCTTCTGAGATCAGACAAGATCAGGTGCATTTAGGGTGGTGTGGCCAACGAATGGGCTTCTCAGGTGGTGCAGGTGGTAAAGGGCCCACCTGCCAGTGCAGGGGAGGCAAGAGCTCTGGGTTTGACCCCTGGGTTAGGAAGATCCCCTGGAGAAGGGCAAGGCAACCTACTCGACTACTACTGTTATTATCATTATTTTTTATTAAACAAATCTCCATTTACCCTCAAGATTAATCTTGTTACTACAAGGAGAGATGGTTTACACTTAAGCCAAAGGGATTTGGGTTAAGCGTGGGGATCCATTTTTCTGCTGTAAAGGTAGATGATCAGCCCTTCTGTTAAAATGGACCTAGTCCCCAGCTGTCTGCCTGAATCTGGGTGCAAGCCTCCCCAGGGCAAATGCATGAACCGATGCTTACTGAGAGGTGTGGCGGGACTGAGGGACTGCAGGACCTGTGCTCTGGGGTCCGCACCCCTGCGTCATGGAAATGAGGGTAAAGGCTTATGAATGGTGGCGTCCAGAATTCATCTTGGTGATCGTTTCTGTCCACATGCAGTCGCTCCTTCGTGCAGTTTGGTCCCACAGGCGCAGGACCCTGGGGTAGCACGAGCGTGGGTTGCTGACCATGAAGCAGGCTTTTGCAGGCCTTTAGAGTAAAAAGTAAAGCTTCTCTAGTGGCTCAGTGGTAAAGGATCCTGCCAGTGTAGGAGATGCAAGAGAGACTAGTTCGATCCCTGGGTGGGGAAGATCCCCTGGAGTAGGAAATGGCAACCCATTTCAGTATTTTTGCCTGGAAAATTCCATGGACAGAGGAACCTAGTGGGCTATAGCCCATGGGGTCGCAAAGAGTCGGACACAGCTGAGCACAGCACAGAGTGAAATGGCGTCCAAGCTCCTCTCAAGCGCGCGTCAGGTAGCCTCAGGTGAGGGTCGTCCATCCAACACATAGTTTGTTTAAGCATGCATTTTACTCTTTGCTGCCGACCTGTGTCTGAGGAGGAAATCAATAATATCAGGGTCTTGATCTCAAACAGCTTCATGAGAAATTTCTTCTAGTGGAAAAACCACCAAAAACCCCTCCAACTTTCCCTCTCACCTGTCCCTCTTTAAAAACTCCATTGAAAAACCTTTCTCATGTTCAGAGCCAATGAAAAGATGAGCAAAACCACACTCTTGTTTCTGATGGTTCATGGGTCCAAAAGCCAGCTCACTGGGTTATGAATCTTTTTTCCCTATTGTGTGGTGTGACGAATATTTGAATAAATATTCACCTACTGTCATTGGGAAACCAGTGATGAAGCGTGCTCTATTTTCAATTAAGTGCAGCCCTGAGTCTTATATAAGGGAGCTTCATAAGATGTGTGAGGCTTAGTATTTCCAGTGGGAGGCACAGTGTTTGAGAATGAGTAGAGAGAAAGTCTAATGTTCATGTCAAAAGCAACAGTTTAGGAACTAGATGGAAGTTGAGATCTTGGTTTTGATCCTAAACGCTTAGTGATCTTGACCTCTCTGAGCCTCCAGATTTTCATCTGAAAATTGACATAACCATATCTCTTTTATTGGATTGTCGTGAGGATTAGAAATAAGGAAAAACTTGTATTAGTTTGGAATGGGCACTTCAAAAGTTGCTGTGTTTGCCACTGGATGAACGAATCTTTGCACCCCACACTGTAGGACTGAATGGATTTTAAATGACAGGTATCTCTGTCATAAGTTGTTGAGGCTTGCTTCTGTGCTAGGGTTTATTCAACCACTATCCTTTTTTTTTTTTTTTTTAACTTTTTGACTATGCTGCTTGGCATGTGGGATCTTAGTTCCCTAACCGGGGTTCAACTCTCTCCCCCTGCATTGAAAAAAAGTGTGGAATCTTAACAACTGGACTACCAGGAAAGTCCCCAACCACTATCTTATTTGATTCTCCCACAAATGATCCTTTTGGAATGCACAGGGTGTGTGCCAGTAAATACCCCCATTTTACAGATAAAGGTTGGAATCGCTTTGCCCTTTGTTATCAGCCTGTTCCTCTCAGATGTGCCAAAGCCAGGAGGTTCATTTTTTTTTTTTCAGCTTTTTCTAACTGTTCAAGGTCTGGAGGAGCTCGGAGGACAGAGGCTGAGGAGGGTGGAGGTGAGGCTTCTAGTGAGGTCTACCATCAAGTGATCTCAGCCCCATCACCTGCAAGCTGCAGCAGTGAGATGGGGTGCCCAAGTGGGCAGGCTGCTCTGAAGGCAGCCATCGCAGGACGGCTTTCTGCTGCAGGTTTGTGGGAAAGTGGTTGGGAGATGGCTAGGCAGCTGGCCATGACCTTTACCCTCATGGACCTTGCTTCTCCAACTTTCCCACCCGCTCCTCCCACCAGAGAGATGGGATTGTGACCCTTGCCTGCTGCAGCCCACCCCAACCATGACCTTGCTTTGAAGCTTCAAGTTTTATTTTTAATCCTAACAATAATTTTACATTCTATTCCTCGATAATCCATGTTTATTTTGCTATTCCCCCTTACTTTTGAGTCAGATGGATGCTCTGGGAAGATGTTTATGTTCTTGCTGTGGCTTCCGTTATTCCCACCCCAGTGTCTCCAACTACAGTTTGAAAAACAGATTAAGGCAAAATAGCGATTAGATTCAGAGAAGGCAATGGCACCCCACTCCAGTACTCTTGCTTGGAAAATTCCATGGACGGAGGAACCTGGTGGGCTGAAGTCCATGGGGTCTCTGAGGGTCGGACATGACTGAGTGACTTCACTTTCACTTTCTTTCATTGGAGAAGGAAATGGAAACCCACTCCAGTGTTCTTGCCTGGAGAATCCCAGGGACGGGGGAGCCTGGTGGGCTGCCGTCTATGGGGTTGCAGAGTCGGACACGACTGAAGTGACTCAGCAATAGCAGCAGCAATTAGATTAGATGCAACTGTGATGAGATACCTAGCTTCTTAGGAGCAGTTTAAAAAAATTATTACTTTATTTGGCTGCACTGGGTCTTAGTTGCAGCATACAGGATATAGTTTCCTGACCAGGGATCAAACCCAGGCCCCCTGCATTGGGAGTGCAGAGTCTTAGCCACTGGACCACTAGGGAGGTCCCATAGGAGCCCGTTTATCCTATGTGATTCATTGACTGATTAACTGAAACTTCGGTTTAGGTAGATAATTATGAAAATGCTGCCTCTCAAATCTAAGCATCTTAACTTAAAACATATCCCTGTATACTGATGTGGGACTTCCCTGGCAGTTCAGTGGTTAAGACCCCAAGCTCCCAATGCCAGAGGATCTGGTCAGAGAACTAAGATCCCCCTTGTCATGCAGCATGCCCTCTTCCCACCCCCAAAAAAGTACATAGATGTACTGATGTGAGGCCAAGAGCTTTTGTTTGATTGGGTCATCATTCTTAAGTAAGGCATAGAGTCCTTGTCAATTCTCATTCTTTTCCCCTACCTTTTACAGTTGCTTTGCTCAGTCTCATTCAACGGAAACTTTGTTTTAGTGAGTTGTCTTTACTGTTTTCTAAAGGATTCAATTCTGTTTTCATGGAAACAGCTCTTTCTAGTCACACCCATATTTCACCCACTTATCCGCTGACCACACTGTGTAATTACAAAGGTGAACAGCTGGCATGGGTGTGCTTGGGCACAAGAACAGCTAAGTCTTTCAGAGACCAAAACCTGCAGCCTGGTACCCTGAGTGGTCAGCACGATAAGACCATCAGTCAAGGTGTCTTGAAGAGGGAATGGTGAGCGCAATTCCCTCAATTCTGCTACAGAGAGGTGAGGGGGGGGGTGGTGGGGATGGGGGAAGACAGCAGAATCACAGAGCCTGGGTGAGAGGTGGAGTTTGACCTAGAACTCCCATCTCAAAGACCCAGCCCCTCACCCTGAGATGAGCACAACCAGCTCCAGAAAAGGTATCTTTCACACTAGTTTCGTTTCTGCAGATCCTATTAGCAGTATGTATACCAATGAGCCTTGCTATTGGCCAGCTCTGAATTGCCACCTTAGTCTAGCTTGTCGCATCTTTAATAACAATAAAAACAAACCCTTTTGTAGCACCTACTCTGTGCTAGGTAGTATTCTGGGCACTTTGAAAATACTAACTTATTCTTATTTATTTATTTATTTGACTGTGCCAGGTCTTTAGTTGTGCATGTAGGATCTTGTTCCCGGAACAGGGATCAAACCCCTCTGCGTTGAGAGTAAGAGTCTTAGTCACTAGACCACCAGTTGTTGTTCAGTGGCTAAGTCGTGTCCTACTCTTTATGAAGCCATGGACTACAGCCCGCTCCTCTGTCCTTCACTATCTCCCAGAGTTTGTTCAAATTCATGTTCACTGAGTCTGTTATGCTATCTAACCATCTTATCCTCTGCCACCCCCTTCTCCCTTTGCCTTCCATCTTTCCCAGTATTATGGTCTTTTCCAATGAGTCAGCTCTTCTTATCAGGTGGCCAATGCACTGGAGCTTCAGCTTCAACAACACCAGGGAAGTCCCCCAAATACTAATTTCTTCTTTGAAGCACTATCATGATCTGTGTTTTACAAAAGGGGGAACTGAGGCACAAAGAGGTTTAGTAACTTATCTAGGTATTACTCAGAAAGGAAGTGGCAGAGCTTGTTCCACACCCCTGTCCTGTGCTGTCTCCAAATGCGCCCCCATGTTGCCCAAGAGGGGAATCTGGATCCCAGGTGGGAGGAGGGCTGAGGCCTCTGGGAGCCCATCAGCTGTGCAGAGGGTCGTCCCCGCCCTGTTCTCACTGGTTCCCTCTGTCTCCATGCTAGCTTGGGGTCCAGACAGCCTGTCTGTTCTTGCAGTCCTTTGTCTCGGCGGAGCTGGCCTCCTGGGTTCTGTTCCTCCACAGAGAGAGGTCCCAGGAGGATGCAGCTTCTGGTGCCCAGCCCACCCTAGTCTGCCTAGGTAGTGCCCATTCTCCCCTTCTGTCCAGCAGAAGCAGGGCCCAACCTCTGCAACCTCTACTGCCACCTTGCCCAACTCTTGAGCCTTTCGTGGGAAGTCCACCCAAGGGTCCTCAACCTACTGGGTGACACAGTCACGGCAACAGGACTCAAGTGTCTTCTTGACCCGTGGCCCAAATCTGGTTCTTCTGGACACCCAGGAAAGGGAGCATGGTTCAGTGGTGAGAGCAGGGCTCGGGGGTCAACCTGGTTCACATCTGCCTCTCCCATCACTAGCTGTGCAGCGTCACCTCCTCGAGCCTCACCCTCCTCCTTTATGAAACAGAAGGCCTGCCATAGGGGCTTCTTGTGATGATTAAATGCAAAAATGGACGTAAGGCACCTAAAATGTGCTGGCTTATGACAGGTGCTTAGTGATGGAAGGATCCTTGCTGTAGCCCCAGAGACGGGCTTGACAACCGATGAAGAAGCTGTTGTTGTTGTTTTAATGTTTATTTATTTATTTGGCTGTGGCAGGTCTTAGTTGAGGCACGCGCTGTCTTTAGTTGCAACATGTGAACTCTTAGTTGCGGCACGTGGAATCTAGTTCCCTGACCAGGGATTGAACCGGGCCCCCTGCATTGACAGCATGGCGGCTTAGCCACTGGAACACCAGGGAAGACCCGAAGCTATTGTTTTGAACCTACCTGGTAGGTTCCTGGGGTAGAAGCAGCCTGGAGACCTGAAAGTGGAAGGAGGAGATATACAGGGCCTCTGCCAAGGAGAGATGGAATGAGATGGGTGATGGAATGGGACGTTCAGAGTTCTCTGTGGTCCCTGAAGGCTTACAGGTTTTCTTCAGATCTGGGGTTTCCTGACAACAGGAGAGAAGGACGTGCAAACCCATGGCTGAGTGGGGAAGGAGAAGGTTGGAGGCTGAGCCTAGGGAAGGGGTACCTAGGAGAATGGAGTACACTGCCAAACGGCTGAGACCCTTAGGAGGGGAAGCCATCTCCACTGCCACCCTGAATGTGTGTGTGTGTGTGATTTGTTTGGGGTCAGGACAGGAGAGATGAAGTCGAGTTCTCAGAGTTTTTTTTTAAATTTATTTATTTTTGTCTGTGCTGGGTCTTCGTTGCTGCGTGGGCCTTTCTCCAGTTGCAGCAAGCAGGGGCTACTCTCTAGGTGCAGTGTGCAGGCTTCTCATTCTAGGCACCCGGGCTTTAGTTGTGGCATATGAGCTCGGTAGTTGTAGTTCCTGGGCACCAGAGCACAGTCTCGGTGGTTGTGGCACCCTAGCTTAGTTGCCTGGTCCAAGGCATACAGGATCTTCCAGGATTAGGGATGGAATCTTCGTCTCCTGAACTGGCAGACGGATTCTTTACCATTGAGCCACCCAGGAAGCCCTGCAGTTTTAAAAGATACTTGGGGGTCTTGAGATTGGGGTGTCTACATCTTCTGGATATTATCGGCTGTGATTTTCCTAGATTATGCATGTGCACGTTTTTATATATGTGCTATATGTTTTATAAGTGTGTGTTTATACTATATGTATTTAATTGCATAGTTATGAAAAGTTTGTAAATAAAACCTGCCTTACAGATTCACTACTCAATGGTTTCTAACCTTTCTCAGATTTTTAAATCCCCCCCCTTTTTTTGGCATGTGGGATCTTAGGTTCCCCAACCAGGGATTGAACCTGTGCCCCAAGTGGAAGCCTGGATTCTTAACCACTGGACCGCTAGGGAAGTCCCAGATTTTAAATCTTTTTGAAAATCTGTTGAAAAATCACAGAACTTCTCCCCAGAAAAAAGCTCCTAGGAGACCATTTGTGTGTATACTTTCATCAGGCTCGCAGAGGTCCCCAGGTTCATCCTAGATTCTGGGAGGGTGCAGTGAAGAGCTGTTTGGGTTCGACTGCCAGCTTCTGACTCTGAAACCAACCTCAGAAGCCAGAGAGAGAAGAAAGATTCTGATCTCCCCGTGGCCTCCATGAGACACACTTGCCCCACCACGTGTTCAAAGTCCGCTTTGGAGCTGTTTCTATTTCCAGTAAATCGACCACCTCTTAGATACGATGTACCAGTGTACTCTGTGCTGTTTAAGTCTTTTTCTTTGCTCTAAATTCACGGCTCGTTTTGCCTTTCATCCAGGACCTGCTTTCCTGCATCACTGGGTGGCTCTGCTGTAGGAGCGCCTCATTTGTGGAGGCCACTCTGTCCTTTAAGAAGTTGCAACCTGCGGCTTTGTGGCCACCCACCCCCCTTCTGCATGAAGGGCAGGTGGAGAGGCCTTCCCGGTAGAGCTGGGTGTCAACCATGTGTGGGTGGGATGGTCTATAGGGAACAGGAAGTCAGAGCCATGTCCAGGCCCCAGATATTGGGCTCCAGGCGGCTTGAAACCCTGTAGGATGAGTACACAGACACCCTTTCACTGACTGGCAGCAGTTAGCCTTCCCGAGAGCTTCCCACATTCTCTGCGCCAGGTATGAAAGGGGCCCCTCCACTTGAAGCACCCCAACACTTTCCCCAGTCCTACAATGGGCCAGCCCCTCTTGTGCCACTTCTGACTTGGGATAGTGACCTCGCCTGGTTTCCTCTTCCCCTTCTAGAACATAACAAGCTTTATTGAGATATAATTCACATGCCATAAAATTCTTTTAATGTATACAATTCAGTATTTTTTAATATAGTCACAGAATTGTGCAACCATCACTATAACCTATTATAGAACATTTTCATCACTCAAAAAGAAATCTTGTAGCTGTTGTTCAGTTGCTAACTCATGTCCGACTCTTTGAAACCCCATGGACTGCAGCATGCCAGGCTTCCCTGTCCTTCACTATCTCCCGGAGTCCACCCAAACCCATGTCCATTGAATTGGTGATGCCATCCAACCATCTCCTTCTCTGTCACCCCCTTCTCCTGTCCTTGATCTTTCCCAGCATCAGGGTCTTTTCCAATGAGTCGGCTCTTCTCATCAGGTGGCCAAAGTATTGGAGTTTCATTTTAATTATTCAAAAATGAAACCTAGTATTCACTAGCAATCACTCTCCATTTCTCCCGAACCCCTCCCAGCCCTGGCAACCACTGCTCTACTTTCTGTTTCTATGGACTTGCCTATCCTGGACATTTTATACATGGAATCACACAGGATGTGGTCTTCTGTGGCTGGCTTCTTTCACTCGGCCTGTTGCCACTTCTTTAGGAATGTCTCTGACTCATTATTACAGTGGAGGAGTTGTTTGTACTGACTGTTCAGTCACAGGTATTGATAGAGCCTCTGCTATACTAAGCCTGGAGCAGGTGCTAGGCCACATAGTGAACACCGCAGCCATCAGTGTATTTGTTATCTACTGCTGTGTAACAAGTTACCCCCAAACTTAGCAGCTTAGGGCTTCCCTAGTGACTCAGTGCTAAAGAATCCACCTGCCAGTGCAGGAGACATGGGTTTGATCCCTGGTCTGGGAAGATCCCACATGCTGTGGGACAACTAATCCATTGCTCTACAACTACTGAGCCTGTGCTCTAGAGCCTCAGAGCCGCAACTACTGAGCCCACGATTGTAGCTACTGAAGCCTTCGTGCCCTAGAGCCTGTGTTCCACAACAAGAGAAGCCACTTCAATGAGAAGCCTGTGCACTGCAGCTAGAGAGCAGCTCCTACTTGCCACAACTAGGAAAAAGCCCAGCAGCAATGAAGACCCAGCACAGCCAGAAATTAATAAATAAAATTGTTAAAAATACAAAACAAAATGAAAAAATTAGCAGCTTAAACAACAAACGCTATCTCACGGTTTCTGTAGGTCAGAATCAGGGAGCAGCTGGTGCTGCAGGTGCACCTGGCTGGAGATACCTGCCAAGGTTTTGATATCTCAGTTCCTTGCCATGTGGGCTTCTTCACAGGATAGCTTAAGTGTCCGTATAACTTGGTTGCTGGCTTAGCCAAGAGATAAAGATGAGAGAAAGATAAAAGATTTTAAAAAAAGACCAAAGTTTGCCCCAGATTGAAGCCCCATGTTCTTTTATAACCCAATCTCCAAGGCAACTTGGCATCACTCTGCCATATTCTGTAGACCAACCATGCTGTCATATGGGTCGCTCAGCTGCGTCTGACTCTTTGTGACCCCATGGACTGCAGCACGCCAGATCTCCCGGTCCTTCACTATGCCCTGGAGTTTGCTCAAACTCATGTCCATTGAATCAATGATGCCATCCAACCATCTCATCCTCTGTCACCCTCTTCTCCTTCTGCCTTCAATCTTTCTCAGCATCAGGGTCTTTTCTAATGAGTCGGCTCTTCGCATCATGGCCAAAGTATTGGAGCTTCAGCTTCAGTATCAGTCTTCCAGTGAATAGTCAGGGTTGATTTCCTTTAGGATTGACTGGTTTGATCTCCTTGCTGTCCAAGGGACTCTCAAGAATCTTCTCCAGCACCACAGTTCAAAAGCATCAAATATGATTGGGGGCTCCACAAAGGTTCAAATACCAAGAGAAGCAAGTATCTGGATATAGTTTCAAGTAGAGAGTGGTCCTTAGGAAATCCAGGACCCAGTTGGCTCCTTCATGAAGGGCTTACAGTGCTGCCTCTGAATGACTGTTGGGTCAACCCTGAGTTCTCTGGATGCCGTTCTCTCTTGAGGCCTCTTCCCTTCCTCCCTACTCTGTATTTCTAATTAGGGAGCTTGACATGTAATTACGTTGTATTTGTTTCTACCAGATTTACCCACTTCTGTTAGAATAAGTTTTACAGACTTCTTTCTCCAGGTATTTGTAAATTCTGTTTGCATTTCTGTCGATGAGTGAGCCAGTTCTTGAATCTCCTTTCATTCTTGTCATCAAAAAGAGGTGTTCAATAGAACGGGCCTAGGACCCACCCCATTGGTTTTGACCACCTCCCACCAGGGCACTGGGTCACACCATCTAACAGTTGCAGAGACCCCTCATTGTCCAGGTGGCCTGTAAGACTGTCTGTTTTAAAATTGTTTCATTTACTCATCTGGCTGTGCCAGGCCTAGTTTCAGCATGCAGCAGCTTTTAGTTGCTCCCTCTGAACTCTTAGTTGCAGCATATGGGATTTAGTTCCCTGACCAGGGATTGAAGGTGGGTTCCCAGCATTGGGATCATGCAGTCTTAGCCCCTGGATTACCAGGGAAGTCCCCCATAAGATGGTCTTGAGGGGTGGGATTGGGTCACAATAAAATGGGCACAATGTGTGTGTCCTGTTGCTCAGTCGTGTCCAACTCTGTGCAACACCATGGACTGTAGCTCTCCAGGCTCCTCCACCCATGGAATTTTCCAGGCAAGAATACTGGAGTGGGTTGCCATTCCCTTCTCCAGGGGATCTTCCCGACCCAGGGATTGAGCCCAGGTCTCCTGCATTTCAGGCAAGCTCTTGACTGTCTCAGCCACCAGGGAAGCCCAAAATGGGGACATATCATGCATTAAAAAATTGAGACAGTTCAGTGGTTAAGACTCCGGGCTTGCAAGGCAGGGGGCGTAGGTTCCATCCCTGTTAGGGGAACTGAGATCCTACATGTTCCAAGGGGTGGTCAGAAAGAAAAAAACAAAATCCAGCCTGGTGCCCTATAAGAGGCAGATGATTCGCTGTAAGAAGCAGCTTTAGTTGTTGGTCTTGTGGTTTCAGCTTCCTGCTCTGCCATTTGCTGTGTAGGTTTGGGTAAGTCTTGGGCCCCAGTTTCCTTAAGGAGATGATGATAATAACCACCTTGTGGGGTTGTTTTTAGGACTTAATGAGATAAAGTTCCAGGTATGCATTGCTGCATGAATCACACTGGATTTAGAGCTATAAAGCAGCAACTGTTTTATTATAAGCATGGATTCTATGGGCCAGGAACTCAGATAGGGCTTGACAGGCCAGCTTGGCTGTGTTTTGTGATGTCTAGGGTCAGTGGGGAAGGCCCTCAAAGGACTGCTGGTTACATGAACACCTGGGGGCTGGAATCACCTGGAAGTTTCTTCCTTTAAAAAAATTTTTTTAAATGTTACACATTTTTTTTGGTTTTGTTGGATCTTTGTTGCGGCACCTGAGATCTTCGTTGTGCGGGATCTTTCACTGCAGCGCTTGGACTCTCTAGCTGTGGTGCACAGGCTCAGTAGTTGTAGTGCACAGCTTAGTTGCTTCTTGGTATGTGGGATCTCAATTCCTCAACCAGGGATCAAACCCACGTCCCCTGCAGTGCAAGGCAGATTCTCAACCACTGGACCAATAGGGAAGCTCCACCTGGAAGTGTCTTCACTCCTCCGGCTGCCTGGATGGGGCTGACTCAGAGGCTGGGCTCATATGGGACTGTCAACCCGAGTGCCTACGCTGGCTTCTCTTTCTAGCTTGGGCTTCCTCACAGCATGGTGGCTCTGGGCCACACTTTCCTGATGGTCAGAACTCCGAGAACAAGCATTACTGCTTGACTCCAAACCTAGCTGGAAGCTGTATGGCCATTTATGGGCTCAGCTCTCAAGTCATTCAGCATCACTCCTGCTATATACTCTTGCTCAAGGAAGTCAAAAGGCCACCTAGATATATATATAATTTTGCCACACCACGTGGCATGTGGGATCTTAGTTCCCTGATCAGGGATCAAACCTGTGCCCCCTGCAATGAAAGCATGGAGTCTTACCGGCTGGACCGCTAGGGAAGTCCCCCAGCCCAGATTTAAGGGAAGGAGACATACCAATAGACGCCTTTCCTGTGAGGACTGGCTGCCATGTTTTAAAAGCTTCATGGTAAATTTAAAAACATTTAGCACAATGACTGGCATGTTGTATGGGCCAGAAAATATTGGCAGCTATTCCCTCTGCTGCTGTTGTTCATTTCGGCATCTCTCAGTACTGACTGCTGTGGATCTTATCATGTGCCTTGCACAAACCCTCTGCCCCCTGTCTTAAAGAAACAATCTTAAGCTGCAGCCCTGCAGATATGTGAAGTCTAATATTGCCAGATTCGTTCATTTTACCATTTTCAAGTTTGGACCCAACTTTAAAAAACTCCCTAGCTCTTGGGCGAATTTTCTTACCCTCAGGTCTTCTCAAATGCATCTAGAGTTTTCACAAGAAGCTTCCGAGAAGGTCAGTTTCCTGAGTCCCCAGGGTGTCTTTCATGTTCTTTGATGTGTGATTCACACAATCTGCTCTTGTTCCAGGCACCCTATTTATCCCCTTACTCTAATTTTCTCTGAATAAAAGTTCACAATTGACCTTTTCCACAAACAGAGGAATAGTTTTTCTTCTCTAAAGTGTATAAAAAAATCTGTAACATCCTGTCCTTCCATAAGAATCACATGCTAGAACTGGAAACCTAAGACTCACAGGAAACCACGGTGGAAAACAGGGTATAACCAGGTGCCCACTGCGAGGCCCGGCTAGAAGCCCCTAACCTGTGCTGTCCCATTGCTCCTTACCTCCACTTGCCACGTTGACACTGTCTGCCAGATCTTCTTTTTTAATTATTTTTGTTTTTGGCTGCACAGGGTCTCTGCTGCTTTGCACAGGCTTTCTCTTGATTGCAGCCTGCAGGCTTCTCATTGCAGTGGCTTCTTTTGTGGTGGAGCACAGCCTCTAGAGCTCCAGCTCAGGAGTTGTGGGGCACGGGCTAAGTTGTTCTGTGGTAAGTGGAATTCTCCCAGACCAGGGATCGAACTTGTGTCCCTTGCATTGGCACGCAGATTCTTATCCACTGCACCCCCAGGAAAGTCCTGCAGGATCTTCTTTTTACTGAAGAAACAGGTCTGGAGAGATCAGGAAACTCATCCAAATCCTGGTCTAACTCCAGGGCTGGTGCTCCCACCTCTCACCAGGAGACCCTGCAACTAAGAATGCTTTTGGGTCACGTGTGTGCTCATTCACTTCGGTCGTGTCTGATTCTTTGTGATCCTATGGGCTGTAGGCCGCCAAGCCCCTCTGTCCATGGGATTCTCCAGGCAAGACTACTGGAGTGGGCTGCCATGCCCGCCTTTGAGGGATCTTCCCAACCCAGGAACTGAACGTTTGTCTAATGTCTGCTGCATTGACAGGTGGGATCTTTACCACTAGCACCACCTGGAAAGCCTGCTTTGGGGCTGACACTTGACAGAATAAGCACTGCAGACATGAACATCATTTTAAAAAATCTGTGCCTCCCCTCCCTTAATGTCCCTCCCCTCAAGATCACAGACTCTGGAAGCCTCAGCTCAGGCAGACTTTTTTGGTCTAAGCTCGGGGAATTGGCAAAAGAAACAAGCTTCAAGATTCTAATTAACTTTGGTTTTTAACTACAGATGAGCCACTTTTTGAGTGATCTGGGGGTGAGAGTCTCAAAGATTAATGAAAATCTGTAAAAGTGGCAGGAGAGCAGGAGGCAGACACTCCTGTAATTAAGTTCCTTCATTCCTTGTGCTTAAAGAGTAAAGAGATCAAGGGAACAAAAGGATGGGGGAATTACGTGAATAATCATGGAGGGACTTCCCTGGCAGTCTGGTGGTTAAGACGTGGTGCTTCCATTGCAGGGGGCTTGAGTTCAGTCCCTGATTGGGAAACTAAGATCCCACCTGCTTCACAGTGTGGCCAAAAATAAATAAATAAACAAAATTTAAAAACAAAACAAAACTGTGGATACTGTCTCCTCATTTTGAGGAGGATTGTTTTCCAGAATCATCTTGTTTTTCCTAATAAAACTTAAAATAAGCATTGAACTTTTTCCTTTTTTTTTTTTTTTGGTTAATTCCATTTTTTTTTAGTTGTTAGTTTCATCTTTTTTTTTTTAGTATAGCCTTTCTCGTCTTAGAGCTACTCAACTTTATTTTTTATATATAAGACAACTGTGTCCCTTTAAACAAAAATTATTTATTTATTTATTTGTGGCTGTGCTGGGTCTTTGTCGCTCTAGTTATGGTGACTGGGGGCTCCTCTCTAGTTGTGGTGCTTGGGCTTCACATTGCAGTGGTTTCTCTTATTGCAGAGCATGGGCTCTAGGGCATGCGGGTCAGTACCTGTGGCTCACAGGCTTAGTTGCTCCATAGGATGGGGAATCTTCTGGGATCAGGGACTGAACTTGTGTTTCCTGCATTGGCAGGTGGATTCTTTACCACTGAGCCACCAGGGAAGTACTCCTACTCAGCTTTCTTATCTGACCACATCTAAAAATGCTATAGAGAAAGAAAAATAATTTTCCTTCTACCCTTCTAAGTTCCTGGCTGAGACCCCTCCTACCTGCCCTGTAATAAACAGAGTAACAGGAGAAAAACAAATTTAAATACATACATATGTACGAAAGCCCCCCTCCAAAGATATGAGACTCACAGAAGTCACCAGACTTCTCTGTGCCTTTAAGACAAAGAGACAAGAGAAGGGGTTTGGGCTAGGGGTGGTAAGATGGTGAAGAAGTTAACAGGGTTTGCTTATATAGCCTCCATCTGTCCATGCTCAGGCTCGGTCATGTCCGACTCTTTGCAACCGTCTGGACTGTAGCCCACCAGGCTCCTCTGTCCATGGGATTTCCCAGGCAAGAATACTGGAGAGGGTTGCCATTTCCTCTTCCAGGGGATCTTCCCAACCCAGGGATCGAACCCACATCTCCTGAGTCTCCTGCCTCAGCAGGTGGGTTCTTCACTCAAGCTGTCAAGGAAACCCCTTGCCCCTAAATTCCCTGCCTGTGGTGATTAGGGATGTCTTTTTCCTCTTAGTGCAGGGAAGGTACCTTTCATGCGGAAGATTTATTTCCTGGTGTTAGGGGACAAAAAGGTTCAGAGAGTCCTTTTTGCACTGGTTGTTTCTCAACTCCTTTTAATTTCAAATAATCAGTATGCCAAAGTGGCATATCTGAGGTTGACATACTCTGACCCCTTGCAGTGCTGAGGGCCAGGTTTGAAAAGGGAGAGACAAGCAGAATTCCAGGAAGGCTGGAGGTTGGGATATGTGTGGGCAGCAGAGAGAAGCTGACATTTCATTACAGTCAGCTTACATAGAAATGTCAGGACAGGGTGCAGAAGGAGTGGAGCAAATACGCTTCCCTCTTCCAGGCCTGCTGAATGTGACAAGGGGCTCTGGCAGGTGGGCGCAGAGGCTCATCTGATCTCTTGCTGCAAGCTCAGGAACTTATAAAGAGGAGATGGTTGGATGGCATCACTGACTCAATGGACATGAATTTGGGCAGACTCCAGGAGTTAGTGAAGGACAAGGAAGCCTGGTGTGTGGCAGTCCATGGGGTTGTAAAGAGTTGGACTCAACTGAGTGACAACAACAATAGCTTTTGGCAATAGCTAGTAGAGAAGTGGGACTCTAATTTCTTTATTCTTTATAACAATGGTGAAACTAATTTATTGATCCACCTAACTAATTTCTTTATGGTGGTGGTGGTGGTTTAGTCGCTAAGTCGTGTCCAACTTGTGACCCCTTGGACTGTAGCCTGCCAGCCTCCTCTGTCCATGGGGATTCTCTAGGCAAGAATACTGGAGTGGGTTGCCAGTAACTCACTTATATTTCAGAAAGGAGTTAATATATCCGAACTTGGAACCAGATCGGACACTTTGATTTTTTTCCCCCTCTCTGCCACTAACTAGTGGGTCGCAGCATCTCTGTGAGAGAAAATATGTCTGAGCATTTCATATACCACACACCAGGCACTGTCCTAGAGACTTTCCACATGTCTGTAGTAATTCACTTAATTATCTCCCAAACAGCTGATTGCATGCTGACTCTAGAATTTGTCAGTGCAGTTCCAGGACATTTGTAAATACAGGCAGGATGACTTCTGTGACTTTTGCCATTTCAAAGAATCCTGGGTTTTTCTCTTGGCTCCAGAGGAAAATAATACCCTCATTTGAACATTGTTAATGGAGACCTTGCTTTGAGGTTGACTTTCAATCAAACCCAGGCTGGAGAGAAAGGAAGTCTGCACCACAGGGCCCCTAGGGAGAAGGGCACCCACAGGTGGAGATGGAACCCTCCAAAACCTGTCAGCTACTTGGAAAATCTCTTCTGTTGCCTGGCCTTAGAGGGTCATTATCCTTTCCTGATTGAGGCTTGTTAGGGATACTACCCCTCCCTAGTCAGGATGCCTGTCAAAGAACCCCTCCCTGCATGTTTACCCATCCAAAGTCCAAGTGTGACCCTGAGGCTTATACTTCATCCTGGGAAACCTGGATTCTGTGCATTAAGGGTGGTCCTACCGACCTCCGCCCCTGCCCCCACTGGGAACCCCTCCCTCCTCGGGCTGAGTCCGGGTCCCATCCACGAGTGTACTGTCTCTTGCCTCAAGGAGGAGCAGGAGTGGAGGTAGAAGCTTGCCAGTGGCGCCCTGGGTTGGATGCGGGGTTGTTCCCACCCAGCGGCCAGGCTCCGCCTTCTCCAGCTCGCAGCGCCCGGGTTCAGTGTGAATGCGCACTAGTGCGTGTGTGTCTGTGGTCTCCGCGGCTGTGTGATTGTGTGTTGACATACAGTAATTATGTGTGTTTGTCTGTGTATCTTCGGTCTCTGAATATTTGTACAGGAGTATGTGACTTTGAGCATCATTGTGTGTGTCAGTTTATGTAGAAGAAGGAGAAGGAAATGGCAACCCACTCCAGTATGCTTGCCTGGAGAGTCTTACGGACAGAGGAGCCTGGCGGGTTACAGTCCATGGGGTCGCAAAAAGTCGGACACGACTTAGCGACTAAACCACCACCACCATATGACTTTCCGCATCATTGTGTGTGTGTCAGTTTAGGTAACTGTGCCCGAATGTGTGTGTATGTGTGTGAACGTGCATGCGAGTGTACGCGTGTGTGACATCCGGTGATGGGATACCAAGGGAGATTCTCCTATCCTGAAGCCCCTCTCTTCTCTTCTCGAGAATCCCGGGGAGCCCGGCACCCCCGGCCCTGACAGGGGTGCTGGGGACAGTACGCAGAGATCGCCGAGGGCCCCGGGGCTTTCCAGGACCGGTCCGCCTGGTCCGCGCATTCCAGGCTTCTTCAAGATTCCCGGGAACTTCTGTTGGAGTTTCTCCTGCCCTTTTCCCAGGCTCTGGGCGACGCTGGGATGGAGGGAGGTTCCTTGGGCTCGGACAGGCGGGCCTGCCTTGGGCGCCTCACCTGGAACCCTCGGTGGAGGTAGAATGCCGCTCAGGCCGCTTTCTTCTGCCCCAGGGGTGGGACACCCTGGGGTCACTGAACCTCACACTCTCCTTCGCCGTTTGCGCTCCACTGTGGTCGAGGTTGGAGCACTCGAGGAGACCTGGGACGTTGCAGGGCAAAACCATATGAACCTGGTACCGATCCAAAGTGGTCCTAAAGCTCTAAGAGGCTGTGGGATTGGGTGCGGTGTGAGTGGTGGGGGGTGGTAGTGAGGTTCCCTGCCCTCCGAGCTTCTGCATTATTTACAACTGGAGGGAGAACAATGCCCACCTTACAAGGTGATGCCTGGATAGCATCTAGAACGAAGTGCGTGGGGATTACCGCGCTGCCTCAGACACGCTTTGCCTGCACGCACAGTTCATCTTAATGAATAGATGTATCGTGACAGTCCCGAGTTAACCCATTTATTTTCTAAATCGGACTTGTGAGAGGAACTCCGATGGAAAGCGGGGCCCAGCGGCTGGACAGCCGGCCGCGCACTGGATTTGAGCCAGTTTACTCTGGTGACCCGGGCTCCTGACAAGTGACATGGGCCCGGTGCCCCGCCCTTTCTAGTGATTCCCTGGGAACCCGAGCTGTCTGGCGGACGGCCCTCCCTCGCTCACTTTGCAGGTGGCATTTTCTATCCTCTGGTTACCGGCAGAAAGAGGGGGCCGGGGGCAGCGCTCGCAAGCTGTCCGGGGTCCCCTAGCTCCAGGCGTAGCCCCACCCGCCCGCGGGGAGCAGCGGGGCTCGGGGAGGAATTGCGGCGGCGTCCGCAAGGCTCAGAGCGCAAGCCTGCTCTCCAGAGCTTCGCCCAGCTGGGGCTGTGAGAATTTGCCGACGGTGCCCGCGCCTCGGCTGGCCCCGCCCCACCCTCTGGACGCCCCGCCCCCTGGCCCTGCCCGCGCCCGCCCGTTGTCCGGGCCCCGCCCAGGGCCGCGCCCCTCGCGGATGCCCCGCTCACCGGCTCCGCGCCGCGGGCCTGCCCTCAGGCCCCCGCGGGCTCCGCGCCGCCGCCCGGAGGCTCGCGCCCTCCCGTCGCTCCGGGACCCGCCCGCCGCGTCCCCTGGGCAACAGTCTCCAGGGAGACCGGGCTCCGCCCCCGGCACCGACACCCGGTACGGAGCCCACCTGTGCGGGCGTCTGCGGGGTCCCAGTGTCCCCCGCTCACGCCCCACCCCGCCCAGCGCCGGGCTTTGTCCGCGAGGGGAGATCCCGTTCCGGGGGTGCGGGGGCTGGGGGAGGAGAGCGTGTTCCGGGGCGCACCCGACCCCAATGCGGAGGCCGAGGCAGCGGGCCGCGCTCGCGCTGTGCTTCTCTGGCGTGGACTGGTTCATAGTCTCCTTTTCCCGTTTTATTGCCTCCCTTTTATGCCTCCGGGGGGCCGGGAATCCGGGGTGTCCCGCTGCCGCCCTTGGTGGGAATGAGCAGGGCCCTCCTCCGGGCTCCGGACGGGGACGCGGCGCCTGTTCAGGGCAAGATGTTTACTTGTCAGGAACCGAGCAATAGCCGTGCACGCCTTCCCCTCCCCCTGCCCCCGATTCGGGACGGACCATCCTGCGCTCCGTGCGTTCCCAGCGATGCCTCCCAAAGCTTTGCCCTTGAACCCAGAGGGCTAGAGGGCAGCAGACCCGGCTCCTGAGGTCCCGGACGGTGTTGAGGGCCAGAGAGAAAAACGCACCTCCTCCCTGGCCGCCCTCTTGTGAATTCTGTCCCGGCTCCCTGTTCCCTGACCTGAATTCCTAAGGACCAGTCCCTTCCTTGCCTTCTCTAACCCTCCATTCTCTCGGCTCCCTCGCGCTTTCTGCTTCATCCTTTCTCGTTTTGAAAGTGCTTTTGCTCTGATTGAGTCTCATTTCCCTGTGACTGAGCTGCTGTTTTTTTGTCCTCTTGTTAATTAGCTTCCTTGGTCAGTGATGCAAGTTATTTCTTTCTTAGTTCTTGTCGCTGATCTCACCTTTCTCTGGTGGCTGTGCTCTGGGAAGTCCTTACCATCCTACCCTGGATGCTGAGTGGAGGGACCATCCGAACCCTGCAGCAGGGTCCACGGGGTATCCTTCCAAGGGTTAGGCTTGCAGCAGGGAGAATTCCAGCTTGGACCTTGGGGTGGCATCTTTTCCAACAGCTTCCTAGAACTGGGTGTTTTGTCTCATGGAGAAGAAGCCAGTGGTTTAGGTTTCTTGCTCTTCAGGAGCTCAGTGGGTTCCAGGCAGGAGAAACCAGCTGGGGAGTTGGGGGGAAGCATCATGTTCTGCTGCTGGAATCCAGCTGCATGGGCTTTTGGAACTCAGGTATCTTTTGCTCTCTGGGGTCAGATTATTTCCAGGAGCCGCCCACAGTGGGTAAAGAAGTACCACAGATGCAGTGAGTGGGCAAACCCCTCCCCACACACCCTTCCCTTTCATCTCCACCAAGCAAGGATAAATCCTCCTTTATGATGTGATCTGGGTGTTGAACAGAGACCTCAAGTTCACAGACATGTTTTTTGCAGCCATTGAATGGAACTCGAACCCAGGCTTGACTCAGATCACTTACTTTGCTTTCAAATACCAAACAAAACCAACAAACAACTCTAGAAATGATCTGAGTCATCTGTATGTATATAAATTCCTGCTTCGGGCACTGGAAATGTTCCTGTGGTTTGCTTCAGTACCACCGAAGAGAGCTGGGGGTGGCATTGACACAGATGGTGAAAAAGGCCCGTCAAGCACAATGTGACTGGTTTGCAAAAAGGGAACCTTGGTGAAAGAGTTGCTTTTGAGCCGAAGTCCTCTAAGGGAATGTGCAGAAGGTTTCTGAGACTTTCTCTTTTTAAAGATTTCTTACTTTTTTGCTTTCTCTACTTTCCTTCCTTCCTTCCTTCTTTCTCTCCCCTCTCTCTATCTTTCTTCTTCCTTCCTTCCTCTCTTTCTTTCTGTCTTTCTTGCTCTCTTTCTATTTCCAGACAGATAAGGAGCTCAGAGTCAGGCAAGAGTGCACTGATGCTCACTGATTCCAAAGCATTTCTAACCTGCCAGGCAGAGGGATCTTTGCTGCTGGTTTTTTGGACCATTCCAGAAAGGTAGATCAGGCAAAGGAAACAAGTGTATGGGGGAAGAAGAGATGTTATTTTGTAGACAGGTTAAGAATTTGAATGGAATCCACCCTCCCTGACTAGCCAAAGGAGAACTTCTCTGTAGGACTAGAATGCAAACAGGAAGAGAGTGACCCAAATTTGTGCTTGGAGCCGACGAAGGGGGATGTGAACTTAGATCTTTGCCAGCTTCCCAGCAAAGAAAGGGATGGCTTTGCTCCTAGGAGCCCTAGAGCTCATTTTTAAGCTGCAGCATTTGGTACTTGACTTGCTTCGTTCATGGTAGAGCCAGGCAGGCCTATTTGGCCAGAGAAGAATTAAAACCTTCTTCTGGAGGAAGTGGATTGGATTTTCATAACTTGATACCACTTCTCAAGGAGTCCTTAGGTGGGGACATTTTGTTTCTCTAGGGAGTTGGCAGTCACTGTATCAATAAGAGGATGCGCCTTGGAACTTCCGGGACCTTAGTCCTTTCATTGTGCGAATGAAGAAACTGAAGTCAGAGACTGACACTGGCCAGACCTTGGCTGAGCACCCGCCTTTGGTGTCTGAGAGTGGCTGTGTGTGGTTAACAAGCTCGAGATTGGTCCCATTTGCTAGCTGTGTGTGTACTTGTGTATTCTTGTACACCAAATTTGTACAGTATAAGCACCAAGCTCCTTATACGGATGTTCAAGCAGCCACTGCCATTTCTGATGGTTCAGGTAGGGCACAGGGTAATAGCATGATGTCATCCTTAGGGGCTTCCCCCCCACCACCCTCACTTCATTTCTATCTTCATCGGGAATTTCCAAGCATCTTTATTAGTGTGGCTCTCTCTAAAAAGATCAAATTATTAGCAGAATTTTTACCTATAAAGCAGAATGAAAAAGTGCCACTGTGGTACAACTAGAGACTGGCCCAGAACCCCTTCCACTCAGCACCTTGTCCCACTCTTGCCACCCTCTGAAAACCTCAGGGTGTTTCTGTGAAGCCACAGGACTCCCTGGCACAGAGGCAAAAACCATGGGTTGTGTAGACTGTGTTGAGGAGTTGGAGTTTCTTCTACACACCTGTTTACACTATCTTGATCTGTGTTTCAGAAAGTGACTTTTAATAATGATTTTTAACCCTCCGACTTTTTGATTCATAAAGGATACCTATTTACTGTCGAAAGTGTACAAAACAGAAAGAAATTGCAAGCATCTCTTGGCTATAATTCTACCCCCTACCTGAAAGAACCATGTTTTCTTATTGGAGTATCCTCCCCCCACCCCACCCCCAGAGAGGCTTCTTTGCTTGTATCTTTGGAAGTTTGATTTTGATTTACTGCTAAATATGATCATGAACTTCCACAAAAAGAACTGAATGTAAAAATGAGAGTAAGTATAAATCCTTAAGAAAAACAGAAAAGTAGATGATAGAGAAGGAGGAATGTGAGCAAAACTTTTGAAAGATGGGGAGCAGGAGGGTGAGAGAGAAGCAAAGCTTAGAAGGTTGAATATCCCAGCTGCGAGGAAGGGGAGCTGACATGTACACAGGACCCACTAAAGGCTAAAGAATGAGGGCTACAGAGTGTTCCTGACAACGGGGTGAGGGGGGCAGGTGGAAGCAGGAATATTGGTTGAAAGTTTGTGTTAGAGCCACAGACCCCTCTCTCGGGCCGCCAGCAGCGTCCTCCCCCCCAGCTGCTTTCCTACAGGCAGTGTTGAACCAGGGCAGCCAGCGTCCTCCCCCACCAGCTGCTTTCTTACAGGCAGTGTTGAACCAGGGCAGCCAAGGGTGAGGGAGGCTCGGTACTGAGAGCAGGAGAATTCAGTGGAAGTTTGTGTGCTGAACAGAGAGACCCTCTCCTGCTACTCCCACAGCGTGGCTGGTACCCATCCTCCAGGCAGGGTTTTGGATAACTTCTCTCTGAGGAAATGGACCTCACATGAAAAAACGCTCCTTTATCACTTCACAGCAATACTAACCAAGCAGCTAGACCTGTACAAATAGCTTTCAGTACCTCGCTCTTAAATTTGAATGGGCAGATCTGGTACATCGCATGTCGAATGAGCCCTCTAACATGAAAGACAGAGACCCAAACCAACAGGAAAAAGAGATTTTGAAGTCATAAACATGTTGTTTTTTAAAAGGCATATTTAGGGGACTTCCCTGGTGAAACAGTGGTTAAGAATTCACCTGCCACTGCAGGGGACATGGACTCAATCCCTGGTCCGGGAAGATGCCATGTGCCGTGGAGCAACTAAGCATGTGCACCACAAGTGCTGGGCCAGGGTGCTGCAGCTACTGAAGCCCGCGTGCCTAGAGCCTGTGCTCCTTAACAGGAGAAGCCACCGCAGTGAGAGGCCCGTGCACCACAACAGAGTAGTCCCTGCTCGCCACAACTAGAGAAAGCCCGGGCAAAGCAACAAAGACCCAGTGCGGCCAATAGATAATTTATTAAGTTTGAAAAAAGGAATCTGCCTTGCAACTCAGGAGATGCGAGTTCAATCCCTGGTCAGAGAACTAAGATCCCACATGCAGGGGAGCAACTAAGCCTGCATGCCACAGCTAAGAGAGTCCATGTGCCACAATGGAAGATCCCACATGCTGCAACTAAGACATGATACAGCCAAAGTAAAGAAATAAATATTAAAAAAAATAAAAAGGTATATTCATAAAATAATAATAAGCTCTTGGATATCAAAACTAGGAGTGGAAATTTCAGTAGAATAGAGTTGAATGATTGAACAAGGAAATTCTGGAAAGTAGGACAAAAAGGCTTGAGAGATGGGAAAGAAGAAAGAAAAGAGAAGAAAACAAGAGTAAGTTTAGGAGGCCCAGTATCCATCTCATAGAAGCTCAAGGGAAAGAAATGGAGAAGAAAAAGTTATTAAATAAACACCAGGAAAAAAATCTAGAAGTGAAAGAGTTTCTGCATTGAGTCCCTGTAGCACTGAGCACAATGATAATTAGATACACTACATCAGAGTAAAAGATGTTCTAAGGGACAGCATCATGAACTTTCAAAACTCCAGAGATAGAGAGAAGTTACCAAAAGCCAGCACAGGGAAAAAGAGCCACAAACAGAAGATCAGAGAACAGAATGTCATTGGACTTCACAAAAGTAACACCAGAAAAGAGGTGGGGAAGCAACATCAGAAGCTACATGGAGTAATTCTTTCAAGTTTCCAGGGGAAATTAACTCTCGGTCCAGAATTCTGTGATCACCATTCAAGCAAAATAATAGAATGAAGACATTTTTCAGACATGTGAATTTTCAAAACTTTACACACACATACCCTTTGTATTCCTTTTCAAGGAAGCTACTGGAGGATGTGCTCCACTAAAATGAGAGAGGAAATCAACAAAGAGGAACAAGTGGTACAATGTGCAGTTGTCTTGTTTCTCCTTTGGCTCAGCCGCTGAATGACCTTCTGTATTTCAGTTGTTATCTTTGCGTCTTGAGCGTGGGGAGAAAAAAAAAGCCTACCCCACCATGGGAACTAAAAAGTACTCACTTGCAAGACTGGACCTGTGATGTGGGCACCATTAATGAGATGTATCTATGTTACATTTTGACAGAGAAGAGAGGGATGAAGTGTGTGTTTTATCCATGGTTATGGTGGTGATAGTAGGGATGGGCTGCAAGTTTGAGTTCTTGGCACATAAGTGGCAGGGATACAAAGTAGCTCCCAGTGTGTTCTCAGTTACCCAATTGTGTCCAGCTCTTTGCAACCCCATGGACTGTAGCTCACCAGGCTCCTCTGTCCATGGAATTTTCCAAGCAAGAATACTGGAGCGAGTTGCCATTTCCTCCTCCAGGGGATCTTCCTGACCCAGGGATTGAACCTGGGTCTCCTGCATCTCCTTCATTGGCAAGCACATTCCTTACCACTGTGCCACCTGGGAAGCGCAGCACCTAGTACTCAGTGGCAATACCAGCAGTTTTGCCATCAGAAATGATTCTGCACATGGTATACTGAAATTATATTTCTTTTCTTGTTCAGCTTTTTGTTTTCCCTGCAGTTGACAGTTGCCTCATATTTTTATTTATTTATTTTTCCAACATGAAAGCAAACGTGTTAGTCACTCAGTCATGTCCGACTCTTTGGGGCCCCATGGACTGTAACCCGCCAGGCTCCTCTGTCCATGAAATTTTCCAGGCAGGAATACTGGAGTGGGTAGCCATTCCCTTCTTCTGGGTTTCTTCCTGACCCAGGGATTGAACCAGGCCTCCCTCTCCATCGCCAACTCCTGGAGTTTACCCAAACTCATGTCCATTGAGTCGGTGATGCCATCCAACCATCTCATCCTCTGTCGTCCCCTTCTCTTCCTGCCTTCAATCTTTCCCAGCATCAGGGTCTTTTCAAATGAGTCAGCTCTTCGCATCAGGTAGCCAAAGTACTGGAGTTTCAGCTTCAACATCAGTCCTTCCAATGAACACTCAGGACTGATCTCCTTTAGGATGGACTGGTTGGATCTTCTTGCAGTCCAAGGGACTCTCAAGAGTGTTTTCCAACACCACAGCTCAAAAGCATCAATTCTTCAGTGCTCAGCTTTCTTTATAGTCCAACTCTCATATTCATACATGACTACTGGGAAAACCATAGCCTTGACTAGACAGACCTTTGTTGGCAAAGTAATGTTTCTGCTTTTTAATATGCTGTCTAGGTTGGTCATAACTTTCCTTCTAAGGAGTAAGCATCTTTTAATTTCATGGCTGCAATCACTGTCCTCAGTGATTTTGGAGCCCAGAAAAATAAAGTCAGCCACTGTTTCCACTGTTTCTCTATCTATTTGCCATGAATTGCTGGGACTGGATGCCATGATCTTAGTTTTCTGAATGTTGAGCCTTAGCCAGCTTTTTCACTCTCCTCTTTCACTTTTATCAAGAGGCTCTTTAGTTCTTCACTTTCTGCCATAAGGGTGGTGTCACCTGTATATCTGAGGTTATTGATATTTCTCCCAGCAATCTTGATTCCAGCTTGTGCTTCATCCAGCCCAGTGTTTCTCATGATGTATTCTGCATAGAAGTTAAATAAGCAGAGTGACAATATACAGCCTTGACATACTCCTTTTCCTATTTGGAACCAGTCTGTTGTTCCATGTCCAGTTCTAACTATTGCTCCCTAACCTGCATACAGATTTCTCAAGAGGCAGGTCAGGTGGTCTGGTATTCCCATCTCTTTCAGAATTTTCCACAGTTTATTGTGATCCACATAGTCAAAGGCTTTGACATAGTCAATAAAGCAGAAATAGATGTTTTTCTGGAACTCTCTTGCTCTTTTGGTGATCCAGTGGATGTTGGGAATTTGATCTCTGGTTCCTCTGCCTTTTCTAAAACCAGCTTGAACATCTGAAAGTTCAAGGTTCATGTATTGCTGAAGCCTGGCTTGAAGTAATCACTAATTCTTTCTCAATCTCTCTAATAGAATTATTAAACTTCTCACAATGCAGCAAATATGTCAGATACCGATCATCTCCTTCCCTGCTTAATCATTCTTTATTTGCAATCAAGAGCCGTGATTGGTGGTGAGAAGGTGAAGGGAATTCCCATAATAATAGTGAAGAGAAGTCCCAGTTGTGCAGCTGGTCTAGAGAGCAACCAGCCCAATTTAGAGCAAGATGGCTGAGGGCCCAGGAGGAATATCTGTAAGAAAAACATGGAGTTGATGGATTATTTGAATATATTTGCTATAGTATGAGGGTTTTATAGTTCTGTTAGAGAATTTAGGGAATAGTTGCACATTCATACATAGAATGCAAAGAAAATTAAAAACAAGGCAACAATCAATATAGGAGTAACAAAAAGTTGGAACAAGAAAGGATATCATGAGACTTCCCTGGTGGTCCAGAGGTTAAGACTCTGCTTTGCAGTGCAGGGGACACAGGTTCCATCCCTGGTCAGGGAACTAAGGTCCCACATGCCTTGGAGCTCCTGAACCCATGTGCTCCCAAGCCTGTGCATTGCAAGAAGACCCTGCATGTTGCAACTAAGACTTGAAGCAGCCAAATAAATAAATATTTTCTTAAAAAGAAAGGAAATCATAGTATAGTATGTGGCTTAGCTTTGAACAATATTTACATTTTATAATAATGGAAACACTAAAGTTTGATGAACAAAAAATGATCACATTGCTATATCTAGAAGATGGGAGAGAGGATCCGTGCATGTGTGTAGCTGCAGGAAAGCACAAACTTATCTTCTAAGATAAGAAGTTAAAAGTTGGGACTTCCCTGGTGGTCCATTGGTTAAGAATCTGCTTTTCAATGCAGGGGACATGGGTTCAATCCATAGTCGGGGAAGATTCCACATGCTGCAAGGCAACTAAGTCCATGCACTGCAACTACTGAGCCAACTGTGTGCTCCAAAGCCCACACTCAGCAACGAGAAGCCACTGCAATGAGAAGCCTGTGCACCTCAACTAGACAGCAGCCCCTGCTCGCCTCAACTAGTGAAAGCCCACAAGCAGCAACAAATAAGTAAATATTAAGAAAAGAAGTTAAAAGTTGAAGATCAAGAAATATCAATATAAACCCATTATTTAGAAATGCAGAGATGAGTACCCAGAGAAACAACTGAAATTGGGGATGGTATGTTCAGATGTGGAGGTCAAGGGACTGCTAATTTTTCGCTGTGAGCGTTTTAGTTTTAATTAATTTTTAAAATCATGTGCTTTCATAACTTTCACAGGTATGAAAATTTTAAAGTCATTATTATAATCGCCACTGCCACTGATAATGCAGCTGTTTCCATTTTCTCTATGCTTGCTGAAATGTTTTGTCCACAAACTTATCTTGCCATGATAGCTATATGTGCCGTATTGGTTTCATTCAATGTGGGGTCTATTTGCAGCGTCATGTATTATGCACGGGTGTTGTTCTAGTGACTGTATTCACTCTTGTTGTATATATGATAATTTATTTAGCCATTTCTTTATGATTATTATTTTAGATATTTATTTGTTTGGCTGGGCTGCAACTCAGGATCCTCGTTGCAGCATGTAGGACACTTTAGTTGTGCCCTGTGGGGTCTAGTTTCCTGACCAGAGATCTCACGTGGGCCCCCCGCATTGGAAGCTTAGCGTCTCAAACACTGGATCACCAGGGAAGTTTCTCTTTATTGTTTTTGATTTATAAATTTCACAGATAATACCACAGTGAATATCTTTGTGCATATAGGTGAAGTGAAAGTTGCTCAGTCGTGTCCAAGTCTTTGCAACCCCATGGACTGTAGCCCACCAGACTCCCCTGTCCATGGAATTCTCCAGGCAAGAATAGTGGAGTGGGTTGCTGTTCCTTCTCCAGGGAATCTTCCCAACCCAGTGACCTAACCCAGGTCTCCCGCATTGCAGGCATATTCTTTACTGTCTGAGCCACCAGGGAAGACCAAGAGTACTGGAGTGGGTAGCCATTCCCTTCTCCTGGGGATCTTCCCAACCTAGGAATTGAACCGGAGTCTTCTGCATTGCAGGCAGATTCTTTACCAGCTGAACCACCAGGGATACCCTTTGTGCATATAGCTTTTTCTTTTTTGCTTTTGAATTGCTTCCTAGGACAGCTGCCCAAATTGACCAAATATGAGAACTTGGATCTTTCTCTTCAATTTCTCTATATAGTGTTGAGCCCCCTAGGTGCACCATGAACTGAGCATCCTAGGAGATTGTTAAGATAGAATTTTCTGCAGGACAATTGGCTTGTTTTTTTCTGATGGCAGCAGGAGAAATCAGAAGTCTTTCTTTTCTTTCCACATAGAACAGAATTTCCAAAGCCCTACCCCTCTCCTTCTCTGATGTCTGTGTTGGTCCACCTCCCACCCCCCGATGAAGAGTATTTTTCCTTTTTAAAATATTCAAATTAGAAGTCACTGCCCTTTTGAATAATATGGACTCAAAGGAGATACATTTAACATGGGAGAGAATGGGGCGGGGGCGGGGGAGTGAGAAAGAGGACTTCCCTGGTGGTCCAGTGGTTAAGAATCTGCCTTCAAATGCAGGGCATGAGAGTTCACTCCCTGCTCGAGGAGCTAAGATCCCACCTGTTGTGGGACAGCTAAGCCTGAGCCACAACTACTGAGCCTATGCACCACAATGAAGAGCCTGCTTGCCGCAGTGAAGATCGCAGGTGCCACAGCCAAGACCCAGCACAGCCAAAAATAAATAATTAAATAAAATGCATCTTTTTAAAAAGTGAAGGAGGCAGAAGTGGGTAGACAAGGGAGTAAGGCAGCGCACGTCCTCAGTTTACCTTCCAGGGGGACATTGAAATGCCTTCTGCACAACGTACCATTACTTTGTCATTTTGTCCCATCCTGCACTCCTCTGACCCCTTTTTTTCTCATAGCAGGAGCTGGGGAGTTAGACAGCCCTCCAGACAAACCCCTCCTTCCTCATCATGGGATAGTCTTTGGGATGTCCAACTTGCCTGGACCAAAAAAAAAAAAAAGCATTTGTACTTTGGAAGAATAGCACATCTATCCTAAAAGTGTGCTTAATGAGGGCCCCGGGCCATGCAGTTTCCCTCTGGCCTGTGGCCTCATTCTTTTCAAGGAGGAAGATGCAGGCTTCAAGGCTGGGCTGCTGGACTGCCTGCCTGCCAGCACCTTACGAACAGAGAGGATCGGGGTGCTTTGTGGCCTGCATGCCTTCCCTCATTCATCTGCCCTGGCAGCTCTGACCCGGGTCCCTAGCCCCATTGCTTTCCCACCTCCATCCTTGCTTCCCGTCCTTCTGTTTCGCTCACAGCAGCCGAAGCAATCTTTGTTAAGCGTAAAATCAGGCCTTCTCCATTCCCCACCTAAAATCCCCTGGTAACTTCCCGCCGCAGTGGTGCCAAAGCCTGACTCCTCACCAAGGCTAGAAGGCCCCACAGGGTCAGCCTCATCATTTCGCCCAGACTGCCCTTCATCCGGTCTCCTGCCTCAGGGCCTCTGCACTTCCCCTTCCACCTGCCTGGAACCCTATTTCATAGAGCTTTGCCAGGTCCTTCTCATCATTTGGGCCTCACCTGCAATATAATCTCACCTGAGGATACTTCCCTGACCTGTCATCCAAAGGAGACCCTCCCAGCAGACCCCCGTTTTATCACTTTCCAAGCCTATACTCTCTGAAATCATCGTGATTATTCAAATGTTTCTTTTCATTTTTTGTTTTTTCCTGTTAGACTAAAAATTCCATGAGAGCAGGAGTGGTGCCTGTCCCACTCCCTGATGGGCACATGGAAGATGCTCGAATAAACATTTTTGAGTGAATGAACAGGCTAGTGAAGGAATGAATAAGGACTTGGGATCTGCAGCCTTCTGGGTTGAGGAGGGCCCCACCTTCTTTTTCCTGAGGGTCTGTGGGAGGATGTGGTGGTTTGGAGGATCTCTTAGCAGCCAGAGCAGGCTGGTGGTTCCTGAAAACTCCTCTGGAGTAAACATACAGGAGGTTCTCCAGGAGGTGGGTGAAAGCATCAAGCATCTTCCACTCCGCCTCTCATGTATTCATTTGCTGGCACTTTCCATCTAAGGTGGGCAACAGGAAAAGTATTCATTTCTTTCTCCGTGGGAGGCTGCCTGGACCAACAGGACTTTTTGAGGCTGAGAAGTCCTGAAAATAAACCCAGGTCAAGGGGCCCGATGTGGACCCTGCTTGTTCAGTGTGATATGGAAGGCCAGCCCTAAGGTCGGTCCCCAGCCCCTTGTCACGTGGCTGCTGGCTCCCCTCCTCTCCCATCTTGGGTGGATGGCAGATACTTGTTGTTCAGTTGCTAAGTTGTATCCTACTCTTTGTGACCCCATGGACTTCAGCACGCCAGGCTCCTCTGTCCTTCACTATCTCCCAGAGTTTGCTCAAATTCATGTCCACTGAGTCAGTGATACTATCTAACCATCTCATCCTGTCACCCCCTTCTCCTTTTGCCTTTAGTCTTTCCTAGCATCAAAGTCTTTTCCAATGAGTCAGTTCTTCACATCAGGCAGCCAAAGTATTGGAGCTTCAGCTTCAATATCAATCCTTCCAGTGATTATTCAGGGTTGATGTCCTTTAGGATTGCCTGGATGGATCTCCTTGCAGTCCAAGGGACTCTTAAGAGCCTTTTCCAACACCACAGTTCGAAAGCATCAATTCTTCAGCACTCAGGCTTCTTTATGGTCCAACTCTCACATCCGTACATGACTACTGGATACCACAGTATTGATTGTACAGACTTTGTCAACTAAGTGATGAGTCTGCTTTTTAATATGCTTTCTAGGTTTGTTGTTGCTTTCCTTCCAAGTAGCAAATATCTTTTAATTTCATGGCTGCAGTCACTGTCTGCAGTGATTTTGGAGCCCAAGAAAATAAAATCTCACTGCTTCCACTTTACTGTAGATCCTTGACTGTGGGCATAACCACCTGCTACAACTTTCTGTGACTGAGGCTCCTTCCCTTGGGCTAATTGGGTTGTAACTTTAGGCTCTGAAATCCAGACATTGGGCAGAGGTTTTGTCCTCAGGTTAAGGACATGAATGTCTCTCTCTATGCAGGTTCATAGGAGTGGTGCAGGGGGACCGCTAGACTCTTGCTTTAGAGTAACATCCGAAGGTACAGGGCATGTTTTGCCCAGGGCATCCCTTAGGGAGAAGGCTGTTTATCACTCAGACAAGCGGGACACAACTTCCCTTCTCCCGCTGCCTATCCCTTGCACCGAGCCTGCTGAGAGTGACTCATGTGTTCCCCTGGGAAGCTGTTTCCCAGGACATGTGACTGTAACACAGAAATGACAGTTTTTACATTGACAAAGGCTGAGCAGCAGTTCCTGGTGAGCATGTCAGGTACATCTGGGACGGCCACTGGGACAAGGTAGAAGTCTAGCCAACTCGGGAGATGCTGGCTCTGAGCCCCCCAACCCCGTCCCCCCCCCCAAAAAAAAACACACAGTGGAGTTTCAGCAGGAACGAAGGGATCCTTCAGTTGTCCCGAGTTAGGGACAAGCAGCTGGTCTGGCAGCCCAGGGGCCATATGGGCTACAGGCTCACTCCCCATCCCGTTTGTGGCTCTGGGATCCTACATCCCTTAATTGCCCTTTTCTCTTAGAAATAACTTACTCCCCTGGTGGCTCAGATGGTAAAGAATCTGCTTGCAGTGTGAGAGACCCAGGTTCGATCCCTGGGTCAGGAAGATCCCCTGGAGAAGGGAATGGCTACCCACACAAGTATTCTTGCCCAGAGAATTCCATAGACAGAGGAGCCTGGCAGGCTACAGTCCATGGGGTCACAAAGAGTTGGACATGACTGAGCGACTAACACATTTAGAAATAACTTAGGGCCCCCTGAAACATTCCTGAGGTACAAGGAAGGATGGGGCTGGTGGATGTCCTTTTAGAAAAACCTTTGGAGAAATTCCTCTGCTGACCGCTTAAGACTCAGGTCAGACCCCTTAGACCTTTACAGCTGAGAAACTGTTCTTCATTCTCAGGCCAAAGAAAGTGCATCTATCCAGGAATGTCTTGGAACAGCTTGCAAAGAGGATGGGGACAGCAACCCCCCAGCCAGGATGGCTCTGTTGCTGCATAGCTGTTCTGTGGATGCTGCTGGCTGGAAGTGGGAAGGTGAAAGGAAGCGAGCTCTTTCTGGTCCAGTTTTCTTTGATCTTTTATGAATGAATCAGATGCGGATAAATAGAAAAGCCCTCTCTCAAAATTCTGGATAACTTGGAGTGAGAAGGATAGCTCATTGTTCTTCTTAGGTCCATCCCATTTTGGTCCCCGGAAGGTGATCCTGGCCCTCACTCATCCTCCTGTCCCCATGGCTCCAAGGCCACCTACTGACCCCAAGTGATGTCTCTATGACCCCAAAGATGTCTCCTCTGAGCTCTACTGTGACTTTGCCCCTTGGATGTCTGCACTGGGGTGCTCAGTAAACAACTCTGATTCGGTGTGTCTGAAATGGAGCTCTTGCTATTTCAATCCCCTCCAAGTCTGTTTCTCCAGTATACTTTCCTGTCTCAGTAAATATCCACTATCCAGCCAGTCTCCCAAGTCCAACCTGCCTGTCATCCTTGCTCCTTCCCTCACTGTCCCCCATCTGATGACCCCTCCCCCGCACGAGCTCCTAGATGTACATGATTCCCTTCCTTTCATCAGCTCCATCTCCTCTTCCTAGATCAAGCCACCATCATCTGTAGCATGAACTGCCCCACACTCTCCTTCTTGCCTGCTTGCAACTGTCCAGCCCTTCCTAGCCACAGCCAACAGCATCATTTCAGATGCCAATCAGATCCGGTGGCTCCCTGGCCTAAAACCCTCCAGGACTGTGCATCACTCCTGGAGTGAAAGCCAAGTGTTTCCCTGTGAAGGCTCAATGAGACTGGTCCCCGCTGACCTCCTCAGCCCATGTCATCCCACCGACCACGTGCTCTAGAGGCAAGGGACTGCCTGCTGTCGGCTCTGAACATGATGGCTCAGCCTGGTCTTCGGCCCCAGTGTCCTCCCCTCACAGGGGTCTTTCTCAGCCTTCTGCATGTGGTAGCCCCTCCTGCTGTCCTTCTTCGCATCATCACTTGACAATCTGCCGTTTACCACCTTGATCCATCATTGCAGAAACATCCATCTTGTCTACTGTGTCTCCTCTACTGGTGTAGCTCTTTCTGGAGAGGGACCCTTTGTCTCATTCACCTGTGTGTTCCCAGCACCTCTCGTGATTCTTGGCACTTAATAAATACTAGTTGAATAAACTAATACATGTCAGCCTGAGTGATATATACAAAGTATCAAATCTGATAATACATGAGTGCAGATTATTTCTGTGAGATGAAATTCCATTCATGAGTGCAAATTATTCCATGAGAATAATTGTGGGGTTTTGCATTCAGAGTCAGGACATTGGTGTTCCTGTACAGGCTGGGAGGGGCTTCCCAGGTGGCGCTAGTGGTAAAGAACCCACCTGCCAAGGCAGATAGACATAGGTTCGATCCCTGGGTTGGAAGATCCCCTGGAGGAGGGCATAGCAACCTGCTCCAGTTTTCTTGCCTGGAGAATCCCAGGGACAGAGGAGTCTGGTGGGCTATGGTCCATGGGATCACAAAGAGTTGGACACGACTGAAGCGCTGACTTAGCCTGCATGCACACATAGGCTGGGAGACCCTGGCTTACTGTGAGAAATATCTGGAGGGTTGGCGGCCCCCAAGCTTGGTGATGTGGTGACCAGAGAACATTCTGTGGGGTAGGCTGGGAGAACGGAGGCGGGAAACCTGATATACTTTTAGGCCAAACAAATGGGAGTTTGGTGCCCAGAACATTCTGCTACAATTGGCCTGCCAGGCCCCATCTGGAGCATCTTGTTTTCTTGGAATACCAAACTTTGGCCAAAGGGTCTAAATCTGTGTTGTGGGGAGAACGGACACGCTGGAACTACCATCCTTCAGGAGGGCCAGCAGATAACAGTTCCATGTTCTTCTGGGTGGCAGCACAAAGGACGGGGGGGTTGCCTCTTAGAGGTGGGCCAGTTTCCAAGGAAAGAACTCTCCAAACACTAGAAGCTTTCCAAAAGGAGTGTGCTACTTCAGTCATGGAAATAGATAATTTCAGCTACAAGTGATGGAAAACCCACCTCAAACTACTCTTAAGTTAACAACAACAACAAAAAGGCAGGGGAGGGAGTTTGGCAGATAGAACCGAAAAGTCCAAGGTGAAGTGTAGTTTCAGGCGTGGCTGGATCCAGGGAATCACAGGCCGTCCTCAGGACTCTGCTTCGCGTTCCATACAGAGTTCTGCTTTCCTCCATGTTGCTTCTTTCTCAGGTCCCAGTCCTCAGGGCAGCAGGTGGTCACCAGGAGCTCTAGGGTGTATGTGTGTCCTAAGTCACTTCAGTCATGTACGACTCTCTGCGACCGCACAGACTGTAGCCTGCCAGGCTCCTCTGTCCATGGGATTCTCCAGGCAAGAATACTGGAGTGGGTTGCCACGCCCTCCTCCAGGGGATCTTCCTGACCCAGGGACCGAATCCATGTCTCTTAGGTCTCCTGCGTTGGCAGGCAGGTTTTTTACCACTCAGCCACCTGGGAAGCCCAACTTTAGGTAGATATTCTGTCTTTTCTCCTCCCCCGGGGGAAAGTCCCCAAAGAAGCCCAGATGTCAAAACTAATGGGATGGACTTGATAGTCACATGCCCATCTTGGAATCAGTGTAGCCAGAGAGATACGATTGGCTGGGCCTACGTCCCATTCCTGCTTCCTCTCCAGTCCCCAAGGCCAGAGGAAGACACGGGGCTTTGATTGGCTGGGCCTGGGTCTCGGTCCACTTGGGGACCCAGGAGTGAAGTCAACACATCTGAGCCACTTGGACTGAGAGTGGAATGAGTTTGTGAAAGGTCCCTGGCTCCCAGAAAAAAAAAATGAAAAATTACCAGCATCCCTGTGCCCCTTTTTCCTGGGGTAACTGCCATCCTCACTCATAACCCCTATCTCTTCATCTGCCTGCACAGACTAGTTCTGCCGGTGCTTGTTCTCCTTATAAACGGGCTCTTGAGCACACAGTCTTTTGTACCTGACGTCTTTCACTCAGCCTTACATTTGTGAGATTCACTTATATGATGAATTTATAGATCATCCACTCTCATTGCTATACAAATTCCATGGGGAGAAGAAACCACTATATGAATTTCATGGGGAGAATAGGGAGTATTTTCCATTCTACTACTGATGAGCACGTGGCACGTTTCCGTTTGGGGACTGTTATGAGTAGCAGTGCTATGCTCTTTTGGGCATCTTCTGGCACACATGTGCTAGCATTTCTGGTGAGTGTGTACCTTGGCATGGAATTAATTGCTGGGTCATAGGGCATATGTGTTTGGGCTTCTCTAGAAGCTCAGATAGTAAAGCATCCGCCAAAAATGCAGGAGACCCCAGTTCGATCTCAGGGTCGGGAAGATGCCCTGGAGAAGGAAATGGCAACCCACTCCTGTATACTTGCCTGGAAAATCCGATGCACAGAGGAGCCTGGCGGGCTACAGTCCATGGGGTCGCAAAGAGTTGGACATGACAGAGCCAACTACACACACACACAGGGCATATGTGTTCGGCTTTAATAGATACTGCTAAACAGTTGTCCAGAGTGGTTGTGCCAATCCGCATTCTTGGAGCAGTTCTAACGTCTCTGGATTAGCTGGCATCTGAGTCCCATATCTATACTGAGAGTGATGGGTCTGGGCTTCACGGAGAATGGGGCTTGTTAGTAACTTCACCCTGGGTCCTGGGCCCACAAAAGGGGTAAGAGTCCCCATCTTTCTCCTGTCCCCTCTGGCATTTGATTCTGTCCTGCCCACACCATCACGAGTCTTCCTCTTCTAGGAATGAGTTGTTTTGTTAATATTTATTTATTTGGTTGTGCTGGGTCTTTGTTGCTGTGCGAGGGCTTTCTCTAGTTGCAGAGAATGGGGGCTACTCTAGTTGCGGTGCACGGGTTTCTCACTGTGATGGCTTCTCTTGTTGCAGAGCGTGTGCTCTGGGGCATGCAGGCTTCAGTAGTTGCAGCGCATAGCCTCAGCTTTTGTGGCCCCCAGGCTCTAGAGCACAGGCTCAGTTGCCCCGAGGCATGTGGGGTCTTCCCGGACCAGGGATTGAACCTATATCCCCTGCACTGCAAGGTGGATTCTCAACCCCTGGGCCACCGGGGAAGCCCAGAAATTAGTTTTTAATATCAAAGGGTTTCCTTGCATCCCGCATGGATGGGGGTAGTTGAAGGCTTCCCACAGCACTGAGGGCAGGAGAACAAGGGATGTCTGTGTCCCAGAGCCCCATCCATCTCTCTGGATAGAGTCCTGGGGAGCTCCTGCCCCAGTTGGTCATCTCAACCTCAGGATCAAGTGGTCAAAAATGCTCCTGACTTCCAAAGCTCAGCCAAACCATTGTAAATGGATGTTTCCAGAATTTCTGATGATCCTCTACATTTTGAATAATTAAAAAAAAAAAAATCGCCTTTGGCCTGGCCATTCTCAGAAAGAGGAACCCAGAGTAGGATGTGGTTTTACAATCAGAGGAAGTGGATCCCAACAGTGGTGACACGGTAGCGCATGCTTGGTCCTGCTGCTCAGTGCAGCTTCTACATCTAACCAAGAGTGAGGCCTGGGCCCCACTGGCAGAGCCCCGAGAAGAACATCTCTCTCAAACTAAGCATTTCCTTCCAGCTATTTTTAAAGTCATTTCAATCTCAGCGGATGTGACCTTAGGGTAAGGAAGTATTTGTTTAAAGGATAAAATTTATAAAACATAAAGGAACAAGATTTGACTACATCAACATTCAAAACTTCTGCTCCTTAAAAAGACACATAAGGAAAATGAAAAGATGACTCAAATTAGAAGATATTCTCAACTCATTCAAGCAATTAAAGAACTGAATCTAAAGCATAGAAAGAAACCTTACAAACCAGTAAGCAAAAGACAGCCCCAGGGCTTCCCTGGTAATTCAGACAGTAAAGAATCGCCTGCCAACGCAGGAGTTGCGGGTTCAATCCCTGGGTTGGGAAGATCCCCTGAAGAAGGAAATGGCAACCCCCTCCACTGTTCTTGTCTGTGAAATAGCTGGACAGAGGATCCTGGCAGGTTACAGTCCATGGGGTCACAAAAGAGTCAGATATAGGTTAGGTACTAAACAACAATTTGTTGTTCAGTTGCTAAGTCGTGTCCAACCCCATGAACTCCAGCACTCCAGGCTTCCCTGTCCTTCACTATCTCCCGGAGTTTGCTCAAACACATGTCCATTGAGTCAGTGATGCTATCTAACCATCCCATCCTTCTTCTCTTGCCCTCAATCTTTCCCAGCATCAGGGTCTTTTCTAATGAACAACAATAGCAACAGACAAAGAAGGGAGAAGTTTATAAGCCTGTTACTTGCAGAAGGTAAACATTTTATAGATAATTAGAGAAATGCAAATTAAAACAGAGCATTTTGTGCCCACCAGCTTGGCAGAAATGAGAAAATTGGACAATGCCAAGTGCTAACTAAGATATGGAGATTACAAAGTTAAAGATGTGGTTACCCCTTGTCATAGATTATACTTATGATCTGACAGTTCCACTCTTAGGCATCTACCCATCACCTGTGCTGTATAATATGGCAGCCACCAGCCACGTTTCTTTCTTGAACATTTGAAATGTGGAGAGTGTAAGTTAAGAATGGAATTTTTAAACACTTTATTTAATTCATTTAAATGTAAGAATTCATACTTAATTCAGTTATTGGAAAACTTAAGTGTACTTGGAACAACTTGAGTTGATGAGCCTACATTTTTAACCTGTGAAAGTGAAGGTTGCTCAGTCATGTCTGACTCTTTGCAACCCCATGGACTATACAGTCCATGGAATTCTCCAGGCCAGAATACTGGAGTGGGTAGCTATTCCCTTCTCCAGGAGATCTTCCCAACCCAGGGATCAAACCCAGGTCTCCTGCATTGTAGGAGGAGTTTTAACCTGTAAGTTGTATGAAATCTACATACAAATGAAATATTTCTAATGAAAACCTACTGTCCAAATTGTGCTGTGAGTGTAAAATACACTCCAGATTTCAAACACTTAACACCAAAGAAAGGTAAACTATCTTAGTAATTTTTCTATACTGATAACATTGAAATGACCATAGTTTGGATGCATGCATAATCAGTCACTCAGTCGTGTCTGACCCTTTGTAACTCCATGGACTATAGCCCTCCAGACTCCTCTGTCCATGGAATTTTCCAGGCAATAATATTGGAGCAGGTTGCCATTTCCTCCTCCAGGGGCTCTTCCGGACCCAGGGACAGAACCCATGTCTCTTGTGTCCCCTACATTGGCAAGTGGATTCTTTACCAATGGTGCTACCTGGAAAGCCCCGCAGTTTGGATATAGTGGGTTAAATAAAATAGATTACTAACTTAATTTTATTTGTGTCTTTTTACTTTTTTAAAAAAGTAACTTTGACATTACACATGTAGCTCAAGTTATATTTTTCTTAGAGAACATTCACCAAGACTCTCACTTATACACAAGGAGATGTGTGCAAGAATATACATTGTAGCATAATATGTAATAACCAAATAAATAGACACAAACCTCGAAGTTCCTTAACAAAAGAAGGGGGGAGGAAATAAATTGTGGTTTATTTATACAGTGAAAAATCACCCAGGAGTTAAAATGAGTGAATTAGAGTTACATGTATCAGCATGCAGAAATCTAGATTGCAATGCTGGGCGGCAAAAACAAGGTGCAGAAGGCTCACAAATCATACAATGCTTTGAAAGCATGGAAAATATTAGGACTCATTTGTGGATACATTTTAGTCTAATAAAAGGATAAAAACATGCATGGAAACTGTAAACAACAAGAATCCAGGTGGTGGTAACCAGAATAGGGTAGAGACTCAGAGACCTCTAATTGTGTCTGTAACATTTTGTTACTTGCTAGAGAGGGAGTTTGGTATGGTTTCCCAAGTAGCTCAAACCGTAAAGAATCTGCCTGCAAAGCAGGAGACCTGGATTTGATCCCTGGATTGGGAAGATCCCTGGAGAAGGGCATGGCAGCCCACTCCAGTATTATTGCCTGGAGAATTCCGTGGACAGAGGAGTCTGGTGGGCTACGCTCCACGGGGTAGCCAAGAATCGGACACAACTGAGCAACTTTCACTTCACTTCAAGATATTTCAACAACTTGTTTGATGGTCAAAGCTGCTTGGTTTCTGGTCGTAAAATTTCAAAGAACTTTGGTCTTAGATCCTTCTCAAATCCAGGGTTGTCTGCCTGGTGATCCTGCCATTTTCCATCTTTGCCGGCTAGTAGCCATGACGAGGTCTCCCATGTGTGTGTTCTTGGGAAAAATGATTTGGCATGGGTTTGTTGGTGTCTTTTCATAATTTTTATTTATTTATTTGTTTTGGGCTGTGCTGGGTTTTCATTGCTGCGCGCAGATTTTCTCAATTTGTTGCGGAGAGCGGGGTCGGTGCACAGGCTTCTCGTCACAGTGGCTTCTCTTGTTGGAGAGCACAGGCTCTAGAGTGCCTGGGCTCAGTAGTTGTGGCCCCATGTGGCATATGGGGTTTTCCCAGACCAGGGATCAAACCCATGTCCCCTGTACTGGCAGGCAGTTCTTAACCTCTGGGCCACCAGGGAAGTCCTGTATGCATGCTCAGTTGTGTCCGACTCTTCGCAACCCTATGGACTATAGCCTGCCAGGCTCCTCTGTTCATGGGATTCTCCAGGCAAGAATACTGGAGCGGGTTTCCATTTCCTACTCCAGGAAGTCCTGTTGGTGTCTTAAACTGGAGGCACTGCCGTGAGGGAGGCAGATACAGTACCCGCCTGTGATAAGAGGCTGCTCAGCCTAGACAGTGACCTCAGGCAGCAGGAGCCACAAGGTACCTCCTGGCTGGGACGCCATCCTGAGCCTCCTGCTGGCAGAGGTCCTGACTTCGTGTTTTCAAAGGGTCCTTTTAAAGGACTCACTCAGCATACCTGAGGGCCTCACTATGCTTTTCTTCCTTTGCAGGACGACTGGTATCCGAGAAGTGAAAAAGCAGGATGCCCCCCGGGGTTGACTGCCCCATGGAATTCTGGACCAAGGAGGAGAATCAGAATGTGGCAGTTGATTTCTTGCTGCCCACGGGGGTCTATCTGAACTTCCCTGTGTCCCGAAATGCCAACCTCAGCACTATCAAGAAGGTATGATCTTGACCTTAAAACTAGTCCTCAGAGCTTAGAACTCAGAGAGACAGAAAAAGTCTAGCAGTCTCAGATTTGAGATCCTCTGCTATGAATTTTTAAAGATGTGGGAATTCCCTTGAGGTCCAGTGGTTAGGACTCTGAGCTTTCTCTGCCTGGGGCCTGGGTTCAGATCCTGCAAGCCTCAAAGTGTGGCCCCCCCACCAAAAAATTAAAAGATAAAAATAATGTGCAAGAATTCTTTAAAACCCACACTTAGAATCTACCTAGCTTTCCAAATTCAGCTCCTGCCCTTTTCATTGCATGCGTGGTCAGTCATATCTGACTCTTAATGACCCCCATGGACTGTGGGCCAACAGGCTCCTCTGTCCCTGGATTTCTCAGGCAAGAATACCACAGTGGGTTGCCGTGTTGTCCCTCCCTAGATTCCCGTGAAAGCTCCGGGGTCCTGGTTCATAGGGGGGCCTTTCATTCTCTCCATGACTCTGCCCTAGTGTTTGAAACCACAGCCCATCCACGGCTAAGAGTTTTACTGGTCTTTTGTCTTCAGAGCTGTCGTCATAGTCAACAGCATCTTTGGAAATAGTTTTTGGCTTTATTGAATCATTTTTATGGTGGATTACTGAGTCAAAGGATAAAACGTCTGGATGGTATTTGGCAGATGTCTTGTGACCTTTCTAAGGGCTTATCCCACTTGCAAAGGGTGGGACTTCATGGGTCTTGTCTGAGGATAAGGCCTTAGTCCCAGATTTGAAAACACTTGGGAGCAAAAAAAAAAAAAAAAAAAAGGAGAGACACAATGAACCATAGTTGAGTTTTGTTTAATTTTTTTTACTCTTCCCTTCCTGGGTGTTTATTTCTTTATGTTTTTAAATACTGGGTCTTAGTTTCGGCATGCAGGCTCTAGTTCCCTGACCAGGGATTGAACCTGGGCCCCCTGCATTGGGAGCATGGAGTCTTAGCCCCTGGACCACCAAGGAAGTCCCCCTGGGTGTTTCTATAAAAATTAAATTTGTTTTTTCCCTTTTCAAAAGTATATAGACACATTGAAATTTAGGAGAATAAGAAAAAGTTAGAAGGAAAAGAATTACCCATGATCCAGCCATATGAGACAACCACAGTTAACACTTTAGCTGTTTCCTGTTTTCTTTCCTATATAGTGTTTTTTTGTGATTATTCTCTTTATGAATTTTTATATTCTTTTTCTGAGTTAACATTATATCTTTTCGTGTTATTAACCTTATGTAAATATCATTTCAAAGTGAATTGTATTTTTCTGCTTACAGAGCTATACATACATGTTATTAAAATTCCAGTATTGCAGACACATTATTAAAATTCCAACACCACAGAAATATAAAACATATCAGTCCCTGCAATCTCACCTCATATCCCAATTCAATTTCAGTTTCTTAATATTCTTATTTATACCAGGGACCAGATAGTAAATATCCTGGGCTTTGCTGGCCATATGGTGTTTGTCTCGACTACTCAGTTCTTCTTTCTGGGGTGGCAGCAGCCATAGATTGCATGTGAGTGAAGTGGCATGGCTGTCTTCCAATAACTTGGCAAACAGTAGCTTGCCAAGTCCTGGTCTACAGTAATTATTAATTACTGTAATACATTCATTAATTGTTTTATGGGAATAATAAAATTATTATTTATTTTATTCTAATAATAATAAAATTATTATTTTAGTAGTAATGATTACATTTATTATTGTTTTTATGGGAGTGGGTTTGAATGACATTCACTGTTCTACAGCTTGGGGTTTCTCCCCACTGAATGCTGTATCTTGGAGTCCTGTGTGCCCTTGGTACAAGTATCCTTAGGTTCCATTCACATCTGTGTTCTGTCCCTTTGCATTGATGGAGCATAATTATCCATCCCCCGTGGGAGAAAAATTTTAGGGCCGTTCTCTCCTTTTCCATCTTTTCTGTGACTCAGCGGTGAGCACCTTGTCACTAAAACTTGGCACCCTGGGAACACCTCCACCCGAGGCCACACACTGAGCAGAGCCAGCAGAGGTGTTTAGGGTCCCCTCATTGTGTCAGACTTTTCTGAATTAGTGGCCAGCGTTGAAAGATCAGGGTGATGAGCTCCAGAGTGATTAGCTGGATGCCTGGAGGTCATGTCTGGCTGGCCATCTCTCAGGGTAGCCTAGGGGAGACCTGAGGACCCGCTCTCAGCTCCAGATGTTAGCACCTACCTGACCCCTTCATAGAAAGGCAGGGTCAGGGACTCCTAATGACCCTATGGACCCTAACCCTGTGGTCAGTGATCAAGACGTGGAGAGGGTAGTGGTCCTGGGATCTTGCCTTTGCCCCTACTTGTCAGCCTCCACCAGCCCTGGGCTCCTGTGGCCCCGCCCATGGTCCCGCCCACCTTAGGGGCGGGGCTGACGGTCCACTGTCCTCCCAGGTGTTATGGCACCGCGCCCAGTATGAGCCGCTCTTCCACATGCTCAGTGACCCTGAGGCCTACGTGTTCACCTGCGTCAACCAGACGGCGGAGCAGCAGGAGCTGGAGGACGAGCAGCGGCGGCTCTGCGACATCCAGCCCTTCCTGCCTGTCCTGCGGCTGGTGGCCCGCGAAGGTGACCGCGTGAAGAAGCTCATCAACTCGCAGATCAGCCTGCTCATCGGCAAAGGTGCCCTACTGGGGCCGGGCGGTCCTCCCTCGGCCGGGCCTGCCCCCGCCCCGCCCCGGCCCTACCCCGACCCCGCCCAACCCTGCCCCTGATCCTGGCGCTGACCTGGCTCCCTGCCTCTCAGGCCTCCACGAGTTTGACTCCTTGCAAGACCCGGAGGTGAATGACTTCCGAGGCAAGATGCGCCAGTTCTGCGAGGAGGCGGCTGCCCGCAGGCAGCAGCTGGGCTGGGAGGCCTGGCTGCAGTACAGCTTCCCTCTGCAGTTGGAGCCCTCAGCGCGGAGCTGGGGGCCGGGCACCCTGCGCATCCCCAATCGGGCCCTCCTGGTCAATGTCAAGTTTGAGGGCAGCGAGGTGAGCTGAGGCTCCTGCCTGCCCTGTGTGCTGCAGGCAGGCTGCCTGGTCCCCCTAGGAGACTCCCAGTCCCCCACCAGCCCTCCAGATCCACCCTCCTTCCAACAACATTGCATGGTATTTGTGGGGTATCCATTGCACAGTCAAACTTCCCACCAGGAGAGTTGCAAGAGGCAGAGTGATCGGATGGCTTTGGTCCTCAGTCTGCTCATGTATATCCATCAGATATTTCCTGGTATTGGCCACGTGCTGTCATCAGAGGCTGCCCTCACAGAGCTCACAGTTGAGGGGTAGGGTGTGCCTAATACACGCAGATGGGCCACGCATACCGCTGCCCCCGACCCCCCTGCCGCATGTGCCCCTGTGCCCGGTGGGCTCCCTGCAGGTATGGAGGGCTGACCCTCCCTCCTCCTCCTAGGAGAGCTTCACCTTCCAGGTATCCACCAAGGATGTGCCCCTGGCACTGATGGCCTGCGCCCTCCGAAAGAAGGCCACGGTGTTCCGGCAGCCGCTGGTGGAGCAGCCTGAGGACTACACACTGCAGGTGAACGGCAAGCATGAGTACCTGTACGGCAGCTACCCCCTCTGCCAGTTCCAGGTGAGGGCTGGGTGCTGGGAGGGATTCCTGGGCTCCCACAACCCTTGCCAGGGTGGGGGGTAGCGGTGGGGGAGCTGCTCCTCAGCCCCTCTTGAGCCCGGCAAGCCAGATCTTGGGGGTCACGGTGAGAGTGTCCCCATGTTGGACTGGCTCTCCTCATAAACAACGGAGGTGGGTGGGGACAGGAAGGGCCAGAGGAGAGACCCCACCCCAGAAGGCCTAGCATGAGCAGTGGTCAGCGTGGGGGGTTCCCCAGGTAGTCAGTGGTCCAGGGAACAGTTGGGGCCACTCACCCTGTGCCCCCATCTCAGTACATCTGCAGCTGCCTGCACAGTGGGCTCACCCCTCACCTGACCATGGTGCACTCCTCCTCCATCCTCGCCATGCGGGACGAGCAGAGCAACCCTGCCCCCCAAGTCCAGAAGCCACGCACCAAACCGCCCCCCATCCCCATGAAGAAGGTGAGCCAGCACCCTGCTCTTACCCTTTCCACTAGCCCTTCCTCCCACCTGTGGTCCAACCCTGAAGCCTATTGGGCAGCTCCGTGGGCCAGCAGTCTCCTGCCCAGTTTCATGCCTTTTGATTGCTCAGGATTTAGAATTGGGCCTTCGAGCTGGGTTGGGGGCCTGTCTGGATGTCCCAGGGCAGCCTCCAGGCCTGGCTCTGCAGCTGCCCTCTCTTCCTGCTCCTCCTGCTTCCTGCCCTGTAGGCAGGACTATGTGCCCTGCAGAGCTCAGGGGCCTTGGGGCCAAGGAGGTGTCCCTACGGCAGGTTTTCTGGTAAAGGATGGCGCTGTGGGCAGGTACCGAACCTGGCTGTAAATCTGCAAGACCCTCACCCCACCCTCAGTGGCCACAGGCCTCATCAACCTCCTCTGAATTCCTCTGCCTTAACTCCCCGCTTCTCCCCCCAACCCCGCCCAGCCCTCCTCCGTGTCCCTCTGGTCCCTGGAGCAGCCTTTCTACATCGAGCTGATCCAGGGCAGCAAAGTGAATGCCGACGAGCGGATGAAGGTAGGGGTGGGCTCCTGGCTGGGAAGGGCACAGGCAGTGTGTGTTTTCTGCAAAAACACGGTGGCTGTGGCCTGAAGGGGTGGCAGAGGAAGAAGGGAGGGGGGGGGTCACACGAAAGCCACCTGACCACATTACCCAGCATCCCTGCCTGGGGTGGTTGTGAGCGGCTTCAAAACAGGAAAGGGGGAGGGGGGTGGGCCGGCCAGCCAGAGAGGCCAATTCGCAGAAACCAGGCCCAGTGAGTTCTGGGTATTGACTTTGGTGGAGGTGGTAGGGCCCGGCCCAGCCCAGGGATGTGGAGCCTGGGAGGTGATGGACACAGAAGAAGAGCTGCTCCAGTGATCCAGGGGGCCAGGCCCACTTCTGAGTCATTCACACGCCCGCCTCCTCTGACCTCAAGATGGCCTGTGAGATGCAGGTTTTCTCATCCCATTTGCAGAATGGGAAACCCAGGCCCAACGAAGCCAGGGCTCTTTGGGGAACACTTTCTGGTTGGGGTAACTTCACATACGGGGCAGGTCTGTTTTCCTGTAGATGAATCACGGAAGGGTACATGGAGGCAGCTTTCTGACTGAGGGGGTGAGAGCACAGATGGAGGACGCAAGGAAGGGTTTTGGGGCATTAAATCCTTCCCTGTCTAGAGGGACTCATGCAATTCTTGGGTGCTTGACCAAGAGGGACCCCTGGAATTCCTGAGCCCCGATAGGGAAACTGAGGCCCAAAGCAGAGCAGCAACCTGCCCCAGGGTCCCACAGTCAGTGGGGAGGCGCTCACACCACCCTCCGCTCCCCATCACTCATCCCCCCTCAGACAACCAGGGCAGCCTTCAAGCACCTGGTGGGGGAGGTTGAGGCCCACTTGAAATGAAGACGTTTCAGGAAGATATTTGAGCCTTAGGAGGAAGGGAGCATGCATGGGGAGAAGGGGCCTGGCCTCTGCCACCAGTCACCTGCGTGCACCTTCCCCAGCTGGTGGTGCAGGCCGGGCTCTTCCATGGCAATGAGACACTATGCAAGACAGTGTCCAGCTCAGAGGTGAGCGTATGTTCGGAGCCCGTGTGGAAGCAGCGGCTGGAGTTTGACATCAACATCTGTGACCTGCCCCGCATGGCCCGGCTCTGCTTCGCGCTTTACGCCGTGATCGAGAAGGCCAAGAAGGCCCGCTCCACCAAGAAGAAGTCCAAGAAGGCGGTGGGTGGAGCTTGTGGGAGTCACTCCCTGCTGGTCCGGTCCTGTCCTGCAGCCCCCTGGTGCTGCTGCCCATCCCTCCCCAGCATCCCAGCTGGCACGCACGCATCCTGGGAATGGGGTCTGGGTGGGCCTGCAGACCCCGGCCTCCTCCCCATCACCCCACTGGCCACCACCTGCTGTGTGATGGTGCTGGAATCCTGGGCTTATGAGCAGGGGTGCTCGGGATATCTAGACCTGGGCCTTTGATCCTTGAGGGAACCCAGAGACCTCTCCCTGGGGTGGAAGGAAAAACGCAGTGTCCTCCCAGGGAGCAGGGAGCCTGAGTCAGCAGCCAGCTGGGCATGGAGTGGTGGTCGAGCACTGAGTCACCAGGACCAGGCTGTGACTGGCCACCGAACTGCACTGACTCACTGGTTGACCAGGGGCAGCTCTCTGGGGCTGCTATGTTGTGTGTGAGGCTTTCTCAAGAAGCCAAGGGTGGGATGTATCTGGGAGCAGTAGGAAATCAATGTGGCTGACCCTGCAGGCTGCCTCATAGGGAGTCTGGGTGATGGCAGGGCAGCGTGGCCTGACTGGAACCATCCTGCAGTTGAGCAAACAGAGGCCTTTGGGGCGGCTGGCCCTGACCCACCCGGCTTCTTTCCCAGGACTGCCCCATTGCCTGGGCCAACCTCATGCTGTTTGACTACAAGGACCAGCTCAAGACAGGCAAGCGCTGTCTCTACATGTGGCCCTCTGTCCCAGGTGGGCCCAGGCCAGGAGGGAGAGGTGGGAGTGTGGGGTGTGTCCGGACGTGGCAGCATTCCCCTTGCAACTCCGTCTGTCCCTGTGTCCAGACGAGAAAGGGGAGCTACTGAACCCCTGTGGGACCGTGCGGAGTAACCCCAACACTGAGAGTGCGGCCGCCCTGGTCATCTTTCTCCCCGAGGTGGCCCCTCACCCTGTATACTACCCTTCCCTGGACAAGGTCAGTGAGGGGGTCCTCGCCATTTGGGGTCCAGGGCCCACCCTGCCCAGAAACCTCAAGGCTAAAGATGAGCTGTTCCCACCCTGCCTCTGGGGCACCCAGGTCATGGTCCCTGCACCCTGTGAATTGCCCAGGGCTGGGGGCTGGGTCCCCACACACATTTGAGGGCTTCCTTGACTGTCTGGAGTCCTCACGTGCCCTAGAGTGGTGGTTCTCAACTGGGGCCACTTGGCGTCTCAGGGGACTTCCGGCAATGTCCAGAGACAATTTTGGTTGTTAAACCTAGCTTGGGAGATGCTCCTGGCATGTCATGGGTGGAGGCCAGGGATGTTGCTAAACGCCCTGTAGTGGGCGGGATGATCCCCACCACTGAGGGTCACTCGCCACGAAGGCAGCAGTGCCAAGGTGTTCACACCGACTCCCAGGGGCCCCCCAGGCTCTCCCAGGCCCCAGGGGCACTGCTGATATCAGGGTCACTTGCAGATCCTGGAGCTGGGGCGGCTTGGAGAGCACGGACGCTTCACGGAGGAGGAGGTGAGCTGGGGGCCGTGGGCGGTGGGTGTGGACCTGGCTGCAGCCCTCACCACTGGCCCCCCACCCCAACCCCGCCCCGCCTGTGCCCCTCAGCAGCTGCAGCTGCGGGAGATCCTGGAGCGGCGGGGTTCCGGGGAACTGTACGAGCACGAGAAGGACCTGGTGTGGAAGATGCGGCACGAGATCCAGGAGCACTTTCCCGAGGCTCTAGCCCGGCTGCTGCTGGTCACTAAGTGGAACAAACACGAGGACGTGGCCCAGGTGGGCGGTGGGGGCGGGGCCGGGAGGGGAGGGGGCGGAGCCCAGGAAGGGCGGGGTTGGTGGGGCGGAGGCGGGGAGGGGCGGGGCCTGGAGCCAGACGCAGCCCTCGCTCCCTCCCTGACCGCTCGCATCCTTCTCCAGATGCTCTACCTGCTCTGCTCCTGGCCTGAACTGCCGGTTCTGAGCGCCCTGGAGTTGCTAGACTTCAGCTTCCCCGACCGCCACGTGGGCTCCTTCGCCATCAAGTCCCTGCGGAAACTAACGTGAGTCCCGCGGGCTTCCTCATCCTCAGAGGGCAGCTTGGCCCCCACCGCCCTGGGCCTAGGCACCGGGTGGAGACTTGCCCTAGGGGTCTGCTCAGGTGAGGCGGGCCTCCCGCCCCAGCCCCGCCCCCTCGCCAGCCGCAGACCCTCTCCCAAGACGCGGAGCTCCAGGCCCCAGCCGGCCTCCCTTCTCTGCAGGGACGACGAGCTTTTCCAGTACCTGCTGCAGCTGGTGCAGGTGCTCAAGTATGAGTCCTACCTCGACTGCGAGCTGACCAAATTCCTGCTGGACCGGGCCCTGGCCAATCGCAGGATCGGCCACTTCCTCTTCTGGCACCTCCGGTAGCTGGACTCACCTGCAAGGCCACGGGGAGGAGGGGCCTCTTGCCTGCTGGCCTCCCGTTTCCCACCAGCTGGCCGGCCGGGGTGTCCTTGGCAGCCGGGTCCTATAGGGCTGGGAGGGGCTGTGTGGCCCCTCCAGGCGAGGCTCAGCTCCTGCTTCCTCCCCCCAGCTCCGAGATGCACGTGCCGTCGGTGGCTCTGCGATTCGGCCTCATCATGGAAGCCTATTGCCGGGGCAGCACCCACCACATGAAGGTGCTGATGAAGCAGGTGAGGTGTGGCACCCCACAACCCAGCCTGCACTCCATGACCCCGCCTGAGCTCCGCTTCCAGGCAGAGTAGCTCCATGCCCCATCGCTGTAGAACCCCGTGGGCCCCGCAGCGGCTCGGAGCCTGCTCCTCACAGGACACCCTCCCATCCTCCCGGCCAGGGGGAAGCACTGAGCAAACTGAAGGCCCTCAATGACTTCGTCAAAGTGTGCTCCCAGAAGACCCCCAAACCCCAGGCCAAGGAGCTGATGCACCTGTGCATGCGCCAGGAGACCTACCTGGAGGCCCTCTCCCACTTGCAGTCCCCACTCGACCCCAGCACCCTGCTGGCTGAAGTCTGGTAAGTCCAGGTCCCCGGCCAGGGTCTCCCCTCCCCCAACCCCACGCCAACCCCAGGCCTTGGGGAGGGCCGGCTGCTGACTGCTCTCTGCCCCTTAGCGTGGAGCAGTGCACCTTCATGGACTCCAAGATGAAACCCCTGTGGGTCATGTACAGCAACGAGGAGGCAGGCAGCGATGGCACCGTGGGCATCATCTTTAAGAATGGGGACGGTGAGCAGGCGGGCCCCAGGGAGGCCATGGCTTCCACACACCCTGCCATACTGCCCTGGGTGGGGAGGGGGACCCTGCTGGGGGTGGAGGACTCCTGGAAGGTGAGCTGAGGAAAAGACAGAGTCCCGGGACTCGGGGGCCTGGGCACGGCTGGGATTGGTAAACCCACTGGAAACTCATGCTGTTCCTCCCCGGGGCGACTGTGCAGACCTCCGCCAGGACATGCTGACCCTGCAGATGATCCAGCTCATGGACATTCTGTGGAAGCAGGAGGGCTTGGACCTGAGGTGAGAGGCCTTCCAGTCATCCACGTGTGCCCGTGCCAGGCCTAGGACTGTATCCTGTTGCAGGGGTCCCCTGTCAAAGCTGACATGACTGCCTCAACCTGAAATAAGACTGGCTGGTCTAAGAAGAATTTTGTTGTTTTTGTTTAGTCACTAAGTCATGTTCAACTCTTTTGTGACCCCGTGGACTATAGCCCACCAGGCTCCTCTGTCCATGGGATTTCCAGGCAAGAATACTGGAATGGGTTGCCATTTCACCCTTTAAGGGAGCTTCCCCACCCAGGGATAGAACCCCTGTCTCCTGCATTGACAGGCGGATTCTTGACCACTAAGCCACCCAGAGGGACCAGTTTAAAACTCAGGGTCAGGGAGGCAATAGGGCCACAGGATGAGGATAGAGAATGCCAGCCCTGGCCAGTGGCACCTGTCTCCCTCTATGGTTTCCTTTGCCCCCCAGCATCCCTGGCTTTCTGCTCCATCTTCTCCATCCAGTCATGGGGATTTTTCTTTTTGAACAAACATGGGCTTAGCCAAGGTGCTGACTTTTCCTCTCTGCATCTTGGGTTCTGGTATGACCTCTCTAAGGAACTTTCCCTGGAGCCCTGGGAATCAAGGGCTCCTCCCCAGCACCTCCTCTTTTGCAGCAACTTGAGTAGCATCTCCTTTGGCTTTTGTGGGTTAAGCTCCTCAGGGTCAAACAGCCCTTGGGACAGCCCTTGACCACTATGTCTGCCTGCCCCTCCTCCCACCCGGCTAGGATGACCCCCTACGGCTGCCTCTCCACTGGGGACCGCACAGGCCTTATTGAGGTGGTGCTTCACTCGGACACCATTGCCAACATCCAGCTGAACAAGAGCAACATGGCGGCCACGGCCGCCTTCAATAAGGATGCTCTGCTCAACTGGCTCAAGTCCAAGAACCCGGGGTAGGTTTTGGGCCCTCGGGACAGACACCCTCTCCTTCCCAAGGGGTGGAGTTTGGGAATCAAAGGCAAGAAGGGCTTGTGACAGTCTCTGGGGCTTCTTGCTCAGCCGAGGACCATCCCATAGACACTGTTGAGAGGTGGGGCAAGTCTCTGTTCCCATAGGTATAGGTTAGTTACTGCCATGTAACAACCACTCTGAACTTTGCTGCTGCTGCTGCTGCTAAGTCACTTCAGTCATATCTGCACCAGGCTCCTCTGTCCATGGGATTCTCCAGGCGAGAATACTGGAGTGGGTTGCCATACTCTTCTCCAGGGATCTTCCCGACCCAGGGATCTTATGTCTCCTGCACTGGCAGGCAGTTTCTTTACCTCTAGCACCACCTGGGAAGCGTTCCCTCGCCTCCAAACTTCAGGAGCATAAGTCACAAATCTGCAACTTGAGCTGGCTCAGCTGAGTGGTTCTTCTGCTGGAATCACTCAAGTAGCTAATCTCATCAGGTAGCTTGATTTGCCTGGAGGGTGGCGCATCTGGGGCCTCTCTTGCCTTAGCTTCACTCTGTGGCAGTGAAGAAGGTTCAGGAGCCATAAAGTGCCTTAAGGACCCAGCTCCAGAATGCGCCCAGCATCACTTCCTCCATGTTCCATTTGTGCAAGCAAGTCACAAGGCCAGAGTAGAGGGAAGGGGACAAGGACTTAGTAGAAGAAGCTGCAAAGTGGCGTGGCCATGGTTTCCTTCCCCAACCCCAGGGAGGCCCTGGATCGAGCCATTGAGGAGTTCACCCTCTCCTGTGCTGGCTACTGTGTGGCCACCTATGTGCTGGGCATCGGCGATCGCCACAGCGACAACATCATGATCCGAGAGAACGGGCAGGTGGGTGCCTGTTGGCTGGCCCCAGGCCCTGGCCTTTCTGCTCTGCACAGAGCTACCGGCAGAACCCCCTCCAAACCCTCCCAGCTCCTTTGGGCCAGGCACCCTCCTTTCTGACTCCTTTTCGGTCTTTGCTCTCCCCTCCCCTCAGCTGTTCCACATTGATTTCGGCCACTTTCTGGGGAATTTCAAGACCAAGTTTGGAATCAACCGTGAGCGGGTCCCGTTCATCCTCACCTATGACTTTGTCCACGTGATCCAGCAGGGGAAGACGAATAATAGTGAGAAGTTTGAAAGGTGGGAGTGCCTCAGACCCCTCGTGGTGCTGGGGGCCCCAGGTGGAGTCAGCTCATCCCTGGAAGGGACAGTGCTGGGGGTGGGTTAGAGGAAGCTGGGGCTTTGTGTACATGGCTCTTTCCAGGGCAAGAGTAGGCTGGCCGGCTGGCTGGCTTGGGTGGAAGTGGCCAGGAGGACCCAAAACCCCCTCCCCGGCCTCTCCCCGCAGGTTCCGGGGCTATTGTGAGACGGCCTACACCATCCTGCGGCGCCATGGGCTCCTTTTCCTCCACCTCTTTGCCCTGATGCGGGCGGCAGGCCTGCCTGAGCTCAGCTGCTCCAAAGACATCCAGTATCTCAAGGTAAAGGCCAGGGCAGGGCCCCACCGGGCAGGAGACCAGGGAGCCCAACTTCCTGGGGCCCCCCAACCCCCAGGTGTGATGGACCCACAGGGCCCATCAGCCTGGGACCTGGATCTGGCAGGAAGCAGCCGGCATTAGCCCGTGTTCTGCTGGTACCTCCTTTGGCCCACCCGCCCGTCCTCCACAGGCTGAGGGTATTTCCACTTGCACAGGCGGGTTCCCTCTGTAGTTAAAAGATATTTTTCCTTCCTGTGTCTTTCCAGTCTGTGAGACTCTGGGGTGGGGAGTGCAGGGCGGTGGGGCCACAGCCCCTGTCTGGTGTTCTCTTTGGTGCCCAGTTCCCGGGATGCAGCGGCTCCCCTGCTTCCTCCTCCGGCCAGCTTCCAGGGGAGAAGGCCAGGTCCTGTCCACATGGGGATTTGGGGCCAAGACCTCCTGGCACAAGCTGACATCTTATTTTGAGGATGGGTTGGGGGGCTTCCTTGGTTTGGGGTCAGAAGGAAGAAGCTCTTCCCCAGAGAGATGTTGTGGGGTGCTCTCCTGACTCCTCTGTGAGGAGGGGGTGTTACCTGCCCAGAGAGGGCAGAGGTGCAGGAGGGCTGGGGTCCCTGTTGAGCAGGGCCCAGCCCATCAAGGGGACACCCATTCCTTTGATTTTGCCCCAGGATTCTCTGGCATTGGGGAAAACGGAGGAGGAGGCTCTGAAGCACTTCCGAGTGAAGTTTAATGAAGCCCTCCGGGAAAGCTGGAAAACCAAAGTGAACTGGCTGGCCCACAACGTGTCCAAAGATAACAGGCAATAATAGCCCCTCCCAGCCCTGCGCCTGGAGACGAGCAAACTGTCAGTCTTGGGAGGCGAGCACCCTCAGCTACCCTCCAGGGCCAAAAGGTTGGACTGCATCCTTGGGAAAGAACCTACACGACTGCCTTTTGTTTACACTGGTTATTTATTTATGACTTGAAATGTTGCAGGAACTGAACAGCCATAGAAATGTACCCTAGAGCAGGGGCGGGGCGCTGTCCTCCGCGTGCCCATCAGAGCCCTGGGCTTTGATGGGAAGACACTGTGAGCCACACACCTCAGGCTGCATCTTGCCGAGGGTCTGTAACCTCAAGTCTTCCAGCTGGTGGATCTGGAGCCAGCCAAGACTCCTCTCTCCTGCGCGAGGGCTGTCTCCTCCCCAGGCTCCCACTGCGCTGCACACGTGTCCACGCCTGGCGGTCCAGACAGGGCGCCCACGCCTGCTCACCACCTCCACCTGCGTGCTTTCCACTGACTGAGTTCTGGGCAGTTCCCAGAGGCAGCCTGGGTGCCCTCCAGATTCAGGGAGGGTACTTCTGGATACGGGAATTCTCATCTCTGCTGTAAAGCGATTTTGTTTGCGGGTAAGAAAAAAAAGTAACCCAACTACTTACTGACCTCTGTAGCTCGGGGTGAAGGTGGGGGGATGGCCCTAGCCCCCATTAGTAGAGCGCACACTGGTTCTCAAGCCACATTAGAAAGACGAGAGCTTGACTGAGCTCACCCTGGTCATGGATCAAGAGGCAAGCTGGTGCAATTGTATGTAACCTCTCTCCCCCAAAGCAGGTTTTAGGTAGTGAAAGACCTACCTCCTCTCCGAAACACTCACTTTTGAGACTCTGCTCCGTGGACCTAGGTAGCAGAGGCATGAGTCAGGGGTGTGGGGGCATCTTTTCCTCGGACAGTACTTAGCCAGAAAATGGTTCAGGCTCAGCCTTGGGTACATCTGAGGAGCTTCAGGAATGCAGGTCCCTGGGCCTCTGTCGGCCTTTTGGAGCTAACTCTGGAGACAGGGCTAAGAATCTGGGTTTCCAGTACCCCACGGGTGGGCATAATGGAATCAGCAGCTTACTGGGGACCCACAAGGCAACACCACTTACCTCTCAATGGCCTTGCAAAGCTCAGCAGTGCCAGAGGTAACTGTCCTCTCAACAGCCCAAGCACACAGCTTCCAGAAGAGCCCAGGGGACTAGCCTGTTTCTCTGTTCATTAGAGGTGGCTGAGCCGCATTGGCCCTAGAAATCCATGCCACCCACAAAGCTCCACTGACCAGACCCTGGTTCCCAACTAAGTGCTGAATTCATCACACCCACCTCACCTGTCTGGGAATAGGAAAAGCTGAGTGTACATCTGTCTATTTATTTAAATGTCTGTTCTTCCTGGCATGGACAGCACACTGTGTATACACAGCAATGTTTGGTTTGGATGCATGGCCTGTGTGCCCAGCAAGAAAAGTATTTTCTATGTTTTTTTTTTTAAACCATTTGATGTTTCTGTATGTGGAAGGTGAGTTCGACGTAACTGATGAAGGTTCAGACCAGTAATCTGAAACCTTGAAGTGAGAGGTAAAAACAGATTAAAAGAAACAAAAGCCTTTGTATGTTATGTTCTTGGCTCAGAAAGAAACCAAGGGAATGTAGGATTCATATGAAAATGAGACCAAAGAAAAGCCGCTCTCCCGCTGGAGTTAGAACCAGACTTTATTGTATGTATACACTTTCTGACCTATTGTCAATATACACATCTGAAAAGTGATACCACGGCCGCTACAGACAGCGCGAGAACAGTCCTGTCTCTGCATTGGCGTTTACCCACGGTCTAAACAGAGCAGCTACAGTGACAGTACATGGAGGGGTGGCCACACATGACACGGGACAGCTGGCAGTGTCCTTGAGACTAGCGGTTATGATCACAGCGTAGTGTTCAAAATGATTTTCTCCCAGTTTTAGAAATCTAAAATTTTACATGTACATTAAAAACCAAGTGCTGTAGGGTTTTAGCTCCTGACTGCTGTTCTCTCCTTTCACCACCTACTGGGCGTGGGTTGTATCCCTGGGGCGGGCTCTGGGAGGAGGGGGCACAGCAGTTGCTTGGGAATGGAGTGCTGCCCTCTGGCCACTGGGCGTCATTTCAGCAAGGTTCTGAGTATGGATTCCCCTAGGCCTGTTGCTGTCTCCAAACCAAGCAGTTAGAGGGGTCTGCACCATCTGGACGGTCAACATACTCTCACCAGCAAGGAAAACTACATCTATTTGGTACAGACCCCAAAGCTGCACCTCCGGGAGGAGCTGCTGGTCCTCGGAGAAGCGAGTACACACAGCCAGGGACCCCAGCTCCCCTCAGCCCTCTGCCAAATCAGAAATGGGTAGAATCCCAAAGAAAAGACCTGACCTTTTCTAGCCTCTGAAGAGGGGTCCCTGGCCCGGTCCCCTCCTGCCAGGCAGCACAGTTTTGTGCCTGTCTCCTTGTCCTGGGTGGGGGTGGGAGGTGGGGATCAGGGGGGTCTCGGTCCCTCCCACGCTCAGTGTCCCCACTTCACTTTGCATCCAGCCCTGGGTTATACTAGCACAAAAGACACAAGGAATCCCAGTTTATTTACAAAATATTAAAAAGTCAGTTTATCATCTACATATTAGCCCCATTCTGCCATTTTATACATGCACTAGTGTGGAAAAATAAAAACTTTAAAAAAAAGAAGAAAGGATTACCAGGTGGGAGTGAGCAATTCTAACTCTTTGTCAAGGAGTCCAGTCACTGCAGCTTTTCTGGAGTTGAACGAGCATCAGCTCCTCACATAACTTAAGAGCGATCCCGGCGAGCGGGAGAAAGGGGGGTGGCGGGGGAGGGAGCCTATGGGCCTACACACCAAGCAGGGCAGAGACTGGCGGTGGGGAGGGTCTGCAGACCTACTGGCCAGAATGACTTTGTACATCATGGACCCTGGGGGTGGGCAGCGGTGGCAGCAGAGTCTCCGGAAGCAGGAAGGAAGACAGGGTGGTGGGGCTGGTGGGGGGGGTGCGCTCAGTAGCTGAGGGTGGAGTCGTCCCACTCCAGCTGCTGCTGCCGGTTCGCAGTCTGCGGGTCCCCGTGCTCCCCCTCGTCCTCCTCACTGCTCTCCGACTCGGCACTGGTGATGTCGTCCTCCTCGTCCCCATCCTCGCTCTCCTCTTCCTCCTCCTCCTCTTCCTCCTCACTGCTATGCTGGTCCTCGTATGTCTGACAAAGGGACGACCCAACTGACCGGGTGCTGAATCCAGCCCCAGCCACTGCTGGGAGTCACATCCCACGACCCAGCCAGAGGGGCCAGACTAGGCTGGAAGAAGCCTCACCACAGACAAAGGGAAACAGCTCTGGTCACCACCCACAGTGTGACCAGGACTCTGTATCAGGCCCCATGGGCCTCACTTTAACTGCAGGGTTGTGGTAAGGACCACACAAGCACAGAATCGTCGGGGGTGGGGTTGGGGGGTGGGGTGGGGTGGATGAGGAGCCCCACACCTACCTCCATGGGGTTCACGGTGATGGTCAGGGCAGAGTCGTCCCAGTCCATCTCGTTTTCTTTCCCGGTGTCCTGGTCCCGCATGGTCCTCTGGTGTGCAGCCCGGATCCGGAACACCCCCAGGATGATCATGAAAACCAGGAAGCTGACGCACACCACAATGACGACGGTGGCAGTGCTGGGAACGACTGGGGTGAGAGGAGACAGGACGGCTGTGATGACAGAACCCGTCCTGGGCCCGTGTGCCCTGGGCCTCCCTATTGCTGGCTCCATCAGCCCCCAGAGAACAGACAGATCTCTGAGAAAATGCTTAGTGCAGCGGTTTGGCCCCTTGCTGCCTTGTCTGTGCTCCAGTTTCCTTGTGTGATGGGGAATAAAAGCTGGGTTGGCCAGTGGCTGTTCTGAGCCAGGCGGAAGCAGGTGCTGAGCTCACAGCAGGAGTTGGGGCAGGGCAGCACAGTCCTACCTGCAAACGGGTGGGGGTTGGCCAGGTTGTGACCAGAGAGGTCAATGAAGGAGCGGTGCTCGGGATGGACGAACTGCGGCTGGGCGGCTATGTGGCTGGCGTGCTCCATGGGGTTGGCCGTGTGGATGACATTCACCTGCAGAAATGGAAAGGCAGCCCGGATGTGTCTGGGGAATGGACATGCACTTGACCAGCACCACCAGTGGGCCCTGGATGGGTGCTGGTGGGCAGAGAAAAGGACAGAAGAAGCCAAGGAGGGTGTTGTAATGATCTGATGTTGTCACACAGCCAAGAAAAAGCCTCCTCTTGTAATAACTCATTTTTATTGTGCCTAATAAAATAATTCATCCACAACAGACTGGAGAAGGCACAGCACCACCAGTGGCCCTTTACCTCGGGTCGTCTGAGAAGCCTGGGCACAGACCATGTCCCTCTTTTCTCAAAATCACAGCCACATGAGAGAGGACAAATCACAGGCTTTCTTTTCTTTCAAATCCGCTACCCTCGGCTCAGAGAATACCCTCGTGGACTCTTCAGCCTTGTGAGTCTAATTCTGGGGCTGTGGGGTCACAGTGCAAGGGCTCAACTGCTGAGAATAACTTCTGGTTCACTCCTCTGGGGCACAGAAGCTCTGAGTGACACTAGACATGTCAGAGTGGCCACCTGGGCCAGAGTCACCATGCCCATGTTCCTCGCAAGGCAGTCCTGCCCTGGGCAGAGCATTCACTCCTAGCAGGGCCAGGCCTCTGCAGATAACCTCTGGATCCTGGGCACTGCTCCTTCGAAAGCAGTGTTAGATCTCAAGACACACCCTTGCTCCTCAGCCCAAGGTATCAACTGCCACTCAATCCTGACCACCTCCCTCCAAGTCTCAGGCTGAGGGAGCCTGTGAAGGGGGTACCGTGCTGGATCCCAGCTCACCCCATGTACAACCTGTCACCCTAAACCTGTGCAGGTCTAGCCTGGAGCAGCCCCACCCCCGACTGGAAAAGGTGACCCACCCCCCAATGAACCCCAACAGTGACCACTACAAATGCCCTGGAAATAGAATTTGCAAACATCAGGGTCTTAAGTGGGATGCTGAGTCACCACGCCACTGGCCTCTCTCTGCAGAGGCCAGCTCTCACCTCCACCTGGAACTCATTGCTGACATAGCGACCATTCAGCTCAGAGCAGACAAGCTTGAACTTGCGGTCAAGCAAGGACCTGGTGTGCCAGTTCCGATAGCGCAGGAGGTGTAAGATCTCCTCGTAGCTGGCCATGGTGTCAACACCTGCAAGCAAGGAGGAGACAGCAGTGTGGAGGTTAGGAACACAGGCCGCAGGCAAATGCAGGCGGTTCCCAAGGCACTCAGCCACGCCTGGCTGTCCAACTGCGGGGTATCTCCCCCTGCTGAAGGGCGTGTGCCATAACGTGCCCAGACGTCCACCCTTTATGGGGATGCGGCACCAGGCAGAGCTGCCCTCCCCTCCCCATCTGGAAGCCAGTAGCCACCGCTCAGCCCAGTCAACATTCTCCCTTCCCGCCCCCTCTAGGGCTCCCTCCAGGTTTTGAGCGCGGAGGACAGCTCCCAGCTGTCACTCTTCCCACCTGTGAAGACCACGCCCACGTCAGAGCTGCTCATTTCGATGCCCTTCTGCTGCAGGCGGGCCGCGTCCACCTCCAGGCTCTCCTGCTCTCCATTCAGTTCTTCTCCCTCCACTGTGACCTCACAGGTGTCCAGGTCGTGCACGATCTCCTCCGACACCAGTGACTCTTGAACTGCAAAAATAGCCCAACCGGAAATAGCAGAGGCCGCAGAGCCTGGAGCGGGGGTCACAGCGACGGCCCGCCTGCTCATCCGCAAACTCACAGAGCCCTTTTAGGGACCATGGATGGAGGTACAGGACAGTCACTTTCAAGAGTTGGGGGTGTTTTATGCGTCTAAGGAGGGCTGTATGAATAGTGAGAAGGCCTGAGAATGGGGGGCAGTCTGTCCTGCTGGGACTGCCAGCCAGCAGGAGCATCCCCCAACTGTATCCCCTGCCCTGGTCTCCATCCTCTCAACCCCCAAGATCTACCCCAGACTCTGATGTCAAGCTAGAAAAAGATCAAATGACCCCCCCCATAAGTGGGTTTCCAAAGATCGGAAGGAGCTCCAGCCTACAATCAGATTCTAGAAGCAAATCCAAAACAGCAGAGAAACATTCAAGTTTCCAAAACCACAGAAGAAAAGAGCCAGGATTTTTCACTGGCAGCCACAGTGGGGTTTCAGCTGCAGTTTCGAACTGAGGCAGGGATGACTGTTCTGGGCTATCACCTGTTGGGTCCTCATCCCCTTCCCCTTCGGGCTCCACTTCTCTCGTGATGGTGCTGATGATCCGAAGCTCAGGGAAGAGGAAAACCCCCTCTGAGCTTTCAAATTCAGAAGCCGCTCGAGCAAAATGGTGGACGCCGCTCAGACTGATTTTGGGCTCTTCTGGCTGCAAAACCATCACGTAGCCATCCACCGGGGGGATGGAGATGCAGGCGGCCTCGCTAAAACACCTGTCAACAAGGGAGGCGAGGGGAGGGTCAGGGCTTGAAAAGATGGCTTCCCAGGCTATACTCCCGGAGGAGGAGATGGCATAGGGTCACTCCAGCATTCCTGCCTGGAGAATCCAATGGACAGAGGAGCCAGGCAGGCCACAGTCCATGGGGTTGAAAAGAGTTGGACATGACTGAGCGTAACACACACACACACAACTCAGGCCACACGAGGGCGCTTGGAGGTGGCGCAGGCAGGATTCCACAACCACCTGGGGGACAAGACGCTGGCTACTCCCAGAATGTACTTCCAAACATCACTCAAAGTTTCTGGTAACGAGTGACCATAAGCTTACAGAAGGGAGGCTGGTTTGTCCTAAAAAACTTAAATGCACACGTTTTCTTCTCAAGGATCGCTGGGCAAAGAAAGACAAGATTTACTGCTAACAAATCATCACCTACTTGACTATGCTGGTGATTTTGAGTCTTCGGATCCCTGGGGTGGGGAACTGTCGTGAATTAAGGTAGGAAATGTGTTGCATGGCCTTATCAAGCTCCCCCACGTCCTCTCCCTCCAAGGTCAACATCGACTGACTAGGGTTGGCCTGGATCTGTAATGGCACCAAAACAGACAGGAGAGAAGTAAGGTTCTGTCCGCAAGGAGGTGAAACCATGAACGCGCTGAGAAAGAGAATTAGCTTGGGATTGATATGAACTGGTGACTTAGGAGAAGAAAAGCTTGTAGGATTCAAATGACCATGACCCTATGACATGACAGTAAATATCAAAGGCGCAAACAGATCTGTGATATAAGAAAAAAAAATGTTTGGTCTTTGTCCCTGGTTTCTGGCACAGACCTCCTAAAACCCTTGGGATTTCTCGAGGGATAGGAACACCTTTTGTTATTCCTGATTAAGCCCCTTTCAACCCCAGAGTTTACCTTAACGAGGTGACTCTTGGTGGAGCCCTAGATAGTTTCTCGGCTGGGGGGGGGGGGGTACTGGTTGCTAGAGAAATAAACTGTGCGGTGAGAGTGGGCCTTCAGTCCTGCCCTTGAAGGGAGAGAGGCTGGAGACTGTGTTAACTGATCACCAGTGGTTACTGATTTGATCCATCATGCTTATATAATGGAATCTCTACAACCCCCATCCCCCAAACAACAGGGTCTGGAGAACTTCTGGGTTTGCAGACAGCAAGGTGCTGGGGGTGGGGTGGGTAGAAGCCTTGTGCACTCCCCTCACCCCAGGCCCTAAACATCTCTTCCACCTGCTTGTTCCTGAGTTGCATCCCTTACAATAAACCAGTAACCATAAGCAAAGTGTTCTGTGGGGTTTTCTGAGCAGTTCTGCAAATTATTGAAACTGAAAAGGGGGAGGGGTTTTGGGAACCCTGGACTTGCAGCCAAGCTGGATGAAGTGTGGGTACCAGGGGCCTGGAAGCTTGCACCTGGCAGCTGAGGAGCAGGCGTCTGGTGGGCAGTGGGGCCTGGTGCCCAGTCAGTGTCAGGATGGAAGCAGACTACAGGACGACTGGGGAACAGGGGCCCAAGGAGCTGGAGAATTAGGGTGTGGTGCCGGAGGTGCTAAGAATAAAAACAGATCAACCCTTGTACCAGCGGCCTCTGCACTTGAGGTCAAGGAAGCTGTGGGTGCAGGGGAGTGGGGTGCCAGGCAGGGGGGTGCCTGTGTTACCTTGACACCTCTGCCATTGCCTTCGGGGGTGTGCAGGTCTAGCCCCTCTTTGCAGGTATACAGACAGTCAATCACCTTCTTATCTGTGAGCTTCCCAGAACGGATGGTGAGGCCAGCCAGATTACCTCGGAAAAACTGGGTCATGCGCAAGTCACCACCTGTGGAACGTGGGGGAGGGAAAGCAGAAATTGTGGGGGCGGCCTGGGGCCTCCCATCTCACTTTTCAATGTGGTGTTACCGGTGGTGGTGGCTTGATGGGTGGACATGCGGGTTAGTTCCTATCAGATCCTGTTAGCCTTGCAGCTGACATGGAAGCACAGTGAGGAAATTAAATGGTTTATGATCATGCATGTGGCCCGGAGAAGAGAGGAGCTGGTGGTGATGTGTCAGAGGTCCCATGACTGTCCCCATTCGTGTGGCCACTCCCCAGTGAGGGGGGTCCATGCTGCACTGGTCACCGTGGCACACAAGGGACACCGTACTGGAGCCAGTCTCTTCAACCACTGCCTTCTCAATCAGCTGGGTCAGATGCTGGGCTGCCTCTTAAAAACTTATTTTTGGCTGCACCATGTGATGCAGGATCTCAGTTCCCTCACCAGGAATCATACCTGGGCCCCTGAAGTGAAAGCTCTGGGTCCTGACCACTGGACCAAAAGGGAATTCGCCTTAGGTTGCTTTTTTTCTAGCTGAGCATATTCCCAGAATATATACAAACTCGGGGATGAACATACACAAGCAGGAGCAGAAAGATGAATGTTAAAAAACACCATCCTGCACTTAGAAGCCTAGTATCAAGGCCACTCAGATGGCTGTTTCATTGACTGGCAGCATGCCTGTCTCCAACTACTGAGGATGAAGATGTTATAAGAAAAAGCCAGAAAGCGGCCCTTGACAGGTTGTCACAAAGAGCCAAAACCAGGAGGTAGTAAACCCTGTGGCTACACTGAAGGAGAAGAGCCTGACTGTCAGCAGCATGTCTCAATTCTGACAAGGAGATTACACACAACATCATTGTTAGGGATTGAGATCTCTAAGAAACATTATTTAGAATTTATTATCAGGCAGGACAGAATATCTAGACATGAGTCTTTTCCTGTCTGGTGGTTCAGACACACAAGAAGCAGGAGGTAGCCTCCCAAGCCTGGCCTGTGAGATTTCAGCAAGGTGTCTCAGGCAGTGGGATGGGGTGAGATTTGATGGAAGGGGTAAAAGATATTCCCATTAGTGCCTCGCATGAATGAGTCATTTGCTCTCACTTCAGCTGGGATCAGCACGGGCAGAAAAAGGAAATCCCATGATGCAATGGGGCAGCATAAGGCAAAGCAGCAGCTCAAGACAGTGTCTGGGACCCAAATGCAACTGGGGTGTCGCATGCGGAATGGGCAATGAATGGAGGTCTCGTCTTTAAATGAAACACAAGAGTGAACCGTAGGCAAAAGAGTCCAGGGACCTGCGGAGGCCAGAGGCACAGGCTCAGTTTCATTGTCACTTTCAACTCCTGAATACTCTGTAGAAAAGCAAGACAGACAATATAAAAGGACCAAGAGGTTAGGCTCTTCAGAACTGGACCTTGAAAATTAGTTTCGAAAAGTTACCAAACCCAAAGAGAACACTTCGCCTGTCATCCCTCTTGACACACTCCACCTGGATGAAGCTTGTACATCATCACCTTTTACGACCCCAGTGCTTCTTCCCATCCTTTTAAAAAAAAAGTTTAAGTGTAGTTGATTTACGAAGTTAATCTCTGCTGTACAACAATGTGATTCAGCTACACACACACCCTTTTTCATATTCTTTTCCATTATGGTTGATCAGAGGATACTGAATATAGTTCTCTGGGCTATACAGTAGGACCATGTTCATCTTTTTCCAGTCGTTTATTTCACCTTCCTATAGCCTCCTTGCCAAAACACAAGTTGGATTCAAAATAAGACAGTGAAAGCCGTGCGCTCAATTCACTGATCTCAACCTGCCCAGGCAGGACCCAGCCAGATGGTGGCTGACGCTGGTGGTAGAGATGGGCCCTGTGCAAATGGTAGCCCTCCCAGACCACAGCGCCAGCCTTCCTGACAGGGACACATGCATCGGCACCCAAAGGTTGGTATGTAGTAAATGTGTATGACTTTTGAAGGCTCGAAGGGAGTACATAATTGGTCGAGACTTTGACTTCCAAGGGACAGAGGAAGGAAGGCATTTTTAACCAGTTTTTCTGAACAGGAAGGGAGTCAGAGATTAGGGAACTTAACCCAGAGAAATATACTCAGTGATGGCTCGGGGACAGCAGCTGCTGCCCCCACCAGGCGCCCACCCACCCAATAAGAGGACAGAGTCTCCACTTTCTAGACTGCTTCCCTGTGTCCGCCCCACCTTGCAGAACAGGCCTCTCCACCTTTAGCTTTAGCTGCAGATGAGTGCGCTCCAGGCCAGGTGTGCACAGGTGAGCCCTGGGGCCCACACAGCTCCTCTGTCTTCACAACCCACAGTTAGAACTGATGTTTCTGTTGATGTTCTGTTTCTCAGACCTCCAGCCTGAGTTCCCCATGGTGAATTTGAAAAGAAAGGGATCTCAAATCCCCTGAAAGGAAAAAGGAGATCTTTTTTCCTGTTAACTACAATTTTTAAAAACTTGTGTTTGGTTTGGAGATGTAGGGAGATTTTTCTGGCTGAGGATGCCGAGAGGGCTGAGGCAGAAAGAGATGAGAGAGGGTGAAAGGGACGGCCATCTGACAGCAGAGGCACCAGGACACGAACAGGAAGGCAGACTGGAATGTGACCCATGCAACAAAGTTCTCAGAACACAAAATAACACTTAGGTTGGCCCTTATATTCTTATTCAAGTCTTTACTGAGAAACTGTGGAAGCTAACATGAACTGAAATTTTAAGACTAACAAACACTTCCGATATGCCTAACAATTTATTCCTCACTCCTTGGTCTCATGTTCCCATTTCTTACGAACCGACTGTCACCAGAATTAAATCTGGGGATTCACTGAAGAAGTTCACTGTGAATACTGTCATATTCCTTTTCATTTGAAAGGATCTGCAGGAAAATTATGAAATTCAGTCCTCCTAAAAGCAGCAAAACTGTCCTGGAAACTGTTGTTGTTCAGTTGCTCAGTCGTGTTGGACTCTGCAACCCCATGGACTGCAGCATGCCAGGATTCCCTGTCCTTCACCATCTCCCAGAATTTGCTCAAATGATGTCTTGGAAATTAGGCTCTTTCATAAATTTCTAGTCTAACTCCAGGTAACAACACTTCCACAGATAAGGAAAAGGAGGGCTGATTTAGCAGGTACATGTGATGATGATGACACCCTGCAGTCACACAACAGAGTCAAGGGCAAGGGGTGGAGGCAGGGCCCCATGAACCTCAACGGCAGACCAGGGGCCCATGAACTTGGGTGGGAAAAATCACATGCTTATTTTCACTAACTTCTAATACTTAGTTTTCCCTTTCCTTATAAATGTCAGCTACAAACGACAAAAATATTGGAAGAAACCGTGACTTTGCAAATAGAAATCAGGTCCCATTGCAACGACAAGCCCCTTGCTATTCTGACTCACAGCAGTTAACAGATGTGCCTGGTCTTCACACGTAAACAGTGGCGCAAATGTACTGTTTCACAAACAAGGGCTTTAAGCAGTTTCATAACTGTATGTACTCCAATCTAATTAGTCATCTTTGAAATCCTATATATTTTATTTTATAGATTCATAAGAAATTATCCTTCTGAGAAGGGATCCTCAGGCTTCCCAGACTACCAGAGGAATCCATGGCACAGAAAAGGTTAACACTCCTCGTTCGGTGGATCAGAGACCCTGGCCTGAGTGCACCAGCTCCAGGGGTTCAAACCCTAGTGCCATGTGATCGGCTGATTAACACAGCTTGCTTCTTTTCTTCATCTCAGTTTTTCAGCTGTGAAACAGGAATAAAAAGAGCTTCTGCCCCATAGACGTATCACTTAGAATTAATGAGATAATGTATGTTAAGCCATAAGCACACAGCCTGCCATTTAGTAAACAAAAATAAGCTGTATCGTCTTGCTGGTGATTGTCAACACATCCCATCTCGGTCTTTTGGCAGAGACGCCCACAGACTCTTCTCTAGTCCTCACTGAAGTGCTTCTACCAGGCTACCAAGCACAAACACTCTACCAAGCAGAGACATCCACAGACTCTTCTCTAGTCCTTCTACCAGGCTACTAAGCACAAACACTCTGATGTGCCCTCTGGGCCAGAGAAACTCACATTATCTGCTGTTTCTGTGCTTTTGTAAACTTTCCAATCAACAGACTAATTTATAAACATGTGCCTCAACACACTCTCTCTCTGTACAATGCTCCCTCCCAGGCCCTCAGGAAGGGCGTTCCCATCCTTCACTGCCTCCAGCGTCCATCACAGAGCTGCCCCAAAGCCTTGCACAGCAATGCCCCCAGAAAGGCAACACCAGGCAAAGGAATGAAAAGGTAAAGGACAGGACAGCAAGGAAGGAGAATTCTGAGAAGAGCCTGCTTCTATTAATATCAACACAGCAGAGAAAAAGTAAGACTGAAGGGAAAAGGGGTGCCCGTGACCGTTACCTTGCCAGCAAGCCCCAACCATGAGCTGGGTTTCGATCTTGGATGGATGAAGTGGGTAATCTTCAGTGACAGAGAAGGGCTCATGAGGGACACCGTCCACGTAGAGGGTCACACTGGGAATTTCCACGTTGAGGACATAGTGATGCCATTCCTCGTCACAGACCTGTGGGGCCAAAGGAAGTGTTAGGTGTGTAACACCCCCTTCCTTCTCACCGTCTCACACAACTGGACACGAGAATGAATTTCTGTTTTCCTAGAACGGAAAGGATTTAAAGCAACAACAGGGACTTCCCTGGTGGTCCAGTGGTTAAGACTTCACCTTCAAATGCAAAGGGTGTGGGTTCCATCCCTGGTCAGGGAACCAAGATCCCACATGCCTTGTGGCCAAAATATCAAAACATAAAACAGAAGCAATATTGTTAACAAATTCAATAAAGACTTAAAAAATGGTCCACACCATCAATAAATTTTAAAAAAAGCAATAAAATATGTCTCTTCCCACCGTGTCTCACCCAAAGGGCCCAGGTGACAACCACCTCAAGGACATGTCAGACTCGGGGGGCAGGGAGGGGCACTTCAAACAGTGAGCTGCCCAACCCTCTTCTGCCAGGAGCGTGACACCAAGGAATTCTATTATTGGCAGGATGGACACCACTCGGGGGGGCTGGCAGTTCCTTTTCTGGATCAAAATGAAAAACACCTCCTGTCTCAGAACGAGGCCCGCTGTGCATCATGTGCTTTCCTTTCTCGCTTCAAAGGTGATGCTCTATACAAGTAGGAACATAAAGCTCAGGTGGCCAAATTCAACTGAGTTCCTCTCCTATCACTGAGTATCTCCCTTGCTGTCACACAGGGAGTGCTGGTCTGCCGTCTCCGAGGCCCCAGCTGGTCTGGCACTGGCCTGATTTCTGGCTTATATTTTATGCAAGAACAGGGACAAGCAGAGGAGGAGATACTGTTGGATGAAATTTCTAAACATGCCTTTCAAAAAGTTTGCCCAAAGCTTCCCTGGTGGCCCAGTGTTAAAGAATCTGCTGACAAATGCTGGAAATGCGTTCAATCCCTGATGTGAGAAGATCCCACATGTGGCAGAGCAACTAGGCCTGTGCGCCACAACTGCTGAGCCCACGTGCTGCAACTACTGAAGCCCACACATCTTAGAGCCCATGCCCTCCAACAAGAAAGGCCACTGCAATGAGAAGCCTGCGCACTCCAGCGGGGGAGAAGCCCCTGCTTGCCGCAACCAGAGACAAGCTCAAGCAGCTATGAAGCCAAAAATTAAATAAGTGAATGATTTCTGTTTTTTTTTTAAGTTTGCCCAATTTACCTTTTAGTTCTAAGAAATTGAACCAAGGAGAAATCAAGAGCTTAAACAGGCCACTAACATCAAAATGAATGAAGACATTACCAAAGATTACTCCCAAAAGAAAAGCAACTGCTTTTGAGCCTGAGGAAAAATTCAAACCTATAACATTGTATATATGTTTACTATATGCTCATGATATGTGTGTATATAAATGTGTCATCACGTATTTCTAAATAAAGGAATTACACAGTAATTCACTTTTGAGATAGGTAAGATCTTAATTTTAGTTTAAATCTTTATTTCAAACAAGTTCTGTAATAGAAGTTTCTTCAGAAAGTGATTTATATTACATTCCTAGTTTTACAAATATTACAGGTTTCTAGGGGATTAGTGGAGAAGGCAATGGCAACCCACTCCAATACTCTTGCCTGGAAAATCCCATGGACGGAGGAGCCTGGTAGGCTGCAGTCCATGGGGTCGCTAGGAGTCGGACACAACTGAGCGACTTCACTTTCACTTTTCACTTTCGTGCGTTAGAGAAGGAAATGACAACCCGCGCCAATGTTCTTGCCTGGAGAATCCCAGGGACAGAGGAGCTTAGTGGGCTGCCATCTCTGGGGTCGCACGGAGTTGGACACGACTGAAGCGACTTAGCAGCAGCAGCAGCAGGGGATTAATAGAATAACACTGTACTTAAATATCAGTAATATTTGGTCAAAGTCCATGAGCATATTCTGAGAAGAGAGTAGTCAAGTTCAAGTGCATCACTAAGTCGTGTCTGACTCTTGTGACCCCATGGACTGTTGCCCACCAGGGTCCTTTGTCCATGGGATTCTCCAGGCAAGAATACTGGAGTGGGTTGCCATGGCCTCCTCCAGGGGATCTTCCCAACCCAGGGATCAAACCCGTGTCTCTTCTGTCTCCTGCACTGGCAGGCGGGTTCTTTACCACTAGTGCCACCTGGGACCACTCCAACTACTCACTTTACATCAACAACAGCCTCGCTCCCCTTTGTGTGTGTGTGTGCTCGGTCACTCAGTTGGGTCTGACTCTCTGAAACCCCATGTGCTGTAGCCCACCAGGCTTCCCTGTCCACGGAATTCCCCAGGCAAGAATACTAGAGTGGGTAGCCATGTCTTTCTCCAGGGGATCTTTCTGACTCAGGAGTTGAACCCAGGTCTTCTGCATTGCAGGCAGATTTTTTATCAACTGAGCTACGCAGGAAGTGAAGATAGCAGTAGAATTAATAATTTTTTAATTTCCTTGAAAACAGGGAGATGAGGAGAGTAAAACCCCAAGCCACAGACAACACCCACGACAATACTGCTGATGAGGTGACTACATGAATGCTGAAACAAGCAGGTGGAGAAAAGCAACAGGGTTTCAGATTTCAGGAGATACCAGAGGGTGTGAAGCCACATAAAAACAAAAAAAACCTTTATAAAGACAACAGAAGGGAGAGTTCAAAACTTAAAGCTATGGGGAAAAAAAGTCCTGCTGATCAACTATCTCTTTTCAAAGTGTAGGAAAGCTAATTTCATGTAAAACTGAGGGTGGGGGAGTGGAAATGATCATGACTCAATTCCACATGAAGTTTTTAAAAGGAAAAGAAAAGACAACCAAAGGGAATAATATCCCTTCAGGTAATGAAACCATACCTGAAAGTCATACCTAACAAAAGAGATGAGAATGATGATCTATTATTTTAAAATATGCTAAAAGACATTAGGAGAATGACATAAAACAGTAAAAACCAAGTTCATAATTAAAGCAACTCACTACAAATTCAATGCAATCCCTATCAAGCTACCAGCGATATTTTTCACAGAACTAGAACAAATAATTTCAAGATTTGTATGGAAATACAAAAAACCTCGAATAGCCAAAGCAATCTTGAGAAAGAAGAATGGAAATGGAACTGGAGGAATCAACTTGCCTGACTTCAGGCTCTACTACAAAGCCACAGTCATCAAGACAGTATGGTACTGGCACAAAGACAGACATATAGATCAATGGAACAAAACAGAAAGCCCAGAGGTAAATCCACACACCTATGGACACCTTATCTTTGACAAAGGAGGCAAGAATATACAATGGAGTAAAGACAATCTCTTTAACAAGTGGTGCTGGGAAAACTGGTCAACCACTTGTAAAAGAATGAAACTAGATCACTTTCTAACACCACACACAAAAATAAACTCAAAATGGATTAAAGATCTAAATGTAAGACCAGAAACTATAAAACTCCTAGAGGAGAACATAGGCAAAACACTCTCCAACATAAATCACAGCAGGATCCTCTATGATCCACCCCCCAGAATTCTGGAAATAAAAGCAAAAATAAACAAATGGGATCTAATTAAAATTAAAAGCTTCTGCACAACAAAGGAAAATATAAGCAAGGTGAAAAGACAGCCTTCTGAATGGGAGAAAATAATAGCAAATGAAGCAACTGACAAACAACTAATCTCAAAAATATACAAGCAACTTATGCAGCTCAATCCCAGAAAAATAAACGACCCAATCAAAAAATGGGCCAAAGAACTAAATAGACATTTCTCCAAAGAAGACATACGGATGGCTAACAAACACATGAAAAGCTGCTCAACATCACTCATTATTAGAGAAATGCAAATCAAAACCACAATGAGGTACCACTTCACACCAGTCAGAATGCCTGCGATCCAAAAGTCTGCAAGCAATAAATGCTGGAGAGGGTATGGAGAAAAGGGAACCCTCCTACACTGTTGGTGGGAATGCAAACTAGTACAGCCACTATGGAGAACAGTGTGGAGATTCCTTAAAAAATTGCAAATAGAACTGCCTTATGACCCAGCAATCCCACTGCTGGGCATACACACCGAGGAAACCAGAATTGAAAGAGACACGTGTACCTCAATGTTCATCGCAGCACTGTTTATAATAGCCAGGACATGGAAGCAACCTAGATGTCCATCAGCAGACGAATGGATAAGAAAGCTGTGGTACGTATACACAATGGAATATTACTCGGCCATTAAAAAGAATACATTTGAATCAGTTCTAATGAGATGGATGAAACTGGAGCCGATTATACAGAGTGAAGTAAGCCAGAAAGAAAAACACCAATACAGTATACTAATGCATATATATGGAATTTAGAAAGATGGTAATGATGACCCTGTATGCAAGACAGCAAAAGAGACACAGATGTGTAGAGCGGACTTTTGGACTCAGAGGGAGAGGGAGAGGGAGAGGGTGGGATGATTTGGGAGAATGGCACTGAAACATGTATACTATCATGTAAGAAATGAATCGCCAGTCTATGTCCAATGCAGGATACAGCATGCTTGGGGCTGGTGCAGGGGATGACCCAGAGAGATGTTATGGGGAGGGAGGTGGGAGGGGGGTTCATGTTTGGGAACGCATGTACACCCGTGGTGGATTCATGTCAATGTATGGCAAAACCAATACAGTATTGTAAAGTAAAATAAAGTAAAATTAAAAATTAAAAAAAAATGAAAGCAACTCAGAAACGAGGTGACAGGATACAGAAATGATTTAAATGAAAGGGATGGTTACAGTAAAAAAGGTGAAGAATATCAACAAAAGATAAAAAAGAGTCCCCAGGGAGGAAAACCAAAGCAATGAAAAGGAACACCGAAAACCCTGCATGAAATACCCAAACATTTGAAACTAGATACTAAAAGGGAATAACACATATTTGGGAAAACAGACCTAAAACCACTAAGACGTATTCATAAAATTAAAAAGAAGAGGAAAAGAAAGAAATACATCCTATGATCATCCAAACAAAAAGGCTAAACATTTTATAAATGAAAGAAAATCAAGTTGTTGTCAGAGTTTAATAGCAACATTTTATGTTAGAATTCAGTGAAGAGATTTTCTGTTCTTAGAAATCTTACATCTGAGCCAGAGATGAGATATCCAGCCAAAGTGACCTTCAGTATAAAGGCCACAGACAAACTACTAAAACAACATGTAAGAACTTAGGAATTAACTGTTCCCATGAGCCCTTCCTGGGAACACACTTCCTACCACCCAAGTGACCAGAAAACAAATGCCACAAGGATAGTGATACTGACCATTGATGGCTGCTTACATCACGAAGAGAAGAAACCAGACCCAGGGCTTAAACAGATCAGAAACATTAAACCGCATTCTGATTAGGTCTTTTAGAGCCCACTCCCAATGTACAGGGTACAAAGAAAAGAGAGAAGGGACCTCCTGGGTGGTCCAGTGGTTAAGAATCTGCCTTCCCATGCACGGGATGCAAGTTCGATCCCTGGTCAGGGAACTAAGATCCCACGTGCGGAGGAGCAACTAAGCCCACGTGCCTCAACTACAGAGAAGCCCACGCACTCAACGAAGAGCACACGTGCTGCAACTAAGACCCAACACAGCCATGAGGAGGTAGACAAACAGACAAATAAATAAATATTCTTAAAAGGAGGAGCAGACAGAGGAGCATGTTACATTACACCCCAGGGAAGCAAATCTAAACTCTTGAAGACTATGGGACTAAAGCCTGATTTTATTACCAAATGAATTCAAGGGAGAAGAGTCTATAGATTAAAATAAACTCAAAAAGTCTATCAGTCACAGTCAATCTCAATATGTGGCCTCTTATTGGATCCTGATTCAAACAAACAAAACTGTAAACACAAAAACACCTATGAAACAACCTGAACACTGGATGGATATTGAGAAATTATTAACAGTGGAGGTAACAATGAAATAAGACTGACCAAGAGCTGATAACTGCTGAACCCACCTGAAGGGCGTGTGGAATTGTGCCTTATACTCATCTGTCCACTCTTACCTGTGTCTAAAATTTTCCATGATAAAGTTTCAAATGTAAACAGAAGAAACTGAACACTGGGATGCCCCTGGCAGTCCAGTGTTAGGACCCTGCTCTTCCCCTGCAGGGGGCATGGGTTTGATCCCTGGCTGGGGAACTAAGATCCCCCATGCCGTGGGGTGAAGTCAGAATTTTTTTTTTATTTAAAAGAAAAGAAGAAACTAAATACATAAATGCAGACTATGATTATGAAAACAGAACTATACCTAAAATGTCTACCTACGCTGCAAAAAATTTTTTCTGGATACCTTTCTTAGTGTCTTGAAAAAATTTATGACAATGGTTTCTGAGAAAGAAATGATCTAGGTAAATAAAAATGACAACAGTAAGAGATGAATGCTGTCACCTGGACAGTGACCTCATCTTTCTACCAAAACACACTTTCTTCCTCTCATATGGGCTCTTATGTGTCTATCTTGTAACAGTTTCAGACAATGTTATATTTCACCAACTATAAGCACATATAACACTATGTCCGCTCATATCTACTAACTCCAGGAGACAAATAAATTAAGCCCAGGCCAAAGGTTTCCTTCTTGTCCCAACTGTAAATCATGAGACAAAACAACCTGCTGTGATCGTAATGGAAAGGCTTTCTCAGTTCACAGCATCTCCTTGTTTCCTATAATGGCACCGATTCTTTGCACATGACACTTGCTTTTTTACCACTGTAACTGCTAGGAAATCAGCCTTCCAAAGATATGACATCATCACAAGAAGTATAATATGATCTAATGCCAAAACTGTAAACTCCCAAGACCTAGCAATTCATGTGATGTCTGAAAGATGTCAAGACTGCTGGTTCCTTGAAAATTTAAAATATCCCCTGAATTTGCTGAGGCACCTAGAGTCCTGGGCACAATTTGGGAGCCAAAGACTTAGACAATGAATAAACAAATAAAAGGATCTCAATTTTTAAGTAAGTGCTGCTTATCTCAATAAATTATAACATAGTATTTTATATTTGAAACATACTATTTCTTTATATAGGCACTCCTTGGAGATACCACAGGTTTGGCTCCAGACCACAGCAATGAACCAAGTATCACAAGAAAGTGAGTCACATGAATTTTTTGGTTTCCCAAAGCATAAAAAGTTATGTTTACACTATGCCATAGTCTATTAAGTGTGCAACTGCATCATGTCTAAAAAATACCTGTGTCTGTGTGTCTGTGTATTTTAGTCGCTTAATCATGTCCGACTCTTTACGACCACATGGACTGCAGACTGCCAGGATCCTCTGTCCATGGAATTCTCCAGGTAAAAATCCTGGAGTGGGTTGCCATGCCCTCCTCCAGGGGACCTTGCCTGACCCTGGGATCAAAGCCAGGTCTCCTCTATTTCAGGCAGATTCTTTACTGTCTGAGCCACCAGGGAAGCCCAATTTAAAAATACTTTACTAAAAACTGTAACTATCATCTGAAAATGCTTAGGACTTCCAGGGCAGTCCACTGGTTAAGATTCCATGCTCTCAGTGCAGGCGCTGGGGTAGGGGGGGCACAGGTTTGATTCCTGGTTGGGGAACTAGGATCCTGCATGCTGCAGAGTATGACCCCCCCAAAAAACCCAATATCTGAGAAGTGCAATAAAATAAGGTGTGCCTGTATAAATATTTTATGTATAAAATACACACATGTAAAAAAACAAAGTCTTTCAATGTAAAGGAGTCCAATGGATTTAATGTGCCAATTATCCTATTACCCACAGACACAGAAATCGTAAAATCTTCAATACACCGTGCCCATAAATTGTTGGTCCTGTGCAAGGTTTCAGTGCCCATTTACTCTCTCTGAAAAAAATCCGATCAGTGAGTTCTCCATTCCCTCACCTGACTCAGCTTCCAGTGGAACTCTGCAGGTTTGTATTTCTTCTCTTCTGAAGGATCCTGACGGAGGAGGAAAACCAGCCGGCAGCCGTGGACATAGAGTGAGTAATGGTGTCGGTTCATCTCTGCAGAGAGAAATTCTACTGGTAAACCGCCAGCTTAACTCACTACTCACCAGGCAGCTTTTGCAGAAACTAACACCTGTGCCCAGCCATTTTTATTCTGGCTGGCCAAAAATTAATTCTGTTATTTTGCTGACACTTTGTGGGTTATTACATTCAATGGTTACACCTGACACATCTGTAAATCTTCTCCAGCACCGTGAGTTTCATTTTCACTTTCTGCATGAGAATTAATCACTAAGGTTTTTTGTCTTTTTGTTAGTTGAATATTCACATCATCTGAAGTATAACTATATTCTGAAGAACTACCATCTTATGAGACTCCAGTATACATGTCACTCAGACAATTAGAGAAAGTATCTGCATAAAATTCACCAAAGAATTCTTTTTCACTCAAAATTTCATGATGCACCATTTTAATAAACTTGTGTTTACAATATACACAAACTTGGAACAAAAACCTAAGAGCAAAATGTGAATAACAATTGTTAAGTTGTGCAGCGAATCCTTGATCAATTTTAAGTTCTAACAACTTAACACACTGATGTTAATCATATTACTCTCTAAAAATATGCGTCTCCAGTCAATAATGTGTTAAGACCCAAAGGAAAATAAAAGCTGTTATTTCTTCAGTGGATTTTGAAGACAGTTTTACCAACATAAACGAACTCTCCAGGGTAGGCCAAGGCAGGGTTTAGGACAGACACACTTGGGTTTTGGGCTTCCCAGGTGGCACTAGCGGTCAAGAACCCACCTGGAAATGCAGGAGACGTAAGAGCTGCAGGTTCAATCTCTGGGTTGGGAAGATCCCCTGGATGAGGACACAGCAACCCACTCTAGTATTCCTATCTGGAAAATCCCACGGACAAAGGAGCATGGAGGGCTGCAGTCCATAGGGTCACACAGAGCTGACATGACTGAAGCGACTTAGCATGCATGCATGCATGCAAATACACACACTTGGGCTTTACTGAGAAGTGGAGCCTGATCCACTGAGTAAAACTAACAAACGCCTAGATACCAGGGCCAGATCTTGAGCAGAGAACCACAAGGGTCACCAACAGCCTGTGGGAGCCTTTGGGGTTAGAATAAATGCGGGCTCCAGGCTCCACTGCAAGGATGTCCCTTACAGCAAAGCTGACCTACCTGTTTTGTCTGAGCTGCAAAGAATCGTCTCCTTCTTCTTGCCAAATGGCCCGTGCCTCATCCACACAGAGATCGTAAAGGGCCCCTTGGGGTTGACGGAGATGATGCCATCCGGGACCCTCACCGCCTGAGTGCCGTTGAACTCGAAGACCTGGTCGCTGTCGTGGCCGTTGTCCGTGGGAAGGCCGACGGTCCAGTTCCAGGAGCCTCCTGGGGAAGGCAGCAGCTCAGCCGTGCCAGACGCAGCACCTGAAGCAACACAGAGACGCTTACTGTGCACTGTGCGATGAGCTCAAATGGGATAAGCATTTCAAGGCCCACAAGGTACAGCCTTTATTTTAAAACTGCTATTGAAACACACTTAACTTAAAATGTTGTGCTGCTGTGAGGTACACAGCAAAGCGATTCAGTTACACATGTACGTATTATTTTTTTACATTCTTTTTCACTATAGGTTGGTACAAGATATTAAGTAGAGTTCCCTGTGCTACATAGCAGGTCCTTTTTATCTGTTTCATAAATAGAAATGTGTATATGTCAATCCTCTGCCCCTTCTCCTTTAAAAAGCATAAGTTTGTTTTCTACGTTTATGCATTTATTTTGTAAATAAATTCATGTGTATCTTCTTTTTTCTTCTTAGATTCTACATATAAGTGATATAATATGATATTCATCTTTCTCTGTCTGGCTTACTTCACTTAGTTTGATAATCTCTAGCTTACTCCTTGAGGGGAAAGTTATGACCAACCTAGATAGCATATTCAAAAGCAGAGACATTATTTTGCCAACAAAGGTCTGTCTAGTCAAGGCTATGGTTTTTCCAGTGGTCATGTATGGATATGAGAGTTGGACTGTGAAGAAAGCTGAGCTCTGAAGAATTGATGCTTTTGAACTGTTGTGTCGGAGAAGACTCTTGAGAGTCTCTTGGACTGCAAGGAGATCCAGCCAGTCCATTCTAAAGGAGATCAGCCTTGGGATTTCTTTGGAAGGAATGATGCTAAAGCTGAAACTCCAGGACTTTGGCCACCTCATGCGAAGAGTTGACTCATTGGAAAAGACTCTGATGCTGGGAAGGATTGGGGGCAGGAGGAAAAGGGGGCGACAGAGGATGAGATGGCTGGACGGCATCACCAACTCGATGGACGTGAGTCTGAGTGAACTCCGGGAGTTGGTGATGGACAGGGAGGCCTGGCGTGCTGCGATTCATAGGGTCGCAGAGAGTCGGACACGACTGAGGGACTGAAATGAACTGAAGTCCACCCATGTTGCTGCAAATGGCATTATCTCATTCTTTTTCATGGCTAAGTAATATCACACATACATACTTTATCCATTCATCAGTTGATGGACATATAGGCTGCTTCCATGTCTTGACTATTGTAAACAGTGTTGCTCTGAACACTGGGGTACATGTATTAAGGTCCCATATTTATCCTAATGGTTAAACAATTTGCTAATTCAGTTTTCTTTTCCTCAAAACTAAGAGTTTTTATTACTAAAAAGATTAAAAAATAACTGTGGTTATTATCTTTAAAAAAAAAAAAGGAGAAAAGAGGAGTTTTAACTTTTAAAAACTGTGAATCACTATGTTGTATAGCAAGTAGACTTTAATCAAAAAAAAAAAGAAGCATTACTTGTGATCTCACCCCACTGTATACACTGTTAACATTTGGGTATAAACACTTCCAGTCCTTTCTTTATGAATATACACGTTATTAAAATATGTATAATGTGTATGAAAATATATTATAAAAATGGAGTCCTACTATGTACTTACATATATGACCATTCACAGTCTAGAGTACAATTTAAAACGTCTGAACAGTACTTTATTGTATAGAATTTGTACAATAATTTATTTAACTGATCTGTCCTGTGCACAGTCACCTCTAATTCTTTTCTGTGATAAACCTTGTGTCGACGAGGACCTCTGTATGTATGTCTCCATGATTATTCCCTTAGGATAAATTTCTAGAAACAGGATACTAAGACAGAGTACATGAGACATTTTCACAACAGCTGTTAAACATTGCCAGGCTCAATTTTTTTTTAATTTGTCCACAGAGAATTCTGCAACCTCTCCCAGCCCCTGGACCCTTAACTTTCCTATTCCTAGGATCAGCAGGACTAGGCTGGAACAAACTGGTCTTTCAAGTATCATCCGATCTCAGTCCAAATCTAAGCTCAGGCTCTTTTTAAAAGTGTGAGGTGACTCAGCCTCCCTCAGTCTCAACTAATTCCTCTGGAAAGATGAGAAATGTAACTCCACTTGCCTTTGTGGGCCTGATGGGATGATAAAGAAAATAACATATGTGCAAGTAATCTAGTGTATAGGAAGCACTCGGACAGGAAATTCTATCTTTGAACTGTTCTGCTGAGAAAATGCTTATTTAATATCAAATAAATAATGGCAGCAGCAATATGGATGAAGCAAGAGACTATTGTACTGAGTGAAGTTAAGTCAGGAGAGAAGGAGAAATATTCTATGACATCCCTTATATGCGGAATCTTAAAAGAAATGATACAAATGAACTTACAAAACAGATACAGACTCATAGACTTGGAGAAGGAACCTATGGGTGCCAGGGGTGATGAACTGGGCGGGTGGCAGGGGGGTGGGTGGGGAGGTGGGGATAGTCAGGAAGTTTGGGGTCGACACTGCTATATTTAAAATGGATAACCAACAAGGACCTACTGTACAGCCCAGAAAACTCTGCTCAATGCTATACGGTGGCCTGGAGGGCAGGGGAGTTTGGGCAAGAATGGATACAGATATATGTATGGCTGAGTCCCTTTGCTGTTCACCTGAAACTATCACAACATTGTTTGTTAACTGGCTATACCCTAGTACAAAATAAAAAGTTTTAAAAAATAAAAAGCTAAAGAAGAAGAATGGCATTATGAGAAAGCATGGTTTTTACATTATACTTACATAATTTAAAACAGAAAGTACTCCAGACCTCTTCACTTACACATTTTTAGGTACCTGATTATGAGAATTTGGACTCAGAGTCAGACACCCAAGTATATTCACCACAGGGATGAGCCAACAGAGAATATACTTTTTCCCTGTTGCTGTTTCTTCATATGACAATTTCCAATTATGTAAGAAAACCAGTTGCCCAAGTCTGTTATCACTTAGTGAAGAGAAAGGTGAACATCAGAAAACTTCACCTCCAAAGCTCTTACTGAGCAGCTCCTGGAACACAAGAGGCCCTTCTGATCATCAAGAAGCAATTTAAGTTCGTGGTGTTCTAGGACTTCCTGGGCGATTCAGTGGTTAACATACCATGCTTCCACTGCAAGGGGCACAGGTTCAGTCCCTGGTCCAGGAACTAAGGTCCTGTGTGCTGAGCAGCGTGACCAAAACATAACATAATAAAGTTACTGGTGTTCTACCACCAGCTGCATGAACGATTCTTCCTCAGCATTTTCCCTGAAAGGTATCCACACCTCTCCTCTACCTGACTTACATAAACCCAAAAAATATCCAGACTGATGGTGAAGATGGAGAACGAGCCTTGGGTCAAATTCTCGACCATTCTGTGTTCCACCTGCTCCATGCCTTGTTTGTGGGAGACAAAGACTATATATTCAATGCAGGTTTAGTTTTCATTTCCTATTTCACATTTGTCAAAAGCTATCACATTACCTAGTTTTTTTTCTTTAGTCCTTAATAATTTCATTTCATTTAAAGCACACTCCTTACAGAACCCTTATTTGGATGATTCCCAACGTATGTTAGAGAAAGACATGCTTGAAACCAGTGGGTCTTAAGGTAGCACACGCACACACCCTTCTGAATGGGCTTCTGGGATCTGGGGTTCTCTCTTGCCTCCTTACCGCAGAGCCGGTGAAGTGATTTCTCGGAGTAGGTGTCACGGTCACAGCCCTTCCCGATGTGGCTGGTCTCCAGCTCCACCACTACCTGCACCGAGGCCACCGACTCGTCACACGTTTCCAGGTGGACATTCGGAAAGAGTGTCAGAGCGCCGGTGCCAGGCTCATATTCGACCCTGCTGTTCCACCCTGCGTGGGCCCACAGGGAGGGTGGGGTAGAGGGGAGAGGAGGAACACTCCTGTTAGGTCTCCATGGTGGACAGACTTTCGCAGCAGGTGCGAGAGCAGCACAGAGAGGGAGGCTCACCTTGCCACCCAGGGGTGCAGGTGGGCTTGATGCTGATCTTCACCAAAACGTCTTCTGCCGCTCTTTTCTTCCCGCAGTCATAGGCCGTGACAGTCAGCTTGTACTGGTGCTCTTTACCATAGTTCAGCTTCTCTGTGTTTTTTATGTAACCTTCCAAAGGGAAAAACAACAGTGAGAACCCAGACCCATTCTGTTTCCCTCCTCCTGATTTTTTTAAAATTGAAGTACAGTTGATGTACAATACTGTGGCAGTTTCAGGTGTACAGCAAAGTGATTCATGTATATATACATTTTTTTCCAGATTATTTTCAAACCCACGTTGTGTTTTACTTCTGTCATCCTATGCTGAAACACAAAATGCACGTGCTTTCAGCCCTGGAAGTACTAACACAGAAATAAACTGATGCTTCAGATAATTAACACTCAGTTTGGCTTTCCTGAGCTTGAACACACACCAAATCCACCTTGAAAGATTGTTTACACAGAAGAATGAGTCTACAGAATGCAGCCTCCATTCATTCTTACAGCTGTATTTGATTTTATATTTAATATGTAAGGGCTTCCCTGGTGGCTCAGTGGTAAAGGAGACATGGGCTTGGTCCCTGGATGGGGAAGATGCCCTGCAGAAGGGAATGGCAACCCACTCCAGTATTACTGCCTGGGAAATCCCACAGACGGAGGAGCCTGGCAGGCTACAGTCCATGGGGTCACAGAGTCAGACACGACTTAGTGACTAAACAACAAGATAATGTATAAAAGCATAAATAGACAAAATAATCCAAGTATTTCAAATATTAAATACTTTTTGCTAAAAGATTTACTTTGTTAGAGAGACTTCCTACCCTCGCCAAGCAGGAGAGAAGCCTGCTTTCTGAACATGAGTGCAGATATCTGCAAAGTGTTTGCATCATGTCCATCATTTCATCGAAGATTCTGGACTGTGTGTTAACAATGGAGACACCACAGCATCATCAAGAAGCCATAACCAAATAAAGAAGCTGAGCTCCAGACTAAGTTAATACTGTTCAATTACTAAGGATGGAGGAGGGGCTGGCAGTAAGATATCAACTGCATTTTCAAGATGAGGCAGAAGATTCCAACCTGATGGAGAACAGAAAACAAGGCAGATTGAGAAGCAGTCTTGTTCAGATGCAAGCTGGCTGAAAGGTAGGGAAATGATAAAAACATCTTAGGCAGTGGATTTTTATTAGATTTTGGTGGGAAAGGAGAAAAAGGATCATCCTAAAAGAGAACACAAAACTTTGGTGTCAGAAAACAGGCTTTCAGGGGACAGAGTAAAAATTTAAACGTAATCTAAACAGATATTTCTCCAAAGACATACAGATGGCCAAAAGGCACCTGTATGAAAAGATACTCAATAAGGCTAACTATTAGAGAAATGTAAATCAAAACTACAGTGAGGTAGGGAATTCTCTGGTGTTTCAGTGGTTAGGACTCCGAGCTTTCCTGCAGGGAGCAGGAGTTCCTGCTCAGGTAACTAAGATCCCACAAGCCACTCGGCATGGACCGCCCCCCACCCCACCCCCCCCCCCACACACACACACATACAACTGAGTCACTGTGCTGTACACCTGAAACTAACACAACATTGTAAATCAACTATACTTCAATTAAAAATAAACCTTAAGTGTGAAGCAGACACACCAAGTTAGGTCTTGCTATGGACTGAATGTGTGTGTCCTCCCAAATTCTTACACTTGAAGCTGTGGCTCTCATGGTAATATATCAGGAGGTGGGGCCTTTGGGAGGTGATGAGCTTTAGGTAAGCTCACAAGGGAGGAGCCCTCGAGATGGGATCAGTGTCCTTACAAGAGAAAGAGACTAGGGCTTTCTTCCTGCCACCTGGGGACACAGCAAGAAGCAGGTCCTCACTAACACTGGATTACTGAGCACTCTATCCTGGACTTTCCAGCCTCCAGAACTGTCAGAAGTCAGTGTCTGTCAGTTTGTGTTCGTGGTGTTTGGTGAGAGCAGCCTGAATGGACTGACTGTGAGTTTCACTGAAGTGCAGACAAAGGCTGGGTTTGAAGCCAACCGGTGTAGAGGGGGCTGCCTGCCCCATCTCCCCCTGGGGGAGGAATGCGTCCGCTTCTGGGTTCTCACCATCTTTGTCGACAGTGAATGGCACATCAGGGGTGACGATCTCATAGCTGCAGATTTGGCTGAACTGGGGGGAGCAGTCTGCGTCCACCGCCTCCACCCTCAAGATGCTGTCGTACTGCCTCCCCTCCACCACTGTGGCTTTGTAGGACTTCTCCTTGAACACGGGCGCATATTCGTTGACGTCATTCACCTGAATGTGGACAGTTGCTCTGGAAGAAGGAGAGGAAAAAAGCTGTCAGTTTTGCTTTTTTGTATTTTTACCCGAAGAATAAACTTCTGCCCTATGGTTAAATTTCCTTTTTTTCCGATATCCTGTTTTATTGACTTCTATGACGGAGATGAAAATTAAACTGCTCACTGTTTTTAATTTAGCGTGGGGACAACAGAAAGTTAAAACGGGAATTTGGGTTGATGCTACCAAGTCCTACCACGTAAGGCAGCTGGTCCATAAGAGACTTGGGAGACTTCCCTGGTGGTTCAGTGGTGAAGACTCTGTGCTTCCAAAGCAGGCAGCACAGGTTCAATCTCCAGTTGGGGAACTAAGATCCCGTACACTGCATGGAGCAGTCAAAGAAAACAAAACAGAGAGACTTCGGATTTTCTTGACAATGTAGGGCAGGGCACGCACAAGGGAGGTAACTATATACCAGGTATCTGTTTGTGCTCAACCCAGAAAGTTAAAAATATTTTTTACAAAATCTGGGGGAAAAAAAATTAGGAAGTAGAGGTAAAAAGCAGAGATAGAAAATGGGAAATTACGAGCATTAAAACAAGTTTTATCCTGCTTCTAAGGAACAGAGAGCATCAGTAAACCACTGCTGGGATATCATCCCCTACTGACCAACAAATGGAGGACTTCAACTTGCCCTCCCTGATCAACCACATCCCATCTCCCCAGTGTGGGCACAAGAAAACTAAGGCATCATCAGACCAAGCTACTGAAAACCATCAGTCTCAAGTGCTACTGACCAGGGCATGTTTTGAATCAGACAAGGTCCCTGACTGAAACAAGCCCTTTGTCAGGGAAAACGGTAACATCGCACTTTGTAAAACGCAGGAGGCATGATTCACTGGCATGTATCACTCCAGCTATTCACCAAGACCCTCCCCACCCCCCTGGCACCCGTCCATCCCGACCCTCATAATGGGGTACATCACCTCACCCCCGGAGCTTCTTTCCTTAACCAACACAGTAAGCAGAAACTGATACTTGGAAAAATTAAATTTGCTTAATGCTGGGGGACTAGTAAATGGTGGAGAAAAGACCCTGGAAAAAGACTAAATCTAGGTCTTGCCCAATCGTCTCCATGACACCAGTAGTTCTCAACTGGTAGGAAGCATGTGAACACACCCAGGATTGGGGGCAGAAGTAAGCTTTCTTTCACCAGCTCAAATGCATTTCATGCCCTTAAAATTTGTAGAAAAATAAAATACATATATATAAACATAACAAAATAATATCTTCCTCCAGGAAAAGTGGGCTTGTAGAATTTTCAATGGAAGGCCCAAGTGTCCGATACTTGTTAGATGTTGAATAAAATTACTCATTCATTTATTCAACATCTAACAAGTATCAGACACTTGCTGGGAGCCATACACAAGGGTAAACACACAAGATTCCTGCCCTCAAAGAGTTGACAACCTCAATAGGGACAATCAGAGGCTATCCTCTACCTTGTGTTTTAAAACTAGAAGTCGTGGGACTTCCTTGGCAGGACAGTGGCTAAGACTCTGCACTCACAATGCAGGGAGCCAGGGTTCGACACACACTCTCTCTCTCTCTCTCTGTCCCGCTCACTTACTTGTGAGATCTTTTTACACTGGCCCCGTCTGGCCCCTTCCCACAGTCATAGGCCTGGATGGTGAACGTGTAGTCCTTCTGCAGCTCACAGTCCAGCTTCTCTGTGGAGCGAATGACCCCCTCGCCAGTGGATTTATCCACCACCACTGCGTCAAAGGGCACATTCTGTCCGTGAATCTTAAATCCACAAATCTCACCTGGGGAGTCAAGGTGGCATGGGTTAGGATTTCTGCCACACAAACCCAGGGTGCGCTCCCCTCCTCCCCTAAAGAAAATAAACAACGACAATTCGGCAGCCAGGGGTTGGGGGGGCGGGGAGGGTCTGTGGATAAAGCGAGGGCGCTTGTGCTTTCATAGGGGGTAAGTTCTGAGGGCTTTAGTAAAAAGAAGCATGTTCTGGCTTTCCAAGCAACTTGTTTAACTTTGCATCCATTCATGCAGGAATACAAAAGAGAGAAAGAGAAAATATAGACAGGCATTTCACAGGAGTACTTAGGAGAGCTCCGGGGTAAAGTAGTTTCATTAGCAAACAGCCAAGGCCTGGTAACACAGAGGAGCTGCCCAGGGACCTGGGAGGGCCAGGCAGTGGTTTTGATTTGGACTAGAGAGGAGGCTAAAAGGCACAGTTAAGTGTTGAGAAAGGGAGAAGCGTGAGGCATAGGTTCAGCACCAGAATTACAGAAGGTCTGTCCAAAAAAAAAACAAAAAACAAAAAAAACCTAAGAAACAAGTCTTCCTGTGCAATGAGCCTGGCTAAAATTAGGGAATCAAAACAAACTACTAAATGAGAAAAAGGTAGAAATACCAACTTTTCAGGCATCCATTTCAACAGCTATCAGCTACGACTGAGATACAGTCGCCACTCTGGGGAGGGATGTGCTAGACTGCCCTTGGTTTTGGACTTTATCCTATAAGACCTGAAGAAGAAGCCTGCCTGGGAATCGAAGTGCATCCAAGTTCGTTTATGAGCTTCATTGGGCGTTAAAGTGTAGGTCTCCATTCTGGCCCAGGGGAGAACACATATAAACATTCTGATGCGTGTAGAATATATTTCACGTAGAAACAAAACTTCCAAAATTACAACAAGCAGAAAATGGTTACATAGTGAATCTCTCAGATCCAATTTTTTAAAAAAGAATAGGATTATCCATATAGTTCAAATGGATGTCTGATTTCCAGATATTTCTAACCAAGGGTTTGGTTACATACAATTTCCATCAATAGACTTAAAAAATAGAAACAACGTAGGAGAATAAATAGGGGGAAAAGAGCATGACAGTTTCTTCTGTTTGAGGGCTGATTCCCAATTTCATAAACATAGTTAGTGGGTTAATGTTCATAAGAGGGATAGAAAGAACCCTTTATCACCTTCTTTGGTGACTGTCACCTCAAAACTCTCTAAAGGGAGAAAAGATAAACCCATGTCAGTAATACAGGAAAGAACGAACTCGAAACAATAAGAAAAAAAAAGTCAAAGATGCACATATTACACAGAAAAGCTTGACATCATTTAACAATACACTCAGTAGCCAGTGGCTAAAATTGTTGGAGCAAAACTGAACCTTCAAGAACAAAAAGTCTCTGCATCGCACTTACCACAGACGACACTAACCTAGGGATGAAATACTGCTGTAAAGCTTCCTCACAGCCACAGGTGTCATGGGGATCTCTCTTTTCAGGAATACTTGGATGACAACAGTGTCTACGTCAGTCTACTTGTTTTCTAGTTTTCGGATTTTCATTTTGAAGCTAAGTTCTTGGTGGCTGAATACTGAAACGTTCAACTCATCATTGGACTTAAGGCAATAGTGGGAGGAAGGGTTTTATTTCAACCCCTTTGTTCTTGGCCTGAATAAATAACCATGTTTTCTCAGCTAAGGTACCCAAACAAGGCAACCTGTATCCATACAGAGACCTCTTCTCCTGGAACATCTGCTTAAACATGAACTGAAGCCAGATTCAGTGCTAACTGTAGCGATGCTGCCGTGATCGTGGTTTTCACTTCCTGAAACACCTGTTCTTCCAAGTCAGTATAAATCCTGCTCACCTCCCCCTACGACCCACTACAGAGCACAAACGAGAAGGTCAGGGGTACCCTGCCCCAGACTTGGCGTGGCCTCGCCAGGGAAACCAAAAGGTTACCCAGCCTCAATTTCCTGCATTTTTTTTAAAATGTATATCCCTGAACAATATTGTTTCATTGTGTTTGTGACGTCCAGTTCTTGTGACTTGATTTTTCACTCCACCTTTTCCAGCCGTGTGCATCTGAGATTTATTTTTGCTAGCACCTGCGGTTACAGAGTTCATTCACTCTCACTAGCACACACAGTTAGAAGCCAGTGAGTTAAAACATACGTGCTTAAAACATTGCCCAGCATAAAGAAAGCCTTCCACAAACATTGGCTGTCGCTGTAATGATTTCCCATTGTGTGAACACACTGGAATTCCAGTGGTCTGCTGTATGAACAAGGCTCAAGCCAGCCACGTGGGGCTGCTTAAAATTTAACTGAAATTCATATTAAAAGTGCATAATATTGGGCTCCCCTGGTAGCTCAGTGGACAAGAATCCACCTGCGAGTGCAGGAGACGCCGGTTCGATCCCTGAGCCAGGAAGATCTCACATGCCTCACAGCAACTAAGCCCAGGAGCCACAGCTACTGAGTCTGTGCTCTAGAGCTCAGAAGCCACAACTACTGATGCCTGCGTGCCTTACAGCCCGTGCTCCACAACAAGAGGAGCCCCCAGCACTGAGAAATCCATACACCACAGCCAGAGAGTAGCCCAGCTCGCCACAACTAGAGAAAAGCCTGAGCGGCAATGAAGACCCAGCACAGCCAAATAAATAAATACTTTCAAAAATAAATTTAAAAAAAATTTTTTAAGTGCATAATAATAAAAACTCAGTTCCTCAGTCGCACTGGCTGCATTTCAAGTGCTCAAGAGCCACAAGTGACTAGCAACTATTCAGTGGTGATGTAGACATGAACATTCCATCACACCGCAAGCTCTACTGGGCAGCGCTGCTCAGGGCAGGGGGCAGGCAAAGCGGCAGGCCAAGTCCAGCCAGTGCGTACTTCTGAATGGCCTGCGAGCTGAAGATGGTTTCTGTGTGTTATTTCATGACACAAGATAATTATAGGAAATTCAAACGTCAGTGTCCATAAGCAATGTTTTACAGGGATGCATAAAATATAGACCTGCTAATGTCTGGTCTCGGGCTTCTTCCCCCTGCCTCTCCCCCACAGTGGCACAGCTCGGTCACTGCCAAAGAGACCACCCCCCCATGGACTGCAAAGGCTCAAATCCTCACTGCCAGCCTTTTAGAGAATGACTGGCTGATCACTGCTCTTTAATCCACCATGAGCAGAAACTGCTGGGTACCAGCTGTGTCCAACTGTTTTCCAGAATGTGGTAATTCGCTTGACTATGTTTGCACTTTTGGGGTATAACTAATAGAGTGGGATATATATTAAGACAATGTCAAGTTGCCCAGCTTTAATTCAGTGGTATAATAACATCTCGGGTTTTTGTGTGTGTGTGTGTGTGACTTGGGAGTCTGCTGTTCTAAAGAGAAAATGGTAAGACGTCCTACGTCACTCACAGTGAGTGACAAGGCTTTCCCAGCAAGGTCACTGCATAGGGAAGTAAGGTTTAAGACCTCAGATGAAGCCTCTGACCTGGGTGATGCTGCCTACACAGTGCAATGCTGAGTAAGAATTCAAAGACACTCACCGGGGACCTCCCTGGTGGTCTACCGGCTAAGACTCCGCACTCACAGTGCAGGGAGCCTGGGTTCCATCCCTGGTCAGAGAACTAGACCTCACATGCTGCAACCAAGATCCCATCTCCCACAGTCAAGAGCTGGCACAGCTTAAAAAAATAAGACACTCAGTCAAGCACTGTCCTTGGGATTGCTTCTGACCACGGGACCACAAGAAGTGGAACTGTCTTCTAGAAGCTGTAAACTACCTGCTTCATGCTACCAGGCTGGGAGGAGGGGACAAACTTAGGCATCTCTCAGCCTTGTCAAAGAAGGACATCTCAAAATCAGTTCTCGTATTCTACTTCCTTTCTGTCCTGTTCCTTCCCACTCAATCCAGACCATGTACTATTGCTCCAGGCTTCCCAGGTGGTGCGAGTGGTAGAGAGATGGGGGTTCGATCCCCAGGTTAGGAAGATCCCCTGGAGAAGGAAATGCCAACCCACTCCAGTACTCTTGCCTGGAAAATTCCATGGATAGAGGAACCTGGTGGGCTACAGTCCATGAAGCTGCAAAGAGTGGGACACGACTGAGCAACCACCGCTCCACTAGATAAATCTACAGCTCTGCTCTCATTATGTCTGAAATCCCCCACTGGGTGCCCTGGACAACCGGGCCCTCTAGCCCTGTTGGCCTCAGAATGGACAAAACCTCCCGTTTCTCTCCACTCTTCATTCCCCTAAGATCATCTAAAATAGTCAAAAGGAGCTTTAGTAAAGAATTTTTAAAAAGCAAAACAGAAAGATATAACAATGGATGAACCCAGCAGAGCAGAGCTCTCACTTCTCTCTCTCTGGCCATGTCCAGCTCTCATCTGACAGTGCTGAGCCCTCACTTTTCACATTGGTCCTTTTGGCTTCCAGCTGGCCTGGATTCTTTCTCAGTCTTCTTCCAAATCTTAGTTCAAGCTCTTCCCCACACAAGAGAGGGTGTCTCTGGAGCTGTTCCTGCAGCCTCTCCAAGACTGGTGCTGTCCTGCCCTCCTGCTGCAGCCCCAGTGGAGGTCACCAGCGCCAGCTCAGATACTTCAGGTTCTCTGGTGTGACAGAAATCCACTCCAGCCAACTCAGCGACAGGGCCTTCACTGAAGAGCCACCGGGAGCTCATGGAATTGACTGCAGGCCAGAGACAGGGACTTGGAGATGGTCAGAAACCAAGGCAGCTCCAGAGGCCAGCGAAGAAGAGCCACACTGTTCCACAGCAAGAAGGCCTGGATGGAAGGACCATGCCCACAGCTGGTATCAGCACCCATCCCTCTGCTGGACATTCACATCCCAAGAGAGAGTGTCTTTCGGCCCGGCCTGGGTCATGCCTGTGCTTGGCTGGGGGAGCATGGTAACAGGTTGTAGACCCACCAACCTGGACCCAATGGGAAGGAGACCAGAGGCTGCTGAGGGAAAACTGACATTTTCTGAGCAGCAAGTGTCCACTACAACGTCCCTGCTAATCCACCTCTCCTCCTTGACCCACTTCTCCCTCCCTGGCCTTGGCACCCTTGCCCACCAGCTAGACGTCCAGGCTGACTCTTACTTATGGTGACGTTTGAATTCCTTGCTTACTGGTCCAGGCTAGTTTCTGGAACCAGCCCACGTGTGGCTCTAATCAAAACAGCTTTTCCAGGTAGCTCAGATGTATAGTAACAAAAAGCACACACCCAAGGGTTATGCCCTAATGGCCCAGGCACAACAACCCAAGGGCTATGCCTTCCCCAGAGGACTGTGATGGCTCTCACATTCCAGTGCGCCAGGAACTGTCCGAGAAACTTGCTGAACATATCCTCTGCCAAGCCCCCTTCCCTGAAATTCAGATTCAGCAGCTCTAGGGCAGAGCCCTGTCATCTGCGTTTCTAGCAAGTGCTCCCAGGAGGCTCCAATGCCGACAAGCTGCAATCTGCACTTGAGAGATTGGCCCATCAGTGGTTTCTGAACCTCACCGGCTGGTTATAAATTTCTAAGCTGTGTTCCTGCAAGTACAGACTCAACTGGGCAAGAGCACACAAGGGAACCTGACGGATGCGCCCCAGGACCGTCTGGATGCAGTACTAGAAACCACGGGCGAGGTGACATCCTGTCTACTCAGCCTGGCAACAGAAACCATGCAGCTCTGGGCTCATTTCCAAACCTCTGCTCCTTCGACACACCAAATGGGCTGACTCTTAACCCACCTCTTTGGGACCCCTGCCAGCTCCCACCTCTGTTCCATCCTCCCCACTGCCCGTTACTGCCCAACCACGTATATCCTTCCCATCCTTGGCAGGAGCTCAAGTCTGCCTTTGGAAATCACATCCTTATCTTTCCATGAACTCCAGTCCACCCAGTGCTGCCCCTCTCACTTGACAATGACCTACAGATGTCCAGGCACCCCTGCTTAACTCTCGGACGATGTTGGTCTCACCTTCCCACCTAGAAGATCAGTGTTCTGAGAAATGCTTTTTTGCATTCTCTGGGAGGCCTAGCAAAGCTACCTAATATTTAATCATTATTGATCTCAAACCATTCCTTGTTTATTTAAAACTGCTACTCAACCGATTACTGCCTTGCACTAGGCTGAGTTACACAAGATTTCTGACATTCCAATTTTTCACATATTTTGACATTTTCAGACAAAAATGGCATTCTCATGTGACTTAACCTAATATATCCAACTCATGGCTGCAGACACAGTCCCAGCCCAGCTGCATGTGTTGACAAAGCAAAACTGGGTGGAGGTGTATGGTGGTGAAGCCCGTGGGCCACCCTCAGGGCACGTGAGTCACAAGAATTACACAGAATATGGAGAAAAGCAGCCCAGGCGTGAGCCAGTTCTAATTAAATGTCAACAGAAGTCAAGCTCCAGTTCTTGCCCTGAAATTTCTTTTCGACTCCTTTCATATCATAATTGTTTAATCTTGTAAAATATCTATACTCAGACTAGGAAGGCAGGAGAAAGAATGCTTCTGTAACCACATATGAAAGGGAAGAGCTTCAAAAAAGGTAGGGGGTGGGGGTGGATGCAGGGCTTCCTAGGTGGCAGGGTGTAAAGAATCCACTGGTTAATGCAGGAGATGCAAAAAATTCAGGTTGGATCTCTGCATCAGGAAGATCCTCTGGAAGAGGAAATGGCAACCCACTTCAGTATTCTTACCTGGGAAATCCCACGGACAGAGGAGCCTGGTGGGCTACAGTCTATGGGATCACAAAGAGTTGGACATGACTATGCATGCATGCAGAGTGTTCAGCTCCCAATACAGGCAACTCACTGGGGTCAAAAGCGTCACCATAAAAACAGCAACAATGTGGCTGATAAAGTGGCTCCAGCCTGTACCTGCCCATTAAATGCATACAACGTACACCACATGTTTTATCCCCACCTCTACTCGGGCTTTTAGCGGATTAAAGAAAAGGGGCTGACCTGAAGGGCGTGGTTTTCATTTTCTAAAACGCTTGACCAATACCAAGACGTTATTTGCCTAGTCTTACCCCAATGGCACTCATCTCACATGCTAGTAAAGTAATGCTCAAAATTCTCCAAGCCAGGCTACAGCAATACATGAACCGTGAACTTCCTGACGTTCAAGCTGGTTTTAGAAAAGGCAGAGGAACCAGAGATCAAATTCCCAACATCCACTGGATCATGGAAAAAGCGAGAGAGTTCCAGAAAAACATCTATTTCTGCTTTATTGACTATGCCAAAGCCTTTGACTGTGTGGATCACAATAAACTGTGGAAAATTCTGAGAGAGATGGGAATACCAGACCACCTGACCTGCCTCTTGAGAAATCTGTATGCAGGTCAGGAAGCAACAGTTAGAACTGGACATGGAACAACAGACTGGTTCCAAATAGGAAAAGGAGTACGTCAAGGCTGTATATTGTCACCCTGCTTATTTAACTTATATGCAGAGTACATCACGAGAAACGCTGGAGTGGAGAAATATCAGTAACCTCAGATATGCAGATGACACCACCCTTATGGTAGAAAGTGAAGAGGAACTAAAAAGCCTCTTGATGAAAGTGAAAGAGGAGAGTGAAAAAGTCGGCTTAAAGCTCAACATTCAGAAAACGAAGATCATGGCATCTGGTCCCGTCACTTCATGGGAAATAGATGGGGAAACAGTGGAAACAGTGTCAGACTTTATTTTTGGGGGCTCCAAAATCACTGCAGATTGTGACTGCAGCCATGAAATTAAAAGACGCTTACTCCTTGGGAGAAAAGTATGACCAACCTAGATAGCATATTCAAAAGCAGAGACATTGCTTTGCCTACCAAGGTCCGTCTAGTCAAGGCTATGGTTTTTCCAGTGGTCATGTGTGGATGTGAGAGTTGGACTGTGAAGAAGGCTGAGCACTGAAGAATTGATGCTTTTGAACTGTGGTGTTGGAGAAGACTCTTGAGAGTCCCTTGGAATGCAAGGAGATCCAAACAGTCCATTCTAAAGGAGATCAACCCTTGGATTTCTTTGGAAGGAATGATGCTAAAGCTGAAACTCCAGGACTTTGGCCACCTCATGCGAAGAGTTGACTCACTGGAAAAGACTCTGATGCTGGGAGGGATTGGAGGCAGGAGGAGAAGGGGACGACAGAGGATGAGATGGCTTGATGGCATCATGGACTCGATGGACGTGAGTCTGAGTGGACTCCGGGAGTTGGTGATGGACAGGGAGGCCTGGCATGCTGTGATTCACGGGGTCGCAAAAAGTCGGACACAACTAAGTGACTGAACTGAACTGAACCCCAAGAAAACAATGTGGCCCAAACTCTGTGCATTTCACATGATCGTCTGATGAGTGACAAATTACAAACACACTTCGGTGACCAGGATTCCCACATTTCACGGGTGTTTATTTAGAAGCTTAGACAAGTCATCTGCAGTGGTTACCCACACACAGGCCCTGCTATGGGATTGTGACCAGGGACCAGAATGTTTATCGTGTCGTAAAGTCAGTGTCATGAGAGCCGACCTGGTGAAGCTAAGAACCACACTGGGGTCAGGCTGCCTAGTTCCAAGGCTGAGCTGTCTGTCATTTGTGGGCTGAGTGATCTCAGGCAAACTCATTCGGCCCTCCTAGCAGAATTCACGGATCACTGACTAGTCCCAGGGACTTCTCTGGTTGTCCAGTGATTAAGACTCCCACTTCCACTGCAGCAGGCACAGGTTCTATCCCTGGTCAGGGAACTGAGATCCTGCTTGCTGTGAAGCATGACCAAAAATTAAAAATAAATCAAAACAAAAACCCAAACACCAACTAGTCCCGGGGGCTTGGGATTAGATGGAGAACCCGGCAGTCATGCTGCTGACAGATGTGCTCTGAGCCTCCGTTTCCTCATCTGGAAAATGGGGGCATGACAGTCTCTACCACATGAGACTGCTGGAAGGAATCAAAGGAACCATGCAGAGCTGGAGAACACCCTGTGCCACACCGAAGAGAGCTCAATAAATGTCAGCTGTGGCTGCTGCCACCACCATCCTGATGCTAAAGTAAACTCAACGTCACCACCAACTGCAACCTAAGATCAAAATAAGGCTCAGACCTGTCCTCCACTTTACCCAAAAAGCATTTAAGAAACTCAGTGAGAAAATGGACTACTACTAAGACTACTAGAGGAAGATGGAAAACAGTTCTCATGTAATGTTATGTGAAAAAAAAATTTTTTTAAGATTCTTAACAGCAGCAGTGAACACTGAAAATAGCACCTACTACATACCAGGCATTGTTTTAAGCTCTTCATATTTATAAATAAATAGGCTAATATTCTCCAAAGCCTGTAAGGTATATGATATTATCTTCATGTTACAAATGATGAGAATGAGGCTCAGAGATGTTAAGTAATTTGCCCAGAGCCACACGGCCAATGAGCCTCCAGCCAGGATTCAAGCACTAGGCTGCAGGATTTGTGTTCCTTATGTACCTGTCTGCTACAGCCCGGTGGGGGCAGTGCTCTGCATAGCAGCTGGATGGGAGTTGGATCGGTACCTTGGTAACAGAAGAGAGAGGGAGAGAGGAGGTCTCTTCCCTGGATTGTGCAGCTACTAACTTCAGTAGGAAGAAGACTATGCTTCAGGAAGAGTAGATGAGCACCAGTTCCACCTCTAGGTGTATAATTGAGAGCACTGAACATCCACACAGAGACTTGTACACGGATGTTCACAGTATCACTACTCACAGTGGCCACAAAGTGCAAATGATTCTGATGCCCATTACCGATGGATGAATAAACAAAATGTGGTCCATCCATACACTAAAATATTATTTGGCAATAAGAAGGAATGAGGGACATGCCACAACGTGGGTGAACCTCCAGGTCATCATGCTAAGTGAAAGATGCTAGTCACAAAAAGCCACGTGTTCTTGTGTGAAATATCCAGAATACAGGCAAATCCAAAGACACGTAGTAGACTAGTGGCTGCCAAGGGGAGTGGCTGCTAACAGAGGCAAGTGTTTCTTGTTGGGGTGATGAAATGTTGTAGAATTAGACAGTGGCTGACGGTAGAACAATCTTATGAATACACTAAAAACCAGTGAACTGTATACATTACGGTACATGAACTGTATTTTTTAAAAAAAGACTATAAGACCAACTGTGCTCCCCTCTGAAAATCTCCAGAAGGAAAATATTTATTTTTTCTGTCCACTATGGCAAATGTAATCAAGGTACCACTATACTTGGCTCTACACTGCTTCTCCATATAGTTTTTTAAAATCCCAATATATAACTTTGGCACATCAGTAAAAAACACCTGAGAATCTCTAAAAACATAAAACTTCATAAGTACTATTTCATTTAAGATTATATGTCAAGGATTTTTTTTTTTTTGCAATACTCATTTATATTTTAGCCAGAAACAATTACACAAACACTAACAACTTATATCAGGGGCCACACAGCATGCAATACCTAAAAAGTTAGATAAATCTTACATTTAATAATTTCACAATTAAAATGGTGTTTTTATTCCCCCAGTAGTAAATCCATATATCAAAATAAAAAAATTATAAAAATGAACCTATCTTCAATTGTGAGGGTAATAAATATTTTTGAAAAGAGAATTTACCATAAGGATCTATACTGTGCCCACCAAAAATAATGTATCTGAACTTAAAACAAAATTCACATTTTACTTAGGTTGAAATAAACTATATCCCCTGGAGAAAGGAAAGGCTACCCACTCCAGTATTCTGGCCTGGAGAATTCCATGGACTGTATAGTCTATGGGGTCACAAAGAGTCGGACGCAACTGAGGGACTTTCATTTTCAAACTATACAAAATTGATTTTCTTCACCAAAACTAAGAGCAATATTTTCTGTATTATTCCTACACACACCACAAAACACTTATTTTTGTAGGTTTTCTAGGTGTTGCTTAATACATTGAGTTTTAATAAATGACACAATAAAATTAAATTCAACAAGAAAAAAGTGACATATAAAATGACTTCAAAGTTAGTACTCAATGTACATTCACTTCCTACTTCCCGTCCTCTGTCACTCTCTGTGCTGCCTAACACAGCATCACAGTTAGGAGCCACCATGCCCGACTTGGAATCTGGCCTCTCACACATCTAAGCCGTGTGACCCAGAGCTGGTAAGTTAGCAGCTCTGTGCTTCAGCTTCCTCTCTTTAAAGAGGGGTGACAAGAAGTATACTTACCTAAAAAGGCTGTTGAGGATTAAACACAAATGCATATTTGTACAGTACTTACAACAGTGCCCAGGACACTGAATGCTTTATAAGGGTTATGCATCATGAGTGATATAACGGGACAGAGCTCCACCAAAAACAGGACTGGGTACAGCTGAGAATTTGTAAAGAGAGGCCTGGGGGAGTAGATGCCAGAACTCCTGACTGCAATTGCTTCTCAAAATCAATCAGATGTCAGAGACATGCAAGTACCCTCAGGAACATAAGCTAGATGACCCTAGTAAGGTTAATGACAAGGCCCCGAAACGTCACACCCACAAGGAGGAACTGTATATAATAAACAAAGGTGTTGCATGCAAAGTGTGTGTAAATATATCTATGCAAATACTCAAAAATTTAGTGATGCCCAGAGGAAACCACAGGCAATGCTAAAAATGATTTTAAATCAGGGGAGGGGAGAACAACCAAAAAAAAAAATAATCACCTTGGCTACCAGACAGAGACTGTGTGTGTCTTCCTAGCACAGGGCACTTCCTCTACCATGCATCTAATTGGATTTCTCTCTAAAAACCAATAAACAAGTAAAACTAATCAAGAAGGTCTGTCCCTACCACTGACTCAATAGCACAAGCTGCTTCTCAGGTTACTCCACTGGAAATGGGATGTGGCACTTGAACAGAAAGAAGAGAAATTCAGTTTTTAAGTAGCTCTTCCGAGACACCCTTGCATTCATGTCTCCCATTTACCATAGTAAATTCAATGTATGGAATGATCTGTATGAGCCAATTGAATTTTTCTCATTTGTTTTGAGGCAAACAGAACAAACAGATTTTGTTCTGGAAAAACATCAGGCAAAAACCACTCTTTAAAAATTAACTTCACAACGTCTCTTTTGACTCTGAGGCAAAGAAAGGGAGAAGCAGCCTGTTCCTCCGCCTATTAAGGACGTGACCACGGCCTTGACGTAAAGCAAGAACAGTTCTGATTTGCAAAGTGCTGTTGGAAGCCATCGAGACAGCAGATCTTCAGAGCAACCCTCGACCTGTCCCAGTGAACACTGAGCTTACAATCTTATAAAGTAACTCATGCTGAAGATTTACTGAAAGTAACATCTAAGCCAAATGAAATCACTTATAAAAGACTGCTCAATATTCTCAACTAAGTCTCTTCAGGTAACTGAAACCTAGGTAGTGCAAGGAAAATCATGACCTGTAATCACGTATATCAGGGGCCCCCAGCTTCTGGAATCTGAAGCCTGATGATCTGAGGTGGAGCTGATGTAATAATAAAGTGTTCTATAAATATAATGCACTTGAATCATCCCCAAACCATCCCTTACCTCCTGCCACAGCCCATGGAAAAATTGTCTTCCATGGAACCTGGTCCCTGGTGCAAAAGGCTTAGAGACCACTGTTCCAGATCCTTGCTGCTCAGAGACCAGGAGCACCAGGAAATAGGTTAGAAAGGCAAGGTCGCAGGTGCCCCCAGAACCACTGTATCCAAGCCTGCATTTTAAGCACGATCCCGTGCTCTGCACAGACACAAAATCTTGAGATGCACTGATCTGGATGCTCTCTCACTGGTTACATCAAGACAAGGAACACAGCGATGCAATTAAATGTTCTGCCTTTCAACAAGTACAGGCTTTGCAAGGGCAGTCAGGTACCCCTGTGGTACGTGGGGGCTACACACAACCCTTAGCTATCAAGACATTCTCAGAAAGGCTCAGAAACAACCCAAATGGGACACATGAAATGCTTCCCAGACTCACGACAGGGAGTGAACAAAGACAGGCTGGTACCTGCGAAGCGCAAAGGAGCGTCTTTGTCCAGGGCGATGAGAGGGGGGTCGAGGAGCACGGTGCTGTCGCTCTCCGTAACTAAGCCATGATATGTGGGCTCCAGCCACGGCTTGTGCTTGTTGACTGTGTTTAGAAACAGAAGAAGGAGAAAGGACATAGGCCAGGTTAGGATCGTTATTTTCAACACCACCGCTTTTGAAAACATACATCCGTATCATTAACAATAAAACCCTCATGAGTCTGAAAGGCCACACTGCTATTTTTTGTGGCCAAGTCTGGTAACAAGACCCCAGTGGGATGAACTCCTAAAGAAATGCAGAAATTATCTGAGGCCAACCCCCAAAGCAACCAAAAATAAGAAATGAACTGCTCTAGAAACTGAAAGAAAGAAAAAAGATTGATGGTTATATGGACAGTTTCACAGACTAACTCATACCACCTCTGTTTCCAGCCGATCCTAGAAGAGTTACAAATAAAAATGTTATTTCTTGGATTAAAAGATACAAACTAAACAACAAGGCCCCACTGTATAGCACAGGGAACTGTACTCAAAATCTTGTAACAAATCATGGGTTTGCTGTTCAGTTGCTAAGTCATGCACCCCCATGAACTATAGCCCACCAAGCTTCCCTGTCCTTCACTATCTCCTGGAATTTGCTCAAGTTCCTGTCCACTGAGTCAGTGATGGGAAAGAATATGAAAAAGAATATACAGATATGATAAAGATATAAAGATAAAGAATAAAGATAATGTATATGTGTATATGAGAGAGAGAGAGAATATATATACAAGACACCTCAGACTGTAGCCCACCAGGATCCTCTGTCCATGGAATTCTTCAGACAAGAATCCTGGGATAGGTAGCCATTCCCTCCTTCAGGGGATCTTCCTGACCTAGGGATTAAACTCGGGTCTCCCAAACTGCGTGCGTGCTAAATCAAGCAGATTCTTTACCATCTGAGCCACCAGGGAAGCCTACATTTAAGAGTATATACTTAAATATATACATATATTTTTAAAGACAGAATCACTTTGCTGTATACCAGAAACACATTATAAATCAACTATACCTCCAAAAAAACAACTATTTTTTAAAGAGATACAAACCGCTACATATGAAATACAGAAGCAACAAAGGTAGACTGTATAGCAGAGAAATACAGCCATTATTTGAAAATAACTTTAAACAAATGTAACCTATAAATACACTGAATCACTCTATCTTACACCTGAAACATAATATTGTAAATCAACTATACTTCAATTTTTAAAATGTTATTTCTTTATGATAATAACAGTATTACTTAAAATTAGCATTACAAAAAGAAATGTAAAACAAATGGGTGAAACAAGATTTATGAATATAAAATTACAAATATAATGAATTAAAAGAAAATGATACGCAAAATTCCTGAAAAATCTGACTGAAAACAGTGATCAAGAAAAACCTGTTTTAAAAAATAATAATAATCTGCTCTGGGATCAGGACAGCCTGGACCCAGAGCCCAGCGGCCCTCTGTAATGTGCTGTGTGACCTGGAACACGAACCTGATCTCCTGATCTCAATCCCCTTTTTGGAATGTCTGCTTTTGGCTGCCCTGGGTCCTCACTGCTCCATGCGGACTCTCTCTGGTTGTGGCACTCGGGCTCACTGCAGTGGCTTCTCTTGCTGCAGAGAACAGGCTCCAGGCACAAGGGCCTCAGTACTTGCAGCACAGCGGCTCAGGAGTTGCGGCGCACGAGTCTAGTTGCTCTGAGGCATGTGGAATCTCCCTAGACCAAGGATCAAACCCATGTCCCCTGCATTGGTAGGTGGATTCTCATCCAGCGCACCACCAGGGAAGTCCTCAATTTCCTCTTTAGTGAAGCCTGGACCCCCATCCCCAACAACCCACAGGGCTGTGGTGGACAACAGGAGAAGTGATTGTTTTTCCTTCTCAGTTGGGTACTAGCACTGCTCCTTTCGTGTTTAGGTTAAGAACATCTGCTCTGACAGCCCGCTGATCTGCGAAAATGAATTTGTGGTTTCTGTCCATTTCGTTTTTCCCCAGCTGTGGCCCCCAGAGAGTCTGTGCTGAGACTTTCCTCTGGTTGAGGCCACCAAGCCCCTCCCTGGGTTCCTCTCTCCACCAGCCTATTTTGAGCTCCTCTCACAGTTAGAACCTTTCCATTTTCCTATTTTCACCTTCTGAGTATTCACATTATAACCTCAGGATATAGATTAACCATGGAATGACTCATGAAGCTGATCTGATTAAAAGGAATGTTGTTGTTGTTCAGCCACTAAGTCATGTCTGACTCTGCCACCCCGTGGACTGCAGCCCACAAGGCTTCCCTGTTCTTCACTACATCACATTCATGTCCATTGAGTCAGTGATGGGGAAACAATGGAAACAGTGAGATGTTTCACTTTATTTGGGAGGGGGCTCCAAAATCACTGCAGATGGTGACTGCAGCCACGAAATTAAAAGATGCTTGTTCCTGGAAGAAAAGCTATGACCAACCTAGACAGCAGAGACATTAACTACTTTGCCAACAAAGGTCCGTCTAGTCAAAGCTATGGTTTTTCCAGTAGTTGCGTATGGATGTGAGAGCTGGGACTACAAAGAAAGCTAAGCGTTGAAGAATTTATGCTTTTGAACCATGGTGTTGGAGAAGACTCTTGAGAGTCCCTTGGACTGCAAGGATATCAAACCAATCAATCCTAAAAGAAATTAGTTCTGAATATTCATTGGAAGGACTGATGCTGAAGCTGAAACTTTGGCCACCTCATGCGAAGAGCTGCTCACTGGAAAAGGCCCTGATGCTGGGAAAGATTGAAGGCGGGAAGAGAAGGGGACAACAGAGAATGAGATGGTTGGATAGCATCACTGACTCAACGTACATGAGTTTGAGCAAGCTCTGGGAGGTGGTGATGGATACTGAAGAGTGCTGCAGTACATGAGGTTGCAAAGAATCGGACACGACTGAGCGACTGAACTGAACTGAGTCAGTGATACCATCCAACCATCTCATCCTCTGTCATCCCCTTCTCCTCCTGCCTTCAATCTTTCCCAGCATCAGGGTCTTTTCTAATGAGTTGGCTCTTCACATCAAGTGGGCCAAAGTACTGGAGCTTCAGCTTTAGCATCAGTCCTTCCAATGAATATTCAGGGTTGATTTCCTTTAAGATTCACTGGTTATTAAACTTTATTTCCACATAGTTGGGGCCTATTTCTTGAATGAACTACCCAGATTCTCTTTGGGCAGTCAACCAGAAGTGACTGAAACTAAATTTGACTGTTTAACTGTTTTTCATGCTGTTGTGACCGTGATGTGGTCCTACTTTTTTTGTTTCAACCATGATGGGACGAGGGGAGACGGTGAGGATCAGAAGCACCTGAGCCCCACTTGCACTAACTCCCACATGACCTACTGAAGAAGCAGAGTGCTCACATGTGAAATTCCAAAGGAGCAGGCCTGTGTCTGCGAGGGGGAAGATGAGCGACCCGCTCTCTCCTTAATGACGCCTCCACCTGACATTTTATACAGGCTGCACCCAAACCAACAGCAAGTTTCCTGCTTTCACTTTCAAAGCAAACCCAGACCCACAGGGAGTTGGCTAAAGGGTATAGAGGGTTTTGGTTTTGCAACGAAAAGAGTTCCAGCGGTTGACTGCACAACAGTGTGAATGAATGAACCCAATACCACTGACTCCAACACTTAAAAATGGTGAGGACGGGAAATTTTATGTTATGGGTATTTTACCACATTAAAAAAAATTCCACACCCACAAAATAAACCCAGATGTAGCCCTTTCTTATCCCCTGTGCTGTCCACTGAATAGTGAAGTGAAACAGTCATGTCCGACTCTTGTGACCCCATGGACTGTAGCCCGCAAGGTTCCTCTGTCCATGGGATTCTCCAGGCAAGAATACTGGAGTGGGTTGCCATTTCCTTCTCCAGAGTATCGTCCTGATCCAGGAATCGAACCCATGTCTTCTGTATTGCAGGCAGATTCTTTACTGACTGAGCTAGGAGGGAAGCTGTCCACTGAGAGCTATTACAAAAGCCCAGTAATGGCCTCCTCCCCATCTCTTGCACTGACTCGTCCCACAGCAGCTGGCGTACTGCTGTGATCATGGGGGTGGCTCAGAGCCTGCACTCTCAGAACCCATCTACACCAAAGGTCCTGAGGACCCGAACAACTCTGCCTTAGGAGGGCTCGTCTATCTATCAGTAACAATAATAATAATCAGTGCTGAAAATTAAAACCAAAGAAAAGCGTTAGTACTGATATTTATTAATTCATTTTCAAAAACAAAGCCACTGTGAATTGAAATAATATATTAATGAAAATAGATATATATTTTAAAACAGAGTTTACTAGGAAGACTGGCAATGCTTTACATTCTGCAAATCCTTTCATGGCCCGGCTTAGCAGAAGACAGCTGGGTTCTCACCTCCACTCCTGCAGCCGACTGGCTGCATTACGATGTGTCACGCAGCCTCTAGGAAACTTCAATGTGCATTCATGATAAAATGAGGCAAAAGCAAGTGATGTCTTAATATAATTAAAACAGCTTTGACCTCTCGGATGCCCTGACAAGGTCTCTTGCCTCTGGCCTCTGTTGAAGCATTTCCTCCTCCAGCGCCAAAGACTCTGAGTGCTGGAAATAAAGAGTCCCCATAACAACGACCAGAGACCTGGAGTGCCAAAACTAAGACTCAGTGCAGCCAAAAAAAAAAAAGAGATTCCCCTCTCCAATTAAGACAGAGCCCGCTGCTCTGCCCCCCACCCCCACTTCCTCTTTCTTTCCTCTGCTACTCCTCCTGACCACAAGCAGTCAGCCTAGGACCTGGGGCAGGCTACTTGGCTTCCCTGGGCCTCAGTTTCCCCATCTTTAAAATGGGGACAGCAACAGCATCCACCTCTGAGATTCCCACGTGATCTAACCCGTCCCATGTAAAATGCTCAGGACGGGGTCAGGCACTTGGGGGAATGCCATAAGGGGCTGAGTTGTTGTTAATTCTCCTGTAAACATACACACACAAAACCAGGGATTCCGGGAGGGTGTGACCCTTTTTCTCTACTTATTCCCAGGACTTAGGATCTCATTCCTCAGGAACTATCTAGTAAGTGAGTGAGAATATACCCATGGATGGTACAAATACGCTCAGTGCCCTGGTTCATAAATTTTCTCATAGAGAAGAAAGTTTTGGTGTGGAGAATTGAAAAAAAATGTATTGGTGTTTTAGATATTGGGAAGATGTTTATTGTCTGTTTCTGGCAGTTGGATGTTCCAGGAAAAGGAGATAAGAATGTTGGAGACATCAAAATATTGAGGGATCTGCCTGGACAGGTACGTTCTCGTTAGATTACGAAGGGAACTGTTAATAATATGAAAGGGAACCTAGACCACACAGACCAGAACCATAGTGCCTCTGGAAAACGCCCCTCCTCTCACGACAGCTGCCCCTGGAACCAGAGACCCAGGAAAGAAGAGCGCTCGGCTGGCTGCAGCACAGCCTCCCCTTCTCCTCCAGAAGTGCCCCCCAGGGGAAGGCTGGGAGAAAGAGAGAGTTAGGGAGTTTGGGACAGACATGTATGCGCTATTATATTCGAAATGGATAACCAACAAGGACCTACTGTACAGCACAGGGAACTCTGCTCAACAGTATGTGGCAGCCTGGATGGGAAGGGAGTTTAGGAGGGGATTGGATACATGCATATGTATGGCTGAGAGGCTTGGTTGTTCACCTGAAACTATCACAACATTGTTAATCAGCTCTACTGCGATATAAAATAAAAGTTGAAGGAAAAAACAAGAAGTAACCCCCAGGACCCAGGACAGTGGTGAGTTAAGTGGCCTGGTGCTCTACACGGGTCCCACAGTTAGCTGCAGACTTTGAGAGAGGGTTCCAGAGAGCACAGAAAACAGCCTCACTTTGCAACCAGGTTGATTGCTTCCCCTTACTGCTGAAACTCCTCATCCTCTCCAGATCTTGTTAAACCATCCTACAAGATAGGCTGGAACACTGGCTGGAGTTACAGATCTAAGACAGATAAACAGGCCATTTTAAAGAAAGCACTCCAAAAACCTCCGCTGTTTGTCACTAATCTCTCATTTGAAAACACAGAAGGCTAGGAACTTCCCTGGTGATCCAGTGGCTAAGACTCCACGCTCCCAGTGCAGGGGGCCTGGGTTTGATCCCTGGTCAGGGAACTAGATCTCACATGCTGCAACTAAGACCCAGCTCAACCAAATAAATAAATACTAAAAGGAAAAAAAACTCAGAGGCTATTAGTTCAATTCACTATTGATAATGTACTACTGAAAGCAATATTCAATTCCTATTTGTTTTCACATTTAAGATTTTATTAATAAAGTTACAAGCACAGTAAATAAAATTGAAGAACTCTTATTTCAATATGTGAGTCAATAAAACTCCTGAGACTTAAACTAAGTGGGTTTACTTGGTAAGAAAGTAAAAAGTACCAAGCCAAGCAAACTGCAGAAAATCTGTGATGAATTTCTGGCTACCCTAAGTGGAAAGGCCTGCAACTGAAAATGGCTAATGGTTCAAGGGGAATAATGATTGAACAGCTATAGTCCCAGCTCTTTTATTTTTCCCCACTATTCTAATTTTATAGCTCAAATTTCTAAATTGCTACTTAAGCTGGCAGTAGAATGAAGAGATTTGGCCAGTTCCACTGACTGAGCTTTTAAATATTTAATAAGTGATATTTTTAATATTTCATCACATTCAAGTGCATTATAAAATATTGATGGAAACAAGTGATTGATGTTTCTGTCATCATCCAAAAAAAGATCACAAATAAAGACATTAGACTACTGGCCATAAGTCCAGGAGCGGGTCACCGTATTTATAGTCTTTACCCAAGTCATTTCATTGCATTCTAGATCATTTTAAAAAGCCAACTAAAGTTTGAATGGCCCAGCATTAACCAAAACCACAGAATAGCAAGGCTAGCAACCAAACCTCTGCATGTGTGCTCAGCTGCTTCAGTCGTGTCCCACACTTGGCAACCCCATGGACTGTAGCCCACCAGGCTACTCTGTCCATGGGATTCTCCAGGCAAGAATACTGGGTTGGGCTGCCATACCCTCCTCCAAGGGATCTTCCCAACCCAGGGACTGAACCTGCATCTCCTGTGGCTCCTGCACTGCAGGCAAGTTCTTTACCACTAAGCCACCTGGGAAACCTGATTAAACCTCTAAGTGTAGGGTGTTCCTGGGGTAGATACCTATCATTTTAGGACATGGCAAGTTTTTATGGTTGTGGTAGATTTTAATCATTAGAAACTGCCACTAATTGAAAAATTAAAATGAAAGAATACAGCAGTCGACTCCAGGGTTAACCTGAAATATAAAACTTATGTCTCTCTAGCATTGGGTTGGCCAAAAATTCGTTCAGGTTTTCCATACTTAATATATCCCAACTCTCTGGACTAAAAAGAATGGCCCCTTATCCAGGTCACACAAGTCACAGACCCAGGCAAGGTGGTTTCAAAGCCTTCGTGCAGTGGCCTTGACATCAACCCAGCACTTCTTTGGTTACAAAGAGAAATCTATTGTTTTTCAGAAATCACTGTTTGAGGTGTGACCCTCCTCACTCCAGAACACCTAGCTTGGTCATATAGGGAAGATACTGACATCATAACATATAATGACAGGTGACTTAGTTTTAAGAGTCTGTAGGCATCTCCCGTAAATCCTAAATGATGTTACATGTTTTTGTTTGCAGATTCAATGTTTAACCTCAATTCATCAAAAAAAATCTGCAATTAATGAACACTGCCACTAGGTGGCAACATGGCTCAGTGGTAAAGAATCCACCTGCCAAGGCAGGAGACACAGGAGAGGCGGGCTTGATCCCTGCAGGTTGGGACGATCCCCTGGAGTAGAAAATGGCAACCCACTCTAGTATTCTTGCCTGGAAAATTCCATGGACAGAGGAGCCTGGTGGGCTACAGTCCATGGCGTCACAAAGAGTTGGACACGATTAAGCGGCTGGGCACAGGACAGGCTTTGATTTAAAAATCCAGCTCTTATCAAGGAATGGGAATGTAATCTGAGTTAGCAGGCCGTTTGTTAAAGATGGGGGCTTCCCTCGCAGTTCAGTTGTTAAAGAATTGGCCTGCAGTGCAGAAGACCCAAGTTCACTCCCCGAGTGTAGAAGATCTCCTGGAGAAGGAAATGGCAACTCACTCCAGTATTCTTGCCTGGAGTTGTTAAAGATGATATGCATAGATAGGTGTCATAAATGATATGAGTATAAAATATCCACCTGATTTTTTCTCAAAAATATTGAAAATATTAAATATTCTGAAATATTCATAGCCCCCTAATCAAAATATATTGCCTCAGTCATAAACTCTTATTTAAATTAAACCATCCCTGATTCTTCAAAGCAGCTTAACATCAAAGGTCCCGTTGGCTTCCCATCATCACTGACTGGGACTCTAAGACATCTTCCTTGAACACCTACTATGCACGCACACACTGAAAGGAGCTGGGCTCTCAGGAAATCAAGTTACAAGCTTGGGAGCACACAAACATGTCACCATTCTACATTCTAGACGATGTGGCTACAGTGAAGGGGTTATGCGGTATACCAGGAACTTCATCAGTCAGCAGGAGCCAAGATGACCGAGGAGCCACCATCACCAACGTGGCAATGCCCCCTGCAAGAGGAAGGACAGGGCCCTGGAGCTGGACTTTCCGTCCAAAAGGGACACAAGCAGCTCCTAACTCATGGCCAGAACCAGCCACACAGCACCATGAAAGCTCCCGGGGGTAGGGAGGTGCCATTCTACCCTGTGTCTGGTGAGAGAGCTGGGAATACCTGAGGTCAACTCTAGGAAGTGAGTATTCCCACTGGAAGTACCAGGGGAGACCCTCTTCCCCAGGAATAGCCCTAACAAGACAACAGGTTTCTCGGGAGTAAGAGTATTTTATCAGAATAAAGATACATATAAAGGTACCTTTAAGAACTCAAAACAAAGTTGCTATATGATCCAGCAACTCCACTCCCTCAGCAGGTATCTGACAAAACTATAATTTGAAAAGATACACGCACTCCAATGTCCAAAAAAAAAAAAAACCGAAGCACTGTTTACAAAAGCCAAGACATGGAAGCAACCGAAATGCCCATGGCTATGTAAAAGGATAAAGGTGTGCTACATATACACAATGGAATATTACTCGGCCATAAAAAGCAAGAAATAATGCCATCTGCAGCAACGTGGATGAACCTAGAGATTATTGTATTAAGTGAAGTAAATCAGACAACGACAAATATCATATGACATCATTTATGTGTAGAATCTAAAAGATTTATACAAATGAACGTTATTTATAAAACAGTAACTGACTCTGGAGAAGGCAATGGCAACCCACTCCAGTACTCTTGCCTGGAAAATCCCATGGACAGAGAAGCCTGGTAGGCTGCAGTTCATGGGGTCGCGAAGAGTCGGACACCACTGAGCGACTTTACTTTCACTTTTCACTTTCATGCATTGGAGAAGGAAATGGCAACCCACTCCAGTGTTCTTGCCTGGAGAATCCCAGAGATGGGGGAGCCTGGTGGGCTGCCATCTGTGGGGTCGCACAGAGTTGGACATGACTGAAGCGACTTAGCAGCAGCAGCAGCAGCAACAGACTCACAGACATAGAAAACAAACTCATGGCTGCCAAAGGGGAGAGTGTTAGTCACTCAGTCGTGTCCAAATCTTTGCAACCCCATGAACTGTAGCCCATCAGGCTCCTCTGTCCATGGAATTCTCCAGGCAAGAATACTGCAGTGGGTAGCCATTGCCTTCTCCAGGAGCCTGCCAGGCTCCTTTGACCATGGGATTTCCCAGGCAACCAGTAGAGTGGGTTGCCATTTCCTTCTCCAGGAATCTTCCTAACCCAGGGGTCAAACCTGGGTCTCCTGCATTGTAAGTGGATTCTTTACCACTGAGCCACCAGGGAAGCCCTCTTTAGACAGTAAGAAGCTGGGACTGTGGGATCAGACAGAACTTAGTAAGTGAGTTCTGTTTCTTACTCACTCTGTAACTAGGGGCAGATTGTTGGAACTATTCTGTATCTGGTTCTGCATTCTAAGTAAGGAACGAGATCACCTTTCACAATCTTGTGTTGAGGATTACAAGTGAGGTAAGTGAACGGTCCACTCTATGCCTGACACATGGGTATCCAACAAATACTTGTTGATAAATTAATTGTAAGCAAAGGGTATACTTTAGAAGTAACAGCGAGTGCAAAAGGACCAGGGCTTAGGAGGCTCAGGAGGTGTTCCCATGACAACCTTCCTGTCACCATCTCCCTGAACACGATCTGCAGTGAAAGGGAATCCCTGCAGCCCCAGACTCAGGTGTAATTTCATCCCCCTCTACTCAGCAAAAGGAGAGAGAGGAATATTATACAGAGTGAAACTGTTAGGTGTGAAACAACAGTGAAAAAACAACTGACTTTTTATCAGAAGAGGAAACCTTTTAATCAACCAAAGTAACAGTGCATGGAATTTATAAACAACAGCTCTCCTTTCCAGCTGAGGTTATTCCTGGTAACAGTTCTGGCTAATACAACATGGACTTCCTCTGACTTTGTAAAATACGTTTTTAAATTACTTCTTTTTTCTAAAACTCAGCATGTTCAAAGAATCACTAGACAAACTGTGTAGGCAGGTCTAAGGGCCTCTTCATCACAATTCCCAAATAAATTTAATGTTAAATAAAGTGCCTGAAAAATCTGTATGTGTTAGATATTGTTTAGATGAGGGTTTTCAACCTCCGCACAGCTGTCAGTCTGAACAAGATATTTCCAGGTGTGGCTCATCCCGTGCATTGCAGGATGTTCAGCAGCATCCCTGGCCTCCATCCACTAGATGCTGGCAGCATCTCTGCAGCTGTGACAACCAAAAATGTCTCTAGCCTCTGCCAAGACTCCTCTGGGGGCAAATGTCCTCCCCAGCTGCCACAGAGCCACTTAGACCTACCACCTTAAGGAAAGCCAAGGTTTTCCATGTTAAAATCATTTAAAGGGTTCAAAAATAGTCAACTTCACAAACTGTGTGTACACCATCAATGGTGAAGTTCATTTCTAAACTAAAATCACCTTTCAGTGTAAAATAAATCCTTGAGCAAACAAGCAATCGTTTTAATGGTACAGTGAAACACTGCTTGTGTCTATTCACATTTCAAGTTCACCTACTGTGAGCATGCAGCCCTGCATGTGAGGTGGTGCCATCCTATAAGAGAGGATGGCGACCTGCCTGCGGCACCCATAGTTCCGTGTGTCGAGGATCAGGATGCATGCCGCGAGGTGAGACCAGACAGTAAGCAAGAGTTGAAGGGGAGGAGCATGGATGCCCTTCTCCCAAGTTCAAAATGCCAAGAGGGAAGCAACAGAGACAGAAGCAAGGGAGAGAGATGGTGAGGGAAGACTAACAGCCTCAGGATGAGGGGACAGGAAGGGGCAAGAATGCAACTGGGGAAACCAGCTAAAGATGCTGGCAGCAGGGACAAGATGAGAAACAATAAGGGGCTGATCCAAGACTGTGGTTTGGTGTCTCGGCTTCCACAGCACATGGTAGATGGACAGCTGTTCCCCTCCTGGACTGAGAGTTAAGGAGGGATGACAGCTGGGGAGGATACAGGGAAAGGGGCTTCTCTCTCTGATTCTCTTCCTTCTTTCCATTGTCCATCCATCCATCAATCCATCTGTCCATCTCTCCACAGTCCATCCATCATCAACCTATCCACTGTCCAACATCCATCCACACTCCATCCATCCACAGTCCATCTATCCATCATCCACCATCAATCCATCATCCATTTCCACTGCCCATCCACTCATCATTCATCCACCCATACATGCATACATCGTCCACCCATCCATGGCCATCCATTCATCTTTACTGAGCCACAGGTAATCTTCTAAGTGCTAAGGAAACAGTGGTGAAGAGAACACCTCCTGCCCCTGAAGAGCCTGTGTTATGGTTGATTAAAATATTAATTTTAAGCACATTCTGCAAAGGAATTCTTAGGGAACAAAATCACACTTTCTACTACTCCAACTTTGCTAAGCAAGGGGCCCTTCTAATTATCCCTTCAAATTTCAAACAAGGTTTTTAATTGCTATAAATAAAATATGCATTTACCATCTCAACCAGTTTTAACTGTACCACTCAATGGCATTAAGCACATTCAAACCCAGGACACTTTTCAGCCTGCAAAACTGAAAATCCGTCCCCACTGAACAGATTCTCCATCCCTTCATGCCAGCCCCCAGCAACTATCAGTTTACCTATCAGTTACCTCTAAGCACCTGAGAAAAGCAGGCATCGGTACTTCTATGATTGATCTGCTTTCATTAACATAGTGTCCTCAAGGTTCACTGTTACAGCATGTGTCAGAACTCCCTCCCTTTCCAAGACTGAATAGTACTCCACTGTATGTATATACTGCCTATGTGCTCAGACACTAAGTCACGTCTGACTCTTTGTAACCCCGTAAGACTGTAGCCAGCCAGGCTCCTCTGTCCATGGGATTCTCCAGGCAAGAATACTGGAGCGGCCTGCCATTTCTTCCTCCAGGGGATCTTCCCAACTCAGGGATCGAACCCGTGTCTCTTGTGTTTCTTCCAATGGCAGGCAATTCTTTACTACTGAGACACCTGGGAAGCCCATGTGTATACTACTCTGTTTATCCATTCTTCCATCAGCGGACGCTTGGGTTGCTGCTATCTTTCAGCTACTATGAAGAATGCCATCATGAACATGTACACATACCTTCTCAAGACCCTGCTTTCATTCTTTAGGCTACATACTGTGAAGTGAATCATAGAGTAACTCTACTTTTAATTTTCTGAGGAAGTGACATACTGTTTTCCATAGCAGCTGCACCATTTTACATCCCCACCAACAGTGCACAGGGTTCCAATTTCTCCACATCCTCACCGCCACTTCTTACTTTCTGGGTTTTGACAGTAACCATTCTAATGGGTGAGAACAAACAAGTTCTACATCAGGTGATTTAATCTTTTTATATAAGATATAAAAGACAGATTAGAAGAATGAGTCCCATGGTCCCATGATTCAACCACTACAATTACCAACACAGTGCCAATCTTGTTTGATTTATACATTCCCATTCCTACCACAGATTTCAAATATTCTGAAATGAATCCCAGACATCATATTAATTCCACCCTTCAATACTTCAACATATATCTCTAAAAGATAATGATTCTTTTGGAAACTAACCATAATGGCACTAACATCTAAAAATTCACAGCAATTAATGTCAAATATCCAGTTAGGATCCACACTTACCTGTACATCTCTCTGTGATGTGTCACTGTGAACTGTACTTTGATCACCCTCAAACAATAATGCTTTAATGGTTTCCACAACATCCCAATTTTTGTTTCATCATCGAGCATGTTTATTAAGTAGGCCTTTTGTAGATGTTCTTTATCAGGTTGAGACAGCTCCCCTCTATTCCTAGCTAGCTGGAGTTTCTATCATGAATGGGTGTGGAATTCTGTCAAATGCTACTGCTGCATTAACTGATACGCCCATGTGATTTTATGAATTTTCTTTAACCTGCTAATATGATGGTTACTGATTTTTTTAATGATGAAACAGCCTTGTGCATACAGAATAAATCCCATTTGGTCATGGCGTAAAATTCTTTTTGTATATCACTGGATTTGATTTGCTGCTGTTGTATTGAGGACTTTTATTTTGTATTTGTTGCTATTTATTCAGGGCTTCCCTGGTGGCTTAGATGGTAAAGAATCCATCTGCAATGTGGGAAACCAGGGTTTGATCCCTGGGTTGGGAAGATCCCCTGGAGGAGGGCATGGCAATCCACTCCAGTGTTCTTGCCTGGAGAGCACCCACGGGCAGAGGAGCCTGGTGGGCTACAGTCATAGCGCTGCAAAGAGTTGGACACAACTGAGCAACCAAGCACCCAGCACACACACTGAGATTGTCAAATGTGAAAACACACGACACACGGCAAGAGGTCTCAGGGGCCTCAAATGCCCGCTGACACGAGTCCAGGTAAGAATCACTATTCCCAAACAGAGTGAAATCTCTATTAGCTGGCCCTCAGAAACCTGGCATCTTCCCCTTGCACCTCAATGTAACTGGAAATCGAACTGTAAAATTATGTTTCTTATATGCATGTGGTTCTCAAATTGTACTTGTATTTCATGGTCTTCCACAGCAACATCCTACCAGTTCATGGAGACTTCCCCATTGACCCTGGGAGAGAGCCAGGGAAGAAATAACAGATTAGGAAAGATACTGTTGCTGCATTTTTAAAGTTTGTAAAGGTTAATGACACAGCAAGGCTGAAGGCAACAAAGAAGTTAATTTGAAGCTGAAAAGATAGTCTGCTTTGAATAATGGTGAGGAGTCCAACTGATAAACATAAAAGCCTTACACATTTATTGAGAATAACTTTAAAAATAACTTTCAAGAGGACTGCTTCCATCTTGTCCCCCTAATTAATTTTATAGAAGGGCATCTTTGTTATACTAGTCAAGAGGTTACTTAAGTAAATATTCTTAACTTCACTGTTAGCAGAAAGATGCAAAGGCAACTGAGTGGGTGGGTGGGCAGATGGATCCACAAGCAATAGAATAACGATTTCCTTCTTTCCTTCTTCAAACAAGTTCCAGGTCTGCTCTACAGGTGAGTCTGTGACAATCTACTTGTACCATCCACAGCATAGTATAATTACTGATCCAAAGTCACCCAGGGAGTTATTTAGCATATTTCATTCACTATTATCAGGAAAATGGGGACATTTTAAAGTAGCCTCTAATAAAATTTTTTTTTTTAACATTTAAGGAGGCTACTGAAGGACTTTCCTGGTGGTCCAGTGGCTAAGACTCCACACTCCCACGCAGGGGGCCCAGGTTTGATCCCCGGTCAGGGAACTAGATCCCACAGACTGCCACTAACAGTTTGCATGCTGCAACTATCGATCCCATATGCTGCAACTAAGACCCAGTGCAGAAAATAAGTATTTTTTTAAAAAACAGACGAAAAACCTTAAAATTTTTTTAAATAAAGAGGCTACCTACCCTTCAGTTATCCATTATCTCATTTTTTTAACACTCAAATTTCCACAGTAAGTTGTATTTAACTCTCCAAAGTAATAATTGGCAAATCTAACTGTAATGCCTGTGTACCATGGTTAGTGTCCTGAGCTCCATGGATGCTCTCTCACTGGTAACTGGGAACCTCTTGTGAATGTCACAAATGTGAAGCAGCAGCCACTCCAGTGTGGGAGCCTCATGTCCAGCTGCAGCATGGCTTCCAACAGCGAAAGGCCCTGCCCAACTCCTCCAGAAGGTCTAGGTGATGGGCGAGGAGCACAGGGCAGACAGTCTTTGAACTTCCGGGAAGCAGGGGCGGGGTCTCCCTCAGGGTTTGCACTGGGAAGGAACAGGCAGAAGTGCTCCAGGCTCAAAGGATTTCTCTAGGGACCTGGTCATGAACACTCCACAACCACCTGGCCCCTGTGCTGGGAGCCCTCTCCTCAGCTGTAGCCTCCCTGGGAACAGAGGAGGCACCTGGCCCCAGTCCCACAAGACCCCACAGTGATGCATAAGGGTGGTCTGCAGGCTGACGTCCCCAGGGAAGCCTAGCTCTGACCAACATGGTGGGCATTCAGGTTAGGTTGAGGGGGCCCTCTGAGCTTTCCTTGAGCTCTCTTTTCTCTGGTAGTGGCTACCTGTGCATGAATACTGAGATATCTCAGAATGCAGCCTTGTGAGGCAAAGAAGAGGTGGGAAACTGGAGGAGCTTATTAAAATTAGCCTCCTACCAGAAAAGGGGAGCCCAAACCACAGAGGGCAAAGACTATACTGAATTCACATACTACAGCAGTGCTCTGTAACTGGGGTGTGGGGCAGAACCTTCTAGACCTGGTCTCCTGGGCTGACCAGGACCCAGGCAGGTTGGAACCAGACATTCGCCCAGAAGTTCTGCTGTGCTCCCCAACAATGAACAGACATATCACGCGAAATTCATGAAGAGGCACTGGCAGAGTTCTCTTTAAGGGAAACTGGGCAATTCTCACTTGTGCTCTCTTAGATGCTTTCTTGCTCTCTGTTACACACCAACCCCTGCCCCCTCCCCCCAGCCCAATCACCACTAGCCCCAGAAAGCCATTTTGTGAGACACCTGTCTTCGGCTTCATTCTTCTAGGATACTTGTAACTGGTACCAACTACAGCCCCTGCTTTTGTTTCAGCACAAGAGCCCTCTTTAACCAAGAGCATTTCATGCTTGACTCTATTCCCTGAAATGAGACGTACGGCAAGGCCATGCATTGGTTCTCAGGTCACCCCATCGCCTTTCTGTACACGCAGTGCTGCCAACATACTCATCCGCCTCACCCCATCCCCACCCCATCAGAGTGTTTCCAGATTTTTATCTCCATTTGTACCAAATCCACACTCACCTGCTCTGACTTTCCACCTTTCACAACCCTTCTAGGACTAGTCTGACAAACTAATTTGAGTTGGGTGCAAATGAAGGATAATGACCAGATACCCACAACTGCATTTTGCGACATATTTATTTCAATGATTTAACATAAAAGTAGAAATGAAGGTAAGAAACGCAGGCACCCTGCCAGGTGGTTGAAGAAAATATTTTTGGAACAGAGCCGTTGAACGCATCTCAGTTCGTATCTTATGTGCATAGAAATTATTCAGAGTACATGTATTTTCATGCAGTTTCCTACAGAATTAGACAGATAGAATGACGGGAACAAATCTACTGCCAAACCACTCTCAGAGCATTTCAAGTCACTGATATGTACACATCCATTTCTCAGTTTACTCTTACAATGCAAGTCAATCAGGAATCTAGTTATGCAAAAAAGCACCTGCCAAGAATTCCTTAAATTTCCTATTCTGCAATGTTATCAGGAAATACAGGCTGGGTTTGCCCTTTTCTTTCTTTTTTATCATCATCACACTGGTCTTGAATTAAAACAGGACAGGGTGCTGTCCTAAATCATAACATAATAGTCCGGTGGTAGTTTCCAAGTTCTGTGTGCTTTTTTAGTCTCCTGACCTTCATATACAATGGAAAACTTTATCATATATAGTTCAGAAAAGGCCACAGAGTGTTCAAGACTTTGTGACATTCACTATCAACGTTATGTTCTTAACAGCTATTACGCAAAGTTCTGTCGTAACTTGACTGGAATTGTCTAATAAACCTGAGATAGCTGATTGGGGGGGATAAGTGTTTTTACGTAGAAGTTTGACATTATTTAAAATATAGGGACTTCCCTGGCAGTCCAATGGTTAAGACTCGAGGCTTCCACTGCGGGGGGCACAAGTTCAATCCCTGGTCAAAAAACTAAGATCACACATACCATGCAACATGGCCAGAAAAATAAAATAAACCTAAAGGTTTTGTGATCAACACAGAATATGAAACAGCTCAATCTTATTTTGCCAATGAGTCTCTCAAGAAGCACATTTATGTTAAGAAAAGCAGACTCAACATAATGATGAGATAAAGTCCAAGACTGGGGCAGACATGAAGGAACAAAACGAGGACATAGATTCCCATAAGTTATTCTAGGTGTTTCAAACCCCAGGGCGTTGAAAACACAGAATTGCAGAGGAAATAAAAAGTTGTGAACATACACTATGGCCAGTCTTTAAGGAATCTGTGAAGAATATGGTATCTGGTTCAAGAACTGGAAGAAAACGAACATTTTTAGCTATATTTCGGTAAGTCTGCACTGACCCTGGGCAAAATTCTAGATTGGTTTCTATGCCTTTAGAGAAGAAAAGAAAATCACAAATAGCTGGTGACATTATTCACAAGAACAGGTATTAAATAAACATTTTCTCTTTTGAGAGTTATTAGAAAAGTCACAAGAAAGCTGGAAAAGTAACATCAGTTTCAAGTTATGAAGCGCCTTGATAAAAATTTTACTTAACTACGAGGCATTTGAAGCTCTAAAAATAATATATTAAACCTTGAAAAGTATTTAACGAGACGTTCCTCATTTCCTCATGACTGAGAACAAGATGGCAAAGTGGAAATTGGATAGAAATAAAAGTGGGTGGACCACCCCACCACCCCAAAAGGTCACTGAAGAAATGCACCCCAGAAACCTGGACCAGACTCTGGTAACCCTTCGAAGGCTCATTCTCAGTTAGTGCTCCTCTTCCTCCGTACCAAAGTGGAGAATCACACGAAGCTAGAATGGATACTCAGAAACGTGAAGTCAGGATTCAACATCACCTCACAGTGTGGACAGGCAGATCATGAGCAGCAAGAAGAAACACAATGGAGACGAATGTGAACACCAGCATCAGTGCACAGCATCTGGTTACATTTCAGGACCAATGTGGAGGTTCCTGGGGTCAGTAAACTGGCATGAAGGGAAAGCCAAGAAGCTTAGACAAGGGGTAGTGGCCACATGCCACTCGAACTCCACTCCTGTTGTGCGGAGCTCTGTTAAACCTTCTGCCCCATCTGAAAGGTGGCGTCTACACCAGGGAGCACCCAAAGGGAAAGTAACCAGGCAGGCTGGCAGAAACAAGCTGGTACATAAAAAGCTGGTGTGGGGAGGGAAGGAAAGAAGAAGGGATGGTAACTCCCTTTGTGGGTGGGGATGCAGAATGGTTCAGCCACTGGTTTGGCAGTTCCTCAATAAATTAAACACAGGATTACTGTATGACCTAGTAATTCCACTCCTAGGTATATACCCTGAAGAATTTAAAACTCAAATACACACTCAATTACCCATATGTGAATATTCATAGCAGCACTATTCACGACAGCTGACAGCTGCAAACAACCCAAAATGTCCATCAACAGATGAATGGATAAATAAAATGTGCTATATACATATGGTGGAATACTACTTGGCCAAAAAAAAAGGAATGAAGTACTGATATATGCTGCAATGGGAACAATTGTCAAAAACATTAAGTGAAAGAAGTCATACATAAAAGGTCACATACTATATGACTCCACTTACATGAAATATTCAAAATAATTAAATCCACAGAAAGCACAGAAGCGGTTGCTAGGGAGTTGGGGGAGAGGGGGAGGGAGCCACTGTTTAAAGGGTATGCGGTTTCCTTTTGGGTAGTGAAATGTTTTGGAACTACCCAGAGGCGGTGTCTGAACTCCACTGTAAAATACTAAATATCACTGAACTACACACTTTAAAACATTATGTTGAGCGACTTCCTTGGCAGCCCAGTGGCTAAGACTCTGAGCTCCTAATGCAGGGGGCTTGGGTTCAATCCCTGGACAAGGAATTATTAATAAATCCCACGAGCCGCAACTAAGACCTGGCACAGCCAAATAAATAATTTTTAAAATTAGAAAAAATTTTTAATTGTATAAAAACTATAGAGAAGTAGAATGAGTGGCTGGTTGCTAGGAGTTCGGGGGCAGGAGGAATGAACAGATGAGCACACAGACTGGGGACAATGAAAGTACTCTGTATGATAGTACAACGGCAGAGACCTGTCACTATGCATTTGTCAGAACTATGGAGCACACAAGTGCGGACCTGAAACTCTGGACCTGGCAAGGACGTATCAAAGTTCTTCAACTGAACAGCAATACTGGGGGAAAGCGTGCATGTTGTCGGGTGGGGGCATATGGAAATTCTCTATACTCTGCATTCAATTTTGCTGTGAACTTAAAACTGATCTAAAAAACAGTTTATTAATTTCTATTCTTTTTTGAATGCAATGGAATGGATTCTCGAAGCATCTTAACATTTATTTGATTCTGCCTTTCTAAGTAGATCCATGTTTCCTAAATGTATGCACCAGAGAGTCCCTGTAAACTACAAGGGAGATGCAGGATATTTTAAATTTGAGGGAAATGAGTGACACTTTAAGTCAGGTAGAGACAAGCTGCTGCTCTGCTGTGCTTAGTTGCTCGGTCATGTCCAACTCTTTGCAATCCCACGGACTGCAGTCCACCAGGCTCCTCTGTCCACGGGATTCTCCAGGCAAGAATACCGGAGTGGGTTGCCATGCCCTCCTCCATGGGATCTTCCCAACCCAGGGATCAAACCTAGGTCTCCTGCATTGTGAACAGATTTTTTTACCGTCTGAGCCACCAGGGAAGCCCAGACCAGCTGCCAGTTTGGGGTAATTCATAGCTTAACAGCAGACTGCACTGCATTCCTTTTGATGGTGTCATAGCTTTGCAAGGCTGAGTTTTCAGCAGTTGCTGTGATCCAAAGAAGTGTCCTGGGAAAATTCATATGGAACAGAGAAGAGGGCATCAGTGTCCGATCACACTCCAGCTTTGAGAAGCTGTGCCCTGATCAACAGGAGCACCCAGTCCATTAGTAAGTTCTTGGAATTATTTTAAGATGAATTAAAAGTATTATTATATTTTGTTTTCAATTTCTCTGTACTTTTTTCAAACTTCTACTATGCTGTTAAATTGTTGGGCATTTCTTTTGGCTCTGTGAAAAGATTACTGAGGCACCAAGGTACTGTGGGCAGAGACAGGCTAGAGGGGCTCTGAAGCAGACAATGAACAGATACAGTCAAGACACGTGTTAAGGCTAACAACCCTGTAAGGTAGACACTATTATTGCCTTTCACAGAGGGAAAAACTGAGCCACAGAGAGGTTATGGAAGCTGCTGGTGAGCACCCAAAAAGCGAGCAGCAGAGCTGGGATGTGAACCCAGGAATCTGGCTACAGAGTCCATGTTCTTCTCCATTCCATGGCACTTACAGACAGCCAGCACTTCTGTGGAGAGGAAGAGGCAGAGCTGAGATCAAGGTTGTTGTTTAGCCACTAGTGAAAGAAAGTGAAAGTCGCTCAGTTGTGTCTGACTCTTTGCTACTGCAAATCCTCTAGGAATTCTCTAGGCCAGCAGTATACTGGAGTGGGTAATTGTTCCCTTCTCTAGGGGATCTTCCCAACCCAGGGACTGAACCCAGGTCTCCCACATTGCAGGCAGATTCTTTACCAGCCGAGCCACCAGGAAAGCCCAAGAATACTGGAGTGGGTAGCCCATTCCTTCTCCAGTGGATCTTCCCAACCCAGGAATCGAACCTGGGTTCTTGCATTACAGGCAGATTCTTTACCAGCTGAGCTACCGGGAAACCCCAGTAGCTAAGTCGTGTCCAACTTAGTCGCTAAGTCATGTCCAACTCTTTTTCGACCATTTGGACTATAGCTTGCCAGGCTCCTCTGTCCATGGGATCTCCCAAGCAAGAATACTGGAGTGGATTGCCCATTTCCTTTTCCAGGGAATCTTCCTAACTCAGGGGTCGAACCCATGTCTCCTGCATTGGCAGGTGGGTTCTTCACCACTGAACCACCAGGGAAGCGCCAAGACCGAGGACTTTCTGACAGTGAAAACTGCCCTCCAAAATGGGAGACACTCTCTGATTAGATGACTTCCAGTGTGGACTGGCCAACTAACACCAGTGCTCAGAGAGCATTAATCCGAAGTTTCACAACACCATTTCTAAAGCTCTTGTCAACTCCAAAACTGTGATTTGAGCACAGTGTGAAGACTTCTGAGATAGTCACATAAAAACAAACGCTACAGAATTTAAGAGTATAACTTTATGTTAATACAATGCACCTTCCTTCAGAATTTTTAATAATCCAATTTCATCATCTTCCCTGACTCAATTGCACGTGAAAAGTTCATAACAAGTCACCCAGATGTATGCTTCCTGAATATTATTTATTACAGAAAGGAACGGGGTTAAAGATACTCTTGACTGGTCTCCACTATGTTTCCTACTTTTCACATTCTGAGCTATAAAAAGATTATACTGACAACAATAACAACGTCACTTGTTTCCTCTATGGGCAAATGGGCTGACTGAACTAAAATGATTTCTAAAACCACTTCCTTTCTAGAATTCTAGCCATATTAATTCAGAAAGTGATTTTTTAGATAGATAAGGAGCTTTTTTTTTTTAATTTAGTGGTTTAAAAATACAAATACTTAATGTTCTAAGGCAATGATATTCAGGTAACCAGTTATTTAAGTGGGATGACAAATTGTGAGATTTCAAAAGTAAAGGACTTTATCATTAACGAGGAGAAAGGATTAGATGACCTCTCAAGGGGAAATCGAATTTATGGAATGTAGACTAGCTGAGAACTAGCTCTCTGGCCATCTGAGGGAAATGCCAAAACAAACAAACAAACAAACAAACAGTCATTCCCCACCTAGACAAACAGAACACGTACACACCCATGCACAACACACTTCAGATTCTGAGAGCACCCCAGAAGATTTTTCAGGAAAGTAAAGCAAACAGACTTCTTTCACTGTGGTAGTTACAAAAACATTTTTACAATGATATCAGTCATTTTAAAGTCTCAAAAGGCCCATATATTGAAAGGAAAAACAAAGACATTAACCTTTCAGTGTAAGTATTCAACTTTTTCTTTTTAAAAAAAGACAAGTTTTCCCCAGATTTCGTCTAGAAAACATTGAGTAATTATACAGTACTAAAAAAAATCCAAATAAATCTGATTTTTAACATGTACTCATACTTTCTCACCTATTCTTGCCTTCTCCCTCATTAAAAATGTGTCCCACAGTGAACTTAAAAAGAAAACCAAAGGAATAATCCATAAACACGCGAGAGCTGGACTGATAAACGGAGGGCACTGACTGCGTGCTTGTAAGGGTCCCTCTCTGGCAGCAGAACGTGCTGCAACAATAGGCAAAGCCAGTCTATGAGGGCCATTAAGTCCCACCTTCCCCAGTCAAGAAAGCAAGTGACAATGTAAATAAGAGGAAGACATGATTACAGGATGGGGAAGGAAATGACAACCCACTCCAGCTGCCTGGGAAATCCCACGGACGGAGGAGCCTGGTGGCCTACAGTCCACGGGGTCCCAAAAGAGTCAGACACGACTTAGCAACTAAACAACAACAAATAATTACAGGAATTTAAGTGAATTAACCCTAATTTCTCTCCCTTTTTAAGTAAATCACTTGCAAGATTTGCTTTGCTGCTTCAACTATTACTTAGAAGCAGAGTTCTGGTGACAGTCCCCAGCTGCATTTCGACATGAACCACTGCCCCAGGGCACCAATTATTAGAACTTGGTGGGAAGACTCCTGTTGGGGGAGGGGGTCCCCAAGACCCTCTAAGAGCCTCCTCACAAAGTCTCCCTACATGTCTCATGAGGCCAAATTTTCTTCACCTACTTCAACCAAACAACAGATAGCAACAAGTTGAATGCAGAATCCCCCTGCCTTCTCTTAAACCCATGGCAAGGGATTAACAAAAATATAAAGCAGTACCAGTCTTCCTAGTAAATTGCTTTTTGTTTTGAAATATGGAGGGTTTTTGTTTTTGTCTTTTGTTGTTTCTTTGGGCCACTCTATGCAGCATATGGGGATTTTATTATTTCCCCAACCAGGGATTGAACCCATGGCCCCTGCAGTGGCAGCAGAGTCCTAACCACTGGACTATCAGGGAATATGCAGGTATTTTTTTTATCAAAAATATGTTGTTACCATCTAATGGGCTGTTACTGCTATTTTAAATAAATTAACAATTAAATATTTTAATATTAATAGGTTCTCAGTTTAATTTCTAATAGAGTGAATACTGAGAGATAAAACCCACATAAATACAAGTTCTTGGAGGTCCTCAATAATTTTTGAGAGCATGGGGCTCCTGAGCCCAAACAGTCTGGAAATCCTAAAGGACTAGTTAAATAGATCCTACCACAGCCTGCTAATGGACTATTAGACCCACCATACCTGAGACAAATGATTAATGAATGACGCTGAGAAAGTTATAAAATACGCTGTATAAAATCAACTCATTTCTTTACAATTCTGACTTACGTAGATAATTTTCTATAAGAGGAAGAAAAAAATCTAGAGATAGACACAGAAGTGTTAAGACTAAGGATCTCACAAAGGTAGTATTTCAGGTCATTTTACCTTTTTCTTTTTTGTCCTAAATTGTATAACGGGGGTCGGAGGGCAGAATTTGGAGCAGCATCTCCCAGAGTGTGTACCAAGCAACACCAGTGCCACAACAGGCTCCAGAAGAGTTTGTGTTCTACTCAGTTGGATAAATGTTGATTATACCTGGGCTCAGTAATTCTTCAACACACATGATGATACTAAAAGTTCCAAGAAGTCATATAGTAATGAAACGTGTTTAACTGCATGTCCCAAACTTAGGTGACCAACAGACCCTTTGGCTTCCCTGTGGCTCAGAAGGTAAATCTGCCTGCAATGTGGAAGATCCAGATTTGATCCCTGGGTCGGAAGATCCCCCGAAGAAGGAAATGGCAACCCGCTCTAGTATTCTTGCCTGGAGACTTCCATGGACAGAAGACCCTGACTGGCTAGTTCACGGGGTCAAAAAGAGTCGGTCATGACTGAGCGACTAACACTCACTCATTTAACACCTATCCATATACCATCCTTAGGGAAACGCTGCCTCAGAGATCAACTTATCCTACATAACAATTCAAGGAGGAAGCCCATCCTTTAGCATTTACTGTCAGAAGTCACCATTATTCAGAAGGGATGCCCTCCAGAAATGACACCTAAAAACTCCAATTGAGAATTTGGGGGGTTATGTCAAGCACATTTTTTTTACATTTGCTTTAGTAAAATAATTTTATGAAGGAGTAAATTTAATTCATATAGATTCAGGAACCTGGAAAATTCAAGAAAAGTTTTCAATAGCACTTTTTTCCCTTTTTTTTTTTTTTGACCTTGCCACAGCATGTGGGATCTTAGTTCTCTGACCCGGGATGGATTCCATACACCATGGCTCAGAAGCGCGGCATCTTTACCACTGAACCACCAGGGAAGTTCCTTGAATAGCAATTCTTAAGTAAAATTTTCTTTGATGAAAACATTCAGTACATTGGAGCAAATGACACACACCAGGAAGTACTCTCCTGAGAAAATGACCTGCACAAACAGGCGTTGTCCCGGGGGGCTGCTGGCAGCCTGCATCTCCTCCCTGCTGCTGCCTATCTTCCTTTTCAGGACCACAGTGAACAGGCCACACTCCCTCCCTTTCCTCTCACTCAGATCCTCAGGCTCCTCTGTCCTTCTTGACCTTTCTCTTCCTTCTGGGCTCTTCCATCCAGGCCTCAGCCAACATGTCTCACATTCTCTGAAGCTACTCTACAACTTTAAGATGTGTACCACAAAACATGAACTAGCACTTCACTGTTGATTAATGATTAATATTGTAATATATAACATATTATAATGGGGAATGTGTGTGATGCGTGCTACTGCAAATTTGCTTGATTTTCACTCGTTCCAGATTAAACCGGTTTCTGACCATCACCTTTGGAGTTTTAAGCAGTCTGTAACAATGTATCCATGGAAAAACATAATCCAAATTCCAATTTGTATTCCTAATAAAGGAGCACCAACTCAATGGACATGAGTTTGAGTAAACTCCAGGAGGTGGTGATGGACAGGGAGGCCTGGCATGCTGCGGTTCATGGGGTCGCAAAGAGTCGGACATGACTGAGCGACTGAACTGAACTGAATAAAGCAATATGAATTGCTTTTTCAGGTTATCTGGGAATCAGAAATGGATCCCAGGAAACAATACATCAAGACAAAGCTGGGTGAAGGCAGCCGAAAAACAGGCACTAGAAGACAGCATGGAGCTGGGGGTGGAGCAGGTAGACTCACCTGGGCTGAGTTCAGCAGACCCAGGCAATCCACTTTCACAGAAGAAAAACGTGCCTGAGAGTTTGGACAGACAAGACCTAAATCTGACCGGTTAGACACAGGTTAATTTTTGTTGGCCACCAATGGGGGTTTCCTCAGATGTCAGGGTTCCACCACTGCCCGCTGCACTGGCCTGCCTCCGTTACCCTGTCTGTACCTGGATTTCCAAAGATGAGCAAGTACAGTCAGGACTGCTCTGCTCCAAGGCAAAGCTTTGGCACCAAATACCTGTCGGCTCTCCTACACCCCTGAGTTGAGTTTTCAGACAAAACAGAAACTTCAGGAAACATTCAGCCTTCTCCCTTCAGGCTTAAACAACCAAAACCTGGCCTGAGTGGCCTGAGTTTGCTTTCTCATTGCCCCTGGCTTCACTCTGTTCATCAACACTGAAAACCACGTAAGCAAACACCATTTTAATAGAAAAGAAAAAAATGCAATGAAGACATACTTGCCTTATGCATTGCTTTTTTAAAGTAGTAATAAACACAGCAAACCTTTCAATACTCAGAAAGGACTAACTCTAGAAAAAATGGGGTTACTAAACTCTATCAAATGAATAAATAAATATACATTAATTACTGGCATTTATGACCTTTCTAAAACATTTCATCAAATAAGTATTAATATTGCAGTTATTATTAATTGAAGTCACCATTAGGGGAAAGGCGAGACCATGTTATTAAATTATTCCACTGGTACATTTTCCTCCAAATGGAAAAGGTTTTTAAAATGTCAGCTTTCATATGAAAAAGCATTCAAACTCATTTTCCATTCTAGGCTTTGAATGTTTCTAAAATACTTGTAAACTGCTTCTTTTAATTAGGCAGGAGGAGGCTTCATACACTTGGGCATGGACTTTTGAAAATCCCTGCCAAATACAAGTGCTGTATTCGGAATCACGGGTAGACATTAATGGATATTCACAAACAACTCAGAAGCAAGATCAGAACACTGCCAGTTCGGGGCTTTATAATTCAGGCTGATGGATTATCAAGGGACCTTCCCATTAACCCACCACTAGCAGAGGAGGTGCTCAAAGGCTGGGAATGGCTACTGCCCACCTCTCAGCCTCCCCACCGTTCTCTGTAATAGTGGTCCAAAGTGAGAGTGGCTTGGGGAGAAAATTAAATTCAAGCCAGTGCATTCTGCTCTTTACCAGCCACTCTGATAAACGTTTGCAACACAAGGCAAAAGAGAAAAAGATTAGGGATTATCCAAGAATTTTAATTATTTCTGTTATCCTTGCTACTAATTCCATGAGTAATAGGAAACTGGCATGAATTAGTCATGGCTTTTTCAAGGTAAACATAATCTGCTTGACGCAAAGGGCTTTAATCCTGCAAATAAAAAGCGGCCCTATTCCTCAATTAGCATCTACCTCCAATGAGCTCTGTGAACCAAGCATAGTCTGCCCTTCTCCAGGTGCTGAGGGGCATGGCAGAGTGTGCAGCCTCCACCCCAAGGCCACCAGGGAATAAAAGTCTTCAGCGGGGGGGCGTGGGGGTGGGCCATCAGTGGGGAGGTGCCACCCAGGAGGGGTGGGGCTTCATCTGAGAGGGTGCCCAGAGGACCAAGGGCTCTGGCTAAAATCTCAGTCTCAGGACCACATTCAATGGATACCCTGGCCATATTAAGTCTATCAATATACAGGGCCGGTTTCCTGGGCATGCTGGGCCCCACGCCTGGTTTAACGCTCTGCTGCCATCTTGGAACTCCGAATAGTGTTTGAACAAAGGAGCCCCACATTTCGATTATGCAGCTGGTCCCATCAATATTCATCATTAACTACATTTTAAATATGCAAAATTAAATGTGACTGGATTCTGCCTTTCAGATGGAATACATTTTGCTCTTTAAAAGCCACTTAATAGACAACCTCATGCAAATCCTTCTCAAGTTTTACACTATCTACAATTTAAGTTTATGACCTTCAATTTTTTTTTCTTGGCAGTTCTCAAAATGAAAGCACTCTATTAATACTTTTAAGATTTAGGAAGAGCTCAGAATAAATGCATCTTCACTATACATTAAGTACGTATTAGAGAAAGATGACATTCATTTTTACTGTTTTAAAATTCACTTTCAATCTAAAGATATTTCTAAGTGTTTTATACTATGATTGAAGACTAGGTAAATCATGAATAGTTTAAAGAATAAATCAAAGGACCAAACTAGTTTACTTTAACAGTACTTTCTAGGCAATGAAAAGGTAACGAATGAAGAAATCTCATTTTCTAAACTAGTCACAGTTTAAGAATTCCTTTGATAAAGCCCAGCCCTAGCTATCTACTCTGCTTGTGACGGGGTGTCCCCCATCACTGGGTCGGCAGCACTGTATTGTACTAGTTCATTTCTCAGATCACAGGCAGAAATGGCGGGGGCGGGGGGGGGGGTGGGTAGCTTAGGGAGCTTGTGGGGGGCAGCTTGGGGCGTGGATACTAGGTTACATTTTCTCTCAGTCTGGGTGTCTGCAGAGGCTTCAAGAACTGGTGAGATTTTGTCCTAAGGAAAGTTGATTGAAGTACCAAACAGTGCTTTGAAGAAAACAGGTGCTTTGTGAGCCAGTAAGTGCCTAGGCTGGATGATCAATTTTCAGGGACATGTGAAGAATCATCTGTCTTATAGAGATGGCTACTTGAGTTCCTGCATGCTGGTAGCTCAGAAGGTAAAGAATCTGCCTGCAATTCAGGAGATCTGGGTTCGATCCCTGGGACTGTGAAGATCCCCTGGAGAAGGAAATGGCTGCCTACTCCAGTATTCCTGCCTGGAGAATCCATGGGCAGAGAAGCCTGGCAGACTACAGTCCGTGGGGTCGCAAAGAGTTGGACAAGACCGAGCAACTGACACTTTCACTTTTTTTCTCCTTGAGTGCAGAGGACCAGAATGATACGGGAGATGGAGGGAGAGAAGTAAGGAGCTGGTTAGATAAAATGCCAATTTATCCTGAGCGGAGGAAAAAAAACTCAGCAACTTAAAACTATCATAAGAAAACCCTGAGACAATTGTGAGATATGTATCTCCTTAGAAAGACACTCCTGGGAGTGATTACAGGGGTCAGGACTGAATGTAGAATGGTGTGGCAACTCTGGAAAACAGTTTGGTAGTTCCTCAAAATGGTAAACACAGAGTTAAAAAACTCAGTAATTCCACTCCAGTTATACACCCAAGAGAATTGAAACTATATGTCCACACAAAAACCTGCACATGTATGTTCACAGCAGCATTATTCATAGTAGCCACAATGTGGAAAATAACCCAATATCCATCAACTGAGGAATGGATATACAAAATGTAGTCTGTCCATACAGTATGGAATACTCTCTTAGTCTGTCTGGGCCCTGTAACAAAATATCATAGACTGGGTGGCTTATAATCAGCAGAAATTTATTTATTATAGTCCTGGAGACTGGGAAGCCCAAGATCAAGGTGCCAGCAGATCCAGAGTCTGGTGAGTACCCACCTCCTGGTTCACAGGCATCTTCTTGATGTATCTGCCGGTAGCAGAAGGGGCCTGGGAGCTTTCTGGGGTCTCTTGTACAAGGGCATTGACCCCATTCATGAGAGCCCCACCCTCATGACCTAATCACTTCCCCAGAGACCCCACCTCAAAATACCATCACATTGGAGATTAGGTTTCAACAGTGTATGAATTTTGGAGGGACACATACATTCAGTCTATAGTAAATATTATTCAGTCTTAAGATGGCACGAGGTACTGATCCCCGCTATGATGTGGATAAACCCTGAAAACACCATGCTAATTGAAAGAAGCTAAGGCCATATGTTGTATGATTCCACTGACATGAAATGTCCAGAATAGAGATAGGCAGTAGATTACTGGTTGCTGGGGGGGAATGGGGAAAAGGGGGAATTTGGAGTGACTGCTAAGGGCTTTCATCACTTCTTTTTCGAATGATGAAAACGTGCTGAAAGTAGACACTGGTGACGGTCGCACAACTGGTAAATATACTAAAATCATCAAACTGTATATTTCAAAAGGGTGAATATTATCGTATGTGTCAATAAACCTGCTTTTTTTCCCCAAATTTTTATTGAAGTTGTCACAGTATTGTTTCTGTGTTAAGTTTTTGGGTTTTTGGCCACAAGGAGCGTGGGATCCAAGTTCTCCAATCAGGGACCAAACCCGCAGCCCCTGCATTGGAAATAAACCTGTTTTAAAAATGAAGAGAGAGTGGATACAGGAAAAGTCTTCTTTTGCCCTAAAACAGTAAGTTCCAGAAAGTACAGATCAAAGTAGCCTTGAAGAGTAGCAGACTGGACAGAAGTTCTTGTCCCGAGAGAATTATGGTCCGAAACATATTCACGCCTGACCAAAGGTTAAAAGAGAAAAACATGATTCTTCCTCTACTGTGCTACTGCATACCTCTTACTGGGGTTCTGGAATGGAAGTTTGCTTTCAGATGTGTCTTACAGGTTTTTAAGATGTTCTAAATTCAGTTACTTTGAAGCAACTGAATCTTCCCATAGAACTTTAAAAGTAAAAAAAACAAAAGCCTTAGCAACAAATCTTGTGGAAAATTTTAATCTAATAATAATATCACCCTACAGCTAAGGGAGAAAATGAACAAAAATAGCCCTAAAGCATAGGGAAGAATGGACTTATCACATAGAGGACAACTGGATGCTGTGCTCAAATCCGAGGCGATGGAGGCTCCATGGAAAAACCGACCCCTCGAATCAGGCTGATGTGTTGGCAGGGGGACCATCACAGCCTAAAAGGCTCCTAACTCTGGCCTTTGATAGCCTTTACTGGTGTCAAGATGTTGCTTCTGAGGGTTTGGCTTTTGTTGTTTTTTAACAGCGCAAGAACCTGACACTGCATAAATCATTTCCACCAACTCTGAACCCATTTACATTTATGAGGCTCTACTAAAATCTGCATTTTAACACGAATCAGTATCTTAAATTTCAAAATACATTTCTTAAGTACCTCTGCTGTTACCAACTCATAACCACAGAAAAAGCAAGGTATATTTTTAAAACCCTAATGATCTAAAACCTCAATTAATCAGAACAAGTGAGAAATAACTCTTGGTTTTCAGAAGCACCAAATATACTTTGTTTCAAACCTTACAAATGAAAAGTCTACACAAAAAAATTACATTTTATTGTCTTCAGTTCAGTCGCTCAGTCGTGTCCGACTCTTTGCAACCCCATGAATCCCAGCACGCCAGGCCTCCCTGTCCATCACCAACTCCCGGAGTTCACTCAGACTCACGTCCATCGAGTCAGTGATGCCATCTGGCCATCTCCTCCTCTGTCGTCCCCTTCTCCTCCTGCCCCCAATCCTTCCCAGCATCAGAGTCTTTTCCAATGAGTCAACTCTTCGCATGAGGTGGCCAAAGTACTGGAGTTTCAGCTCTAGTATCATTCCTTCTTAGAAAACAATAATTCAATCACCTTTTTTCATTTCTTAGAAATTTAACATCTCTCAGGTTCCTCATTTTAAACATCAAGAATTGGCTTAATGGGACTTCCCTGGCAGGACAGTGGTTGGGACTTTGCCTTCCAACGCAGGGGGTGCAGATTCGATCCCTGATCAGGGAGCAAAGATCCGACATGCACTGTGGCCAAGGCACGAACAGAAACAATACTACAACAAACTCAGTGACGACTCTGAAGGTGGTCCACATCAAAAAAGACAAAAAATTGGTTTAGTAAGCTTAACCAAGTCCTGAAACTAATGTCGTGGAATTATAGCATTTTCCAATTTCATTAGGAAAATAACGTTATATTTCACAAAAATTCCAATTATTGGATTATATTCCTCATACCTAAGACTTAATTCACTGTTTTCTTTTTGGCTCAAAAATCAACTAGTACTGACCCACATAATAGGTGACATGAATGCTTAAAATTTTCTTTTGAAAAAGAATTTCTAGGAAACTGCTTGGTTTTCTGCTTCTTTTCCTGAAAGTAGCATGCAGCCAAAAGCTAGGTTCCAGTCAACTGAGGGTTCCAGTTAACCAAGTCATAACTCTTAAATTGCAACACATTCAGAATCATTAATATTATTTCTTCAGTACTAATAGGTATCATGTGAAATAACTATATTTAGTTTCAGCAATAAAAATATTAAATTATAATATTTAAGTCTATGATAAACTTATTTTTCCTCAAAATGGCTTCTGAAAAGCAAGGTAACAAATTAAGAAACTGTTTTCCCAAAAAGGTGAGAATTACAGTATTTTTGAAACATGATCTCATCATGGTAGCCACAGAGTTACAGTCTACAAAGCCGTTTAATGATCTAATGTCCCAACACTGCAATGAATAGAATGAATCCTTGAAAAATTACCTACTAGTGAATTCTCATATCCATGTTGTAGAATTCAAGTTCCTTTAGAGTCTCTGTCTGTAATGCTTTTCTCAGCATGAAACATCTACGTCAGGTGAAAATCAGGATGTAAAAACACATTGGTGCCTAAACTGAATACGAGTATACATTCATTCACACAGCACTGAGAGTCCGCTGAGTGCAGGTGACAGGATACACAGGTGACCACCACAGGCCACTCTGGGGTACATGTTCCAGCGAGGGGAGGCAGGCAATGAACACAGTAAGTAAATAACAGAGCGTGCTAGGATGGGGTAAGTGCCATGGAGAAGTAACAAGTGAAGCAGGGGAGGGAAGATTCAGGGGTTCAGAGAGATGAAATTTCAACCAGGATGGCGAGCAGAGCCTCTACTGAGAAGTCTGTGTGCAAACTGGAAAATAACAGTGCACATTATTTATTTGGCTTTGAAATCCATTTCAAGATTGCATTTGTGCTTATTTAGTATTCATAGTAACTTTCCATTTTCTCTATTTCAGTTTTCTATTTCCTGATCATTGACAGACTGGAGAAGAAGGCAGGCAGCCTTGAGCATGCCAAGGAAATTTCTTCTAATTTTCTGGTTTACTTGATTTTTTTTTTTTTAAAGAGAACTATAGCTACAATTAAAGTGAAATTTAGGGTTCTCCATAAAACAATGAATAGTCAAAATGGAATTTATATTATAAACCTTACAGTAGCTTAGGTTATCTTCCTCCCATTGTTTTTAGAGGCAGCTAGAGTATGAACCAACAGCAGATCACAGTGTCACACTGTCTGGCAGGATTAAGAATTCACGTATTAGCTGAAAAGATCATCTTTTAAAAAGAGCCCACAGAAGGTGTCTCCACAAATTGCCCGTTTACGTACAAAATATGTTTGTAATAGCTCAAAAGGAAATCATTTTATTCGCATTTCATGAAACACATTTTCTAACTTGTAAGCTAGAAAAAGAAAAAAGAAAAAACAAAACTAACAACACAACAGAATAACTGAGGTTTAAAATGCTTTTATTTTGAAGACTAAGAATTCTTAAATACTAAAAATGCACCAAGAAATCTTACAGAAAGTTAGCAAATGACAAAGGACTCGAGTCCTCAATGTCTTTCATGTGAGATTTCTGTTAGTCCACCATAAAAACTATACTTGATAGCGGAAATCTTCAGCAATGCTAATAGGCTAATTAATTAGCCCATTCCTAATTCAATAATGAACAGTAAATGTAGATGTGTGGACACACTTAAGAAAAATGTGGAGTTTTAATAAGAAATATTATCACTGACTAAATACTTTTGTTCCCCAAATATCCAATCCCAGCACATATTTTTAAGCTGTGTGGGTTTTCCCCAAGAGAAGCAAACTTTGACATTTTTTCTTGGATATATTAAACTTACAGACCTCCATCCCACATCTAGAAAGAACATTCCAAACTCAGCTTGATGTAACTTTTAAAAATCAAATTGAGAGCAATTAGATACTTAGTGACTGAGATCTGAATTTGACAGAGTCAACAGAATGTTAGAAATGAAATAAATGAAAGAAGTATTCAAAGTTTATCATCCTCAATGTGATGAAAGGAACATAGAACAAAAGATGCATTTGCCTCTCCTGCCCTTTAATTTGTGAACACCATACTTCTCTTGATATGTCATGCCCAGAAAGAGAAAATGAGATTTTTTTTTAAAGCCTTGCTAAATTGAAATATGACCATTCCATCTGGTCTTCCATCAATCCTCCCTCCCTCCAATTTTTATTTTAAAAAAAACCATAAGCACAGATCTAAGTACTCTCTATAGACTACACCTAGATTACTTTGCTCCAAGGCCGAGAAAAATGTTTACCATTCCAAGATCCACTCCGAAGCATATATCTGCAATGCGTAAGCTTTTCGTTGGCAAGATCAGTCAATATCACAAGGCGTGCAACGTTTAAAAGGTTAAGTGGTTGAAGGTTAAAAAATAACAACAAAACAAATCGATTCACTAAGAAATATTTTTTTGTCAAGTAACCATGAAATAATTTCGACCCTAATAAATCAAAGAGGGGTTTCTCCTTTTTGTACGGTGTAAATTACCGTCAGAAAAACTGCACCAATGTGTCGGGAGCGGAAGAGGGGAAGATTTCTAACACCGGGTGAGACCACGGTCGTAAACCTCATCACGATTTCACCTTTGGGTGAAAAGGTGGGAGGGGAGCCAAAAGTTTCAGCCTCTGCTCCTTTGAAAACAGACGTTGGTAAGACCCTGGAAGGAGACGGAAAGGGGCGCAGATGCCGCGTCCGCGGTTGCAGCCGCAGATAATCGAGATCTGGGAAGGGATGCGGGGGAGTGGTTTCTTATGTAAGCATACACCAAAAATCGTGCATGCACCCCCGGCCTGATGCACATCTGAGCACACAACACAGGCACACGGCATCCCTCCCCACGAATGCAGCCCCAGCCTGCGGGCGCTGCCGAGGAAGGCGGACCGATCCTTCCGCCAGTCCGCACGTTTCCCCCGATCCATGCAGCCACCACCCGGATGCGGGTGCAATGCGGGCGGCCAGGGCCCCAGTGCGGCGCCCGAGACGGAACCTGGCTTCCCCCCGGCGCCTGCAACGCGCGCGCACGGCCTCCGGCGCCCCGACCCAGAGCCGCTGGCCTGACCCCGACCCCTCGCTTCCCCACCCGGCTCCCGGCGCTCGGCCCCCGCGCCCTGACCCGGCCCCGGGGCTTACCTCGCGAGGCCCAGCCCCCGCCGCTGCAGAGCAGCCCGGCCAGCAGCAGCCAGGCGGCCGGGGCCAGCGCGGGCGCAGGGCGGCGCAGCATCGCTCCGGCTCCCGGCGCCGCGGCCGGCCCGAGGCGGGAGCGGCAGGGACGCTCGTGGGGCGCCTAGCGGGGCTCTCGCGGCCCGGAGCCGGCTGCTTGCCGCCGCGGCGAGCACCGGGGTCCGAGGAGGAGCCGCCGCCGTGACGCTGGGCCGCGGGCGCCCTCCCCTCGGCGGAGGCAGCGCTTCGCTTGAGGCAGCGGCAGCAACTAAGATGGCGGCGGCGCTCTCTCTCGGGTCCGGCGAGGGTACCCGGCCGGGGGCGGGGTGGCGGCGGGAGGGGCGGGGAGGGGAGCGACGGCGAGGCGCGCGCGCGGCGGCTCGGGGAGCGCGCGGGGCGTGGGGTGGGGGCGGGGCGGGCGCGCCTCCGAGTGCGCCCGCGGGGTCGCGCCGAGAGACAGGCTCCCGAGAGGTTGGGAGAGTCCGGGGTTAGGGAGGAGGCTGCATCCCCCTCCCTGGTCGGCTGCTAACGAGGGCATCAACGCCTCCTTCCCACGCGCGCTCCGAGGCTCCGGAGCCGACCTAGCGGTACCCTGGGGCGCGTGCCCCCCCTTTCTCCCTTTCCCACCCCCACCCTCAAGGATGCAGACCCCGTTTGGAAAGTGCGGCCAAGGGCCCCTGAGCGACAGCACCCTGTGCCACTTCCAGCAAATCACGTCGCCTCCTAGAACCTTGGCGTCCTCTTCTACCAAGTGGAGGTGCCAAGAGGGAGCTTGCGGGGTCGCAAAAGGTGTTCAAGGAGACGAGATCAGCGAAACGCGCTTTGTAAACAGTCAAGGCTGCGCAGCATGTGCTGCGGTGGTTCTAGCCCTGGGAAAGGGCGTGCTTATCCCAAGTCCGTAGTGAATTTGCAAGTCGGGGGTCCCTCCATTTGCTGAAGAAATCCGTATGTGGCTTTTGAAAGGCCGGTGGTGCGGGTGCCCTTTCTAGATTTTAGTGTGATGCTAACGGTCCCTTAAAAATGCAGAGATCCAAATGGATAAAGAAGGATCCCTTCACAGCTCTCTCAGTTCCTTCTCTTGTCCTGGGGACCCTACCTCCTCCTGCCCCCACCCCAGAACAATCATGAATGGTCTCCCGCGAGTCATAGAGCCACCGTACCCTGTGGGTCGACTTTACTGGCTCCATTTTGCAGAAAGGCAAACTAAGACGAAATGACTTTCCCGGCTGAGACAACTGCTGTAAAAAGATCAGTCCTCAAGGACAAGGCTAGCATGAGGGAGACACCCACAGCCGAAGTCAAACAGCAATAAAATGTTAATTATTGAAGACACTGCTGGAAGACCTATCAGAGGTAATTCATAGCACAGTGATTGGCACAGTGATTGTCTGGCCATGTTTGCTGAGAAGGTCTGGCTGGCTGGTGGGCTTTGTGGGGACCAGCTTGGGGTGGGGGTGGGGTGAAGGAGGGTGGGCAGCCGGGGAGGCTGGGAGGAGAATGAGTCACTCAGATTGTGAAGAGCAGAGGACTTATTTAGGAGAGTAGTGGGCGAAGAGCCCAAAAAAGGTAGACGGTGGCCAGAGGGAAGTGCCTGAAATGTCAGAAAGAGGGATTTGGACCGAATCCTGCAGGCCACAGGAAGCCTTGAGCAGCAGTGAACAGAGGCATGATGTGACCTTGGAGGGAGTTTCAAAGCCATCTGTGATGGAATATGCTCCTCCTTGTCTTTATGCCTCAAAGTCATCCTCCTCCAAAGCCTGGAGACTCCACCTCTGCTCCCCTGTCCACCTGGCCCCTGAGCCCAAGAGGACCAGACTCCTGTAGGCGGACCCTTCCCGAGACACCTGCCTGGCCCTTGTGTCTGTAAGCCACACCCACCCCCTCCTTCCAGCCAGCACTGCAGAGTCATACTCTCCAGGCGTGGCTGTTCCCTCCCTGGTTCCCAGATACTCACTGCTGCCACCTCATCAGGTCCAGACAGCTCTGCTGGGCTTCCCATCCCTCAAGCCTGGGCCCCACCCAGCTGAGTTCAGGATCCACTGTCTCGACACAATCGGAGCTCAAGTTCATTCCTTCCCGGAGCCAGCATCACGTGGCCCACCATCCACAACCTGTGCCCTGAGCCTCCAGTCCTACTAATACACTTCTGAGCTGCCTCCTCCAGGAAGTCCTCCAGACTCTCAGGCCCTCCCTCCATAAACCCACACGCTCTAAACTTGATGACCCAGGCTTAATAATCTGCTTTTTTCGCTGTTGATTGACTACTCCTCATACGTCCTTTTCTCCTCCATGCTATTCTAGTGGGAAGAACCAGTGCTGATTCAGTCAGACAGCACTGGCTGAGAATTCTGGCTCCTGCTACTTCAAATGACCTTGGACAAGTTACAAACCTTCTGAGTCTCTGCTCACTTGTGAAATGGGATAATGATACCTATTTCCTAGAGTTGTGAGAATTAAGTAAGATGATACTGGACTTCCCTGGTGGTTCAGTGGCTAAGACTCCAAGCTCCCAATGCAAGGGGCCAGGGTTTGATTCCTGGTCGGGGAACTAGATCCCACGTGTCACAGCTGAGAGTTCATGTGCTGCACCTAAAGCTCCCACATGCCACAACTAAAAGCTGGTGCAGCCAGATAAATAAATATTTTTTAATTAATGAGATGAGGCAATTAAAGTGCCTCACAGAGACCATAAAAAATATATATACACTATATATACCTAATATACAGTAGGTCTGAAACTATGGTATAGGGGATTCCCTGGTGGCTCAGTGGTAACGAATATGCCTGCCAATGCAGGAGACACAGGTTCAATCCTTGGGTCAGGAAGATCCCCTGGAGAAGGAGTTGGCAATCCACTCCAGTATTCTTGCCTGGGAAGCCCCATGGACAGAAGAACCTGGTGGGTTACAAACCATGGGGGTCACAAAGAGTTCGACACAACTTAGTGACTAAACAACAAAACTATAGTAGTGTCTTCTTTTCCTTCAGGAGGCTTCTGAGCTCCTAATATACTGCTGAACGGACAGTAGGCACTCAATAAACACTCCTTGATGAAATAAATGAATTGTTGTGTTAGTTTTTTTAATCATTATTATTATTATAGAGATCACATCTCAGAGAGTAAAAAAAATACCCTGTAGGTTTCCAGGGACCCTGGAGACTTACAAAACATAAAATCAGAAAGGTATAATCTCAGATCTATGTTTTGAGTCAATAAGCTGATGCCAAGAGGGAAAATGTAATGTATTCAGTTCTATAAGAAACACAAACAAAAGCTCTTTGGTGTCTGCAATCCTTATCTTCTCTCCCTCTCTGTCCCTTAGAGAAACAGAGCGATAGATCTAAGCAGGTCCATCAGCAGGTGGGCAGACAGGCAGCCCCAGAGCTCAGTGAAGCCTGCACATGCTGAGATTTTGCCCACAAGAGAGTTCCTGCAGCTGCAGGACTCAGCTTGAGCGTGTTGGAAGCCAGGGAAACCAGTGAACTCAGCCTCTGGTTGGCCTGACAATAGCCTCGGCCATATTGGCACTTTTCAAAGGTCTCCATGTGATGGATTAGTTAATTCTTAAAGTGGCCCTGAGATGGGGATCGATCCAGACTTAGGCTGTGGATAGCAGAGATGGTCTTTGACTGAGCTGAGCCAGCTGCTGACCCAGCAGCAGCCCTAGTAGTCCTAGAGCAGGGAGAAATGAGACACCACGCAGGCCCATCCCTCGGGGGAGACTGTGAGGATGAGCTGGTGCCTTTGTCTTCTGAATGTATAGTCAGCCTGACTGTGCAGTAAGTAGAGAGGGCACAGAATGTTGGGGGGCTGCATCCTTTGAAATGGCTTTCACTACTAATAATAACAGCAGCCTGTGTACTGAACTCTTTTCCTGAAAGTGCCGTATCACTTCTGCCTCCAGCAACCCTTTCCAGAAGGTACTTTTGTGGTTCTAGATGAGAAAAATGGAAAATGTGCTCAAGAGCTAACTGCTAGAAAGGACACCCGGGATTCAGTTTCATGTCTCAGTCCCTACAGTACCTTCGCTGCTACTTGAAATGACACCTCAGATGGCAGCTTCTCTGGTGGCTCAGTGGTAAGGAATCCACATTCCAGTGCAGGAAACATGGGTTCGATCCTCGATCTGGGAAAATCCCATGTGCCAAAGAGCAACTAAGCCTGTGCGCCACAACTACTAAGCCTGTGCTCTAGAGCCTGAGAGCCAAAACTACTGAGCCTGCGAATCCTGAAGAAATGAAGCCACCGCACTGAGAAACCAGCACACCACAACTAGAGAGTGGCCCCCGCTCACCGCAGCTAAGGAAGACCTGTGTTCAGCAATGAAGATCTAGCACAGCCAAAAATAAACAAATAAAAATTTTGAAAAGAAAGAAATTACACCCCACATACAAATAAATAAAGCTCTGCATAGGATCTCACAGCTCAGAGCCAGCCTACTCCACCATGTCAGCCCCTCCAGGTATGCAAGGCCCTGTGAGACCGTCCTCATTCAGGCTGGGGTTCCTCACTGGGATATTCATTCCGAGGTCTAGAGTTGAAACGGATGGACCAAGGTCTCAAGTGGGAATGCTCTTTGCCAGGAAGCCAAACTTTTCTCCACTGATCACATCATTCCTGTTAACGCAGCACGTGCTGCTCAGCCGATGTTTGTGGAACCCAGCTGGAGGCAGATAAGTCGTCACTGAGGTTCCTCTCCTAATGATGTGCTTAGGAGGAAACCTACTTTGGGGTTGCTCAGGAGAAGGTTGTGAGACTCTTGATGAGAGCTACAGATTGTAAATTCCCAAAAGTACTAAAACCACAGCCCCCAACACCATCACCAGGGTCCCCTGAGACCTCAGAAGATGCGAGCTCTGGCCCCATCTCTGACTTTTGGTGGCCTGGCCAGGTCACTCCATCACCGTTGTTACTGTTGTTGTTTAGTTGCTAAGTCATATCTGACTCTTTTGCAACCCCATGGACTGTAGCCTATCAGGCTCCTCTGTCTGTGGGATTTCCCAGGCAAGAGTACTGGTGTGGGTAGCCATTCCCTTCACCAGGGAATCTTCCCGACCCACGAATCAAGCCACTGTCTCCTGCACTGGCAGGCAGATTCTTAACCACTGAGTCACTGAGGAAGCCCCCTTCACTGTTAGAAGGGATAATTAATGAGGGACAAGATGACTTGTGCTTAGAGCAGGGACTCTGGTGGGACAGATCTGGGCAAAACTTATATCTATCCACTTCCTTCCGTTTTGTAAAATTTCCTTTTAATCGTGTATGGTTATAGTAAATATTTGCATGGGTACAAAGTCAAAACTAGAAAGCAAGATGCTCAGACAAGTCTAGTTCCATTCCTGTCTCTTCCTTCCTGAACCCTCCTCCCCTTAAAGATGACCATTTAATCTTTTTTGGCTTATCCTTCCATTATTTTTTTTACAAGTGAATATTTAAATATATGTCTCTCTTAGATTTAAAAAAAAAAAAAAACAGCCTATCACAGGACTTTTCTGGTGGTCCAGTAATTAAGCCTCTGTGATTCCACTGCAGGGGACATGGGTTAGATCCCTGCTCAGGGAACTAAGATTCCAAGTGCCTCACTGGTGCAGCCAAAAATAGAGCAGCAAATTGTACCAGATACTCCGCTTTTTTTTTCTGGGTAAAATATCTTGGAAATGGTTCCATCTCAGTATACAAACAGAGTTTCCATTCCTTTTAATATTTGCATAATATTCCCTCACATAATGTGATATAATCAAAAATCCATACTTGGCCTTTGTCCCTGAATCTAGGATTCCTGGGAATCCCTTGAAATTTCCTGATGATAGGAGCATCTTTTATTCTAATGAAGTGACTCTTGGCGGGCTTTCAGATAGTTTCAGGATAAGGGCCAGTCACCAGAAAGACCATGCCATGATCAGAAGCTTGGAAATTTCTGCCCTACTTTGCCCCTAATCTCAGGGAGGAGAAAGGGGCAATCATACCTTCATAATGAAGCCTCTATAAAAATCCCTGAACTGTAAGATTCAGTGAATTTGTGGGCTAGTGTCCACACCCACTTGCTGAGAAGGTAGTGCCCCAAATGCCTGGGGACAGAAAGAAGCTCCAGCACTCGGGACCCTTCCAGACCTTGATATAGACACCCCTTTCTCTAGCTGATCATTTGGATCCTTCGTAATATCCTGAGCTTCCCTGGGGCTCAGACGGTAAAGAGACTTCCTGCAATGCAGGAGACCCAGGTTTGATCCCTGAGTTGGGAAGATCCCCTGAAGAAGAGCATGGCAACCCACTCCAGTGTTATTGCCTGGAGAATTCTGTGGATGGAGGAGCCTGGTGGGCTACAGTCAATAAACTGGGAAAGTGGGTCGGGTGTTTCCCTGAGTTCTATGAGCCATTATAATAAATTATTGAAGCTGAAGAAAGGGTCACAGCCAAGTCAGACAGAAGTATGAGTAACCTGGGGACCCACTACTTGGGATCTGCAAAAGCAGTGGGGGCAGTGTGGGGCTGAGTGCTAACCTGTGGAGTCTATACTAATTCTAATTAGTTAGTATGAGATTAATTCATAGGACACCCAGTTGATATCCACAGAGAATCAGAGAGTTGTTTGGTGTGGAAAACCCACACATATGGTGTCAGAAGTGTTGTGAGTAGGGAGTTTTCCTTCCTGCAGTAAGCCTTTTTGTATTTTTTGTCACTTGTGCTGGTTTAGGGTTAGGGTTAGCCATCTCTGTGGCTGTGGATAAGGTTTCCTGCTCTGCAATCTATGTATCTCCATCTGTAAAACAGAGATACGTTCATGCCCGCCTCACTGAGGAGTTAGAAAAACCAAAGCATGACATCAGCTTATTATTATTATTCATTTCTGTCCATACCTCAGAGCTTTAGCAGTCACATAAGAAGTGAGAGTTGGACCACCAAAGAAGGCTGACCACCTAAGAATTGATGCTTTTGAACTGTGGTGTTGGAGAAGACTCTTGAGAGCCCTTTGAACAGCAAGGAGATCAAACCAGTCAGTGTTAAAGGAAATCAGTCCTGAACAATTCAAGGACTGTGGCTAAAGCTGAAGCTCCAATACTTTGGCAACCTGATGCAAACAGCCGACTCATTAGAAAAGACCCTGATGCTGGGAAAGATTGAAGGCAAAAGGAGAGCAGCAGAGGATGAGATGGTTAGATAGCATCACCAAGGCAATGGACGTGAATCTGGGCAAACTCCAGGAGATAGTAAAGGACAAGGAAGCCTGGCATGCTGTCGTCCATGAGGTCGCATGGACTTAGCTACCCAACAACAACAACAGAGCTTTAAGCCTCTCTGGCAGTGGCAGAAACCCTAACTTAGGAAAGGTCATTCCCGTGGTCTCCAGCAAGTCGGATTAGTGCCTGTGGGCTTATTTCAGACTCTCGCCATTTGCAAAGGAAACAAGGAATTCCCATGTATGAAGCACCAGGTACCTCTGGCTGGTGAAATTTTCCGGGAAAAGAAAACCCCACCTTGACGCAGAAGCCAGGACAAGGTTGAGGTTTCCTGTTTATCTTCCCACCCAAAGGTAACATACAGCATTTTTTCCTCTCTTTGAGCTTCCAGGGGATGTGCTGGAGCTGCTCAACTTCTGCACACCATGGGGGGAGGGTGGCTGTTTGATTCTGGAGCACCAACTATACACCCAGTGCACTAGACACACACACACACACACACACACACACACACACAACATACGGAAAAATATGATCTCTCTGAGGGCACACAAGCCAAATATGGTGTGCCCTGTCTGCATACAACACACTGATGGAAAGGACTAGACTGGGTTTCCCGGGAGGAGGGAAAGGTAAGAGCAGAAACTGCCCAGAGGAAACGCAGCTGCTGTTTGGGCCCAGCGGAAACAGCCCCAAACCTGGGTTCTGTCTGTAGCGCCATCATATTTCCTAGAATTAAGTGGGAGGCTGGGGAGGTTATAGGATAAAATAGTTTAAAAAAAAAAATAGGAAGATTATCTTACTCATGTGGTCTTACTTCAGACATAGCTGGCTTCCAGTTACTAGCAGAAAAGATCAGACAACCGAGATACTGTGTGCTTCAGTTCCTCATTTATAAAATGGTCATCATTGGACTTTTCTGGCAGTCCAGTGGTTAAGACTCTGTGCTCCCAGTGCAGGGACATGCCTAGCTGGGGAATTAAAATCTTGCATGCCAAATAGCGAGGATAAAAAAAAGAAAGTGGTCACTGTCACCATCATCATCACAATCATTGTCATCATCATAGCTCCCTTAGATTACTGTGGCGATCAAGTGAGATGATACATATATAAAGGGTTCAGTTCAGTCTGAGACACACAGTTGTTGTTGCTGCTCAGTTACAAAGTCGTGTCCAACTCTTTGTGATTCCATGGGCTGCAGTATGCCGACTTCCCTGTCCTTCACCATCTCCCGGAGTTTGCTCAAGCTCATGTCCATTGAGTAGGTGATGCCATCCAACCATCTCAGCCTCTGTTGCCCCCTTCTCCTTCTGCCTTCAATTTTTCCCAGCATCAGGGTCTTTTCTAATGAGTCAGCTCTTCATATCAGGTAGCCAAAATATTGGAACTTCAGCTTCAGCATCAGTCCTTCCAATGAATATTCAGGGTTGATTTCCCTTAGGATTGACTAGTTTGATCTCTTTGCTGTCCAACAGACTCTCAAGAGTCTTCTCCAACACCACAGTTTGAAAGCATCAATTGTTTGGCACTCAGCCTTCTTCATGGTCCAACTCTCAAATCCCTACATGACTACTGGAAAAACCATAGCTTTGACTATACAGATCTTTGTTGACAAAATGATGTTTCTGCTTTTGAATACACTGCCTAGATTTGTGCTTTTTTTCCAAGGAGCAAGTACCTTTTAATTTCGTGGCTGCAGTCACTGTCCACGGTGATTTTGGAGCCCAAGAAAATAAAGTCTGTCACAGTTTCCATTGTTTCCCCATCTATTTGTCGTTAAGCGATAGGGCTGGATGCCTTGATTTCAGTTTTTTGAATATTGAGCTTTAAGCCAGCTTTTTCACTCTCCTCTTTCACCTTTATCAAAAGGCTCTTTAGTTCTTTTCCGCTTTCTGCCATTAGGGTGGTGCCATCTGCATACATGCTCAGTTAGTGGATACTGCTCTCGACATAACAATGCTGGTGATGGTAATGGTGAGGATGTACGTGGATGGACTTGACATGTCTAAGGAGTTGATGATGGTTATAATAATGACTTTTCTGCAGCCGTTTACACTTTGCATCTGTTTAGTATACTTCCTTTCTCAAGGGCATCTGATGCATATGGGACTCACAACAATCTCCCTCATAGGGGTTTCTATTTAACTGATGGAAAGCACGGTTCAGAGGGTTGAGTGACTTGCCAAGACTGTGCAGCACAAAAGTAACAGAGCCAAAAGTTCCTCTGGCCTTTTTGTGTTTCTTCCTTGGCCCAGAAGCTCCCTGGACCAATAAACTCCAATAAAATATCATGAGTCAGATTTCAGAAATCCTGGCTCTTTCAAGCCTCCAGCTCATTTAATTGCTCAGGGATATCTTTTTTCCCCTCCTTCCTCATCTGTTTAGCAGGGATTAATCACCCCCCAGAGATCAAGAAATAACAAGCTCGACTCACATAGAGAGTGTTTGCTGTGCATGGAGCATTCTGGGCGTTATCTGATTTCATTGCTGGCAGCAGTCACCAGCAATGATTATCCTGGTTTTTCAGAGGAGGATGCTGGGGCTGAGAAAGGTAAAGTCATTTGCCCAAGGTCAGTGACAGAGCCAGGATTCACACCTAGATCTGTCTGGCCCCAAAGCTGAAGCTCTAACCCACAGCATCACTAGCTCCCAGAAACGGCTCTGATGGTGAAAGTGACTGCAAGGCCAGGAAAAGTCAGTAGGGCACCCAGATGGGAGAACTGCCCGGCTGGTCTCTGGCCTAGCCAATACCTCTGCCAGCCCTGGGAGCTCCTGGTACGGCAGATGGATGGTCATGATTAGGCCTGGGTCAGGAGCCTAGACATCTTCAGGGCCCAGAAGGTCACAGCAAGCCTTGTGCCCACAGGCCTGGTGCTGCCCGCTTCCTAGTCCAGCAGGCAGGAAGGACAAGGTAAGAACACTTACCTATTGAGGGACTTCTGCTCCTGTGCCTCTGTGCCCTCCCCAGGGCTTCTGGTTTCCAGTTCCCCTTGGGCTGCAAGAGACAGCAGGAAGGCCTTTCTCCTCTCCTCTGCTGTGGCATCATTGACGCTGACATGCTGGGTTTCCATCATCTGAGGCATCGACTTAGAGGATGCAAATGAGGAGGCTACCTGTCAGAGGCAGACAGTCTGCCCCCACTGACCCATGGGCTGACCAAAGAGAGGACCCAAGAATTCTCCATGAACTGTGCTGTGGCCGGCTTAGCAGGAGCCGGGCAGGAGGCCCAGCATAGCCTGGAAAGGCTGGCAAGCAAATTTCAGGAAGGCACTGGAGCGAGAAGGGCCTCCCTCGCCCTCTGCCCACGCCCTGGGAGGCAGGGACACCCTAGTGGCCTGGAGGGGAGGGCAGGGGCCAGCTGAGGAGTCTGTTAATCTTGCTCCCTCCCTGGCTGCACAGGCTCAGCTAGGAGCCCAGATGGATGGAGGGTGGGGAGAGGGTGCAGGTGGCAGGGGCACCACCCAAACTACAAGACATAGGGGCCCTGGGGCAAGACCTGGGAGCTGGAGGAAGAGGGTGGAGGCAGATGGAGTAGCTGAGGATGAGGAACTCCAGACATAGGGTAGGTGGGTGGTGCGGGAGGAGAGGCTCTGCCGGACGCTTGCTGGTCGGGGGATGCTACAAGTCAGCACTGAAGCTTGGGCCAGCCGCCTCCAGGCCTGAGCAGGGTGCTTTGCAGCTGAAGGAGGAGACGCAGACAGAGCAGGCTCCAGATGGCTATCCCTGGGGTGGCAGAGACACAAGGCAGTCAGGCCTGAATGCCAACAGGGCAGAGGGGCTTCAGTCTGCTCTTCTGAAGGGGTTTTCCATCACTCCCTGCACTTGACCACCATCTCAAGACTGGAGGAGAAGCAGTCCCAGTGCTGAAGAAAGGGGGACTCCTTTCAGGGCCTGAGAGTAGGCTCTTGTGCAACACTTGGAAGCAAACTGAGGAGACACGTGCTAACAAAGGAAGAGACTTTACTGGGAAGGGATGCTAGGGAGATCAGGAGGGTAAGGGAACCCGGAGAACTGCTCTGCCATGCAGAGCTAGGGTTTTACAGTGAAAGGATTAGTTTCCAGGTTGTCTCTGGCTAATCAGTGTGACTCAGGGTCCTTCCTGGTGGTGCTGCATTGCTCAGCCAAGATGGATTCCAGTGAGGAGGATTCTGGGAGGACCTGTGGACTGGAGTCTCCTGTCTCCTTCTGACCTTTCCCGAATTCTTGCAGCTGGTGGTGTCTTGTTAGTTCTGTGTTCCTTACCAGGACCTCCTGATACAAAATAACTCATGCAAATGGTTACTGTGGTGCCAGGCCAGGGTGGGCAGTTTCAGTCAGCCTGACCCTAACACCAGCACTGAGCCTCAGTTTCTAAATCTGAACCAATGCTGCCCTGAGCCCAGACTACTTGCCACTTGCACATGGGCCATGCGCATGCTCCAGCCCACAGCCATCCTGGCTGGGGAGGGTGGGGTGCAGAGAAGGAAGGTGTGGGGGGATGGGTGGGTGTCTGCCAACGCCCCAGTGTCAGGACTTGTGGAAAGCTCTGGACTCCTCACTCCTTCAGTGCCCTCATCTTGCCCACACTCCAAAGGCAAGCCTGGTTCTGGACAGGCTCCAACCAGTGTGCCCGCCAAGCATCCCCCTCCCCAAGGTTCCCCCACAGTTCCCCTCAGAGCAGGGTGAAGGGGAAACGGATGTTAATTTGCTCGTCTTTGCTAATTTGAAAAGGAGCATAAACAGCGGAGCTCAGTCACACGGCTCTGCCGAGGGTGTAGTTTAGGTCCAATTATGTGTTATTAGTGCATTTGCTCTTTGTTCCCATGGCATATTAATTGCAGATGTGGTATTGTGGCAATTAACACAATTATGGGCCCGCTCTCTCTTCCAGGAGGCCACAATCCACGTGCTTTTGGGCCAAGGAGTTGGGCTGGTATGATGGTGGGAGATTCCCGCTTAGGAGAAGGCCCACCATTATGGGTTGAATGTGTCTCCCCAAAATTCGTATGTTGAAGTCTTAACCCCCAGTACCTTGGAATGTGATCATATGTGAAGATGGGGTCCCAACAGAAGGAACCAACTTAAAATGAAGTCATTAGGGTGGGTGCTAATCCAATATGACTGCTATCCTCATAAAAAGGGGAAATTTAGCCACCCAGAATGAAGAGGATACAAAGAGACCTGGGAGAAGACGGCCAAGGAGAGGAGCCTGGAGCAGCCCTCAGAAGGAGCAGCCCTGCCAACACCTTGATTTCATTTTTATTGGTTTTATGTGTGTGTGTTTTAATATTTATTTATTTGGCTGTATTCAGTCTTTGTTGCAGCATGCAGGATCTTTAGTTGTACCATAAGAACTCTTAGTTGCACCATGTGGGATCTAGTTCCCTGACCAGGGATCGAACCTGGGGCCTCTACATTTGAGAATAGCGTCTTGGCCACTGGCCCACCAGAGAAGTCCCCCAACACCTTGATTCTGGACTTCTGGCTTCCAGAACGGTGAGAAAATGAATTTCTATTGTCACTTGCAGTGTTTGTTAAGGCAACCCAAGCAAACTCATAAACCCATCTCTGTTCCAGGCAGAGTTCTCCATGGGAGAAAAGAAAGGCTCAAGGAGGGAATACCGGTAATGCTGTCTGTTCTGAAGTCTTAAGAAAGAATCAGTAGAAAGAATCAGTACTGCCCTCCCACCCAGCACCTCTCTCCAGGTTTGTCCATCCGTGTGGCTTCTGTTGTTCTGGCCCCTGAGCCCTTAGCCTCCACAGCACTGCTGTTGGAATTCCTCTGCACCCCCCTTTAATTAGTCACCTGTCTGGCATGTCCTGAATGCGTCACTTCCTCTCCATTTGCCATCCCCTAATCTTGATGACACAAGGTTACTTTCCTTGTAAGGTAAACAGTATATGTTATTTCCCAGGTTAAACCAAGGAATGGTCAGGTATCTGCACAGTACTTTCAGGCTCACGATATACTTATCAAAGACCTGCTTCCAGTCCATATTTGCAGCCACCCTATGGGGGTTGGTATTATTACTAATTTCATAGGTTTCCCTGGTGGGTCAGATGGTAAAGAATCTGCCTGCAATGCAGGAGACTGGGGTTTGATCCCTGGATCAGGATGATCTCCTGGAGAAGGGAATGGCAACCCATTCCAATATTCTTGCCTGGAGAATTTCATGGACACAGGAGTCTGGTTGGCTTCAGTCCATGAGGTTGCAAAGAGTCAAACACAACTGGTCAGCTAACACTTTCAAACTTTTACTTTCACAGGTGGGGAAACTGAGGCTTGAAGAAGTCACACACAACCCATAAGCAGCAGGGCTCAGAATTTAAGAGTTCTGTGTTCAGGGACTTTCCTGGTGGCTCAGTAGTAAAGAATTTGCCTGCCAATGCAGGAAACACGGGTTTGATCCCTGGTCCATGAAGATCCCACGTGCCGCAGAGCAACTAAGCCCCTGAATCACAACTTTGAGTCTGTGCTCTAAAGTCCAAGAACTGCAACTACTGAAGCCCGCATGCCCTAGAGCCCATGCTCCACAAGAAGCCACTGCAAAGAGAAGCCCGCGCACCACAACTAGAGAGTAGCCTCTGCTCCCCACGACTAGAGGAAGGCGCATGCAGCAATGAAGACCCAGCAGAGCCACAAATAAACAAAATTGTATATGTAAAAAAAAGAGTTCTGTGTTAGGATAGGTGAGAGAAGACCTAAATGAAAAGCTAAATGAAATGGGTGTCTTTATTGCAGGACTTCTCAGGACCTTTAGCATGCTGCAACTCTCCAAAAGAGTGCCTACAGCGCACAACATTTCCCAGTCTTGTACTCTTGTGGGACACCTACTATTCTAGGCAGGGGCTATGTGATACCACAGTGCTGCTCTAGGATGGCAAAACCAGGTCTCCACAGGGAAGAAGAAAGCTCTGATCTCAAGGGGCAGGTCCACTTTCTTCCCCCGTGGCAGGTTGGCTGAGCACCCAGGGTTGATGTCACCATGGGATTTCTTACCCCCTGGGGTTCAGCCAGCACCAGACCCCAGAGGTGGATGGCCTGTTCCCGATCATATAGCATCATTCCCTGTAGGTACCACTGCTATGCTACGTGTCGCTACGTGTCAGTAGCCTGTCCTATCTTGGTCACAGGAAGGGAATGTGGCTAAGGCTTTAGTAACTGTGATTGGTCCAAACGTGTCATGTGACCCAAGCAGAGCCAATCAAGAGACTGCTCTGGGATTGTTTGGAGCACTGAGGATATTGTAGAGGAGACAGTCAGTCTCAAAGGAGATGATGAGATCAAAGGGCAAGGTCAAGAAGAAACCAAAAGAGATGGACCTAGAAGAGGAGAATCCCCTCAAAAGCACTGAGTCTCCAGTTCTAGCCCCTGAGGCCCTGGTTCTGACAGCAATCACCTTCAGCCTTTAAGCTGCCCCAGACATTCCCCAGCGATGAGATCTGGCTGGAGATGGGTTTCTGCTGCCTGCAAGTCAGAAGGTCATGACCACTGCCCATCCCTGAGCCTGGTATTGTTTTACCAGCCCAGACAGGCCCAACAGGGCTGTGAGTGTGGGTGCCACACAGGTGCCAGGGCCCAGCCTCCCTGAAATGTGCCCGGAGGCCTCAGCCAGAGAAACAGACAATGCCCTTCTGTCTGTAGGTCCCACATTTCCTTATTTTAGTTCAGAAAATAGGGTCACTGTAGCTGGGGGTCACAGAGGGCTCAGCAGAGGAGCCATTTCAAGATCAAGGTTATTCATTCATTTAACAAACCTTTATTGACAGCCCACAATGTGTCAGGTACTGGGGACACAGCTGTGCAGAAGCCAGATGAGGATCTTGTTCCCACAAGCTTACCTTCTAGTGGGAGGAGTAAGAGATAAACAAAGGAAGAAAATCATAAATAAGGTTATTTCAAATAAGGAAAATAAACAGAAAAATGGGATAGAGGGATTTCCCTGGTGGTCCAGTGGCTAAGACTCCATGTTCCCAATGCAAGGGGCTCGGGTTCCATCCCTGGTCGGGGAACTAGATCCCACATGCTGCACCTAAGAGTTTGGGTGCCACAACTAAGACCTGGCACAGCCAAATAAATAAACGGGATAGAGAATGTGAACGTGGAAGTGAAAGTCACTCAGTCCTGTCTGACTCTTTGTGACCCCATGGACTATAACAGTCCACGGAATTCTCCAGGCCAGAATACTGGAGTGGGCAGCCTTTCCCTTCTCCAGGGGATCTTCCCAAACCAGGGATCAAACCCAGGTCTCCCACATTGCAGGCTGATTCTTTGCTAGCTGAGTCACAAAGAAAGCCTAAGAATACTGGAGTGGGTAGCCTATCCCTTCTCCAGCGAATCTTCCTGACCCAGGAATTAAACCAGGGTCTCTTAGGTTGCAGGCAGATTCTTTACCAATTGAGATATTAGGGAAGGCCTGGGATACCCCATGTCAGAGAGCAAAGTAAGGTAGTCAGTGAAGACCCTATGTTATGGTCTGAATGTTTATGCCTCCCCCTTCCCAAATTCGTATGGTACAATCCTAACCCTCAACATGAAGGTGTTAGGAAGTGGGGCCTTAGGGAGGTGATTAGATCATGAAGGTAGAGCCCTTATAATGGGATTAGTGCTCTTATAATAGAGATCCCATAGAGCTCCCTGGCTCCTTCCACTGCACAGTAGGAAGCTGGCAGTCTGCACCCCAGGAAAAGGCTGTCCCCAGAACCTGATCAGGCTAGCACCCTGATCTTGGATTGCCAGCCTCCAGAACTGTGAGGAATAAATTGCTGTTGTTTACAAGTCACCCAGTCTGTGATATTTTGTTATAGCAGCCTGAACAGACTAAGACGGGGGGGTGACATTTGAGCTGACATCTGAAGATTGAGGCTCAGCCATGTGGAAGAGAATTGTAGGCAGAAGGAAGAGCCCTGAGCTGGGGGCAGGCTCAGGCTGGCTGAGGGATGAACGGAGCCAGGGGCTGGTTTCAGAGGGCAGGGGAGAGGGGCAGGAGATGGGGTCAGAGGTTAGCAGGAGCCAGGTCACCAGGTTCTTGGGCTGCCCCTGACAGGGAGCAGAGATTTTATCCTGCATGCAAATGGCAGCCATCCTTGCAGGGTCCCGGGTGGGAACATGGGCAGCAGTTTCCTCAGTCCCAGAAAAGCAAACGGCTCCAGACATAAGCTTTCGGGGGAGCCCAAGTGTAAGTGAAACAGAGTAGAGCAGAGCCTTCCCTGACACAGCAAGAGTCAGAATGCCCCTCGCCCTCAAAGGCTTAGGGTCTCTGGTGCTACCTAGTGGTCCACAGAGGTTGGGTGATGCTGCAGAAGCAAACAGGCCCAAGACCCTCAGGGCACAAAACAACAACATGCTTCCTCACTGGTGGACTAGTGAGGGATCTGCCAGGACCCAGGCTGGTAGACCAGCTGCCTCTGGAACATTACCAAGCAGTTCTTTTTTTTTTTTTAATATTATTTTTGGTTGTGCTCTGCCTTCATTGCTGCCCATGGACTGTCTCAAGTTGTAGAGAGCAGGGGCTACTCTCTAGTTGTGATGCACCAGCTTCTCATTGTGGAGGCTTCTCTTTGTGCAGCCCAGGCTCTAGACACCCTGGCTTCAGTAGTTGCAGCATATGGGCTCAGTGGTTGCAGTTCATGAACCCTGCTGCGGCTGCTGCTGCTAAGTCGCTTCAGTCATGTCCAACTCTGTGTGACCCCATAGACGGCAGCCCACCAGGCTCTGCTGTCCCTGGGATTCTCCAGGTAAGAACACTGGAGTGGGTTGCCATTTCCTTCTCCAATGAGCTCAGTAACTGTGGCTCACAGGCTTAGTCACACCCAGGCATGTGGAATCCTTCTGGAAGTGAAGTGAAGTGAAGTGAAAGTTGCTCAGTTGTGTCCAACTCTTTGTGACCCCATGGACTATACAGTTCATGAAATTCTCCAGGCCAGAATACTGGAGTGGGTTGGCCTTTCCCTTCTCCAGGAGATCTTCCTAACCCAGGGATTGAACCCAGGTCTCCTGCATTGAGATTCTTTACCAGCTGAGCCACAAGGGAAGCCCAGAATCTTTCTGGACCAGGAATCAAACCCATGTCCTTTGCTTTGGCAGGTGGATTCCTATCCACTGTACAAGGCAAGTCCCCAAGCAGTTCTTAAAGGCTCCACCTGAGGGACTTCCCTGGAGGTCCAGTGGCTAAGACTCTGTGCTCCCAATGCCCAAGTTCCATCCCTGGTTGGGGAACTAGATCTTTTGTGCCACAACTAAAAGATTCCACATGCTGCAACTAACTAACTAAATATTTTAAAACAGAGGGGGAAAAAAAAAGCCTCCACCTGAGATGGCCCAGCACTTCTGCCCATGTTCCATTGGCCAAAGCAAGTCAGGGCCATGCTTAACTGGAAAGAATGAGGGGAAAGGGGGTACACAGTCCTTCCGTATGCCTGGAGGGGAGACAGCTCAGGAGTGTTTGGGGAGCAGCATCAATAACTCCTACAACCCTCTGCTTTATGGTGGGAAACTGAATCTTAGACACAAGGAATGGAATCACCCAAGGTCAGTGGCGGAGGAGGCTAGGCAACCAGACCCTGGGGGTGATCCAATGCTCTCTCTGTGCTATCCTACCCCTTCCCCACCCTGCCCCAGCCTCCTCTTTTGCCTAATGACCTTTTTGCAAATAAATTTATTTATTTTTAATTGAAGGATAATTGCTTTATATTATCATGTTCCTTTCTGCCATACATCAACATGAATCAGCCATAGGTATACATATGTCCCCACCCTCTTGAAGCTTCCTCCTATCTTCCACCCCTCCCTACCCCTCTAGGTTGTCACAGAGTCCTGGTTTGAGTTCCCTAAGCCACATAGCAAATTTCCATTGGTTATCTATTCTACAAATGGTAGTGTAACTGTTTCCATGTTACTCTCTCCATGCATCCCTCAGCCCGCGTCCTCTTTTTCCTCCCCCAGCCCATGTCAAAAGTTTGTTTTCTGTGTCTATGTCTCCATTGCTGCCCTGCAAATAGGTTCATCAGTACCACCTTTCTAGATTTCATATACATGCATTAATATACGATATTTGCTTTTCTTTGTGACTTACTTCACTCTGTATAATAGGCTCTAGGCTCATCCTAATAACTTGTAAGAGCTTTATCTCATAAGCTGCATGCACCCTCCACCTATAAGGGTGAGTTCATCCTCCCAACCTCTCAGCGGAGGGACAGGGTCCTGGGACACCCCCTCTCACCCTTCTTCTCTCCTGGGGCAAATGTTTGGGCCCTGAAGAGATCACACAGCCTGGAGAGGGACTGGCTAGAGCAGACCTGGGCTCGTGCTGGCAGCTGCCCATCCAGCAGCAGGAATCCGCGAGGCTGAGCAGGTCAGGCTGCACAGATGGCTGTTCTGAAAGCATCAGAATCCAGCCTGAACTCCCAGGCCTGCCCTGACGCATCACCCCACACATCACTGTTTTCTCCTTCAGAAGCTGTTTCCTGGGCTTCTCTGGCCACCCTCTCTGGGTCTGGGTGCTGGGGAGGAGCCAGGGACCAGTGGCCCCGGTGGACACACAGGCTTCTGCCACCGCCCTGCCCTGACCCTCCATGTGCCGCAGGACAGGCAAGGAGAAGGACAGCCCCATGGGCAGGTGCCGGGGCTCCCAGGGACCCTCCTGGCTGCCTGGGCTCCGGGAGACAGGCCTGAATCTGCTGGCTCCGGATCCGCCTTCTCTGTAACAGGGGCTCTGTTTTCCCTAGGACACTGCCCTATAGTTTGTTTCCAGACCGGTCACCCCAGCAGCCTCTGCCGGGCTGAGTCCCTGTATGCCACCTTCCAGCTCCCATGCAGGGGGTCCTCAGTCAGTGTTCCCGTGGCCCAGCTGGGGCAGCTGGGCTGGGTTAACTCTGCCAGAAGCTGGAGAGGTCCTGGGGCCAGCCAGAGGACTCAGGGTGCCCCCTCTGAAGCCGACCACCCGAGCCGGGAGGACACCTCAAGGGGCCAGAGTTCAGGCTGCCCCTCCCAGGGCATGGCCTTTTGCAGCCCCAGCAGTTTCGGATGAGCTATGGGGGTGGTGAGAAAACCCAGAGATCACCTTCCTCCGGGATACTGGACCAGCCAGGAGAAATCTCCAAGGGGGCAAGCAGGCCGGAGCGGTCCGGTGGGAAGGGTGTGTGTGGGCAGGGACAGCCAGGCTTCACCTCTGGACCTGCCCCAGGCCTCCTGTGGGCTGCAGTCTGGGGGCAGAGCATTTCTGAGCAAGCACCGCAGGGGCTGCATGGTAGGCCTGGCCAGGAGTGGCCTGGCCAGGAGTGGCCAAGCCATGTCAGGGAGACCCAGCGGGGCGGCTTTGGGTGCTGCCTGGGGTTAGGTGGGTCTGTGGAAACAGCTGAGGGTGAGGTGGGCCCCACCGGGGCCCTGTCTGGCCTGCCCCTCATCTGGGTGCTTTCCCATTCAGAATCCGGCTCCTCCCCGCCCCACGCCTGGGCCTGGGCTGCACTGGGTCTGGTTCCCTAGGGTGGTCTGCGCTTCTCTCGTGAACGAGGACACAGGAGGACATGCAGCCTTGGGTAAACAAAGGGCTATTTTTACCACCTCATTGTTTCCTCCTTCAGCTCCCAGCCAAGGTACACCTCACACCTCCCTCCTCACAAAGGCTGCCAGGTGCCGGCGGCTCAGCCATCGCCTCTCCCTTGGCCAGCTCACAGCAGGCTGGGTTGCAGGCAGAGGACAGGAGGCTGTCCCTGGGCTGCAGGTGGTGTCCTTGAGGCTGGAGAAGTGCACGGAAGGCCCCAGAGCCCAGCGTGCAGGACCATCACCTCAGTGGGGGGCTGCAGTCTCCCCCGCTCCTCTGGGTGGACTCGCAACCCACCCAGACCCACATGCTGCTCAGAAGAAGCCACTTAAGGGGAGGTCAGGGCTTGAGGGCAGGCCCCATACCCCCAGGGTTTGCAATGCTGGTACATGGAGACCCAAAAATAAATAAATAAATAAATAAAGCAGGCCAGATCTTTAGCTGGTTTTACTGTTTTTGAAATTCCCTCCAGCCAACTCCCTGCTGACCCCCAGGCAGGTTGCTCCCAAGGGCAGCCCACTCTGGTCCTGCCGCTGCTGCTGTCCACACTGCCTCCAGGCCGCAGCCCACGGTCTGGTATCATCCCATGGTCCAGATGGGGAAACAGAGGCTTGGAAAACTCCAGTGGCTTCCTGGGTTACACAGCTGGTAACTGGCAGAGCCTGGGTTTGAACCTGGATCTGTGTGGCTCCCGGGTCCCGGGGCTAGCGGCCCTCACCCCCAGAGACTGACAGGGGCTTTGTTCCACTCCACAGCTCTGGTTGGGGAACCCTCAGGCCCAGGCCCGGGGGTAGGGGTGGGGCTGGGGGTCTCTGATGATGGAGGGGGAGAGTGTTGGGCATTCAGAGCCAGTGGCCCCATCCCCCTCCTCCTCCTGTTTTCTCCCAGGCAGAGCCGGCTGCAGCTTGAAGCAGCCTCTGGCTGTGATGGGTTTTTTTTAACCACTTGATCATGATCAAGGATTTAATTTTATCCCCTTCCCTGGCTGGCTCTGATTCTATTTGGAGTTGAAGCACGAGCCAGTGAGCAGGAGGGTCCTTGGAGCCGCCCACCCCCAGGCTCCTAGAGGCCCCTCCCTGCCTGTCCAGACATGGCAGGGTCCATCTGGGAGACCCTCTCAGCTCTGCAGGCTCTGCAAGGCTGGGGGCTTCCGTTCCAGTTACCGATATTCCTCTCTGCAAAGCTGCTTAGCAGCAGGAGAGGCCCTAGGGTGGGGGTCTGGGGAGATGGGAGCGGGAGGCAGCCTTGGCCACAAGGGAGCCTTTCAGCTCTTTCATCCTCATCAAAACAGCGTTTAACAAGCACCTGATTGGACCTGAGGCTTGTTCCCCTACCCCACCCCACCCCACCCCCAGGATCTCCAGGAGCTGCAGGCAGACGAGGCCTTGCTGGCGGGTAGGGGTGGGGGTGGAGGACACCATCACGGTGACTTAATGATGCCCATATGTGCTGACCACCCACTGTGGGTGGGTCACCAGGCTAAGCTTGTCATGTGCATTATCTTGTTAATTCTCAGCAACCGCCTTATCGGATAGATGCTCCAGTTTCCTCTATTTTTCCAATGGTGGCTAATTTGCCCCAAGTCACACAGCTGCTGAGTGGTAGATCCAGACTTCAGTCCCACCAGGTGGCCTTCAGAGTTCTTGCTTTGAACCGTAATGCCTCCCCAGCCCCCAAAGACATAAAGATTTACACTGTGGGAGAAAACAGCATAAAGTGAGGTCTGGAGAGAACAATGTTTGTCCACGACTTTATTGGATTCAAAGAATCTTCTTTCTTCTTCTTTTTCTTTTCTATAGAATGTTTCTTTATCTGGCTGCATGGGGTCTTGGTTGCGGCGTTCCAGGTCTTCACTGCGTCGTGCGGGATCTTTCGCTGTGTCGCACGGCCTCTCTAGTGTGCCATGTGGGTTCAGTTGTACATAGGCTTAGTTGCTCCAAGGCCTGTGGGATCTTTGTTCCCTGACAAGGGATTGAACCCGCGTCCCCTGCATTGCAAGGCGAATTCTTAACCACTGAACCACCAGGGAAGCTCCTCAAAGCATCTTCATGCAGAATTTGTCAAAGGTTCAATTGTTTCTATTATTTTTCCCATTTTATAGATGAGAAAAAAATCAGACTGAGACCTGCCCAAATGTACAGAATTCACAAACCCGGCCTGTTGTCCCCAAACCCAGAGCTCTCTCATTGCCCTCTCTTGGACATAGGTGTGCTTCAGGGTGGGATTGCCAGGCGCTGGCAGGGCCTGTGACCAGGAAGAGTTAGGGCAAAGTGGAAGAGGAACTTATTCTAGAAAAACCAGCTTAGCCTGGAGAAGTGCCAGGTCTGCATGCTGAGGCCCCAGAGCGCCTGACAGGTGAGGAGCAAGAGTCAGGATGGATGCCTGCAACAGCAGCTTCTTCCTGGGGAGGAAGGCTGTACGGAGGACTCAGCAGTTGGGCTAACCCACCTGACAACCTACTAAAGTCACATACAACCAGACTTGGAGAACAAGGGCAAGTGCCAGACTGGCCCTGGGGTCATAGAGCTGGCTGGCAGGGAGAAGGTGCTCACGCTCAGTTACTCAGTCGTGTCTAACTCTTTGTGACCCTCCTGGACTGTAGCCCACCAGGCTCCTCTGTCCATGGGATTTTCCAGGCAAGTATACTGGAGTGAGTTGCCATTTTCTCCTCTGGGGGATCTCCCTGACCCAGGGATCGAACCTGCACCTCTTGCATTGCAGGCAGATTCTCTACCTGCTGAGCCATCAGGGAAGCCCAGGGAAAAGGTGCCAGGCTGCAGGGTTTACTCCCCATGACCTCCTGCCCCCTCCTGTCAAAGCTAGAAGTAGTAACTATAAGCCTGGACTCTGGGGTCACACAACCTGGGTCCAAGTTCTGGCTGAACCACACTGACTTTTAGCAAACTAAGTAACCCTCTACTTCCTCATCTGTAAAAAGGGGATAATAACATACTTAACTCACATGTGATTGAAGAGGGTGTATGTAAAGTGCTACACACCCTTACACATGTAACACCTGCCTACGACACAGTCTCTGTGTTATTCAGACTGGGACAACTGGGAACTTCCCTGGCAGTCTAGTAGTTAAGACTTCAGGCTGCCAGTGTAGGGGGTGAGGGTTCAATCCCTGGTCAGGGAACTAGAAACACATATGCTGCAAGGGCAAGAGATTTAAAAAAAAAAAAAAGACAAAAAGACTGTGACATGGGAGATACCCACGTAAAAATATTTGCAAAAACCCAACAATGGGCTTCCCTGGTGACTCAGATGATAAAGAATCTGCCTGCTGTGCAGACCTGGGTTCAGTCCCTGGATCAGGAAGACCCCCTGGAGAAGGAATGGCAACCCACTCAAGTATTCTTGCCTGGAGGAGTCCATGGACAGGGGAGCCTGGCTGGTTGCAGTCCATGGGGTCACAAAGAGTCAGACATGGCTGAGCAACTAACACTTTCACTTTCACTGCCTTCCACAGCCAAGGTCAAGGCCTGGAGGAGGAAACTATCAGAGGCTTAGGGACTGTGAAAGTGGGTGGGGCTCCCACAGGTGTGCCAACAGGGTGGCCACCTGTTGCTCACTCTCCTCCTTCCCTGGGGGTCCAGAAGGCCCAGGTAGGGCCAGCAGGGTGGGGCTCCTAACTTTCTGGCCCCCCTCAGAAGCCATACTCAAGGGCCAGTTCCAAGCTTAGTCAAGGCACTGGGTCATATTCAAAGGGTATTTTCTGCCCTTGTCCTTTGAGGAGGACTTTCTTTAAATCCCTGGTGGCTCAGAGGTTAAAGCGTCTGCCTGCAATGTGGGAGACTTGGGTTCGATCCCTGGGTCAGGAAGATCCCTGGAGAAGGAAATGGCAACCCACTTCAGTATTCTTGCCTGGAGAATCCCATGGATGGAGGAGCCTGGTGGGCTACAGTCCACGGGGTCGCAAAGAGTCGGACATAACTGAGCAACTTAATTTTCACTAACTTTTCTTCAAATCACTATATGGTACCGCAGATGGTAAAGAATCTGCCAGCAATCCGGGAGATCCGGGTTCAATCCCTGGTTCAGGAAGATTCCCTGGAGAAGGAAATGGCAACCCAATTTAGTATTCTTGCCTAGAGAATTCCATGGACAGAAGAGCCTGGTGGGCTATAGTCCATGGGGTCCCAAAAAATAGGATACGACTGAGCAACTAACACTTTAACTTTTCTTTAAATCAGGACCAGCAGTCATGGTTCCCCAAGTCCGATAAACACCAGTTGTTGCCCTAGAAGAGAAAGCTCCTTCATTGGCTGGAAATGTTTTTGTTTTTTTGTTTGTTTTATTCCCTGCCCAGGGATTTAACCCAGGGCCACTGCAGTGAAGGCCTGGAATCCTAACCACTAAGCCACTAGGGAACTCCCAGAAGTGTTTTCTAAACACGGCCTCAGAGTCTTCTGCAGTGGTTAAGACTCACTTGCAGAAGTGAGGGCGGGTTCCGTTCCTGGTCTGGGAACTAAGATCCCACATGCTGTGCAGCATGGCCAAAAACAACAAACAAACATGGCCTCAGGTTAGTCTAGGCCTAGTTCATCCACCAGGAAAAGAATGGGTGGCCATGAGCCAGAGAGAAAGCAAGAGACAGAGAGGGAAGGAGGCCATGTGAGCAGGCAGGTGGGTGATGGATGGGTGGTCCCCTGGGGCCCAGAAACCTCCCCTGCTCTGGAAGCCGCCACCACTGAACCAGGTGCCACAGAGGGATCGTTTTCCCTGCCACAAAGGGCCTGTTCAAAAGCCAGAGCAGCCTGGATTCTCATAGGTGCTATTCACTCTGGGGCCAGGGGGAAGGCTTCATTCATTCTCCACCACCCTCTCCCCAGGCCTGGGAAATGTCAACAAAAGGCAAGGTGCCCTGTCTCCCTCCTCACCCCATACCCCCTCCCCCGCCCCCCGCCCCCCGCCCTGGCCTCCCTCAGGCTCAGGTGGCCCCAAGCTGTCTTGGCCTCAGCAGTCCTAATCCCGCTGTTGGGGTCCCCTGGAATTAGGAAGGTGGACCCAGAAGGTTGCTTTCTATGGGGGCTGAGGGACCCCGAGAGAGACAATCCTGCCTGTGTTTCCCCTTCACCTGTTGAAGCAGTTATGGGAGACTCCTCCCTCCCCACCTCCAGCAGCAGACTCCAGGCAGGTGGGACCGGGGCCAGCCAACCCCTCCCTCTGCACAATGGCCGAGCTTAAAAGAGCCGATTAAGTCCAAGGTTAATTACCAACAGTGCCACTCAGGACTCAGGCTGGGGGTGGGGAGGTCCTGTACATAACTTAACCTACAAAAGCCCCTTGGTATGTGTCTCTATGTAGTTTTTAGCTAACACAGCTATCTTTTTCTGGTCTCTCAGTAACTATAATTTCCTTCTTGGAAACGAAGTTACAGGGAAGGGCAGACCAACTCAATACAAGGCTGAGCGTAAATTACCTGGAGGCAGAAAGAGCTATCTTGTGAGGCAGTGAGTTCCACAGCCCTAGACTGGGCTTCCCTGGTAGCTCAGATGGGAAAGCCTGCAATGCCGGAGACCGGGGTTTGATCCCTGGGTTGGGAAGATCCTCTGGAGGAGGAAATGGCAACCCACTCCAGTATTCTTGCCTGGAGAATTCCATGGACAGAGGAGCATGGAGGGTGACAGTCCATGGGGTTGCAGAGTTGGACACTACTGAGTGATTAGCACTTTCACTTTCACAGAGGATACTCAAGAAAAGGCTGGACAAGCCCTTTCCAGAGATGTTTCAGAGGAACCCACACAGCTGTCTACTACATGAACTGCTCGACAAGCTCCATCTCTTCCAACCCTAAGATTGAATGATGTTGACTGCGCCATCAGTCCCCATATTCTGTAAACCTCATAGAATTCAGCACCCAGTGAAACTCTTCGAAAAAGGAAATAGAAGCAGTGAGTCTATGTAAGCAGAAAAAAAAAAAAAAAGACCTAAAATGGGACGATGAAGGGTGGAAATGAAAAATCCTAGAAAATGCTTCCAAAGCAAAAATTGCTCAAGAGGAAATGATTTCAGCTTCTAAAGCTGAATAGACAGCTGAATACCCACAAATCTTCTGTTTCTGGGACGATGGAAGGGACAGATACTCTGGACCTATGTTACAAGCATTCTTTCTTGTTTTGTTTTTGCGTGTGCACTGGGTCTTTGTTGCTGCATACAGGTTTTCTCTAGCTGTGGTAAGCAGGGGCTACTCGCCAGTCGCGGGGCTCGGGCTTCCCATTGCAATGGCTTCTCCTGTTGCAGAGCAGGGGCTCAAGAGCACAGGCTCAGTAGTTGTTGGTGCCGGGGCTCAGCTGCTTGGAGGCATGTGGGATCTTCCAGGACCAGGATCGAACCCTGTTACGAATATTTCTAAGAATACTGCCATTACACAGGATGCTGGGGTGTCTAGGATGGAGGGGGTGCTGTGTCTGCTGAGTGGGGCACTCACGTTTGAAGATGGCTGTGACCTCAGCCCAACCAGGAAAAAACGTGGAACCGCCAGGTCAAAAAGGGGGCTCACCCTCCTATAGACGTGTCAGCTGGGCTGGGGAGATCTGGAAATTCTCCCAAACCCCGATCTCTACTCGAGACCACAGACAATTCAACCAGCAAACATGGTGCTTTCACCCGCTTGGCGGGGATAGGCCCCAGCGGCAGAGTCCATGTGACGTGGGGAAATTAGCTCACACCCCCAACTATTAAAAATCTTTATTGTTAATTGTTTTCTCCAGCAGAAATACTTGTAGAGATATGAACCCACAGCAACATTTTCACTTTTCTTCAGGAGATGAGATAGGTTAGGGCCACTGTCATTACAAGAGGGAGGCCTGTGAACTTGACAAGGAGAGGAACACACCTTTATGGGAGCCACAGGTACTAGGAGAGGGGGTGGCCAGCAGCATCAGAACTGATGCCTGATGACAGATGTTACAACCCTGGGTGGTGGTGGGGTGACTGAACAAAAACTCACGTTTCCCCAGGTGGTCAGCTGGAGCTGCGGGCCACAGAGCTGGGAGTGAGAGGGTATGTGTGTGTGTGAGTCTGTGTGTGTATACTCACACATATGTGCATCCACACACTGCCCCTCCTGAAAAATGTCCTTGACCCTTGGGGATCAATCAACTTTCCAGGCTAACAGTCAGCTGGCCAGCGCTGGGGGCCTGTTTGTGCAGGAGGACGTGGGTGTCTAGGTTGTGACACTTGAGTCTTCCTCTGGGGCAAGGCTCAGAGGAAGCTCAGAGTCCAGCATGAATAGCCATGGGGCTCCCAGGCTTGGGCCCTGGTCATGCAGGTGTTCGGCTCCCATGCTCCATGACCACGCTGAGAAGGGGAAATTTGGCTCTGAGTGTTTTCTCCTGGCTCTGGGTTCTTGGGGCAAGAAGCAGGCCTCAGCTGTCTATGACCTCCACGGGTGGAGGTGTGGGGGGTAGGGGTGGAGACTTCCCCTCCCCAGGCCCGCATCCTTCTCAATTCCTCACCCACACTCCCCTCCAGAGAGAGATGCAGGAAGCAGGACGGCCGCCTTCAGGGGAGGAGGAGGGCAGCTGGGAAGACCTGGGGTTCCTGCAGCCCTTCAAAGACCATTCAGTGCTCTGTAGTGTGTTTCTGGCGGCCAGGGTGGAGGGCCCGCCTGGTGGGACTTGTTCAGTGAAGGCCCAGCCGGCTGTCCCAGCGGGCACTTTATAAATAAACAATGACACTGTCCCTTCCAAGCTGCCATGGGGAGAGAGTCTTCCGAAGTGAAGGGCACAGCCTCAGATGAGAGTCCTCTGGGAGCTGATCAGGACCCACTGCCCTGGCAGCACACACCGAGGGAGGAGCCTGGGGGCAATGGTGGTGGTGGTGGGGTGGTTGGAGCCAAAGGCCTCCTGGGCCTTGTAAGCCAACCTGAGGCCTTGGTGTGGGTTCTGGGTTCCCCGGCAGAGACCTCTGCTACGTTTTGGGGTCTTAGAGCTGAGAGCAGCTCCTGCCCGGATGAGATCTCAGGAAGTTGGCTACAGACGGAATGATGACTGAAGGGAAAGAGGTACCCTGCTCAGTGAGAGCAGGCTAGGGAGGCCGGCACGGTGCAAGTGAGCAGTTCCATTCTCACCGAGGGAGGCTGGATGGTTGCCAGCTCGTGGAAGTCATTCTGGTGAACCGTCTCCTCTAGGCCCTGGGCTGCTCATTCAGGACAATCATGGGGGCTCTGTTTTCCAGCTGTAGATCCTGCTTGGGGTCCTGAGGGGGGAGGTCCCCTTGCTGATGAAGCCAGGTGTGGTCATTACTGCAAATGTACTCTCCAGGTGGACCTCCCCCCCAACCCCACTGGAGAGGGCCTACCCACCACAGGTCGGGTGGGTGGCCCATGGTGACAAAAGTCATGGGTGAGCCAATGGAAAACGAAACACGCCTAAACCAGTGGAAGGCAAACACAAAACACATGAAAACAGCAGCAGGCTCTTTGTGTAATAAATATTGCAAAGCGCACTTGGTTTCTTTCTTTCTTTTTTTCAAGTCAAATATAACAACCAATGTCCCAAACCCTGTTTTCGACATTCAAAAGAGAGGAGCTGTTGTGATCAGCCTAACACCTGCAGCCAATCAAAGAAAAAAAAAAAAGGTTCCCATTAGCCAGCCAATCAAATCCTTTTCCAGTTTAAGCCGCCAATCGGACCTCCTCATGTTCCTCAAGAGTGACCCAAATAAAGCACCAGAGCTCGGAGAGCTTCCTGGGAAGCCATACACCCGAGGCGCAAATTTTTTTTCTTTTTTTAAAATAAGAGTCAGAAAATAAAAATAAAAAGGTTTCCATTGGTCAAGATTTAAAAATAAAAAGGTTTCTTCCTGCAGCCAATCATGAGTCCGTCTCTTTAAGCCAATCGTGACCGCACCACTGGTGTCTCCCCCAAGGATGCTGAGTGGCCGTGGGGTGGGGTAGTGTGGGGTGGGGTGGGGGGCCAGGGGGAGGGGAGATGACCCTCTGCCACTCAGCGGTGAGGTCCACACAGATCTCCTGGCCTTGGCCAGCTTCCAGGGTGTTCCACGGGGGTTGCGGCTACTGCCTCCGGTCCTCCGTCTCCGACCTGGAAAACGCCATCACTACGTCCTCCGCACCTGCAGATCGTGGGGAGAGAACCGCTGCTGGATGGGCCTCTGGCGCTGGGCTGCGGCCCCCATGTGGTGTCAGTCCTTGAAGGAGGGGTGCTTTCTGAGAACAAAGTGCTTCTTGGGAAGCCCACTGCCCTTCTTGAGCCTCCCCTACAGCCTGGCCAGGATTTGCCAGCAACCCAGCTGCAGGGGCTCTTGAGGCAGGTTGCCAGGGTGAAGCTCAGAGGCTCACTCTAGGCTACACCTCCAAGAGCAGAGAGCAGGACAAGAACCCAGGCTGCTGTCCTGAGCAGGGCTCTCTCTGCCGGTGACCCTTGCTCCAAGGTCACCAAAGCCAGGGGCCCTTGGGAAACGCCTCTTCTTTCTGAAGACTCTGGCCTCCACCCCTTTGGAGGATCTCCCTCCTGATTTCTAGCACTCATTCCTTTGTCCAAACCCCATCACCTATTCAGAGGAGCACAGCCAGGCCCACTTCCAGCCCGGCTCCTACAGAGACAGATAATGGCCATAATCTTTCCGTTGCTATTTTTCATGGTAGATTTGAGGATTCTGGTCCAGGGTCTCATGAAACCACTTCCTTTGTCTTGTTTTCCCTGAGACAGGCTCTGACTTGCAGCCAGAAAAGGCAGGAGGGAGGAGGGGGAGAGTCTGGAATGCGGACTTGCCTCCCCCGGAGCTGCTGGGAGAAAGGCTGAGCACAGGCGCTGTGGGGCAGGTGAGGTCACCTACAGGTCCCGCTCTGCCTCAGGTGCCTGGGTCCTGCCACGTCTCTCCCCTTTTTTCTAAACCTAGGTTCTTGGTCACACCCTGAACGTTAAAGAGCAGTCAGTTGCCTTTGGCCTTTCAAACATACTTCTGTTCTGCTGGAGGAATTCTCCCTGGGAGGGGAGGGTCGGAACTGCAACACAGGGGGTGTGGGGCCACTGAGCAGGAGGTAGGGGTTGGCGGGAGTGATGCCTGGTGGAGCTGCTGGCATGGGAAACCAGAGAGAGGGCAGGACTCCACCACTGTCTGCCCCCCAGGGCATGGTGTGGGCCAGCTCCTTCCATGCCGCAGGGAGTTGCCACTTCCCAAGGCAGCTTCTTGGTGCCTCCTGCCTAACTGTCCTGCCGGGAGGAGCGGAGGAGGTGCCCAGCCCTGGTGCTACAGGAGGAGGGCCCCTCCGAGAAGGATGTCACATGACAGACCAGTGCCTGCAGTTTAGCACCAGAGAACCAAGGTGCCGCTGCCAAGGGGAGTCACCCTGCTGCAACAACCCCACCTGACCTGATGTTCTGCTGCTACCAGCACAACCTCTATTCCCGCCAAGGGGAACAAGCTTCTAGAAAGGAGCGTGGGTCATCCAACTTCTCCGGGCTCCTGTGCTTGGGAAGCCCTAGCAATCCTTCCCGTCTTCTCGGGAACATTCTGTACTCGCCTCGCTCCTCGGACCACGCAATATCACTGCGGGCAGAATTTTCCTAGCAACCACAGGATCCAAGATTACATCATACCCTGCATGGCAGCTGAGCCAGTTACCTAACAGATGCTGGCTTTTCCCGAGTGTCGACTCTCCAGCTCGCTAAGCAGGAGGGGGCTGGAGGGAGACCGTGAAAGGGGAGTTGTCAGCAAGAGGCCATGCACAGTGGCAGCCCACTCACTGCTTTCCTGGCCTGTCCCATGGGCTTGCTTGCAGGGACCTTGGGCCTTTGTGCTGAGCTGCAGGCACAAAAATAGCACCAGCCACCCCGGGAGGGAAGAGTGAGCCTGCAGAGGGAATGGCCATCGGTTCCTTGGAGGAGCCCAGACGCAGGGGCTGCAGGATGAGTGCACCTGGGCTGCACTCTGAGAGGTGGGGAAAGAAGTCACCTCCTCAAGGTCATTGAGGGACTCCAGCAACTCCCTAACAAGACATCTGCACCAGGGCTGCTCTGCCAGCTGGTCTGGCTGGGGGGGAGAGGGCTGGGGACCCGCGGCTCCTGTTTATAGGGCTTTTCACTCTGCTGCTGGAGCCGTTGCATAAAGGGCCCACAGAGCCACTGCCCACCCCGGCTCTGTTCTGTTCCTAAAGGACTCACTGTTTTCCAGGGCTCACCAACAGAGATCTGCTTTCCTTTGGGGACCCAGAGCAGGGCAGGCTCTTCCAGAGCCTCCTCTGACCTTTGTTACACTGGTTGGCCTGGCATTCGTCACTCAACAAGCGCCTGACCCTGCGGGCTATGAGGTGAGGATGTGACCCTTCCCCTTCTCCGAGGTATTGGGGCCGATCACCCAGTGGAGAAGGCAATGGCAACCCACTCTCAGTACTTCTGCCTGGAAATCCCATGGACAGAGGAGCGTGGTAGGCTGCAGTCCATGGGGTCTCAAAGAGTCAGACATGACTGAGTGACTTCACTTTCACTTTTCCTTTCATGCACTGAAGGCAGCTATGGCACCCCACTCCAGTACTCTTGCCTGGAAAATCCCATGGATGGAGGAGCCTGGTGGGCTGCCATCTATGGGGTCGCACAGAGTCAGACATGACTGAAGCAACTTAACAACAGCACCCAGTGGAGAGTGAGCTGCTTAGTTCATTATTATGATTCAAGTTCTTAGAACTTTAGAGCCAAGAGGGATCTCCAAAGTCGACCCTCATGAGCCCTCCTTCTCCTTTGAGGCCAGAACGTGGGGCTTTCCTTAGAGGCTCTGTCTGTCCTGGAAACGCAGGGCTCACAACAGGAAGATACTACAGAGAAGCCAGCAGGACCAGCTCACTGAATCTGGGCCATCAGCTAGGTTTACCATCTCATTTTATAGACGAGGCTGGTACATCCCATTGGTACTTTTTGCTGACCCTGTCTGGACGTGGGCTTAGAGCTTCTATTTGTCCTTTTCAACCAGATGCAGTGAGCACAGGAGGGGAGAAGCTGATCAGTCTCTCCTGTTCCACACTCTCTGACCCATTAAAAGATAAAAGAAAGCCAACACCAAATGAAGGCATCCCAAGGAAAGAGAACTGCAGACCAGTATCTCTTATGAATACACATATTCATAACACCTATGGTATGCAAGAACACTCACAAAATACTAGCAAGCAACATATAAAAAGGATTATATACTCTGACCAAGTGACATTTATCCCAGGAATGCAAGGTTGGTTTAATACCCCCAAATCACTTAATGTAATAATTCCTATCAATAGAAAAAGGAACAAAAACTATATAATCATTCGAATAGACACAGAAAACACATCTGACAAAATTCAATACCTCTTCATGATAAAAAACACCCAACACACTAGGAATAAAAGGGAACTTCTTCAACCAGATAAAGGGCATCTACTAAAAACTCACAGCTATTATCATACTTAATGGTGTAAGATTGAAAGCTCTCCCCCATCAAGATTAGGAACCAGTAGACAAAATCCACTCTCACCACTTCTATTCAATACTGTGTCTAAGGTTCTATCCAGGGAAATTCGACAAGAAAAAGAAATAAGAGGCATCCAAATTGGAAAGAAAGAAGTATTTTTGTATTTGTAGAGGATATGGATCTCACATATAAGAAATCCTAAGGAATCCACTGAAAGACTACTAGAACTAATAAATAAGTTAAAGTTGCAGGATATAAGGTCAGTATACCAAAAATCATTTGTATTTCTATAAACTAGGGATGAATAATCTGAAAATGAAATTAAGAAAATAATTTCATTTACAATAGCAGCAAAAATAATAAAATCCTTAGGAATAAATTTAACAAATGGAGTACAAAATTTGAACTCTAAAAAGGACAAAACATCAACGTCTAAAACATTGCTAAGGACTTCTCTGGTGGTACACTGGATAAGAATCTGCCTGCCAGTGCAGGGAACATGGGTTCGATCCCTGGTCTGGGAAGATCCCACACGCTTTGGAGCAACTATGCCCATGCTCCTCAACTAGCAAGCTCCAGAGTCTGAGAACTGCAACTACTGAGGCCAAGTGCTGCAACTACTCAAGGCTGCATGCCTAGGGCCCATGCTCTCCAACGAGAGAAGCTGCTGCTCATCAAAACTAGAGAAAGCTTGCACACAGCAACCAAGACCCAGTGCAACCAAAAATAAATTAAAAAAAAAAACATTGCTGGACGAAATTCAACACAATTTCTATCAAACCCCAGCTGCCTTTCTTGCAGAAACTGGCAACCTACTCCTAAAATTCATATGGGAACACAAAGCATCCAGAATAGCCAAAATAATCTTGAGAAAAAAGAACAAGGCTGGCCCCACACTTTTGAATTTTAAAACTTACTACAAAGCTACAGTAAACAAGTTTGGGTAGAACTGGCACAGATCAAGGGAACAGAATTGAGAATCCAGAAATAAACCCTTCCATTAGTGGTCAATTAAATTTTGACAAAGGTGCCAAGGGTTCAATTTGAAAGAACTGAACAAATGGTGCTGAGACAATTGGATATGCTGCTGCTGCTAAGTCGCTTCAGTCATGTCTGACTCTGTGCAACCCCATGGACGGCAGCCCATCAGGCTCTCCCATCCCTGGGATTCTCCAGGCAAGAACACTGGAGTGGGTTGCCATTTCCTTCTCCAATGCATGAAAGTGAAAAGTGAAAGTGAAGTCACTCAGTCACGTCTGACTCTTAGCAACCCCATGGACTGCAGCCTACCAGGCTTCTCTGTCCATGGGATTTTCCAGGCAAGAGTACTGGAGTGGGGTGCCATTGCCTTCTCCGGACAATTGGATATACTTACATGTAAAAGATGAAGCTGAACCCTTGTCTTGTGCCATACATAAAAATTAACTCAAAATGGAGCAGTGACCTAAATATTCTAAGGGCTGAAGTATAAAAACTCTTAGAAGAAAACAGGAGTAAATCTTTATAGTCTTGAGTTAGGAAATGGTTTCTTAGATAAGACACCCAAGGCACCATTAACAAAAGAAAAATATATATATATAAGTTGGGCTTTATCAAGATTAAAACCTTTTATGCTTCAAAAAATACTATTAAAAAAAAGTAAAGACAACCTACAGAATGACAGAAAATATTTGCAAATCTGGTAAGGGATTCATATGAAGAATATATAAATAACATAATTCAATAATAATAAAAAGTCAAACGACTCAATGTTTAAATTGGGCAAAGAATTCAAATAGATATTTCTCCAACAAAGATATGTGAATGGTCAACACGTGCATGAAAAGATGCTCAACATCATTATTCGTCATGGAAATGCAAAACAAAACCACAAGGAGACGTCGCTTCATATCCTTGGACAGCTGGAATCAAAAGACAGATGATAACAAGTGTTCAGGAGAAACTGGAACCTTCAGACACCGCTGGTGGAATGTCAAATGGTGCATCCCCCAAGCCTGCTGCACCTGCAGCCTCCTCCACCTCAGGTGATGGCACCTCCAACCCCGGGGTCTTCTTGATTCCTTCTCTCTCACACACACTCCACATACAACACATCAGCCAGTCCTGCTGACTCTACTTTTAAAATGCATCCTGAACTCATTACCATTCCTCGACTGCCATCCTGGTCCAGGCCACCACTACCCCTCTCACTAGCCCCCTGCACCCTCCTTCCCTGGATCTCTCTGCTCTAGCCCCTGACAATCCATTCACACAGCAGTCAGAAGGAGGTTCTTAAAACCACGAGTCAACTCCTGCTGCTCCTCTGTTCAAAACTCTCCAAAGGTGGCTTATTGTAAGATTTCTCATCACTCTCAAGGGACACTCCAAACTCCACCCTGTGGCTGCAAGACCCAATGCAATTGGGCCTCTGGCTGCCTCCTCCCCTCCTTCCTTACGCCTCCTCTACCTTCACCCCATTCCAGCCACAGGTGCTCCTGCCTGTCCTTCAGGCACAGGAACCTGAGCCTCAGGGCCTTTGCACCTGCTCCTTCCCTGGCCTCAATGCTCTTCCCAAGTCCATCTCACAGCTCTCACACCTCATGCCAGTTGGTGCATAGTCACCTCCCCAGGCTTTCCCTGACCACAATCTCTAAAACAGTGACACAGGATGAATCGTTGGAGGTGAGGAGCTCAGAGAGATGAAACAACCTGGTGAATCAGAGGCAGAGAGAAGACCCGGTACAGACTTGGAAGACCATGCACGCAGCATGACATGCTTTGTTGTTTTCTATTAGGAGAAGGAAATAACTGGTCCTGCCCCAGTTACCCTGAGCACTAAGGCTGCTCCTGGCAGAGCGTGCACCCATATCTGCCCCCATGAGAATGGAAGCAAGACCGAGGACTCACAAAGCACACAGAAGCAGGCCTGGGATGGATGCCCTAGAAGAAATTGAATGTGGAGTCCAGAAAGCCCACCTGGGAGGTGCCTGGCCAGACCCTGTCCCCTGCCTGGGCCCACTGCTCTTCCAGATCCCCCCCTAGTCCCATGGCTCGCCTGCTATGAAGAGCAGGGCCAAGGCACTGGGGAGGGCGTAGCTCTCTGAACCAGAGTCGAGCACCCAGTGGGCCTTTCCGTCCCATGTCCCACTTCAGCTCTGCCTCTTTAATGGAGTCCAGTCAAGTGACTGGGGAGAGAAAAATGACAAACATTCAGGAGCTTAGAAAAGGGAAGCTGGCCCCCAGCTGGGGGCGGGAGACAGACAATGGGGTCACTGGTCTGTTTGCAAGCTCAGGGTGAATTCACACCAACAGAATCAAAAGCCCAGTACAGGCTCCACACACCAGCACCACCCATGGCCCCAGCCCGGCCCGGCTCTCTGAAGGGAACCGGCGTGCTGCGACTGGGGAGCAGCTCTCTGCAGGGTGTGGGGCAGACCGGCAAGAAGCAACAGGGTCTGGAGAAAGGCCCAGGGGTGAAAAAGAGCAGGAAAGAGGAATAGGGGAGATGACTGCAGCCCTGAAGCAGTGGATGGAGGAAGGGCACGGGTTCTCCAGTCCCTTTCCAGGAGAGGCACAGACCCTCACTGGAGCAGGCCTAGTCCCAGCGCCCACGAGGACAGCTCCAGATACCACCCCTGACCCTCTCCAAGAGGGAACCTGTGGAGACAGAGAGACCAGGTGGTAGAAGGAATAGACAGAGCCTCCTGATATCTGGGATGTGCTGACCGTGCAGTTCCAGCCTCCATCCAGTTGCAGCTCCCTTAAAGCCCAGCTCGGAGGAGGAGCCCGTGCTCACAGGATGTGGGGAGCCCTGAGGGAAATCCCGCCCCAAGAAACTGACACAAGGTACAAGAGCCTGGGCCAGCTTCCAAGGCTGCCAGCCCCAGGGCCCCCAGTGCAGGACACAGCCCTGTGCAGATGTCACCAGAGAAAAGGGGGGCGCCCAGCTCCAGTATCTGCCATGGGTGGGGACACCCACACCCCCTGATCCAGGGTCACGGGCGCCTCCAAGTCTGTGCCCCAGCTGCTCTGAAACCTCACACTCACCCCTGGCTGGAACCTCCCAGGACGACTTCTTTCTGAGCTGGAGATCTCATGACCTCCTGACTTCTTCCTAATGAGGGCAAAAGACCGGGGACTGGAAAACTCAGAAATAAAACCCCAACCCCCAGAGTTTCCCTGGAGGAGGAAATGGCAACCCACTCCAGTATTCTTGCCTGGAGAACCTGGAGAATCGCCATTGTCACACACACACACACACACACACAGAGACACACACAGACACACACACAGACACAGACACAGACTCAGAAATAAAACCCCAACCCCCAGAGTTTCCCTGGAGGAGGAAATGGCAACCCACTCCAGTATTCTTGCCTGGAGAACCTGGAGAATCGCCATTGTCACACAGACACAGACACACACAGACACAGACACACACAGACACAGACACACACCACACACACACACACATACAGAGTCCCCCAAGTGCAGCTGGAGGTTAACCTGGGCAAAGTTAACTCTGCAGAGGGAGTTAACTGGTAAAAGTTCTTCAAAACTGTCCAGGGAACCACAACTGCCAGGTCTGGGTCATCCCTCCACGCACACAGCCACAGGCTCCAAAGTGTCCAGGGTGATTCCCATGTCCGCTGTTTGCCCCTTCTCTGAACATGTCACTTGGGTTGTGGCATTCCCTCTCAGTCCCCTGAAGTCACTATCTTGCCATCCATGGCAATCAGCATCTGCTACTCGGCTACCTGGCTACCCCAAACAGCACGGCTCAGCTACCTGCTCTGGGGAGATGAGCAAGGTAGCAAGGCTCCCTCACGGAAAAACAGATCCAAGACACTCTTCCAAGGGCAAATGTGTCCACCGAGCTGAGGCCGAGCCCCACCCTGGACTAGGCCTCCCCCCACAGAGACCCAGACCCGCTGGGTGTCATATGCTTCTCTGAGCAGCTGTGGCCTTGGAGCCCAGGGTTCTGTGCCTCTCAGCTCTGCTGAGAGTATGGCTTTTCCCCAGAGATAGCACGACACTGGCTGCCATGGGAACAGCACCCCAGATCCTCCACAGTCTCAGCAGCCAAGCGGGCTCCAGGCTCGGTGACGCCTTCTGGGCTCCAGGGTGGCAACCATGTCACCGGGTGCCCTGGCTGCAGAAGGCGGGGCACGTGGGCTTAGGTGCGAGGGGGCTCCTGGAAGAGGCACTGGGCCTCCTGATAGGCCAACGCAGGCCTCCCCAGACTTGGGCTCCTCAGGTGGATAGGGGTACCTGGGCCAGAGTCTGAACCCTGCCCAGTCCCTGCATGTCCACCTCGGTTTCCTTATCTGCAAAACACATGTATCCTGTCCACCCGTTGGACTGACCCAGATAACACCTGCAGCATGAAACATCGCAAACAGCACCTGGTGGGGTCACACCCCAGAGGTGCCATTACACCTGCTCTGCTCTAGACCCAGGAACTCCAGGCCACCCACCCCTCCTGCACTTCACTGAGCCCAACACACACATCCTGCCTCTGGGAGTTGTTTTCCAAGGTATTGTTGTTCAGTCACTCAGTTGTATCCTACTCTGTGACCCCATGGACTGCAGCACGCCAGGCTTGCCTGTCCATCACCAACTCCCAGAGCTTGCTCATACGCATGTCCATTGAGTCGGTGATGCCATCCAACCATCTCACCCTCTGTCGTCCCTTCTCTTCCTGCCTTCAATCTTTCCAGCATCAGGGTCTTTTTTCCAAGGTGAGGTGCCCCTTATCAAGTCTCTTAGTTCCTGCAATGGAAGCTCTCCTACACTAGAGAGAGTTGTGTGAAGGGACAGAATCTGGAAGGGGCAGGGGGGGTCCCTCCAGGGGTCAGGAAGGGCCAGGTCTTCACCCAGAGTCCCAGCACATTCTCAAATTCTGGAGGGCATCACAACCACCTGGGGTCTTGCTTCAAATGCAGATGTCCAGGTCAACCTGGCAGACACTCTAACCCAGGAGGGCTCGGGTGGGGCCCAGGCATCTGCATTTTTAGCAAGTGCCCTCCATGATTCAGGTGCAGTGGTCTGTGTAGCCCGCATTCCAAGAACTCAACGCTACAAAAGGTCCCCACCCCTGAGCTGCCGTCTCTTCTCATCCAACCTTCTGTCCTGCTTCCACGGCCTCACGCCATGTACTCCCGGCCCTCAGCAATCTGCCTCCAGCCAGGATCCACAGACACTGTTTTGGGAAAAGGCACCACGGACATGACTTAGGAACCCTGGGGGCCCTGATGGTGAGCCAGCGGCTCCTCTCCTCCTTTCTGCGCTCCCCCACCCCCCCTGCTGGCCGTGGTGCTGTGCTCACAGGGTTCCACTTCCCCTCCCTCTGCCTGCTTTCCCTGGGGGCCAATCCCCAAATCTGCTCCCTCCTTACACCTGGGTTCTGACCTAAGCCCTGCCTGCTCCTGGAGGATCCCACACACTGCCCACTTGCGGGGCCCCTGCCTGCCCCTCCACTGTAGCTGCTCAGTCCAGGAGCCCCGTCCACATGGCCTCACCTCCAAACCCACCCCCACTTGCTCACAGGACACTGCTGTGACCTTCTGCGTGTCTCTCTGCTCCAGCATCTGACCTGTGACCTCTCCCCAGTGCTCACCCTAGATGGACAGCTACTGGCCTGGCCATCCCACCCCTCAGGTCCTGGTAACCCCCGCGGCCTCATCTCCAGAATTTACTTTGTTCCGAGCTCGTTTGCCGTTCCACTTACTTACCACCCACACTCACCCCTTGGGGGACACTTGCCCGGGGCTGGGCAGGCTCCAGGACTCCCTCAGTCGGTGCCATCCTTCTCCTAGTCTGTCCACATGCACTCCTGTACATCCTTCACCATTAGGTGCTCAGTTGGGTCCAGCTCCTTGGGACCCCATGGACTGTAGCCTGCCAGACTCCTCTGTCCATGGAATTCTCCAGGCAAGAATACTGCAGTAGGTAGCCACTTCCTTCTCCAGGGGATCTTTCCAACTCAGGGATCAAACCTGGGTCTCCTGCATTGCAGGCAGACTCTTTACCATCTGAGCCACCAGTGAATCCTTCAAGACCCAGGCAAATAGCACCTTTTCTCTGGGGCTTTCTAGGTGGGTTCCCTGCCCATGGGGTCAGTCATCCTGGGATCTGTGCCCAGAGGTCTTTACATGTTTACTCCCATTTCCATCTACCTGGCTGCGCTGGCAACTTGAGGCTGGGAGCCATTGCCTGGCATCCAGATCAGTGGGTGACTGTGTGCCAGAAGGAGCCATTGCTGACCCCAGGGGCCCCTGATGCTCTTCTCCAGGACAGAGGTTTGCCTCTCCCAAGCAGGTGTCAGGAGGAAGGTACAGAGGTGCACAGGGCTTGGAGGTCCCTGCTCTCAGCTCCACACGATAGCAGACGTCACACCAGTGAAGGAGGGAGGGTCAAGGCAACCCTTCACAAGCCAGAGCCAGATGCTGAACAGAGCTACCAGCCTGCTGCTCAGCGTGATCCTCACCCTTTCTTAAACCTTTTTCTTTTTCTGTGATACAAGTTATCTCCTATCAAGTCTTCCTGGTTGACTTTTTCAGTTGAATTCAATTTATATGAGATTTTTTTTAGTTCACGTTTATCATTATTAGGTTACAAGTAATTCTCATGAAAGTGTTGATTAAAGTTTAAAAAGATTAGCTTCCCACCCCACTGACTGGCATTCTCCCAGGGCCTGCCTGCAATTTCATCCAGACTTGGTCATTACCTGGAGGCCCTGGGAGAAGCCTGGGAGCCACATGTGGGCAGAGAGGGGTCCTGGCACCTGGACAGCTGGTCTGCACAGAGAGGGAGCCTCTGTCCACAAGGCGATGGGAGAGAGCCCACTCGGGGCCGGAGTTGGACCATGGACTCCCGATGAGATGTGACAAGGGCTCCGTGGAAGCAAAGATGCGCAGGCAGTTCAGGAGCCAGAGGAGGAGGTCGGGGCCAACCCTGGAAGGGCAGACAGCATGGCAGAGGCAGCCCAAGAGCAGAGGCCAGAGGGTGTAGGAGAGGATTCCAGGAAGGACGCTGGCTGTGACACTGCGCTGCTGAAGAGGGTCAAGAGGGGTGACGTGTAGAGGGGTGATCCTGCTTGATCCCTGGAGGAGCTATGCACTGGGTGGGGTGAGCCCTGCCCTGCCCTCCCCTCCCCTGAGGCCCTGGCTCCCCGCTGGCTTGCTCACAACCACAGCTATTTTAACAAGGCTCTCAGTGTAACCCTGAGACCAAATGACCTATTTTAGGCTCTCTGGCTGCAGACTCAGAGCCTGCAGCCTTGGCTTCCACGGGGGAAAGCCAGCAGTGCCCCGGGACTGCCCAGCTGGCTCAGGCTGGGGACCTTCCCTGGAAAGTCTCTTTGAGAAAGAGTGTGATCAGACAGAGGCTGGAACAGGCTGGGGGAGCCAGCACGCCAACGCCAAGAAGAGGGCAAGAACAGCTCCAGGGCAAGAGAAAGGATGCGGGCTTCCTTAACACAAGGGGCCATGTCTCGATGGGGTCTCTCCAGCTCCGGGACGGCCAGATGAGGGTCCACAGGAGCATGGCTGGAAGATGGCAGGTCTGCAGGTGAATGGCCACAAGGAGGATTCTGCCAAGTGAGCTGGGGGCCTAGAACTGGCACTGGCCAGGCGTTCATCCTGGAAGCAGCTCTGGGTCAGGGAGAGACCCAGAGCTTAGAGTGAACACGTTTAAAGGGGCCTGGAGGTGAAGTCCAGAAAACAGCACCAGGAAACCCTTCCAACTTTTTGATGCCCTCTTGAAATGCCATGCTAACCACCTCCATCACACCTGCCCCTCCGGTAAAACACTGTTATGCTTGGAAACACACATGGCCTGTAAGCCACATCTAGAACCACATGACAGGAACCACACAACTGATTCTATGGCCTTGAGCATCTCACTCAACATCTCAGGGTCTGTTTTTCCATTAGGAAAGTGGGGCTGTGATCACCCCTGCCTCACAGCCCTGTTGGGAGGATTCCCTGGGATAACTTTATGTGCTACTTGACACAGAACCTGACACACAGTAGGAGCTCAAGAAATTAATTAATTAATAATTATTTATTTATTTATAAAATTATTAATTAAAGCAAAGATGAGAATCACATGTCCAACAGTAAAGGATCGGTCAAAAAATGATGGCACAGCCACATGGCTGCATATCATGTGATTGCTAAATTGCTTTCTCGAAAATTAAGGCCATGGTAAAATTCTCGTAGGCTTCCCAGGTGGCTTGATGGCAAACAATCTGCCTGCCATGCAGGAGTCATGGGTTCAATCCCTGGGTCAGGAAGATGCCCTGGAGAAGGAAATGGCCACACACTCCAGTATTCTTGCCTGGAGAATTTCATGGACAGAGAAGCCTGGCAGGCTACAGTCCAGGGGGTTGCAAAAGAGTCAAACATGACTTAGTGACTAAACAACAAAATTATCCTAAGTAAAAAAATGGAAGCTAAAATGGATATCATAATGTTTACATTGTATGGAAATCCATTACAACTTTGTAATGGAAATTCATGCATATTTTTTTAAAAAGCCTGCTGGTTAACTAATGCAAGGTAATGCATTCAGCTATTTGCAGTCAATCCTTTAGGCGCCTCTGCTGTTTCTATCTTTCCCAACCACTTTCAGTGATGAGTATGCATTCTTTCACAGCCAGGAAAAATTATCAATATATGGTACAGACTGAACAGCACTGACAACAAGCAAGGAACGAACTCAGCATTCTGTTGAGCCTGCTTCCGGAAGCTACAGCTCTCTGTCCCCCAGCCTACAGCTGGGCCTTCTCAGCAAAGTGATCTTCCCAGAGAAGCACTGGTTGCCTTTGGTTCAAACTCAGCTGTCGGGTCTGCTCGGCCACCATGGGGACCAGGAGACAGCGCTTCACGTTTCTGCCTTTCTGGGGACTCTGAGCTTCCAGACCCAGAGGGCAGTCTATTCATTCACCCAAGAACATGCTGGGGGCCTGGGGGGCCAAGCCCCACAAATGCGAAGAGGGAAACCACAGGAGCTCAGAGCTGGTCCAGAGCTGGACCAGGTAACAGCGTGCGGAGCAGCACAGCTGAGGTGCTAGTGTGCGGTGGGGACCACAGGAGGGCCTGGCCCAGCCTGAGGGGGGCAGGGGAGGGGGCGAGTCAGCACTGGGCTCCTGGCCATCGAGAGGCACATGCGGGGACAGGAAGGCATGAATGCACAAGGCTTGAGACAGGAGCAGAAATCCACTCAGTGTGGCTGTTTATGGAGTATGAGGTCCTGGTGTCTGGGACGGAGGTGGGGGAGGTAGGTGGAGGGGGGCGAGGGCCGGGGAGGTAGGTGGGGTGGGGGGGGCGAGGGCGGGGGAGGTAGTAGGGGCAGGGGGTCCCACACATCATGGCTAAGGGGTTTGGATTGTATCCTCAAGGCAGTAGGAAGCCACTGAGAGACTTCGAGGGTGGTCTCGGATTAGCAGAGGCCAGGCAGGTCCATCCCCGTTTCAGTACAGGGTAGCAGGGGCAACTGGCAGCCTCTGCTGGAACCAGTCGATGAGGCCGTAAGGTGCAGGCCTGTGCACTAGGGTCTCCAGCAGCTGTCTGCACCCAGCAGGTACTGAAGACACGTTCACCGAGGGAAGGATGGGATCTGGGGCTGGGGGGAGCAATGCCCAGCCTGCTCTCTTCCCTGGGTCTGGGGAGGGCAAGCAGTGCTCCTGATACCAGACCCCTCCAGCCCCAGAGGAGAAGCATGGGCAGGTCTAAGGTGGTGGGCAGGACCCTAGGACGCTAACCGGTGATGGGGCGGCCCAGGCCCCCTACCGAGGGCAGCTGGTACAGCAGAGTTAAGAGCTGCAAGGGCTCCCAGGAGCAGAGCGAGGGCATCTGCTGAGAGACAGTGCCACCTAGTGGCAGGAGGCGCGCACACCAGACTTCTCTGGGACTGCCCTGCCCACCACCCCAAATGTTCCTAGGCCTTTCTGGGCTTTTCATGCTGGTGTCCTGAGCAATGGAAGCAATGATCTTGGGCTTTTGCCACCTGGGCTGCACCTGAGCCTCTGAGAGCAACAGGCCCTGTGGCATCAGCTGAGGGCAGCTCTGCTGAAGAAAGTGGACAAGCTAGAATGTTATTCGAGCCCCACGTGGCCCAACGGCGTGGCCAGAAATGTAGGGTCCTGTTCTCATGCTTGAACCTCCACAGTGGAAGAGATAAAGGAAATACAGTGTGCTCCGGAAGCTCTTCCAGGCACTGCTGACCCCTCCCCCCTTCCAACTCACACTCCAGGGAATTCTCCTTCAGGCCCTTCTGCAGCCTGTTTTCTCAGTGGTTCAGGTCAGAGGTGACCGTGGGAGGAGGGGCAGACTGAAGGACACCCCAGCAGCAGAGAACCATCTCCCCAGATAATCTCCCCCGGCTCCAGGTTTAGTCCCAGGAGTCTGTTCCTGGGAGAGAGAAGTACAAGGCCAGCCTGGCTGTGTGCGGACGCCCCAAACCCGGGAGGGTCCGGATTCCAGCACCACAAATTCACAGCCACACGCCCACAGCTCACTCCTGACTGCTCAGCAGTTTCAGGCCAGGTAAGGTCACCGTGACTGCCTTAAATAACTCAACAGAGTTTGTTTCCAATTGTTGGTTTAGCCAAGCAAGATAAAAAGTACTTTTTACAACTTCCCCTTTAAACAACAAGGTCCTACTCTTTAGTGCAGAGCTATATTCAGTATCCTATGATAAACCATAATGGAAAACTATATTAAAAAAAGAATGCATATATGTACATAACTGAATCACTTTGCTGTACAGGAGGAAATAATGCAACATTGTAAATCAACTATACTTCAATTTTTAAAAGAGAAAGAAAGAAAGAAAAGAAAGAAAACTAGAAAACCAAAAATAAAAGTTCAGAGACTTAAAAAAAACACTTCCCCTTATTGTCAAAAAAAAAAAAAAGTACATGCAACGTTAAAAAATTAGTTTTAGCAAAAAGTGTTTGACGCAGAAACTCAAGGTGCCTTATATGGTCCCACCCTCTATCAAAATTTTCTATGAACAACCTGCTAAATATTCTTTCCGCTACTTCTGTTCTATGCATGAGTATGTGGATATGGGGGGGGGCAGGGGAGTACATGTGGTAGTGTTTTCTACACTGACATACAGTTTTATAGCTTCTTTTGATTTTTCCCATTAACAGCATTCTTCTAGAGGTAGTCTTAGAACCAGAGCTCAAAGTCAGGTTAGCCCAAGACCAGGCTGGCAGAAAATGTGAAGCCCCAGGAACTCAGAAAGGAGGAAGGTTTCAGAAGGCAAGAGGGACCCACACTAAAACCCAGATCAGTCCCAGAAAAGAAAAGGCCTCTCCCACAAGAGATATCCCAGGACAGGGGCAGGGACACACCCCTCATCTCCTCCTCTCCCAGCGGTGGCTGACAGTGCAGCTGGTGTGGAACAGGCTGTGGCATGAGTGTGGCCGGGGTGAGCGGCCGACCCGGGAGCTGTTGGAGCCGCTGGAACACCCTGTACATTTCTGCTGAGCTGGGTGCACAGGCCGGGTCACACCCAGCGTCAGAGCTCGGGAACCGGGCCCTGTGCCAGGGCAGAGCCCTGCCTGTGACATCCAGGGGAACAAGGGCAGCCTCAAGAAAAGCTGGCCTGTGTGCCAGAGTGGCTCTCCTCCCTGGCCTTGGGGGTCAGCAAACACGCCCACCAGGGCCCAGCTCCTGGGAGCCTGCTCACACCAGGCAGGCTCCTGGCTGCATGATTTCATAGCCAATAATTCCAAGCCAGTGTTAAGAAGAACAAAAGGAAAGGACTGAATGAAGATGGTGGGCAGGGTCCTGGGCTCCAGGGCAGAGTGGAACCCAGCCCTGCAGTCTAGCTGCAGGTTTGCATTCTGGGCCCTCCCAGTAACTGGCAGCATGAACTGGCTGCAGTGGCTTACTGCTTCTGAACTCCAGTTTTCTTGCCTGCTAAGTAGAAGTAACACAGCTGGTAGCTCTTTAGGTTAAATGTAATGACGTGTATCAAGCACTCAGCCTGAGCCTGCTAGACAACAATCACTCAGTGTTACCCACTACTATCATTACCGCTGGCTGAGGGTGCTCAAGAGAGAAGTAACTCCCTCAGGCACACAGAGACCTGCAGGGCCACTGGGGCCACCCCCCGGGGCACAGCCAGGAACACAGCAGCCACCCTAAAGCTTGTGACCAGGCCAGGCCGCTGCACACAAGGGTGGTTTTCTTGTCCTGAACAGGGTGGACAGGGGTCAGGCAAAGGCTAAAGACATGCAACCACAAGAGCCTCTGCAGTTACAGGGCCCCCAGATACCTCCACTTCTTCCTCCGCCAGGCCCAAAAGGGATTTCCCCCACCCATTACCTGATTGGGTCCTTGGCTCCCACCTGGGGAAAAAGGGACCAGCCCAGAGGCTGAGGAGGCACCCCAGACTCCACGCTTAGAGGCTGCCGCCATCCAGGGTTAGCTGTGTGGGTGGGGGGAGCTTCAGCCCCTCCTTGTCTGCCCCAAACCTCTCCCTCTCTCTCGGGGATCACCCGTCTGCAAGGGCTGGAGCTATGCATTCTAAAGGAACCACTGCTTGTTGCCCCTGGGAAGGGCATGCAGGCCCTTACTCACCCTGGTCGATGGACTCACCCTGGTCGATGGAGTGCTGGGGCAGCTGGCTGAGCTGGCTGTTGACCACCCCCGCGTAGGTGCGAAGGAACTCCTCCTCGCTGGCCGTCAGCTGCAAGGATGAGAGAGCCGGGTGAGAGGTGGCTCACAACTGCCCCTGGAGGCACCTGCTCAGACTGGCTTCATCCCCAAGGGGTGCCTCCTTTTCCTCTCCCTCGGCCTCTATTCTTGAGATGTGACCTTGCCATCCCAGGGTGAGATTCTGACCCCTCTGCTCCCACCCCTGAAGCTTGGACCATTGGGCCCACAGGGCTTGCCACTGGGATTAGATCTGGAACAGGGATTCCAGCGTAGGGCAGGCCAGGCTCGGAGAGCCCCCCTGCCCTCTCGGGTGATCCTGTCCCCTGGAAAAGAAGGCTCTTGGGAGAGGGGAGGAAAGGAAGGTCAGGGCCTTTAGAAAACCTCACCCGCCTGGCCCAAGCTTGGCATAGGGGGTAGGAAGACTGTCCTGCAGGGCCGGCAGGACTAGACATGCTGGTGTCTGTGCCCGGGAGCCTGAATCGGCCACAGCCTAAGCAGAGCCCCCGCAACCCCCTCCCCAGACCATGGCTACGGAAGGTGGCTGTGGCCCTCTGGCTGCCTGCGGCAGGCGCCCTCCCCAGGGGCCCTGCTGCCTGACGCCCTGCAGGCACTCACGTTGGAGCCCATCTTCCGCAGCATGAGCAGCACTCGGACCTTCTGCTGAATGTACACCTCCTCCGGACTCTTCCCGGGGGCCCCCTCGCGGTTCATCCCCTGGCCAGCTCTGGGGACTGCTGCGGAGTGAGAAGCACGGGGGCAGGGGACGGTGTCAGGACGACACAGACCCGCACGCGGGCAGGAGGTGTCAGGCAGCCCACGATGCCTCAGGGGCTCGTTTCTGAGAGCCCGGCGTGGAGGCGAATTGCCAGTCCCTCCCTCAACCCTGCTGGCCCAACAGCCAGCCCGAGCAGCTACCCGCCCTCACCCCACCACTCCTCGCAGCAGGCGCTGGTGGCCAGTCTCTTCTGTGCATGGGGCTGCTGGGCCCCCGGGGGCTGAGCTGACCCAGACTCCTGACCAGCATCCCCTTCTAGTCGCCCCCTCAGCCAGGCTCCAGCTAGGACAAGCCCAGGGGATATGCTGCACAAAACCCCAAGTGTCCCCAGCTCTCAAAGCAGGCAGCTTCCATGAGGAGCAACATGACACAATCAAGGCAGCTGACTGGGGCCTGTAGCTGGAGAAGCCGTGGGATCAGTACCCAGCCCCCAGACACCAAGACAGCTCCCTCTGCATAAGTCTCTGACGTTCGAGAGGCCGGCTCCCGGGCCGGGCTCCAAGGAATCCCTCGATGGGGACGGCGAGCTCGGGGCTGCGGGCACAGACACCCGCCCGGGCTCGCGGCTGCTGCCCTCGCCCGCCCACCCACCTGTCACAGGGCAGCTCCTGCGGGCAGCAGTGCGTTCAGGTGCAGTGGGGACCCGACCTGCAGTGGCGAGGTCCCGGGAGAGAAGTCCTGGGGTTTCCTCCCTCCAGGAGGAGCCAGTGGGGAGGAAGCCGGGCGTGGAGGGGTTTGGGTTACACACTTGTAACTCCTGGATGAGTCAGAAATAACGCAGCAGCTGGTGGGGGTGGAGCCTCGGCAGCCCTGGTGCCAAGGAGCTGCGCTCGCAGGAGAAACACTCCTCACACCGTCCATCCCTCAGGGGCCAGCGAGCCCAGGAAAGGCCAGTTCTCCTGGGTGAAAGGCAGGCTCAGAAATGCAGCAGAGCCCTGGGCAGCAGCCTCCCTGGAGGCGCCTGTCAAAGCTAACAGGGGCTCCTGCCCTGAAGCCCGTACAACAGGGCAAAGTGCAAAATGTGTTCGTGGCAGCCTTGCGCTCGATGCAGTGCCTTACGGGGCCTTCCTTCCACCACCAAAACCCACGTTCCTCTTCCACTGTGTGCCCCTCGTCACCTCCGGGCTCAGAAAAGGGCCCGATTCACAACTGGTAATGGGGAAGGAGGGGTGAGCTGCCTCCAGAAGGACCTTGAATGAGCAGCAGCTGGCCATCCGCCGGGGCATCCCCCGGGCCAGGTGCACAGTGTAGGGACAGTCCTAACTTCCCAGCATAGCTGAGTGGGATGGCTTGGTTATGGGGGATCGCTCCTCCACCTGCTGATGTGTTCGCGCCTCCCCCACCCCACACAAGTAGCCAGAATGATCACTTTAACAAAGCAGAACACATGACATTTCTCCTCACTTCAGCTTATGCCAGGATACATTTCATGTCCTCGCTGGGACCCCGCAGGCTGGCCCTGCCTCCTTGTTCCCACTCCTCCCCTGCTCCCCTCCCCTTCCCGCCTCCCTGCCGGTGTCCAGGACCTGCCTCGAGGCTCCTACCCCACCAGCCTCTGCCCCGGGGTCTCCAGGCCTCGCTTAGAAGGCTTCTGGGGGAGCCTTTCTTGACCGTGATCCAAGCAGGTGGTGCACCCCTGCCCAGGCCCTCCTGTCCAGCTGCCCCATCTCGTCCTGCTTCCTGAGGGCACCTGCTGGGTGTTCAATGACTGTGTCTCTGCACCGGCTGAGGGGCTGGGGCCACAGGTGCTTCACTCACCCATTCCTCCCACAGCCTGAGCCCGGGTGGCTGAAGGGACAGTCCAGAAAGCCCGTGAGGTCTGGCCTCTGGGGTCCCCCCTCCACCCCATGCAACAATATCCACATCACTTAGAGTCAAATTTGTTGTTCAGTCGCTAAATCATGTCCAACTCTTTGCGATCCCATGGACTGCAGTACACCAGGCTCCCCTGTCCTTCACTATCTCCTGGAGTTAGCTCAGATTCATGTCCATTGAGTGGGTGATGCCATTCAACCATCTCATCCTCTGTTGCCCCCTTCTCCTTTTGCCTTCAATCTTCCTAGGGCTGAATGCAAATCTCTAATCCAGTCTCCATAACCAAACTCAGCTTTCCCAAATACTCTTGTTCCTGAGTAACTTGTCTGCTTTGGGCTGTCATGTTCTCCGAGGACATTGAAATTCTCCATGAAGCCTCCGAACTGGGAGTGAGGGCTTCCAGGGATAAAAGCCCTCTGATTCTGTACTGTGGCCAAGGGCTGATGGTCAGTTGACTGTCTTCTTGTGGAAGACAAGGGAATGGCCACTAGGTGTCGCCACACACAAAAGAACCAGAGCTCCAGTGCTGTCTGCCCCCAAACCCCAGCACAAGCCCCCAAAAGGCCCTTCTGGTTCAAGCCACCCTAGCCATGGCTTGAACCCTGTGACCTCCTGCTGTCACAGACCACCCTCAGTCCCCCCAGAGCAAGCTCTGTCCCCCCGTTCAGGGGCCAGCTCCATCTAGCTAAGGACACTTCTCGGTTTTGCTTAGCAACCCAGGACCTTGGGATGCTGGCTTCACAAAGGTCGAGAGTCCCTTCCTCACTGGCCTTTTCTGACTAGCCAGGCTTCCTCCAGCAGAGGTGTGAGAGCTCGGAACCAACAGGACAGTGTGTGTGTGTGTAAACGTGTGCAAAATCATTTTGTTATTGCTGTTGTTTAGTTGCTAAGTCCTGTCCAGCTCTTGAGATCCCATGGACTGTAGCTCACCAGGCTCCTCTGTCCATGGAATTCTCCAGGCAAGAATACTGAAGTGGGTTGCCATTCCCCTCTTCAGGGGATCTTCTCCAACCAAGGAATGGAACCAGAGTCTTCTGCATTGGCAGGCAGATTCTTTAGTGCTGAGCCACCTGGGAAACCATTTTATATTGGGTCTATTTCACAGAATCTTGCTCCTCCCAATAACCCTACCCTTGGTGTTCTGTACTCACTGCCCAATCCTCTTACACTCACTACCCCCACACTCACTACCCTCTAGGATCCCCTGCCACACACTCATGCTGTGATTACCAGGGGGCCTTACAAACCCAGCCTTGGGCCTGGGGTGTCCTTGGTACCTGAACGGGTCTTTGGGGCTGGGTCATGCCCCCATGATGCTTCCCTGGGAGAGACTGGTTCTTAAACTGTCTTTCCTTGGGGAAGACTCCTGCCATTCCTGAAAATTCTGGTCTTCTAGGATTCTTTCAGCTCTAGCTAGAGCTGACTCTGTGCTGCTGCCTGACAGAGGGAACACCCAGGGCTGCATCAGGGCAGATGGTTACATAAGCGCACCTTCCCACCCTCCACACTCCAATCCTGATGGACAGGAACATCAGGACTGATTTACAATCTCGTCCTCAACAGAATCTGCATCCAGGGCGCCAACGTTCGGGAGAAAACTGAAGAGAATAAATCACAATGAACCCAAACACCACCAACCTTTCAGTTGCTGCTGTGCTATGAGTTCATTACAGAGTGTTTGGGTTTGGCACCTATCCAAGTGAACATGCTATTAGGTCTTCATCACAATTTTGACAGACATCAGATTAACTTCACTAGAGAATTCTTACTTTCCCCTGCAGGGATCAAGAACTGGTCTCCACTGAAGCATGTTTAAATGACATAAGCCCAAACTACAGTGAATTTGGACACGTTAATCATTTATTCGGTCCTCAGCTGTGAGATCCGCTTCTCAATTGTGTTCTCCGGGTGATGCTGGAAACATCCCACCACTTGAGATGAGGGCGCATTTGTCCTACATCCTAAGAAAATCCTTGTGTGTTAACTGCCCAGAGAGGGAGACCTGCTCCCTCTCTGAAGGCAGAATATTCTGGAGGCTCACCAGGGAAAGGCCAAAAAACAGAAAATGGATAGATATGGGCAGCTGTCGAGTACCCAAACAAACGGCGAGGTGAGGGGAGAGGTTGTGGTTGAGTGGATGACATGCCACTGATGTCAGAGGTCATGGGGAAAGTGGGCATGGTTCCAGAAAATCACATCTGCTTGGGACACACACAATTCAGAGAAACTGAGGTCTGTACATTCACTGGAACATGCAGACATGTCCACAAGCCCCCCAAACATGTCATACACACACTGCTGTTGCTTCTGAGCCCTCATCTCTGCTGAAGGAAGACTGGTGGGTGAAAGACAGTGAGGAAGGGGTTCCCAACCACTGGGAAGGAGTCACTTCATTGTATAGCAGAAACTAATATGACATTGTAAAGCAATTACATCTCCCTTCCCCCCCAAAAAAGTGACAAAAGTGGGTCATGGCCTGGGAGGAGGCGCTGCTTCTCGGAGCCATGGAGGTCATCTGTGAGATACCACGCTCCTGCCCAGAGATTAGAAGGACCCACTCTGTGCACATGAGCCCCAGCTCGGAAGCAGCTGCCCTCAAAGTGGAAGACTCAGGAGGCAGTGCTGGAAAGACCCGGGAAGGGGATGTGCGGCCGTCAGACCCAATTGATCAATGGCTCTGAAAGCTGGCTTCCCCATGACAAACACAGTCCCCTGCCCTCATTTTTACCGATAAACCTGAAGCTGATGCTGTTTAACACCCACACTTACACAAACTGGAATATACATTTATACCCAGGGTAGTCTAGCACCCGCTTGTATTATAAACGCTGAGTAACTGCAGGCTGGGCCAGACAGCAGTAGGGGCCTGTAGATACAAAAGCTACCTCTGCCCCACGGATCCCGACACTTGCCTTTTGTTTTGTCCATTTAAAAAATTCTGCTATATTTTACATGCTCATGTTTCAAAATTTATTCTTACAACTGTACAGTATCTACATTGCATGAAAATACACCACCATATAATGGTGTACTTCATGGAGCTTATATAAAATATTAATTCAGACTACACATATCTTAACAGCCTAAAAGACATCAACAAAAGCACAAAGCACACCGTTAAGAGCCCACCCAGCTGAAGCCATGAGCATCATTAGGGACAATGAAGAAAGGACACAAGATGTGCCCACTTCACGGTCAGCCCAGGAGCCGGTACCCAAGGCAGGACCCTCCCCAGCACTGACCTATGGACAGGTTACCAGATGTCCTGCCCCTGGAGTTCTTACCTGCTTCTGGAAATCAACTTGAGGCAAATGGTGCTCAACTGTGAGCTCAGCGGTGCTCCAGATACTCAACTGTGACAGGCGGGCCGTGGCCGGGGAGAAATAGGAAGATGCCGCCCTGTGGAAACAGAGAACGGGTCATGGGAGCGGCTGAAGGAGTCCACACCCCGTGCTGAGAGACACAGGCTGGCTGGCGAGCAGCTCATGGCGATGGGCCCCACGCGGCAGTCCGGAAATACCTGTGTGTCTGGCCAGCCCAGGAACTTGCACTAGCACCTCTGGGATAAGGTGCTGATTGCAGCTGTGGACTCCTGTCATTTCCGGCCAAAGCAGGTCGCCACATACCCTTCTCCCCTGGGGTTAGTCACCCAGCCGACTGGGAGCCGTGCTGGGAGACGACGAGCACCTGTGTGAATCACTCCTGCCAGCTGGTGGGCAAGTACCTGCCCAAGAAGGTGTCCCACCCACCCGACAACGCAACCAGCCAGGCTAGGTACCTTGGCGCCCCACCCATTTTGTAAGCTCAGATGTGCGTGGGGTTTCTGTGCTTTGGGAATACCTACAGTTGTATATGGAAAAATAAGTTCTCTCTCCCCTCCTCTCACAGAGAAACAGATTCGCACACGCATGCTCTACAGTTGCACATAATTTACAGCCTGTTAGCCTGGCCACACATCTGCTGGCCCTAAACACACCTCTTCCAGGAATCAGAGAACATTCTCTTTTCTTCTTCTGCCTCCCACACACAACCTCATGGTTTGGGTCCTTTGCAGGTTAACAGGGCAGGAGCAAGGCTGCGGATGGTGGGCAGAGTCACAGGGTGAAGCCGGCAGGGGCACCCAAGTCTCGCCCGCCTGTCCCCTCTTCACTGCGGCACGTGGGCTTCCACCTGGACTTCAGGCTTTCAGCCCACGGTAAGGACAGATGTCTCTGGATAATTGAGAATCCTATTCTAAGAGACCAGAGGAAGCTCTGCAACCCATCTGTCTTCAGCTATCCTGCAAAGAAAGCTACTCACGTACCCAAGAAGCTGAGGAACACGTGTTTTTCAGAGAAAGTGAGATTTCAGAAGCCTCTGCTATAGGTAGGCGCTGCTTTGGCCCTGGGTCTCTGGTCTGCAGAGCCCTTCAAGCAGTGCCGATGGCCCTGGGAAGGAAGAGCAGTCACCTGCCACTGCCACCTCTTCCACCCTCAGCCTACCCTTCGGGAAAGACATTTATAGCAATTAATTGCTCCTTTATTCCTCTAGACATCAAAGTTCCAAAATACCAAGGCTCCCTGGAGAAATGTCTACCCAAGTCCCCACATTCTTTCAAAAGGAGATGAAAAGAGACAACCTTCTTCCACTTCTGAGGGGCTTTAATTTCTCCAGCTATCACAACAGCCAATTAGCCCCCTACTGTCTACCGGGGTCAGACTGTCCAAGGTGCAGAGAGGAACCGAGGATTCGTGACTTGAAGGAGAGGGCATCTGAGGGATGCGGGAGCTCCTGGTGGGACCATGCAGGGACTCACACCAGCTGACCCATTTGCCATCTGATGATCGGGTCAATGTCCCCAGTTTACAGAGGAGGAAACAGAGTCTCAAGGCTTCCAGGGCCCCAGAGCCAGCAGAGACAGTGAGCACGCCCTGGAGCAGGACTCTGTTTCCAGTTCAGTTCTGTCCCTGGTCAACCATGCAACCTGAGGTCGGTCACTGCCTTCTGGGCCCTGCATTTTGTCACTGGTCAAGAGGAAATCAGGACCTCCGCCATGTCTTCCCTTGAGAGAGGCAAGGAGATTGGGGCTGGTTTCATAAGTGAGAGGCCAGGCACCAGGAAAGGACCGGGCACTCACAAGGGCCTCACTCCTGGTTTAATGCTCTCCTGTCGACGTCTTGAAATTCTGAATATTTTTCTAAACAAGGGGCCCTCCACCAAGCCCCACAAACTATCTAGCTGGTCCACAATGAGGGAGAGGATGTCAAGTGCTCTCAAACTGCCGAGGGCCCCGTAACCTTAAGTAGACAAGATGTGGACTCCAGAAGGATTTACTAAAGTAAACCCTCTCTAGGTGTCCACAGCCTCGTGTCAGGTGAGGAAGCAGGAGATACAGAGGACACTACGCCTGCCTTCCAGAAGGCACCTGAATGGCTGAGGAAACCACTCTGCACAAGTCAAATAAAACACAAATCATAGGTAACAATGAATCAAAAAGATAGGTCAGGTTAAAACAGAATACTTCGAAGAGTGCCAACTGCATGTAAGGTGCCATGCCCAGGACTTCCCACTGAGCAGCTCAGAGGTGACAGGAAAAAACCCAGGGCCTTAATCTAGTGTAGTAAGTGGTGGAGTAAAGGGATGTGCAAACCTCAGTGACAACACAGAGGAAGGGGAGGGACCAGCTCCCAGTGGAAGACCCTGAAGCTGTGTCTTGAAGGATGAATAGGAGTTTGCTGGTAGAGAAGATGGGGAAGGGCACTGCAGGCATGGGGAACTGACATTCTTTGAACAAACTATTATTGAGCATTTGTTTATTATATGCCAGGCCCCCTGGGTTGGGCATTGAGGATACACAGGTGAGCATGTGACAGTCTGTGATGATGGAGTCTAGTGAGCAGGGGAGACAGGCATGAATCAAGTCACACCCAGGTGAACACAGCTTGCAGACACTCTGATAAATGAAGGAAGAGTGGCGTGGGGAGTGCAAGGTGCCCAGGACATGGAGCTGGATATCTGACCTCGCCCTGGGGACAGGCACCCCTCGCGGGCGACTTCTGAGCTATTACCGAGGGTGAGGAAATGAGGTGTTGTCTTGTGTGTGTGTGAGTCACACCCCCCCTACACACACACACACACACACACACACACACACACACACAGAAGTAAAGGTCTTGAAACAGGAAGGGGCTAGGCCTTTGGGAAAACTGAGGAAAAAGATGTGGCTGAGGCCTGGGAAGCAAGTGAAGGGGCTTGGAGGTGCTGGACCATACCTGAGAGGGGAGGAGAGGTTCAAGCAGGGGAATCAGGTTAAGTCTGAGACCCCTGTGGCCGAGGGGTGGAGGAAAAATGGGATGGGGCTGGAGGGACGGTCCCTGCTGGGCCAGGTGAGGGCCGGGCCTCAAGCTGTGAGTTGAGGATGGGAGGGCCTGGGACGCTTTGGCAGGTGGAACTGTGGGCCAGTGGCAGCATCAGAGCCTGGGGTGGCTGCAAGTGGGGATGTGGGGAGGCCTGACGTGCCAGCTTCCAGTCTGCTGTCGACGGCCCTGAGGACAGGCTGAGCAGCCAGGGCTGAGCTCCAGGGTTCACAGAGAAGCTCTGGAAGCACAGCAGACTCACTCTTCAGAGGAAGTTGGTACCACTGTGCACATCCCCAAGGTGTTCTGGAGACAGAGTCAGAATGTGGGAACTGACCAGATCTGGGAAACATTAGGGGCACTGCTGGGAGACACTGTACTGGATGGGGTAAGGGGTGGGCGGCACTCTGGGAAGAAGGAATGACGTGAGTAACCGCAAAGAACTCACATCCTGGCCAGTCAAGTGGCCTTCATTCATTCATTCAAACAATGAATTCATTCATTCAATGAATTCATTCATTCAAACAATCAATAAACATACTGAGCGCTTACTGGGTCCTGGGATGTTGTGCTGCGCTGTGCTTAGTCACTCAGTCATGTCTGACTCTTTGTGATCCCATGGACTGTGGCCCACCAGGTTCCTCTGTCCGTGGGGATTCTCCAGGCAAGAATACTGGAGTGGGTTGCCTTGCCCTCCTCGAGGGGATCTTCCCAACCCAGGGACTGAACTCAGGTCTCCTGCATTCTTTACTGTCTCAGGCAGATTCTTTACTGTCTCAGCCAGCATGCTGCTGCTGTTAAGTTGCTTCAGTCGTGTCTGACTCTGTGCGACCCCATAGACGGCAGCCCACCAGGCTCCCCCGTCCCTGGGATTCTCCAGGCAAGAACACTGGAGCGGGTCTCAGCCACCACACAGCAGTGCAAACACAGTCAAAAGTCCCCATGCACATTCTAGGGAGGGGGAGAACAGACAAAACAAAATAGAAAGGAATCAATGTGTAAATAACCTAGTACGGAGGAAGAAGACGGATGCTATGGTAAAGAAACTGAGCTGGAGGAGGGGAACAGGAGTGTGGGGTAATTGGGTGAGGGGGTAAGCTGAGGGAAGCTCAGGGAAGCTGGACCGAAGCTGGACTAGCGCTTCAGTCCAGGAGGGATGAGAGCCAGGGGAGGAAGGGGAGGGGACTGGATCACAGGAAGGATAAACTGGAGGGATGGGGAGATAAGACCTCCTTCCGTGCTCCACGTGCTGCCCAGAATCCTTGGTTTCTCAACCCCGGCACTGCTGACACTGGACTGGATAACTCTTCATTGTGGGGACTGACCTGCATGCGGCAGAGTATTTAGCAGCATCCTGTGCTGTCTGCCCAAAGCGCCTGCCCCTCGGCTGTGACAGCCCAGAGTGTCTCCAGACTTTGCCCTGTGTTCCGAGAGGTAGCCAAAGCCCCCCAGGGGAGAACACTGCTTGAAAGGAACCGCTGACACACAGTCTGACTCTGCTGGCTGGGCACTGTTCTGAACCCTCATGTCAAACATCCCTATGAGGTCCTATTATACAAATGAGGATACCAGTCTCCCCTCACCCAGCTGGTAGGCCCTAGTCTATTGTGGGGCAGGATTTGAACCCAGACCATCCAGGCCCGACCCCTCTGCTACACTGCTTTCCAGCACACAAGCAGGTGGACAGAGGTGCGCTCAGAGCCAGTGGAGGGAGGCAGGCCTGGGCCTCAGCCTCGGCTGCGAGTCCCAGTCGGGGCGGCACCTCTGGCCCCCCAGCAACATTGAAACTGGGGCACCAGAGAGAACTTCCGTGAGCTCCACTCTCAGTAATTAAACTGCAGCCTCTCGGACTCAAGGGCCCCATGAGCAGCTGCCTTAATTAATCAATTCCACATCTCCACCTCCTCAGCCTGGAGCCAGGCTTGGCATCCCGGAACCGCGCTCCACCGGCAGGCGCGAGACAGGTGTGAGCACGGCTCCTTGGGTCAGGGAGTTTGCAGGACGCGGCAGCAGTCTTAGGAGATGAGCTCGGGATGAAGAATTAGTCCTGAGGTCGCCAACCCAAGTGCCAACCTTCTCCCAAGCTCCTTCCTGCTGTGTCAGGCCAGGCGCACTTGCAGAACAACACTGATAATTACTGTGGTTGCTAGAGCTTTCCTGGGGGCCGCACGGTGTCAGGCCTGTTTAGCACACCGAGTCCTCAGGACAAGCCTGCAAAGTAGGAATTATTCCCTTTTTATAGATGAGACAACCAAGGCTCAGAGAAGGCAAGGAACCCACACAAGGCCACGGAGTTAATACATGACAAGCCTGGAGAAAAGTTAATATGGAGTATTTATTAGATATTATATTGTTTCACCATTATATGTGTTGAGTGCAATGAATACATTGTAGTCACACTGTAAAATATTCTGGTTCTTAAGAGATACAGGCTGAAGTGTATAAGGGTGAAATGTCTCAATGCTTGCAACTTACTCTAGTTTCAGGGAAAAGGTGTGTGTATGAGTATGTGTATATGTGACTGTGTATGTTTGTACATATATATGTATGTATGTATGTGTATATGTGTGGGTGTGTATGTGTATATATATGTGTATTATATATGTAAATATATCAGTGTGTATGTGTGTATGTGAGTGGGTATATATGTGTATAAATGTGCATGTATGGGCTTACCGCATAGCTTGGGCTTCCCTGATAGCTCAATTGGTAAAGAATCTGCCTGCAATGAGGGAGACCTGGGTTGGATCCCTGGGTTGGGAAGATCCCCTGGAGAAGGGAAAGGCTACCCACTCCAGTATTCTGGCCTGGAGAATTCCACGGACTGTATAGTCCATGGGGTCGCAAAGAGTCAGACACGACTGAGCGACCTTCACTTCACTTCACTGTGTATGTATGAGTATGTATATATATGTGTGTGTAAACGTGCATGTATATGCATGTGTGTATATGTGTGGGATGTGTGTGAGTATGAACAGAGACAGAATGTGTGAGCAAAGGTTAACTTTGGTGAATCCAAATAAAGGGCATGGGGGTGTTCACTGCATTATTTAGAACTTTCTGCAGATTTGAAATCCAAATGAAAAGTCAGGAAACATTAGAAAGTCCCTGGGACTTTCGGGTTAGGGTTAGGGTCACAGCAGGAGAGGCTGCAGTCGCTCTGGAGGCCCCTCGCGTCGGCGGGGAGCAGCTCTGAAACTCAGACCCTGATGGGGTCCTACTCCCCCGACAGGCGCAAGCGTTCTGCACTGGAGATGCTGGGACTCCCAACACCTCGAACCTCGGCACTCCCACCTGCCCTTTCCCCAGCAACAGGGCACCTTCTGTTCCAGGTGGGAGCTGCTGATGACGGCCCTTTGGGGAAGCTTCTCGAAGCATCAGGACCAAATCATCATGACAGTGTGGCTGCCCTGCCCAGCTGTCCAGACACCACCAGCAAAGGCATCAACACTGAAAACTATACTAAAGCTGGGAAGGGGGCTTCAGGGGGCACCTTCCTTCTGTGGCCTGACTCCCCTCAGAGAGCCTGCAGGCCACTCTTGCATGTGGCACGTCACACACACCAGAGGACACTGGGACAGGCACGACCTTGGTTGCTAGACAGGAAGGGCTCCTCCCACTACCCTTGGGCAGACCCCGGCCATCTACCACGCTCCCCGCCCAGCACTGGCTCTCAGTAGGGGGCATCTGGAGTCGTCTGGAGAAAGGAGATTTTCAATCATCACAGTTGGGAGGACACTCCTGGGTAGAACCACCTAGAATGCACAGGACGGAAGCCACATCCACAGCGCCAAGGGCGAGGAGCCCTGCCGGGTAGTCACCTCGGTTACCACTTGCACCAGGCTCCTTCCACACCTCTGGCCTTCACATCTGCTGGTCCCTCAGCCTAGAACATTCTTCCCTGTTCACTGCTCACTGTTGTATCGTTACCTTCTGCAGACCGTGTTTGTACACTGACCCGAATCTCCTCCACTCATGGCACGGCCCTGGTTGCGTCCGGGTGTCTGTGCATCTGGTTTCACCTCCACTTTAGAAGCTCCCTGAGGACAGCCACAGGGTGGGGGTCAGGTCTGCGTGGCTCCCAGGCAGCCCTTCTCACAGACATATTAAAATGGACCCGCATCTCCCAGTGAACAGAATTCTCATCTAACTCCTTAGAGGGGGATGATCCTTTTTTTTCTCCAGGTCTCCAGTATTTTTGTGGACCCCTGAAAACCCTGAAGACCACAGACTCTGTGCTGCAGGACCTGGTGGATGAAACACTGCTGCCGGTCACACCTGGAGCTCCATGCATGATGCAGTGAATGAACAGATTTCAGATCCACTTGGGAACCATGTGGGAAGAAAGCCCCCAACCTCAGAATACCCTCACCTCAGAGAGTCCAAGACATCAAGGAACTGAAGGAACCTGTGTGCATAGATTATTTAACATTGCTATGACTGGATTGGTAAAAAGGCATCTGTTGAAAGCTTCTGATTTTAAAAAAATGTTTCTCCTGCGAAGTTGGCCTGATTGGTAGAAAAGTGCCCAGCTCACACTGTCTCTTCAAGTCCTCTTTACTGCTAAGCAAGGCTACCTGGTAGGCGTGCTCTGACAGCCTCTGCAGTTCAGCCAGCACAACGCAAACAGGAAGGGATCTCAGAGCTGGGGGCGCTTCCGCGGCTGCACTGGGACACTCCGATCCTGGGCAAAGTTCTCAGGCTCTGACTGAGGGACGTGCAGGTGGTGGCTTTATCCCTGCACAGTAGGGGGACAAGGACAGGAGGAAAGGGAGGCATCTTCTGACCTAATTTAGAAAGAGGTCCTTTCTTCCTTCCCAGGGAACAGCTGGAGCCCTGGAACCTGGGCAGGCCAGAGCCTGAGACATGAAGTCAGGAACCAGCGCGCCTACGGAATCCGGCTCCAGGTGTTCCTGATTCAGTCTGACCTTTGGCCTCTCGCAGGTCCCAGAGGGCGGGTAATGCAGACTGCAGAGCCCTTGTCTATTTATGAATGGGTGCCAGGGCAGGAACCCTCAGTTCACAAGTGGGTGCACGCCCCCCTCCCATACTCCTGGGCAGGGCCTCTCAGGCTGGGTGACCTTCACTGTGGGCTGGGAACCTGGCAGCGTCAAAAGCCCACCTGTGCAGGCTGGCGGTGGAAGGACACTTCCCTCCTGTGGCCGACATCTGAGATGCTCCCAGCATGCTGACAACCTGCTACCCATCCCCTAGGGAAAAGTCAATTTGCATTGCTGGTCAGTCTTCTTAGAGGTGGGGCTGAAGTCAACTTGGGGCTGGAAGGACCAGCTCCAAGACTAATAATCTCAGGGCAGGAGCCTGACCAGGTTTCACAGACCTTGGGTCACCTCCAGAGAAAGAAGCCAGCGTGGAAATTTCAACCCAGAAGCTCCATCAACTCTGCTGCCCACAGCTATGCCAACTCTCGAAGGGTCACCATTTAAAACATTAAATAAATTGGGAAACTGAACATTGTTGCTTTCTTATTTGTTCTTCTTAAGAAGGGGTAAAACTGACACAGTGCTGTTTATCAGGACACCAGTAAACTCCCTTCACTCAGCCACATGGACTCGTTCACACAACCTCCTGCTGAAAGCAACAAGCCCTGTTCTCAGGGGCAAGCCCAGGCAAGGTGGCCCAATTTTTCCAGTGCCTGCCAACAGGCTGGCTGCTTCTGCCTTTGCCCCTACTCTCCCACCATCCCTTCCCTCTACTGAAGTCTCTGATAATTGGTTCAAATAAATAGGCTTCCCAGGCCAGGCTCACTGCATCCCCTCGGAAGGGGGCCAGGAAGGCCTCCAGCTTCCTGTTGTGAGAATTAGGTCATTAAACCAATTGGGCTGCTTGCAGGGTGAGGGCTCAGTCCCCCTGTCACGGCCTCCAGAGTCAGCCCCCTCCTCACTGTCCAGCTCTGGAAATGGGGGTCCTCGAGACCCAGCTGAGAGGCCCCAGGCCCAGCCTCCTGGGTGAAACTTCTTACAGACTCTTAGAATAGGAAGTTTTAGGATTACTGCCTCTTCTTTCCTATAGGCTTTCAGCATACAGGTATGTGCTAATTTGCATTAAAATAAAGCTATGTTTGTCTACCTGGAAAACATTTCCACACTACCGCAATACGCTGCAAGCCTTCATCACACCCTCATGTCACAGAAGTACACTATTTGTTTGGATAACTGCTTCTGCTCCATTTCACAGTCTGTGACCTTCCCTCTCCTTTCCCTCCAGCCACTTCAGAACAAAAAATAATCTGAGGAAAGAGGAAACCTCCCCCTAAGGGGTTGCTGAAAACTCAGTTTCCTTCCTCCCTAAATGTTTAACAAGCTGCTGATCAAAATAAAAAATATTTTAAATAGACGCAACTTCCAGAATCTACATGCGTTTATCCCATTAAGTCACTGGGGAAGCAGCATGAAGATGAGGACTTCTGATGTGTAGCAAGACTTGTCCAGTCTGGAGGCAGGGAGGCTGGCGGCTGGAGAGGAGAGGGAGACAACTGGGGAAAACACAGCGCCACAAACAGCAGGAATCCACCCACAGTCACCTGCTCAGGGCTAAGGGCACTGCAGAAAAGCTCAGAAGAGTGGACAGAAGTGGGAGGCAGGCTTTAGGTGTCTGTGTGAAAGCTAGGAACTATCCCTATTCCCAGTGAGGTGGACACAAACACCAAGACCAGCGGAGGGGAGGAAATCTTTTCCCTTCTTCCCTCCTAGAGCTTTTGGCTGGCCTAATAATTAAATTGACATAAGACATTAAAGGGGTTTCCCTGATGGCTCAGCAGCAAAGAATCTGAAAAAAAAAAAAAAAGAATCTGCTGCAATGCAGGAGATGGAGGAGATTTGAGTTTGATCCCTGGGTCAGGAAGATCCCCTGGAGAAGGGCATGGCAACCCACTTCAGTATTCTTGCCTGGAAAATTCCATGGACAAAGGAGCCTGACTACAGTCCATGGGGTTGCAAAGAGTGGGACATGACAGAGCACACACAGGCAGGAAGGCAAGGCATCGAGGGAAATAAATTTAATTTCTTATGTACGAGAGCCTCAACGAGATAAGGCTTAAAGAAGTGATCAGAGCAGGCACGTTTTGTATCTTATAGACAAAGGAATGATAAGTTTGTGAAGAATTGACAAGATCAAGAGGTTTGGGCTTGGAGCAGTAAACAAGTGAGAAAATTAACAACAGCCTTCTCAGCCTGGAACTCCCTGTCTCTGGTGATGAGGACACCTTCCATCCCCGGTATGGGGAAGGTACGTTTCACGTGAGAGATTTATTTCCTGCTTTCAGGGGAATAAAGAAGGGTCAGACTGTCTTTCTTGCACCGACTATTTCTCAAGCAACTTTAACTCCAAATAATCAATACGCCAAAGTGGTATATGTAGGGCTGGCTTATTCTGCTCCCCTGCACTTGGCACGCCCAGACAATCCATTTCAGAAGCCAAGTCCCCATCAGCTATTTGTAAAGACATCCTTCATTTCCTGAAGCCATGAAACCATTAGTCACCAAGTCGAGGAGAAGTGGAAGAAGCTCCTAGCAAAACTAGCCTGTGAGTGTTTCCCCAGGCAAAAAGACTTCTGGTTTTACAGGCCAGCTACTCACCCAAGACTGTCACAATTCATGAAACGAAACCCGGGAGCCTTTCACAAGCCCATGCCCACAGAACGCAAGCAGAATCTGACCTCTTGCAAAAACTCTCAACTGAGAGGAAAAAGCTTCTCTGGAGGTTAGGGGGACAGAGAGGTTCATTACACTACAAGTTAGTTTGATGGTATTCCTGATGATTAAGACTTCAAGTCTCAGAAAACTAAAGTTCCTCACAGGTTTACTTGGAGCATATGACATAATGTTAAAAACAGAACAAAAACTACAGGCACCAATGCACACCTGTTCTGCTTCTAGAAAAGTCATGTGAGTCTGCCAGAAAGATAGTCATAAGATTTCCAAGTTCAAAAATGAGTAACTCACCCCCCAAAAGAAGTTCCTACGAGAAATGGAAATCAAGGACTGTGCACGCCATAAAAGAGGGGGAAGGGGACTTCCCTGTGGTCCAGTGGCTAAGACTCCACACTCCCAATGCAGGGGGCCTGGGTTTGATCCCTGGTCAGGGAACTAGATCCCACATGCTGCAACTAAGAGTTCACATGCCACAGATAAAGACCCATATGCCCCAAGGAAGATCCACGACCCCAAGTGCTACCACCGAGACCTGGTGTGGCCAAATAAATTAAATAAATAAAGTTAAACAATAAAGCAAGCAAGTTGCAGATATCAGATACCCGGCTAGACATCTCACCACTAACCTCCTAAGGTCATGCTCTGACACTGTTCCAATACCATTTCTCCCACCCAAGCAATTTACTACCGACCCAGTGGTGTTCTCTGACGCATGGCCCACATCCACCTCTCCCAACCACACCCCTCACTTTGGCCTGGACCGGTTTTTAATCTAGAATCCAATCGAAGATCTCACCTTCCCTTGGTTCCCACGCTCATTCCTCTCCCTGAGCCTAGAATGTTCACCAGCTTTTCTTTGTCTATCATCATGTTAACAATTTTTAAAAATCAAGGACCACTGACTCTTTGTCCAGTTTTCCTTAGAACTGGAGTAAGGGTAGACATTTTGGCGAGAAACAATGGTAGCTGATGTTGCCCATGTCCCACTGGAGGCACACAATGGCAGCCTGCCCCGTGTCTGGTGATGCTGAATTGTGGATCACTCTGTTACAGAGCAAAGTTTTAAACATACAAAAGAGAGAGTAAGTAGATTAAAAGAAAACAGTAGAAGGAAGTAACACAAAATGAAACCTAGAAGTTATAAGATTAAAGACTTTAAAATCTAATTATATGAGAATCAAAACTCTCTGCCTAGAAAAAACAATATAATCAAAAGGACAATGACAGACTGTATTTCCACAGTCATAGGACACACTGCTGTAATATACAAAGAATGCCTACAGATCAATAAGAAAAAGACTGCCAACACAAGAAATAATGGGCAAACAACATAATAGATTGCTCTTAAAGATCTGAAATGATACTCTATTTCCTCAAGAAATTAAATTTAAGTTATAATGATATACCACTTCTTTCCTATCAGATTAGCAACAAGGCATGGGAAAAAGAGCTATTTCTGCATAATTTTGGTGGGCATATAAGATGTTACCATGGAGGCCAACTTGGCAATACTAAAAATTTAAACAGATGTACCCTTTGCTCTGGGGCTTCCCAGGTGGCTCAGTGGTAAGAATCTGCCTGCCAATGCAGGAGACACGGGTTCCATCCCTGAGTTGGGAAGATCCTCTGGAGAAAGGAATGACTACCATTCCAGTATTCTGCATGGACAACCCCATGGACAGAGGAGTCTGGGGGTCTACAGTCCATGGGGTCCCCAAAGAGTCGGACACAACTGAGCAACTAAACAACAACACAATCCTTTGCACTAACAGACTGTAGGAATTTATCCTATAGATACACTTATACAAAAGCACAAAGATATATGTAGAAGAGTATTTCTTTTTAATAGCAATAAAAGATAGGGAGTTTTGTAGTGCTCCAGGGGTTAAGATTATGCAGGTTCACTGCTGCAGCCCATTGTATCTGCAAACTGAGATCCTGTAAGCCACATGGTACAGCCAAAATGAATAAATAACAACAGAAAATTTAAATACTCAGCATCAGGGGACACTGAAAAAATTTAAAGTATAAGCAATCCAAAGAATGTCAGGGAACCATTAAAATGAGTCAGACAGTTGTAAATGACCTCAGACAGAAACTTAACTTCTCTGTGCCTCAGTTTACTCACCTGCAAACTGTGGAGAATAACAGTATTTAGTTCATAAAGTTGTTGTGAAAAATAAATGTGTCAACATAAGTAAAGCCCTTTTAACGATACCCAGCACACAGGAAGTGAAGAGGTATTAGCCAGACGACAGCAATGGTGATGACAGTGGAATGGAATGTTGGGTTCCAATATTTAGCGTGAAATGAAAAAGATAAGGTGAGTATTACAGTGTGTGTGTGGGGGGAAAGCAGTGCAAATCAGGCGTGTGTGCAGCCAGTGTGTACCTTATGCACTTGTACGTGTAGGAGTCTCTTGTTAAGATGAACAAGACAGCCACTAACAGACATCTTCTTCAAGGCATCTCTCTCCCCAATTAGCCTTTTGAGTTCTGTACTATGTATATATTACCTACTCAAAAAAAAAAAAAGTGTTCTTTTTAAGGAGGTGAAACGGGGTCAGAAGAGGAGAATAAACAAATATCTCCCTCCAGGCGGCCCCGTGCCATGGCTGATGTTGAGCATTTACGCTCTGCCACCACCATCGCTCATAGGCTGTGAGACCCCTTTCTCTTCCTTGGAGACAGGAAGCCAGGGTGGACAGCCAGCACTCAGAGCAGAGGTTAAATGATGGGCATGTACCATTTCTCAGGTGGCGGTGGGCAGCTTCCCCCAGGGAGGGAGGAAGGACTCTGCTTCACCATGTCCCACTGTAATCTTCAGGGAAGTAGAGCTGGGGCCCTGAAGAAACCCCACCACCACCTCAAGCCAGCTTACTAGCCTGTAGGTCCTACTCTGTTCCCCCTACAAATTACCAGCACCCCATCTTCCGGCCACTTCAGTGATTGGCCATAGCACACATGCTGAGGAACGGTGCTCCCACAGGTCTGAAATCACAGCCTAGTGGGCCTGAGCGTGGTGATTTCTCTATAACCTTCTGTTCCTTCCTTAGTAAGACTGGATCAGGGGCTCATCTCGTCTTTAAAATCTCTGGATCATGTTGACAGCACCTATGGTTCTGTGTATTTAAATCATATTCTTCCATCCCCCACTCCCTCCTGCATGAGAAACACAAAATTTTAAATGGAAAATCATTCAAATATCCTCTCCCTGGAGAGAATGGAAGAAACCTAGAGGGTCCAAAACCTGTTTTAGTTCACATTCCTGTGCAGAACAACATTCTGCAAGGACAAGGGTCAGGATGGAGCTGTCAGAAGCCAGGGCTGCCTGGGCTAGGGGGCTGGGAGTCCTTGGTCTGGGCAGGGAGGTCAAGGCTAACCCATCTCCTTGGAAACTGAGCCCCTGGTTCGCCCGGGGGATTTAGCAGGAAGAACAAGGGTGGGGCCCACACTGTGAAAGGTATCTGAATCCAAAAGGGACCCAACCCCTGAAGGAAGCATCCCCCGCCCCCGCCACGGCCCCCAACCAGCTTGCAGAAGCCAGAACTGAAGAACACGAAGGCGGTAACTTCATCTGTTTGGGAGTTGTTATTCAGTTCAGGGACACGAACCACAGGATTCCAGCAGCAGGAAACATGTGGGCTGGATACTCAGGAGATGCTCAGGCCTGAAAAAGCCTTAATTGGAACTGGTTTCCCAAAGCCTCCCACCCAGCCCTCCACGTGGGAGGGGAGATGGAAGTGGGTCACATTCTCCCAGCTGAACTGGCGTCACCGTGGGCTCCGACCACATGTGAACAAGTCTGGGGGCACAGAGTGGCCTGGTCTCCTCGCCAGGCCGGCCATTTCCTCCTGCTCAGATGCTGGATGGCTCTGGGGCCCTCTGGACCAAAGGGGCAGCTGGTTGGCACCAGAAGGGCAGTGACACCGAGGGGGCTGGGGGAACGAACATCACCCAGGAGCGTAGCCCCATCCTGGCGCCTTCCTCGCTCTCTGAATGTGGGCAGGTGCCTCTGCCAGCCTTGAGTCCTCTCTATTCCAGCTCCCACCCAAGGGTGAGTGGAAGAACACTGGGTGCTTTTCTAGGACCTGTTGGGCCTCCCTTGACTGGGCTCTTCGGAGGGAACACGAGGCCTGGAGCTGGGCAGACTTGGGGAAGAACGACCCTCCTCTACCCTACTCTACATATACTGACCCCTAGTGGGGCTCACAGACACAGGTGTCCCTGGCTTCATGCCCAGTGTGCTGATGCAGCCAGCCCACAGCCTGCCTGCTGCCATAAGCCTGCATTCCAAAGTTGGCAAAGAGAGGCCTGGAAGGCAGGGAAAAATTCTGGAAAGCGAAGGTCTGATGGACTTTTCACAAGAACAGGCACTGAGAACTTCCCTGGTTGGCTAGTGGTTGAGACTCTGCCTTGCAATGTAGGGGAAGCAGGTTCAACCCCTGGTTGGGGAACGAAGATCCCATATGCCTTGGAGCAACTAAATCTGCACGCAACAGTGAAGACCCAGTGCAGCAAAAAAGAAAAGAAAAGAAAGGCACCAGATTGATGGTATCACTCCAAAACAAAAACTCTGGAAAGAGCGGATCACCATGATCACTCCTCCTGACTTGAACCCAAGTGACAAAGCTTTAAGGCTTTAAGAGGAAACATAGTTCTTACTAACCATGACTGCCAAGGTGCTGATTGTTTCTGCAGATGCCCACATGAGTGCAGCTTTCGTCAAGTGCAACACACAAGGGCTCTAATCTCCTAACTCTTCCCGTGTTCTTCTGGGAAGCCAAGCAAAACTTCCACCTTAACATCCACCCAGGGCAGGTGCCCTTGGGGCTGATGGGGATATCTGGAAATTATATCCTGACTGCCCCCCACTACTACCCCTGAGAGTTCAAGATACTCTCACCAACATGTTCTTGCTTTATTCACATGGCTCCAACTAGATAATAAACCTCTTGGCCCTAGACTAGAAGCTCTGTATGATAAGAACTATTTTTACCCTGTTCTCCGCAGTACTCCCAGTGCCTGCCATGGGGCCTGGATAGTAATAAAAGTTCAGAAAATATTTATTAATTGAAAAAGGAGCCATTAGAAGGAAGGAGGAAAAGAAGGACCAGTGGAAGACAGTCATCACGTCTTGCTATCTCGGTGCTCTTGGTTGACATTACAAAGACATCACAGCAGGGATCAGAAACCAAGCCCTATAAACCCCTTCTCCGCTCTGCCATCAGAAGTCTTCCATCCTGTTATGAGTCACAGTTTACATACCTGCTTACAGAAGCATCTACGGTACAACATGGACATGAGAAATGGAGAAACACAGACTTCCCTGGTGGCCCAGTGGTTAAGAATCCGCCTACAGAAGACATAGGTCCGATCCCTGGCCTGGGACTATCCCACTTGCCTTGAAGCAACTAAGCCTGTGTACCACAACTACTGAGCCTGTGCTCTGGAGCCTATGAGCCGCAACTACCGAGCCTGCTCATCCTAGAGCCGTATGAGAAACCACCACAATGAAAAGCTCGTGTACCACAGTGAAGAATAGCCCCCGGCTGCCACAACTAGAGAAAGCCCAAGCAGCAGCGCAGCCAAAAATAAATGAGTAAATAAGTGTTTTTTTAAATAAGAAAGTAAGGAATGGAGAAACATTCATGACCTTCAGCCCTTAAGAAACTTCAGAAGGAGGAAAACGATGTTTGGTCCAGCGACACCCACCATGGAAGGACACCCTTCCCTCCAGGGACTGTTGTCTTCCTCCTGAAAAGGCTGTGTGGAGGATCAGGGCATAATCAGTCTTTAACAACCTAGTATAACAGCAGTCGGGGCTCCATGCCCTTTCATAAAAGAAGTTCAAAAGCACTTTGGCTCAAACATCATAATGGCCCTGGGAGCTATGAAGGCACAAGTATCATTATCTCCATTTACGATGGAGGAAAGTAAGGCAAACGGAGGTTAATTAGCTTGCCCAAGGTCAGATGAAATGGGGGAAAAAGGCGTAGGATTCAAACTCTGCAGCAGCCTCCAGTGTGCTAACTCTGGCCTCCCCACAATGTCACCCACGCTGGGCTTAAGATGTTTTTTCTTCTCTGTTGTTTCTGCTGAAACACAGCATCTGATAGGAAGCGCAGAGCTCGCACATGAGAGTGCCATCAACTGGGCTTGAGTCTTGACTCTGTTTTCTGACCACAACTACTGAGACCGCGCTCTGGAGCCTATGAGCCGCAACTACCTAGCCTGCTCATCCTGGAGCCGTATGTCCTGTTGTTGCTGTCCTGAGCTCAGCAACAACAGAAACCACCACAATGAAAAGCATGACCTCAGTCAACTTACCTAACCTTTCCAGGCCTCAGCTTCTGAATGTGTGCTAAGTCATTTCAGCCGTGTCCAACTCTGTGCAACCCCACAGATGGCAGCCCACCAGGCTCCCCCGTCCCTGGGATTCTCCAGGCAAGAACACTGGAGTAGGTTGCCATTTCCTTCTCCAATGCATGAAAGTGAAAAGTGAAAGTGAAGTCACTCAGTTGTGTCCAACTCTTTGCTACCCCATGGACTGCAGCCTACCAGGCTCCTCCATCCATGGGATTTTCCAGGCAAGAGTACTGGAGTGGGGTGCCATTGCCTTCTGAATGTGTAAAACAGTAATAATGCTACTTACCTCAGAAATTAACAGTGAGGACCAAATGAGAAAATATATGTAAAATGTCATTATCATTCATTTTCTCATTTTCTAAATGAGTACATATCACTCTCATAACAATAATTTTTAAAAAACAGTTACATGAGAAAAAGGTGGCACCCACTCCAAGTTTAGTTTCTACAAGGCCACAGATAACATGCGACTGACAAGCAAGTCTCAGTCTGCCAATGAAATATACCAGGTCCCTGAGAGGGACTTGCAACACAGAAGTCCTATTTGATTCATTCTGACTCATGTTGGCCTCTCAAGGTTAGCAGAGCAGATGGTATCTCGGACACTGACAGACAAGTGGATGTCTGAGTAAGGATCCAAAAGGCTGGCCAACTGCCCCCAGTCTACAGAGGCCAACTCTGGATTCCTGGTGAGCTGAACTCCTGGCTTTGAAACACCATTTATGAGTGCTCTGCTGAGCTGCTCAACTCTGCTCAGCCCAGGCTAAAGACAGCTTTCTAGGTACCACTATACTCCTGGATCAAGTGATGTACAGGACTATAGATCAAATAACCAAACAGGAGGTGTTCAGAGGTGACAATGTGGCCTGGTGGTACTCAGCAAGAGACTGGAAGAGAAGTGGGGGATGGTGTGGGAGAGGAAAACTGCCCAGTCACTCTCGATACACTTCCAACAAAGACACTGTGACATGGAATTTCCTGTTGGTCCAGTGGTTAGGACTCTGCATTCTCACTGCCGAGGGCCTGGGCTCAATCCCTGGTCAGGGAACTAAGATCCCACAAGCACAGCCACCAAAAAAAAAAAAAGACTGTGACAAATAGGTGTGTGTGGGTCCCTGATGCACATAAGAGCAGTAGCAGAACTCCAAGGTTACACCCGAGGCACGACCACCATAAGAATCTTCCTGATGCAGAGAGAAGCAGAAAACATAGGACATGCCACTGTACAGGACAAGACGCTAAGAGCTGGTGATGCTCATTCACTCAACTCAAGAAATGTCTACCCATTACCTACACAGTCAGAAGGAAAAGACGGCTTGAGGGAATCTGCAGGACACACAGACACGCACACCTGGACCTTTGTTAACCTAGCTGATGGCTCCCACGCCTCCCAGCTTTCTAGGCCAGAGACGTGAGAAACTTGATGGGAATAGACGCAACACTGCTGACTTCCGAAAGCCTTCCAAAAGCAGGGCAAGGAGAGCATGCTCACTGCTCTTCCTAGTGTTGAGAAGCTCTCCTGGGATGGACCCTCAGGAAAAGTTCCCACGCAGTGACTTCCCGCTGTTCAGAACCGAAGAGTAAAATCCAAATTCCTCACCGTGGCCACAGGTCTAACTCCTGCCAGCTCTTTATTCAGCCCACTCCAGCTTCCTTGGGCTTGTTGCTTCTGCTGCCCTCTGCCCATCAGCTGGGTCTCCACTCAAAATTACCTCCTTAGGGACTTGCCTGATGATCCAGTGGCTTAGACTCCGTGCTTCCAACGCAGGGCGGCTAGTCACGGAACTAGATCCCACAGGCTGCAACTAAGAGTTTGCATGCCACAAACAAAGATCCTGCATGCTGTGACCAAGATGCGGTGCAGCCAAATAAATAAATAAAAATACATTTTAAAAAAACACACCAAAGTTACCTCCTCAGAGCTCACTACAGTTATGACCCAGGCATTCTCCATCTCACTGCTCTCTTTTATTCTCCCTGCATCTCTTTTCACCATCCTGTTTTATTCACATGTGTACTTGTTTACCATCTGTCTCTCCCACTAGAACATGAATTTCATGCATCTTGGTGATCTTGTTCTTGGCTCAGTCCCCACCATCTACAACAGTGCCTGGCATATAGTAGGTGCTCAATAAGCCATTCAATTTAAGAAATGTTTATGGAGTGCCTACAAACTTTAACAGTAGACCAAAAAAAAGACAAAAATCTCTCCCCTAAAAGAGCTTAAATTCTGATAGGAGATATTAAGTAGATAAAAAAAATAATGGTGAAATAACAACTACTGCTTCAACCAAGCCCTTACCAAGGGGCTCAGTGTAGTTCTAAGACTCTAATAGGTAATTTAATCCTATAGGCAATTTAATAGGTAATTTAATAGGTAATCTAATAGGTAATTTAATCCTCCCAACAACTCCATGAAGGAAGTATTAATAGTTTATCAATGGGGAAACTGAGGCACAGAGCAGTTAAGTTACTTGCTGAAGGTCATGAAGCTCATGATGGCAGAACCAAGATCCAAACCCAAGTTTAGTCCTGTCTTTGGACGAGTCCTGTGTTTAGACCTCGGGCTCTGATTAAGAGCTCTGCTTCATATTTGCTGGGTGTCGAATAACTAGTTGCTCAGCACCCTTAGCAGCTGTTCCCTGTAGGCAGGGCTGGAGTGAGAGCCGACCCATCAAAGAAGGGCTGCCCTGCTCTGTGAGCGTGGTGACATGGAGACTGCTGGGCTGACCCCCGTGTTAGACTCTGGATGAAAAGGAAAGTGATGAAAGGACATGGACAGGGCTTCCCCGGTGACTCAGTGGTAAAGAATCCATCTGACGATGCAAGAGACACAGGTTCAATCCCTGATCCAGGAAGATCCCACCTGCCGCAGAGCAACAAAGCCTGTGTGCCCCTACTATTGAGGCTGTGGTCTAGACCTGTGCTCTGCAACATGAAAAGCCACCAGAATAGAAGCCCAAGCACCACAGCTAGACAGCAGCCCCACTCACTGCAACTAGAGAAAAAGCCAGAGCAGCAACAAAGACTTAGCACAACCACTAAGTAAATAAACACATTTTTCTTTTTAAATTAAAAACACAAAAAAACATAGATAAGGTCAGCATTCCTGGGCTCTAGTTTCAGGTGCTGTGAAACACCTAGGCAGGTCCACCAGTACTTGATGAGTATACTTTGCGGGTGGGATTTAGATGCTGTGAGAGATGGAAAGCTGAGTCCAATAGAGACCCTGGCCTCAGAAAGCTTAGGGTCATGCACCTGCACATGAAGCTGAAAGAGAAGTAGAAAGTGACAGGTGCCATTAGCAAATGTATAGACTGGTATGGGATTTCAAAAGAGTTACTCAGGGTACTAGGTCCAGAGGCTAAAACTCCACGCTTCCCGGGTTCAATCCCTGGTCAGGGAACTAGTTCCCACATGGCGCAACTAAGTGTTCTCACGCCTCAACCAAGAATCTGCATGCTGCAACTAAAGATCCCACCCATGTGCAGCAAAGAAGATCCAAGATCCCAGATGCCACAACGAAGACCTGGCACAGCTAAACAAATAATTTTAAACAATAAATATTAAAAACAACAACAGTTACTCATCTCTGGGGGCTAGTGCCCAACAGTAAGAGGGGCCTGACCTACATAACCCCCACGGTCCTCTAGCTCAGAACCTGTTCTGACAGCACAGGTTTGGTGCGGCATGGAGATCCACGTTTTATTCCGGTTAATGGTTCAAGTTCATGGGCACTGAGCACTTCTCCCACCCACTGCGAGATCAGTCCCAACCTCTTTGGGCAACATCGTATAGCAGTGGGAGGGCAATCATGCTCTCGTTTAGATAATGCAGCCGGATGTGGGAATGAAATCCAGTGCATGCTGCCCTCCTCCTCCTTGAAATGGTTTTTAAGCCCACAAACCCTCTTCCCTTCAGGAGGAGGTGATCCATCTGTGGACAACTTGTCAGAACGTGGAGGCCTAGTCACCCTGTTCCCGTCAGGATCTCTAGAGTCTAGCACAGCGTCTGGCTCACAACAGGTGTTGAATACAGTTTGCTGAGCTAAACCGGAGGATAGCCAGGTCTAGAAAGTCTCTGCCAGACATCTAAGTCTCAGTCGGTGTTCCCTGAAGTTTCGCTCTCAGTCTCTCCCCAGGGGATCAGACTGGTTTCATCTCTTTACTTATGCTACCACTACCCTGGTTCAAGCCACCATCATCTTTTGCCCAGCAGTTGCAATGGTCAGTCTCCCAACTAGCATCCTTGCCTCTACATGCCAGGTTAGACCCTGCTAACCTGACAGCAGGGACTGCTCAGACGTGTTCCGCACACCAGAGAGGCAGACATATGGGGTCTAAAAGAGGCTGAGTATCCAGACTTAGGTGTCTTGGTTACCAGGTGCAAGAAAAAGGAAGGTGGTTGGGGTGGGGATGATGGTAATCATCCCTACTCCTTACAATCCAATCTCCATATGGAGGCCAGCATGATCTTTCAAAACTTAGATTTTATCACCTCTCTGCTTAAATCCTCCAATGATTTCTAACTGCACTTGGGGGAAAAAAAACCAAACTGGTTCTTCCCACCTTCACAGCACTTACCACTTACCACTACTAAACTTACTTTGTCTGCTTATTTATTTACCCCTTTCTCTTGAGAATGTCAGCTACAGGAGGGCAGGGGCTATGTCTCCAGAATCCAGTGCCTGGAAAGCCACATAGGAAGCGCTCATAACTGAATGGATGAATCTCCATCCCAGGGAGGCGACTTGTATATATGAGGGCCACTCACTCCACCAGGAAACCAGGAATGACACACTGGCACCTTTATTTATAATTCGAAATCCTGCTTTAAACCAGGGGAAACTTGGTCTCTCTGAACACTTTAATGGCCCAAGAGATCAGTATCACTTAGAGTCTAAAGCCAGGAACTAGATAGAGCCCAGGAGTTGCAGCAGGGAGCTAAGAGTCAGAACCTAAGGACTAACTTTGACTTGCCTCCAGGTCCCTTAGCCACACCCCCACGCCTCAATTTACCCAGCAGTCGGCCAGGCACACTTTCCTAAGTTGTGTGAGTGACAGGAGACAAAGTAATTAACAGTACTAGCATACTTGATCCTCGGACAGGAGGTGATGCAAGCCTCACATCGCGTTATTTGTAAAACTCTTGATTTGCAGCCAACACAGGCCTCCTGGGCCTTCCCAGGGGCTAACCTGACAACAGGGACTGTTCAGACACGTTCCGCACACCAGAGAGGCAGACATGTGGGGCCTAAAAGAGGTTGGGTATCCAGACCTAGGTGTCTTGGTTACCAGGTGCACAGGAAGGTGACTGGGGTGGGGATGATGAGGAGAAGGCAAGAAGTGCAGTTTGGGGCTCCCAGTGGTCAATCGTGCAGGTTCACAGATACATGCCAGCCATACAGGCGAGACATGTGTCTACAACCTGCACCTTCCAGGAACACTCACGGGGGACACGACAGTTCAGCCAGGCTAGAGAGAGGAAGAGCGGCCCAGGGGCCAGACCTTGGCAGCATTTAGTTTGGGGAAATACGGGGGGCTCTTTACAGAGGTTCAGTCAGGATGCTAGAGCGGGGTGCAGGTGAGGAAAGAGACAAGAAGGCGCGGGATCTGAGGCTGATAGGCGGCGACAACCACGCCGATGCGGTGGGGTGAGCAAGAGTGGATGGCTCGGACACCTGTGGAGGCGACCTCCGGGGGAGGAGAGGTTGAGGACGGCTCGATGGTGGTCTGCCGCGGGATCGGGGGCGGGGGCGGCGAGCGGCAGGAGGCAGCGGCGGCCAGGCGGGGCAGGAAACCCGGCCCAGACCAGGGCTCCGTGCCGGTGGTACGGGCGGTGGGTCCCAGTCGGGTCGGGGGCGCAGTCCGCGGCCCCTCCCCGGGAGACAAAGGGCTGGCTGCTCCCCGAGCTCCGGAGCGGCGCGGGCCCGGGCACTGCGGGTGCGGGCCGGCCTCGGCGCTTACCTGGGCCGCCCGACCCGGCCAGGCGGGCGGGGGCTGCGGGTCCGAGAGCGGCGCGCGGCGGCCTGTTCCGGGACGCGCACAGCCCGAGCAGCCGCGACGGCAGCAGCGGCAGCGGCAGCAGCGGCAGCAGCGGGAGCGGCCGCCTCAGCCTCCGCCTCCCTCTCCGTGAGTCACCGCGGCGGGGCGGGAAGGAGGCGCCAGGCCGCCAGGGGAGGGACCGGCGGAGAGGGCGGCATCTGGGTCCGCGCGGGCGGCGGAGGCGCGGTCACGGCAACGCCCCGGGTGGAGGGCGGCAGAGGGCCGGCGTAGGGGCGCGGTCCGACGATGTAATGGGCACGGCCTGGAATTCTCAGTGGCTCTCATTGGTTAAGTGGGCCAGTGGGGCGGAGCTCTCAGCTGAGAGGTGGGCACTGCCAAGTGCTCAGGCAAGCTCACTGGGCCCTTTGGGGTGGGCGGGGCAAGTGGCCCCGGGGCGGAGCCACGAGATGGGCGGGTGGAACCCGGTTGCGGGTAGGGCCTAGAGGCTCTCAGAGCAAAGGGGTGGAGCGGGTCGGGGGTTGGCAAAGAAGGAGGGGCGGGGGCTCCGAGGGGGAGGCAGCCTAAGGGCGGAGCCCGGGCTAAGGATGGAGCCGGCGTTGCGGTAAAGCAGCTCGGCTTGTCCCTAGCTGCTCCAGAAGCACAGTGATCCCGTAAAAATAATGGCCTCTCCCACACATGAGTCTGAGTTTAAAAATGGGGGCGGCCACACGAGGCGGAATCCTTAGCAAGACCCGTTTACTCAGGACCCCTGAAAAATCTGAAATGGGCAAGGCTGCAAAACATTTAGAGGCGTGGTCTTCCTGGGTCTTGGAACTGGATATAGTGCTACCTTTGAAGCAGTTGGGCCCACTCTTGAACTGGTGTCCTGTGTAACCTGGATCCACCGAACCCCGAGAGCCCAGGGATGGGCCTCTGTGGGTCCGTTAAACTTAGAATATCGTCTGTATTGATAGTGAATGCATTGCGGGGGCGAGTAGAGAAGGTTGCCTTTGGTTAAAATGTTGCTATAGAAAGTCTGACTCGATCTGCTTTGGAGAGAGCATAAACAGCCTCCTTTAGGCAAAATGCGAATTGCTCTGAACATCCAGCTTCCCTTTAAAGGGACACGTGTCTTCAAGCGTGTTCTCACTTTCAACATTTAACTTAACAATTGCGTAGTGTGACACTAACCACACTTTTAGAGGCCTTACTGTGCCGCTTTCCCCAGCCTTTCTGCTCCTTTTCTGTCCCATCCTCTTCCACTTCCCTCATTTTTCTTCCCCTTCTCTATGCAAGAAGGATACAAGATACTTTTTTTTTTCTGTTATATTATCTAATGTCCATATTACTTTTGATTTGATAACTTTTTTTAACTTACAATTGAGGAATATTTTATCAAAATCATGAGACTATGAACTTTTAAAGGCCAGAAATAAGTCAAAACAGTGTCTGTATCTCCCTTAGCATCCAGACTACCATGCCCATAACAAGAGTTCAACCAATATTTCTTTATACAGTTACTAGCTGATCCTTCAAGTTTCACAGAGCATACAAATATAACAAATTTACACAAATTATTTTCACATAAATATTGATGTTTAAACAAAACAAATGAATTAAAAGTAAACAACGTGCTTGGTTATTCAAGACAATGTATAAATTCTATTTCAGAAAAAGGTACATGCTTAAGGATAAATGTGGGAAAGGAATGTATTAAAAAATGTGTCACTGTGAAATAATGGAAGCTTTTTCAAAATTTTCATAAATATATTGTTTATTGTTCAAAATTACAGTAAATTCATCAGCATAGTCAGGCCTTCATCCCATCAGCTCAGAGTTGGAAAACTCTGCATCTCTAGATAGTAGGATTACTTCAGAATTAACTCAGCCTCTCCCCATCTGTAGTCTTAGAACGAAACACTGAAGGCTTCGGAGGCAGGAAACATCTGCTAGCTCTGACAGCCCAGCCCTGTCTCTGCCCCTTGGGGAACTGCTCCTCGCCACCCTCTACCCACCAGAGGTGCTGACGAGATGACCATTTATAGTATCTTAGCCTTTCCCCTCTGCAAGAAAAACAAACAGGGAGACATGAACTCAAGCTGGACCAGTTCACATGCTGTGTTCTCTGGACCATTCGCTAAGAAGAGGATATGACCTGAGGTGAGCCAATTGGAATCCTTCTCTGAAACTTTGGGGGGTTTTTTTTGGCCACATAGCATGTGGGATCTTAGTTTCCTGACCAAGGATGGAATCCATGCCCCTGCATTAGAAGTGCAGACTCTTAACCACTGGACCACCAGGGAAGTCCCTAAAACTTTTTATATTAGAAATGAAGGGAAGCTCTTTTCTCTCCTATTAGATCAAGAGCTGTAAGGATGTGACCTCAAAAATGTTTACCACCATCGTCTGCTCATCTCGTGGAAAATTCTGAAAGAATGAGGCAGTGTAACTGGACAAAGGAACCAAGATTTGGAGGGAAGGAAAGTGAAAAGGACAGAAACTATCATGGTGTGTTCCATGGTTTCAGTAGACCTTGTACCAATTCTGCACACACCCTCCCACACTTAAGAGGTCCCCAAATAGGTCTTTCCTCCATCAATAGCTGGCCCCACTCCACCGGAGTTGCTTATACCGGAAACTTAAGCGTATCTTCCACACCACAGTCTCCCTTTTCCCTCATATTCAGTCCATGTTGTTTCCACCCCCAGATCACATCTTGACTCTCCCCAGTTCCCACCATCTCCATTTCTGTGCTCCAGTGTAACCCATCATCAGCTCTCACCTAACTCCAGCACTAACTTCCAAGAGCTAGTTCAGGCTTCCCCTACCATACTCTATCCATTGCCCACACAGCAGCTAAAGGGATCTTCTTAAAATGCACAGATCTTGTCACATCTCCACTATTCAATGAGTTCTTTTTGTTTTCCTGAAGTTCAGTATCTTTAGCATGGCTACCAGGCCATGCATGACCTGGCTCCAACCTGACCTTGTTCCACCTTTGCCAGCTGGGCTTCTGCTACACACAGGCATTCTCCCTATTGCTTGATCACAGTGTACTTCCTTCTGCTTTGGTACACCTGAGTGTACAGCTCCCTTTGCATCAGTGGCTTTTCCCCACTTCTCTCCCCTTTACCTGACAAAATATTTGGTTTTCTTTGGTCATTTTCAAGGAGACTTTTTCTATTGACGTATAGCTGATTTACAATGCTGTGTTAGTTTCAAGTGTACAGCACAGTGATACAGTTGTATATATATGTATGTATATATATATATATATACACACACACACACACACATACATTTTGCTTTTTTTTACTGCTGAAAAAGAAGGGAAAATATGTATATGGATATACTTTGGCCACCTGATACAAAGAGCTGACTCGCTGGAAAAGACAATGATGCTGGGAAAGAGTGAGGGCAAAAGGAATAGAGGGCGGCAGAGGATGAAATGGTTAGACAGCATCACTGACTCAATGGACGTGAATTCGAAGAAACTCTGGAAGATAGTGAAGGACAGAGAAGCCTGGCATGCTGCCATCCGTGGGGTTGCAGACAGTCAGGTACAACTTAGCAACTGAACAACAACACATATTTTTCATGTTCTTTTCCATTATGGTTTATTGCAGGATATTGAATATAGTTCCCCATGCTATAAAGTAGGACCTTGTTGTTTACCTATTTTATATATAGTACTTTGTATCTGCTAATCCCAAACTAAAGGAAACTTTTCTTGACCTATACTAGGCCAGTCCCGGTCCCAACAGGGCCATTAATTCCAGGAGGATAAGGAAGTCACTGTGAATCACTCCTACCTAGCACAGCATGTGTAGATGCTCAACAAATATTATTGCATGAGTAAACAAACATGTAAAGACTGCACCCAGAACTTTCCCTCCACTGATAGCCACTCCTATTTCCCCATCTCCATCTGAGACTCCAGTGCTCCCAACCCTCTTCTCATTCTTCACTAAGTTCATGAGTCTATATTTTTATTTTTTCAGCTTTCGGGAAGGTCTCTCTGCATTCCTTGACATAGATATATCTTTTTATGGTATATTAATTATCTATTTATTTGTTTTTGGCTGCACTGGGTCTTCGTTGCTGCTCGTGGGCTTTCTCTAGTTGCAGTGGGCAAGGGCTACTCTCTAGTTGTGGTGCACAGGCTCATTTATGTGATTTCTCCTGTTGCAGAACATGGGCTTCAGAGCTTGGGCTCAAGAGTTGTGGCCTGTGGGCTTAGTTGTCCCACAGCATGTGGAGTATTTCTGGATCAGGGATCAAATCCGTGTCTCCTGCATTGGCAGATGGATTCTTAACCACTAGACCACCAGGGAAGTCCTATGTATATCTTTAAACAGTTGCTTTCTGGAGGAAAAAATCTCTGTCCTCTATGAAAGTCAAAGTGTCAGTCGCTCAGGCGTGTCTGACTCTTTGTGACCCCATGGACCGTAACCTGCCAGGCTCCTCTGTCCATGGAATTATCCAGGGAAGAATACTGGAGCAGGTTGCCATTTCCTCCTCTGGGGGATCTTCCCCCAACCCTTGGACTGAACCCAGGTCTCCTGCATTGCAGGTGGATTCTTTACCGTCTGAGCCACCAGGGAAGACCAAAAGCTTTGTGTTGCCCCTTCTATACCAAAGGGATAACTCTAACAGTAAAATTTTCAGGCCAAGTATGAAACAACAGTGGAGCATCAACAGGATACAGGGAAAGAAAACAGTTTGAAGTAGTTATGGCAACAGTGGTCCTCAAATTATACTCCATAAGGGGGCCTCCTGACTACAGGTTGAGAAGGCACAAGGTAAGAATTTGAGAGAAAGGAAGAGAATAAAGAAGAGATTTTTTAGGAAAGGAAAAATAAGAACCAACTCTATGTGTTTTGAAAACCAAATTTTAAACACCAATAATTTCCAGTAATACAGAAGTTTGTTATCCTGTTTACATGTAACACAACTCTAACTTCTCTGCGGACAGTGACCAAGGCTAAGCACACACCTCAGACAAAGCATGCTGCAGCTGTGCGTCACTCTCCTTTTTGCCTGGGCAAGTAACTTATCTAATTTTACTTTGGAGATAATAAGGAATTATTAAAGGCCATGATGAAAGCATTTTGTAGACCAGTGGGTATACATATTTTGGGTCATGAGTGGGGTATGTGCAGCTGTGAACATCTGGCTCATTGCCAACCTATCCCCAGAATGTTGGTTCCTGCAGCATCTGATACCTACAGTGCAGGTTTCCCACGTCACGGGACCTTGCTTGTACTGTGCTTGGGAACAATGTAAATAAACAATCATTCATTTCTTTGGCTGAATGTTTTAACAGACCAACATGTCTTGTAAAAGTATTTTGTCTGTGTAGCCTCAAAGGTTCTAATCATCTAGTAAAGAGAAAACAACACAAGGCCTCAGTTTGGATCCAAATATTCAGCCTATTAGCCTTGGATCCTGGGATCCAAGAATATCCACTCTTCTCCCAGTTCATTTATCACCTTTTATTCCCCTTGCTGGTTACTGTCCAACTAAGTATAAAAAATTACCAACCCTAAAATCAAAGAGTCTCTACTCTCTGGGAATAAATGACAAAACAGCTATCTTTCCCCCCAAGCACAAATCAATGGATTTCATATCTGTAGATGTTGCAATGCTATCAGTTTATTTAGGTGTGACTTAAAAGATTGTCCCTGACAAGCAATTCTTTCCTCACCCTTTGGACCACCAGCTTATTGTTGCTAACAAGTAGTGGGGCCTGTTATTATCAAATATTTGTAGCTCTGTGCCTGCCCTTCACTGTTCTGAGTAGAAATTTTCAAACCTACCTGAGAGTATAAACCCTCCTGTTACACACTCGTATGTTTAGCTGTTTGCTATTTGTCAGACTGAGGTCAGAATTTGCAGTGATGTGACAGACATTTAGATTTTGCATTTGGGTCCAGCAGAGGTTGCTCAATCTAAATGAACTTTGTGGTTTTCTTTTCTCCACACCCCGCTCCTCACTTTCTTCATAACTGTTCTTCTGGGAAATTACTTCCCATCAGCAATATTTGTCTCCAGCTGGTGAACTGGATGGGGCTTTTTTTTTTTTTTTTTAGTTAATAAACACTAAAAGGCTGAGGGCAGCAAATCTACACCCCGGTGGTGCCAGCTAATGAAGAGCCTCACATGAAAGCTTATGCAAAGGGGACAGGCAGAGTGCAAATGTCCCGGGATCCAAGATTATCCACTCTTCTCCCACACGCTGCATAACAGACACTAATGATTATTAATTATTTAAGCAAAGAACATGAGAGCCAACACAGGCGGCAAAAGGGAAAAGAAGGAAGCTGCCTTCTAGGAGCTTCTGCTGAAGTCATTTTAATTAGGACAGGCTATAGAGCCAAGGGAGATAGACCAAACTACTTAACAGCTAAAGAAATCTTTAAAAATCCTCTACCACTTTTTTTCCCTTACAAAAAGGAAAAGACAACTTAGGTTATACTTGTATACATTGCTGACAAACTGGAATATGAAGTGGCTGCCACAGCCTGTCCTCTCTGATGGCATCACAGGCCAGCAAGTGACAGGAGGCTCAGCCAGGTCTTCACAGATTCTAGTGAATCCTGAAGCTGTGAGTCCCAAGTCTCCCCTCGAAATACGTCTTTCTTGCTCATACACACTAAGGACACTTGACTATCTAAGCTGAAGCTCCATCCATCTTTTCTCTGTACTGAAACCTTCATGAGATATTCACTTCAAATTTCAAACACTGTTGGGACTTTCCTGGTGGTCCAATGGTTAAGACACTGCGCTTCCACTGCAGGGGGCATGGGTTCAATCCCTGGTCAGGGAAATAAGATCCTGCATGCCACCAAGCGCAACCAAAAAATAAAATAATTTTTTTCGCCAAATATTGTGTCATTTCTGGTAGGTTTTACTTTTTCTTTGGATATATCAGGATACCTAGAACAGTTTCTTCCTATTATATAAGCTGTGACACTATTTTAAAAAGTTAAGAGCCCTAAAAGGCACAGTTTGATCTTATTTTTAAATTCTTGGGTGATCTCCATTTATTTGAAACTCATTGGTAGTTCTGCAGTGCAGCCTTTGCAAATTATCAATTCCCTGGCAGCTAGTGACATTTCCTCTTAAAATCAAGTTTTCATTTCTAATTCACTAACATTTAGAGATTTAATGCTCATTATTACTGTAGCTAACCTGGCTCTGTGACTAAGGAGAGACTGTGTTTTCCTTGCAGGTGTCTTTTTCTGACCTTGTTCCAATATTCACATTACCTTTCACTAGTTTCCTACAGGACGTTTCATTTGAACTGATTCAGAACTTCATTAACATTTCACATGTGAGCTATTATGTATCCCGACTTTTGTTCAAGCCTAGTCGCTTTAGCCAATTACAGGTCACTGTTCTAAGCAGGGGATAATGCAGTAAATCAGACACATGTTGTCCTTGCCCTCATGACGGGTGAGACATAGAACAATGAATTACACACTTCAATAATTCATTGCAATTATAGTTAAGTGCTAAAAGCTGAAATACAAAGGGCTCTGAGGCCATATAATTGGGAACTAGTGGCTTGGGGGTTAAAAATCCACCTGCCAATTCAAAAGTGAGTGAAGTCACTCAGTCGTGTCCGACTCTTTGTGACCCCATGGACGGTAGCCTACCAGGCTCCTCCATAGGATTTTCCAGAGACATGAGCTCAATTCCTCGGTCAGGAAGATCCCCTGGAGAAGGAAATGGCAACCCACTCCAGTATTCTTGCTGGGAAATCCCATGGACAGAGGAGCCTGGTGGGCTACCGTCCATGGGGTTGCAAAGAGTCGGATATGACTTAGTCACTAAACCACAACCACCACCTTGTATTAGGGTCAGGGAGAGCTTCCTTTGGAAGTTCTTTGGAAAATAACATTTAAGCTTACACCTGAAGTATAAGTAGGAGTTAACTAAGCAAAGAGTAGAGAAAAAGGATAGCACACAGTGGAACCAGCCCATAACAAGGTCATCAGGAAGAATGAGAGGGTGGTGAGATTAAATTACTGAGAGAGAAGGCTGGTGACTAGAATGCAGAGTGATGGGGAATGAGGTCAGGCCCCTCTCATGCAAGAATTTATAGGTCATGCTGAACATTTAGAATTCATTCCCCAAAGGTTTAAACAACGATATAACATGGTTTGATTTGTACTTAAATAGATGACTATGGTTTCTGCAAGGAGAATGGACTCAAGTGGAATAAGAATGGCATATTAGTGAGTGCGTGCTGCATAAAAACCCACCTCGAAACTCAGTGGCTTAGCAAGCATTTGTGGCTTTTGTTCCGGGGTCAGCAAATTGGCTGGTGTGGGTGTGCTTCAGGCTGTGGGTTGACTGTGACTCTGTGGGGTGAGGCTGAAATCAACAGGGTTTAGCGGCAGACTGGGATTAAATCTGCTCTATATCGGCTTATTCTCCTTGAACCAGAGGCCATACAGGGCACTTCCCTCTCAAGATGAACAGAAGAGCAAGGGCCCCAAGTCAAACTGTGTGAGCATGCTAAAGACATCTCCATAAACATCCCATTTGTCAAATTCAGTCTAATGGCCAGGCCCAAAACTGCAAGATAAGGCGGTGTATTCTACCTCAAGGGAAAAAGATCTGAATAAATACTTGTCGAGTGATACTCCAATATATCAAAGCAGATATGATCAAGGTATTTTCCATGCTTTAGTCCAGAAGCTCAGTCATATCCGACTCTGCGACCCCATGAACTGCAGCACACCAGGCCTACGTGTCCATCACCAACTCCCAGAGTTCACCCAAACTCATGTCCATCGAGTTGGTGATGCCATCCAGCCATCTCATCCTTTGTGATCCCCTTCTCCTCCTGCCCCCAATCCCTCCCAGCATCAGTCTTTTCCAATGAGTCAACTCTTCGCATGAGGTGGCCAAAGTACTGAAGTTTCAGCGTTAGCATTATTCCTTCCAAAGAACACCCAGGACTGATCTCCTTTAGAATGGACTGGTTGGATCTCCCTGCAGTCCAAGGGACTCTCAAGAGTCTTCTCCAATATCACAGTTCAAAAGCATCAATTCTTCGGCACTCAGCCTTCTTCACAGTCCAACTCTCACATCCATACATGACTACAGGAAAAACCATAGCCTTGACTTGACAGACCTTTGTTGGCAAAGTAATGTCTCTGCTTTTGAATATGCTATCTAGGTTGGTCATAACTTTCCTTCCAAGGAGTAAGCATGGAAAATAAATTTGTAGAATCTACTGCTTTCCCCATCCTAATCCACCTTGCCTTAGTCCCCAAACAATTGGTTTCATTTTGCCAAAGACTTTACTGGATAGAATATATTGTTGTTTGGTCACTAAGTCGTGTCCAACTCGGATGCAGCATGCCAGGCTCCTCTGTCCTCTACCATCTCAAATTTCAGTTCAGTTGCTCAGTCATGTCCGACTCTTTGAGACCCCATGAATCACAGCACGCAAGGCCTCCCTGTCCATCACCATCTCCTAGAGTTCACTCAAACTCACGTCCATTGAGTCGGTGATGCCATCTAGCTATCTCATCCTCTGTCGTCCCCTTTTCCTTCTCCCCCAAATCCCTCCCAGCATCAGAGTCTTTTCCAATGAGTCAACTCTTCGCATGATGTGGTTGAGTTTGCTCAAATTCATGTCCATTGAGTTGGTGATGCCATCCAATCATCTCATCTTCTATCACCCCTTTCTCCTCCTGCCTTCAATCTTTCCCAGCATTGGTCCTTCCAATGAATATTCAGGGTTGATTTCCTTTAGGAATGACAGGTTTGATCATGGATCACAACCTTGTGAAGGGGCTTGCATAACTCAATGAAGCTGTAAGCCATGCCTTGCAGGGCCACTCCAGATGGACGGGTCAGAGTGAAGAGTTCGGACAAAACGTGGTCCACTGGAAAAGGAAATGGCAACCTCTCCAGTATTCTTGCCTGGAGAACCCCATAGACAGTATGAAAAGGCAAAAAGAATAGAATATAAAACTATATAATATTATCAGTTTAGAAAGGCATAGTAGAAACTCAGTTTACAATGGAAAAGTCTGGCATAGTGCTATGTACTCTCATCAATTTTTAGATCTAATTTATTTTGGGGGGTATGGGGTTTTTTGGTGCATTTTTTCTTAAAAAAAATTATTTGAGAGGAAAGCAAATCTGTCCCCCCCCCCCCCCAAGTCCTGATTTATGTCACATTTTTGTGCTCAGATTTAACTAGGATTCATTCTTTTTTCTCTTCTTACAGTTAGGCACACATTCACAGCAACAGTCCTGGATCTCTAATAAGAAGCTAGTCTTGCTGTGTGGACATCAATATTTTTGGTGGGGTGTGAGGCTGAGGAGAGGAGAGTTCATGCAGCTTGGAAGCAGCCCTGGGGAGTGAAAGTGAAGCATTTTTAGCTGAATTCAAGTGGAGGCAATTCACTTAAAGAATCCAAAGGCTTTAGCAGTATCTTGGATTGACTTTAATGAGGAGTTAGACGGAAATAGCTACAGGCTCCAGGGGGCAGCCCAAACCTATTGAGGATCCCTCCTGGGAGATAAAAAGGCGCTCACAGAGCTCGCATCACGAAGTGGTGTCAGCCTCTTCTATGCCCCTAGCACAGTGCTCAGCATGGGAGTGTTTCTGCTCATCTTTACTAATTGGTGGCTAACTACAGATAGAACAGAAAAGGACACTTATTTTTTACTAATAAGTGAAAAAGCTTTCTTAGAACAGAGCAGAAGACATGCTCATAGGGAAGAGGTAGGAATCCTCAAGCTAGCATACAGGTGACATGCGTGACTTTTTAAAGCAACTTTGAGCAGGCAATTTCCACTTAATTTCTTTTCAAAGAAGATATATAGAAACAGCATGCTGAAGGGGCTGCAGTGTCTGGAAAAGATAAAGGGGATGGTTGTAATTTGCCTTCCACTTCTGCTGCTAATGACACCCTATGGAGACAGACTATCATATTAACACACAAATTCCCACAAATCCAGTTAACAACCTTTCACTAGAATGTCTTGGGTTATTACAAGATCTCTTTAGCACAAATTATATCATTAAAGGAAACTTAGAAAAGGTGATTTACCTCACATCCAAGAAAAGGAAAAGACAGGAGAAACAGAATTGTAGGCTTTTCCCACATTAGATACTCCTAGTTAATTTATGATTTTAATTTCCTCCTACTTCAAATATCTAGATATGAATACAAGCTGCCCTTAGCCAAACCAAACACACATGAACTGTAGCCCACCAGGCTCCTCTGTCTATGGGATTCTCCATGCAAGAATACTGGAGTGGGTAGCCATTCCCTTCTCCAGGGGATCTTCCTGGCCCAGGGATCAAACCCTGGTCACCAGCATTAGAGGCAGATTCTTTACCATCTGAGCCACCAGGGAAGCCCCAAAGCAAACAAAAACACCTCCATTTTACTTAGTATTCTTAAAATGTATATTTAAAAATTTTATATAATTTTAATGAAAATGGCATTATTTAATTTCATACAGTTCCTTATACTGTAGCTTCAAAGCAATTTAGACATTTAATAACCATCCTTCACAAAGTATCTACGTGAATATATAGAGGTGACTTAACAAACTGGGGCCAAAGTTAAATATGAAAGAGTGGCACAATTAGGACTAGAAATGCAGTGACAGGGTTCAGAGGACACACCATCCCACGATATGGCACCTTTGCAGATTGAATATTTTAAGCTGAAGGAACTTGAGAAATGGCATGAATAATACTTTTGACCTTCCCATGAAGCAGGTCACAAAACCCTCATATGAGATGTACCCTCCCCAACACCTGGAAGGAAGGAGCATCCTTACCTTTGAAGACGAAACATAAAACAATTGGAACAAACAGATACGGCTGTTTCTCTCAGTTTATTACACTTAGCTCACCTCTGTTCTATCACATTTTCCCAAGACTTTTCACTCATCAACAAATCTAGCATGAAAACACTCAGGTTTAATGGCTTCTCTGGGTCTTCCATTTCCTTATGAAGGCTCCCATGTCACATAACACTTACAGGAAATAAATCTGTATGCTTTTCTCCTGTTAATCTGCCTTTGTTATAGGGGTACCAGTCAAGAACACAAAAAAGTAGAGGAAAGATATTTTTTCCTCCCCTATAGGAGTATTCTCACTTTCTCTCCATTCAATATTCTCCAAAACAACTTAACCTTTGAACAACATGGGTTTGAACTGTGTGGGTCAACTTATACCCAGATTTCTTTTACTAAATACATAGTACAGTACTACACAATCTGTGGTTGGCTGAATGCATGGATGTGGAACCATGGTTACCAAGGGCTGACTGTCAAGTTATACATGGATTTTCAATTGCACAGACGGTGCAACCCCCACATTGTCCAAGGATCAACTGTATTTTAGTGAGATATGCATTTTAATGACTTGATTTTATAATTTTAGTATTTTGCCCCTCTGCGCAGCTTGCAGGATCTTAATTCCCTCACCAGGGACTGAACCCAGGCCCACAGCAGTGAAAGTCACTAGAAAACCACTTAACTCCCTACAAGATAGATTTTAAAATGAGGTAAATATAGATGAAAGAGATCATTTAGTTCAAATTGTACAGATCAGAATTATTTCCAAGTGTAATCCTTCTTACAATATGTGAATACACATCTGAAATAATGATTCTAAGGACCCATCCAACTAAAACAGAGTAACAGACTGGGTGGAGATTTAGGTCTATTTAAAACACGATTTTATCATTATAAAATAAATCTCTTGGTGATACAGTCTGACATCTAAACCTCTGTTACCATATAAACACTTAAGAGTCTTATTTTTTAAAGACTCTATCCAATATATATTTTAGAAAATTTAACAAAAAAGAGCTAGGTAATGCCTGTCATGTATCAGCACTCAATAAATGTGTGATGAAGAATAGACAACATCACAATCAGACGAGGGAGCAGATAGAAGAATCTATCCTGGCTTCCACATAGGAATTACTGTTAAGATTTCTCTAAAGCACATTCTCTTCACTTTCAAGACCTAATTCTCACCAGGAAAAAGTACATTTTGGGTTTTTCAAACCAAAAGGGCCTAGTATCCACAATCTGTCCAGTACTTTGTAACAAAATTAACCTGGCATAATCAACCACCCTCTCTGGCAAGAGCAGCACCATGGGCAGTCATCTGAGCCAGCACTGTGGGAGCAGTCAGGCTCCCTGGAGGCAGGCACACACACGAGTACACACTCACATCCCTCATCTCTACCCCAAGCGCACAGGTTAGAGACAAGAGTCTACGTTTTCCTTCCTGAGAGTGAAAAGCACATTTAGGTTCTGTCTGCATGTACTCTTTTACTTGCTCATATTTTCTTGCAGAGGAATAAACAGTGCACACTTCTGGAAGGCAGGATGAAAAGAAACGCCACGAGGCTGAGGCTAAGGGACTAAGATTTTGCCTGTCCGCTCCAAAATTACAAATGCTCATCTCCTGGGTAACTATGAAACAAAAATATTTAAATAAAAGAAAAAGCCCAGAAGCTTTTGTTTGTTTTGGTCGTTCAAACACAATAGAAGTTTATTTCTTGCTTCCAAGAGTTTAAAGTGAACTTTCCTGATTGGTGGGTGGCTCTCTTCCAAGCACTGACACAGGATGCCAGACTTACTGCTTCTTACAGTTCTGCTGTCTTTAAAAAATTTATTTATTTTTACTGAAGTATAATTGATTTATAAGCTCAAAGCTTTATAAATCAAATCTAAGGTATAATTTACCAAGACCTAGAATAAACTTGGTGTAAAATTTGAGGTGTTAACAAAGTTTAAAAAAAAAAATTAAGGGAATTCCTGGGCACTCCAGTGGTTAGGACTCTGCATATCTACTGCAGGGGGCATGGGTTCGACCCCAATTTGGGGAACTAAGAGCCTGCATGCTGAGGAGGGCAGCCAGAAAAAAAAATCTTTTTGAAAGATGAAGTAAAAAAAAAAAACCCACCACATTTTCTAAAAACATGGTCAACCATAGGATTAAGGCAATCACGTATAGTCTAATCTAGGCCAAATATCTGCTTTTACCTAAATTACTTATCTCTGACTATCATCAAGGGTCACTGCCTCAGTTTTCAACTTGGCCTAGTTTATGAATACTGTGGGAATTAAGGCCAGGCCTAAAGAATCTAGTTACCACAAAAGCCAAAAGTGGGAAAAAAAAAAAAATCATTGAACTCTTTCTTACAGGAAAGAAAAGTCCCATGTATATATGACAATTTAGCAGTAACCAAAAAAACAGTACTTGAACTACTAAGACATTTTGGAGTAAACAGACAGTTAAGATGACAAACTTTTAAACCATGTAATGAAATTATGACAGAAACACACAATCAGAAGTTCTTCTGGGAAGGCTTCAGAAGTTCACGGTCACAGTTACCAGCATTTGGGGCAGAGGACCTGTGACTGATGCATAATCTTAATAAGAATTTTTACTAGCATTATCTTCTTCTTTTTTAATTCAAAAGAAAACTGGTGGCTCTCCTTGACCTCCTTTATGGAAAATATTTTTACTTGTTTATTTTCAATGGTTGTCCATTGTCTGAGGCTGCAAGGAATCTGATGTTCTCAGAGGAAAACAACCAAGCATTAGGAAGCTACAAACTGACAGCCTCAAACCTCTCCAGTGGTCCCTCTGCCTGGAACAGCATGGACTTTCCACTGCGAACTCTCAAGAATGCCACTGACCCCTTGTTTTCAGGTCCCTTCAGCAGCTCAGTGTCTCCGCTTTGCTGTTAGTGTGAACAGGGAGAGGGGCTTTCAAAAAGAGAGTGAGGGTGTCAAAAGGCCATACCTAGTAGAACCGTATTTCTAACCTACTTTTTCCAACTTAATGAATATACTAAATACTAGTTTCCTCAGTTTAATTCCAAGGCTACACAGACTGGAAGCAATTACAGCTTATTCATGGGGGTCTGTGGGAATGCTAACAGTTTAAATTTACATATTAATGCCTGAAAAACATTTTCAGAAGCAAAGAGTGTTTTTTGGTCTTGGTAATGACTAGAATAAGAAAAAAATGGACAGGAAAGTGGTTGAAAAGCTCCAGGCAAAATGGTCCAGGTTTATTTTTGCTGTAATACTTTCAAACTATCCACCATTCCCTGTAATAAGACACTCTTCTAACAGTGGATTTGCTCAGTCTTTCATTTTGCCTTAGATGATCGTTCTCTGGCTGAGCGTCTTCAATAAGAGGCCTAACAACCAAAGTTAAAAATCCATCTGTTCCAACTCCAACTCATTCCTGGGGATAACTCATTCTAATGCTTGATTCCTTCTTCTACCACCCACCTAGAATACCTAACTTAACCACTCACCAGGTTTAAAAAAAAGCTAAACATTGAAACAGAAATTGTTTCAAATTATATTTCCTTAAACAGCCAGGTTGGGCACTTGATCACTAGAATTTACTTCTGTGGCAACCCCAGTTTTTTGATAAATGCAGGTATTCTTTCATTAAAATATTAGCTTGACCTAATTAGTTATTGCAGTCTGAGACCTCCCAAGCGGTCTAAAAAACCAGAAGATTAAATACAGCAAAATATGAATATAAACATACTTTACAAGTAATTTAATAACTACAGTTATTAAACAGACTTTTCAAAGTATTCACTTTTCAAATTAAACTGATACCAAATTTGTGAAACAAAATATATCATATGGCTCTTGAAAAAACTTAAATGGTAGATTAGCTCCAATGTAAAACATCTTTCTATATTAACAAAGAGAGGACAATGCACAGTAATCCTATATAGTGGGTAGCTCCCACTCAACTGAAGAGAAAAATTAGGCTCAAAAAGATTAAGTAACCTACCATAGGTCACACGGCCCTGACTGACAGTGTCTTGCTAGGCACTGCAAACCTGGCCACTATCAAAGGAAGATTAATTTTAAATTGAGTAGTAGTCATTCCTTACAAAATGAATACATTATTGTGATTAATGCCAAAATATTTCACTTAGGTTAGTCTTACAGAAAGTTTAAGGGAAACCAAAGTTTAAGGACTCCAGATTTATTTAGGCCCCTTTCAAATATAAAATACTTCCAATTTTCCTTGTCCTACTACTACTGAAAGGGAAGGGAAAATATTGCTATGAATTTAAAAAAAAACCCCAAACACCCAAAAGAGCAATTCTGTTCCTAGGTACATACCCAAAAGAAGTGAAAGTAGGTATTCAAACAAATACTTATGCATTAACGTTCATTGTAGTGGTAGTTTAGTTGCTAAGTCGTGTCCAACTCTTGCTACCTCACAGACTGTAACCTCCCAGGCTCCTCTGTCCATGGGATTCTCCAGGGAAGGATACTGGAGTCGGCTGCCATTTCCTTCTCCAGGGGATTTTCCCGACCTAGAAATCGAACCCAGGTCTCCTGCACTGCAGGCAAATTCTTTACCAACTGAGCTAGCAGCAGCACCATTCACAACAGCCAAAAAGTGGAGAAAAAACACAATGTCCATCAAGAGATAAATGGATAAACACAATATGGTACCCACACAAGCAAGTATTTTCAACCATTAAAAATGAGCGAAGCACTGATACATGCGACAATGTGGATTAACCTCAAAAACAGTATGCTCAGTGAAAGAGGCCAGACACAAACGGTCCCATACTATATAATACCATTTATACCAAATGTCCAGAATAGGTAAATTCACAGAGATAGGAAGTGGATGAGTGATTGCTGGAGGAGTGAGTAACTGCTTAGTAAGGATGGGGCTCCCTTGGGGGTGATGAAAATGTTCTGGACTAGATAATGGTGATCACCACACAGCACTGTGAGTGTACTCAATTGTACGCTTTAAAATGGTGAATTTTATGTCATGTGAATTTCACTTTGGTTAAAAAGAACACACAGAATAATGAAATGATGATGACTGACCGCAAAGCCCTAAACAAATAGCAGGTAATCTGCTTTTCCTTAGTTTGTCACAATTTAATGAGTTTTGGATCATCATAAACCAATACATAAAAAATTACCCATTACAAGTTCCATATAAGGCATTAATATAGCTGAGTTCCCCTAATTTGTCCAGTTGGCAGAGCACCTAGATTTTACAGTATATAAGAAGCTTTAAACATTTTAAGAATGTTTTTCATTTTAAAAAGAAAAAGAATACTGAGAAAAACATGTAAGAATATAAAGTGGCCAGAGCCTGGGAAACAAGCTGACGTACATACGTATGTGAAAATCCACATATTTGAGTGTGCAGAGAGACTAAACACTCAGGAGCGAGAAACTGGCTACTCCTTGGAACTTATTTTGTGTTTCTCCAAAAACTGAAGAGTAAATAGTAGTTTACAGTCACCACCCTCTGGGTGGTGAGGTCACACACAGGGAGGGCCTCGAGCTGCCACTTCCAATTGCTTCCCTGGTGAAACAACACAGGAGGTTAAGTCACCTCAGGAGACTCGCAACAGGGCTCCCATTGTTCCAAGCTCAAAACTCAGAGACACAATGGGCACCATTCATACTGAGAGGTTACAGGCTGGAGAATAGTCCCTCAGTGACAACTTATTGGGACACTGAATTTTCATAAACACAGACTTGTACAAATACGTCTTAATTATTTTTTAAAAGTAGCACAAAATAAACAAATAAAACTCAATGGACATTACACTGACAGGACACCCAAGTCTTATCCCCAGCTCTGTCTCTAATAAGACTACAAACAAGTCACTTGCTCTTTCTGAGCCTCATTTTCCTTGTATGTAACATGAAAATGATTTCTAAGATCACATAGAACTCTAAAATGCTATGAACATATATGAGGTCTATTGATGTTGCTACATTATTTACTCCAACAAATGGGGATAAATTATGAGCAGAAAAGAACTGTCACTTCACATCTTTTCATTTACTATCAGCACTTAAGAGCAGAGAGGTTTAATAAAAACAGGCAGAGACACTGTTTTCTCTTTAACAGACAAACTATAATGAACAAGGTTCATGAGGCCTTCCATCCCAACAAGGCCAGAATGACTGAAGTGTGTATCCCTACACAAAGCACAATGACGAAGGGCATAAACAAAAGCAATGAGTACGTTTTTCTGTCACCTTTTCTTAGGTTATGTATACATTTCATGAATCTCTTGACTTCTCTGCCATAACTCAAACTCCCCAGAGGAAAAATACCATTTACAATAAGAATGTGATCAATCTCCCAAGCTTTCACACCATATCATTTTTTCGTTTTTTCAACCTCAAAACTTGCCAGAGCAAGAACTTTGTCTCCAGAGCCTAAGGAGAAAGACACATAATAAACAAAGATGTCATTTCAAATGCATTTACAGTTCCAGGTAAAGAAAGGAAAACCTATCACATTGATACTAAAATAGGAAATAAAATGAGCTTCTATTATTGGTGCATTATCCCTAAACCTTCCCACTGCCATCCCAATTTCCTTCCCTTGCACAAACAGCTCAGCTACACAGGCAATTTATTGGTTACAGACACTTTAATTCAGGTATGAAATAGAACCTATAAAATCTTAATTTACTTTTATATTTACATTTAGCTTACAAATGTTTTTAAAACATTAAGCTATACTAACTTGATTATTTTTATTTAAAAAGTATTGGGAAATAAACCCATTAAAAGAGGTTTATAGAGAAAATAATTCTGGTTTCATTGCTAACTCAAGAAAAGACCATCATTTTATCTCACCCACACCATCTGTCAATCTGAAGCAATAATTTACGTCCAGCTTTCAGAAATACAAGAGTACTCACCAAGGTCTGTAGAGACTTTCTCAAATTGGCTGAGAATAGCACCTGCATTTGCTGACAAGAAGTTCTCATCATCTGCAGTCAGCTAAACAAACAAGACAAAGCCCAAAGGACTGAGTTCAGATGTTAACAAGTGGTTCTAGGAACCACTGTTAAGAATGTCATAGGACCACAAACTAAATTACAGATCAAGAAGCTATATACTAGGGACTTCCCTGGCGGTCCAGTGGTTAAAGACTCCACGCTTCCACTGCAGGGGGCACAGGTTCTAGCTCCAGGAACTAAGATCCCGCAAGCCAAGAAACCAGCAGGGGCGGGGGTTCTATATCAAACACTTCCCACATTTTCCTTATACCTAATATTCAATTAAATACAGATACCTTCTCTCCAAGTTTCCTGAGAGCTGTAAGTATCTCCACTTTCTGTTGAGTATACAGGTCTCTTTCCAGCTTTCCTACCATGAGATCTCTATCCATCTATAACAGATGAATGTGAAGCATATGGTATTTAAGTTAAAAACATTCTTTGCATAAAATCAAGCTTTTTAGATCTACTTCTTTAAGAAAAGATCCTTTACTGATTAATATTATAAAAAAACTATAGAAACAATTCAAGGTAAACATGATAGGAATGTTCTCACACAGTTCTAATATTTCTTGGTACTAATCATCACCATGGTCTTAGTTACAAACTCTACTAAGGAATTAATAGGTCAACAGCTTCCTTTAAAGAGGAGCTACCTCTAAGAACTCCATTTCATTACACTGAAGCATGGTGTACAGGCCTGAAAGAGACAACTGGTTACAGGTCCCCCGGAACTTCGATTAAATATCACCTCTACCACCAGAAACATGGACAGCATGTACTATGCCTTGGTATTATTCTATGTACATAGAAACTGCATTAGTAATAGTGCACATACACATATTACTCCATTTAAACCGCATAACAACCAGAAGACGTATCATTACTGCCTTTTTACAAATGGGGAAACAGCAAAAGAGACCGAAGAAGAGAACTCCGCCAACATCACATATGTCCATAGTAGAACAGGGGTACAAATTCAGCTGATCTGTCCCAAGTCCATGCTCTTAATCACTAGGCTATTAAATTACCAATGGCTGCATTTTTCACAGAACTAGAACAAATAACTTCAAGCTTTGTATGGAAATACAAAAAACCTCGAATAGCCAAAGCAATCTTGAGAAAGAAGAATGGAGCTGGAGGAATCAACTTGCCTGACTTCAGGCTCTACTACAAAGCCACAGTCATCAAGACAGTATGGTACTGGCACAAAGACAGACATATAGATCAATGGAACAAAATAGAAAGCCTAGAGATAAATCCACACACATATGGACACCTTATCTTTGACAAAGGAGGCAAGAATATACAATGGAGTAAAGACAATCTCTTTAACAAGTGGTGCTGGGAAAACTGGTCAACCACTTGTAAAAGAATGAAACTAGATCACTTTCTAACACCGCACACAAAAATAAACTCAAAATGGATTAAAGATCTAAATGTAAGATCAGAAACTATAAAACTCCTAGAGGAGAACATAGGCAAAACACTCTCAGACATAAATCACAGCAGGATCCTCTATGATCCACCTCCCAGAATTCTGGAAATAAAAGCAAAAATAAACAAATGGGATCTAATTAAAATTAAAAGCTTCTGCACAACAAAGGAAAATATAAGCAAGGTGAAAAGACAGCCATCTGAATGGGAGAAAATAATAGCAAATGAAGCAACTGACAAACAACTAATCTCAAAAATATACAAGCAACTTCTGCAGCTCAACTCCAGAAAAATAAACGACCCAATCAAAAAATGGGCCAAAGAACTAAATAGACATTTCTCCAAAGAAGACATACGGATGGCTAACAAACACATGAAAAGATGCTCAACATCACTCATTATTAGAGAAATGCAAATCAAAACCACAATGAGGTACCACTTCACACCAGTCAGAATGGCTGCGATCCAAAAATCTGCAAGCAATAAATGCTGGAGAGGGTGTGGAGAAAAGGGAACCCTCCTACACTGTTGGTAGGAATGCAAACTAGTACAGCCACTATGGAGAACAGTGTGGAGATTCCTTAAAAAATTGCAAATAGAACTACCTTATGACCCAGCAATCCCACTTCTGGGCATACACACCGAGGAAACCAGAATTGAAAGAGACACATGTACCCCAATGTTCATCGCAGCACTGTTTATAATAGCCAGGACATGGAAACAACCTAGATGTCCATCAGCAGATGAATGGATAAGAAAGCTGTGGTACATATACACAATGGAGTATTACTCAGCCGTTAAAAAGAATTCATTTGAATCAGTTCTGATGAGATGGATGAAACTGGAGCCGATTATACAGAGTGAAGTAAGCCAGAAAGAAAAACACCAATACAGTATACTAACACATATATATGGAATTTAGGAAGATGGCAATGATGACCCTGTATGCAAGACAGGGAAAGAGACACAGATGTGTATAATGGACTTTTGGACTCAGAGGGAGAGGGAGAGGGTGGGATGATTTGGGAGAATGACATTCTAACATGTATACTATCATGTGAATTGAATCGCCAGTCTATGTCTGACGCAGGATGCAGCATGCTTGGGGCTGGTGCATGGGGATGACCCAGAAAGATGTTCTGGGGAGGGAGGTGGGAGGGGGGTTCATGTTTGGGAATGCATGTAAGAATTAAAGATTTTAAAATTTAAAAAATAAAAAACTAAAAATTAAAAAAAAAAAATAAATAAATAAATTACCAATGGCTGCATATAACTTATTAACATCTTAATTATATTCATGACTATAAACAGACTTCTTCAAGTATCAGGTTTACAAGGATGTTTGAAATTCTTAGATAGGGAAGGCCACACACGCATAAGCACTGGTGCTGCTAATGAATGCTAGATGGGATTTCAATTCAGAGCTCCAGAATTAAATAGTAAAACTTTAAACGTGGCGTCTTGGTAGAGGCAGTCAGTACCAATTTCAACTGCCATATGCTGTTTAAACCTCTGTATTTGTTATCAATAAAGGATTAATTTTATCAGGAAACTGTGGGTTGTAGCTCTAAAATCAACTGACCAATTTTTTAAAATAAGACTACTTTTTAGAGCGGTTTTAGGTTCACAGTTAATTGAGCAAAAGGTACAGAGATTCCTCATACATCCCTTGCCTCCCCCACTCATGCACAGTCGCCCCGTTATAAACATCCCCTATCAGAGTGTATATTTGTTCCAACTGATGAACAAACACTGACACATCATAATCACCCACAGTCTATACTTTACATTAGGGTTCACTCTTGCTGTTGTACATTTTCAACTGACCAAGTTTTAAACTTCAGAACATCACACTGAGCAAATTCTTGGGCTGAGAAAAGAAATACACAAAGTGATTAGCTCAACTGAAAGAAACTTTACCTCTGCTAACCTTGTCCGAAGCTGACCTGGTTGTTTCTTTGCAAATAATCTGATGACCTCTGGGGTTTTAAAGGCCTGGCTGATAGCTGCCTGAATAGCCTAGAAATACAAGAAGGTTTAAAAAAAAAAAAGTTCAACAAATCAAATATTACAATATTTGACTGATGGGTCTTCAATTTTTAATAGGTCTTCTTTGTTCATCAAATACTGTTACAACTTTAATTTCCATTTGCTATTTCCATGCAAGTCACTGGAGTAAAACAAACAACTAGATGAAGATCTGGAAGCAAATGCTGTTTTATCCATCAGTAGCACTCTTGCCTGGAGAATCCCATGGACGGAGGAGCCTGGTAGGCTGCAGTCCATGGGGTCGCTGGGAGTCGGATATGACTGAGCGACTTCACTTTCACTTTTCACTTTTATGCACTGGAGAAGGAAATGGCAACCCACTCCAATGTTCTTGCCTGGAGAATCCCAGGAACGGGGGAGCCTGGTAGGCTGCCGTCTCTGGGGTCGCACAGAGTCGGACACGACTGAAGTGACTTAGCAGACATTCCTCCAGAAGTTAAGCCCTCAACAGGGTATATTTTCTATTAATATTTTAAATATATTTACTGAGAAAACAAACAACAAATTGTGTCATCAATGTAAGTAAATTATGCTTACCAGTTGCATTCCACTTAGTTCATCGACCAAAGTCATATTTCCGGACATAATTTTCTTCAGTGAATCATTAAATTCACTTAGTTGCTCCAGAGTTTCCTTTTTGGTTTCTTCATATTCATCTGTATCAAGTTCCTCTCTGAAGTATAATGGACATAATACCAAAAAATATAGAGTTTCAAGAGAAGACAAAAAAAAATCAGTATTTATACACCAAGGTTTCAAATACATATATATATATACAAAAAATATGTTGGTGGAAAAAAGGCTGAAAGGAAATATATCAAAAATACATCTAATGGATATGTTCAGATACTACTGTGGGCATTATCCTGCAACACTGATAACCTTGTTGTTTTTTTTGTTTGTTTGTTTTTTTTACCAAAGTGAGGCATGCTTAACAAACTATATAACTTCCTTTTAGACAGTCTCTGAATCAATGGTATAACCTTAGGTATAACCTTAGTTAAATATAAGATATTTAACTAGCCAAGACTCAGTTTATTTATAAGCTGCAGATGATAGTACCTTCCTTGCATTAAATATGAAAAGTTCTTGGTATAAAATAGGTATTTAATAAATAGCCATAATTATCATCATCATCATTGTTCAGTCACTAACTCATGTCCAACTCTTTGCAACCCCATGGACTGCAGCATGCCAGGCTTCCCTGTCCTTCACCATCTCCCAGAGTTTGCTCAAACTCATATCTACTGAGTTGGTGATACCATCCAATCATCTCACCCTCTGCTTCCCTCTTCTTCTCCCACTCTTAATCTTTCTCAACATCAGGGTCTCTTCCAATGAGTTGGCTCTTCCCATCAGGTGACCAAAGTATTAGAGCTTCAGCTACACAGCATCAGTCCTTTCAGTAAATATTCAGGGTTGATTTTCTTTAGGATTGACTGGTTTGATCTCCTACTGTCGGAGAGCCAGAGAACGTCATTTCCATACAGGTGCTGAGGGAGTTTCGTTACCTACTCTGTGATTCCCTATCAGGGAAAAGGCTAGCTGAAGATTTTTCTGGGTGAGGAAGCTCATCCACTATCACCACCACCAGCACAACTGTTCTCTAGCCCACCCGCCCCTTCAGAGCCATCAAAATATTAATGGTGGATAAAATTTTATGTACTTTGAAATACAACAACAATGCACCACTTGCCATCTGGGGACTCCAAACAAGCCATTTAATAAACATTTGCTTTGGGCCAAGCATTAAGTCAGTCTCTTCATCTGTAATGTTTACAACAATCTTCAAGGTTATTAAAAAGGCAATGAGCAATCTTAGACCTTTGAGCAGTTAATGGTGAGAGCACACACCAGAAAGTTCAAGTAATACTTTTTCAGTTTGATACAAGGCAGGGCTACTTTAAATACTGAAGACAAGATGGGTGTTATTATTTCCATTTCACACTTGGGGAAACGGAAACTCAAGGTGGTTAAGCATTTTGCCCAAGTTCACACTCACTTTGTAATTAAGCTAAAGACTTGCTCTTTAACTCTAAAACCTATACTGAATTTAGTTGTCCAGCAGACAAAGCACTGTGAAGAACATTACAGGGGAAATCAGAATCACACATAGGACTGCACACACAGAGCTTATAATCTAACTATAGAGAAAAACGCCATTTTACAGCATAGCAGTATACAATTATACTATTACCTGCATTCCTCCAGATCTTGTAATTGCTGCATTAGTCTATCCAACTGTTCTTCTAAATTCTGCTTTAGTTTGCTTGTCTCTGTCTTTCCTCTGGAAGCCATTTTAATCTCTAAGGAGAACAATAAACCCACATGCAGTACTGGTTATTTGAAATGATTCAATATAGCAGTGTAATTTAAACTAGATTATACTCTTTCTGAGCTACAGGTGTGGGGAAGATAGCTGTGCAAAGAAACAGAAAAGTTTAAATTCATATAAACACCCCCACAAAAATGCCTGGCAGTCTTAATTGACTTGACAAATTAATCAGAAGTTTTAACTATTGATCTATCTTACTAAACAAATTTGATAGATGAAAAGACAGCTTCATAAGGAAACAGATCAGGTGTGCCTCTGCTCCACAAGATTCATTTTAACATCCTTTTTCATTCTTAGTAAGTACACTCCAGGACTCAGAATTCTCCTAGTGTTATCTTGTTGACCTTTGTGTACATTTACCTAATGACTTGTAGGCATGAACAACTTTTGATATGAATTTCTTCTCTGGAAATGTGCCCATTTTTCTATGGGATTATCTTTCTCTTACTGATTCATATAATATGGATATACAGTCTTTTGTTTTTATGTTGCAAATATTACCTCTTATCTCCTAATTTAAAATTTTACCTATGGTGTTTTTTGTTATGGTAAATTATTATTTTTAATGGCCAAACCTATCCTCTCTATGTCTTCTTAGTTTTGTGTCCCATGAAAGCAGGCTCTAACCCTACAAGATTTTCAAATATATACTATTTTGGTTTTGGGGGGGGGGAGGGGCAGAGGGGTCTGTGCCACAGAATTTGCAAGATCTTAGTTCTCCAACCAGGGATTGAACCTGAGCCCTGGCAGTGAAAGCACTGAGTCCTAAGCACTGGGCCACCAGGAATTCCAAAAAATATACTATTTTGTATTGTAAGACTTTTATAGATATTTTTTTACATTGAGCTCTTTAAGCATCCACAGTTTTTTGTTGTTGTTGTTAGTGCTGTGAAATAGGGATCTTTAATTTTCTTTCAAATGGATAACTAACTGCCCCAAAACTGTTCTACTGGTATTTATTTATGCTACCTTTGAGATTCAATAGAAACAGACTCTGTTTCATTGACAATATTCTGGTCCTAAGGCATTACTTTGCTATTTATTACAGCTTTAAAGTTTGTGTATACAGATGACTGATAAGGAGTTACTTTTATTATTGTGGGTTTTTTCCTCCAAATTCTTGGCTATTCTTGTACATTTTCTCTTATAAATAAATTTAAGAATCAGTTTGACAACTAGTTCCCAAAATTCAACTGAAATTTTGACAAGAGTTACATTAAAATTAATATCGATAAAACCTGAATCCTTGAAATTTGAATCTTTCAATTAAGCAATATATCTCTCCAATTACCTAGGCTTTCTTTCATGGTCTTTAGTTAAAAAAAAAAAAAAGCATTACTCACAAAGGCTTTGAACACTGGCTGTTCTTAGACATTTTGTATTTTTTGTTAATATTGGAAATAGTGGTTTTGTTATTACAGTTTCTCTATTTTTTTTTTAAATATTTATTTATTTGGCTGTGCCAGGTCTTTGTTGCAGCATGTGAGATCTTAGTTGCAGCCTGTGAGATCTAGTTCCCTAATCAGGGATTGAATTCAGAGCCTTTGCATTGTGAGTACAATCTTAGCCACTGGACCACCAAGGAAGTCCCTGTTATTACAATTTCTGATTATTGCTAAGGTATAGGAAAGCTCCTGATTTGGTGTATTGATATTGCATGCATTTACCTTAACATTTATAGTGTTTGAGTTTTTCCATTTACAGAAATTACACTCACATTCCCTTTAGGAAACATTAATATTAGGTATATTCATCAAAACTTAAATCCTAGGGTAAATTTTTGGTTTCCCTGGTGGCTCAGCTGGTAAAGAATCAATCCTTGGGAAGATCCACTGGAGAAGGGAACAGCTACCCACTCCAGTATTTTGGCCAGGAGAATTCTATGGACTCTATAGTCCATGGGGTCGAAAAGAGTTGGACAAGACTGAGCAACTTTCACTTTCTTTCTTTCAGGGTAACTTTTGAAAGCACTTAAAATTTTCCTACACTTAATCATTTCCAAGTGATTCCACATGTGGAACTTTAATGAAGGAGATTCCTTATATGATATTCAAAACAGGATACAGTCAGTGAAAAGCTAGACTTACTACTGCATATTTTTTTACTGTATTTTAAAAAATTGGCTGAAATCATCTACAATCATGAATATGTAAACATAAATGAACTACATTATAGCCAGAAGTGTAATTTATTATAGCTTAGTTCATGTATAATAGGTTAGCCAGAAAGTAATTTACTGTAACTATGTCTCATGTATAATTTCTCCTGGAAATACACATTGAAATTTTATTTTAAATCTGTTGAATTTTTCAGTGTAAGTCAAGGGAAACCTAATGTAAAATAAAGTGTCTTTTCAGGCTTAATTTCCTACAGTCTAACCACACTGGACTACTCACTGTTTCAAAGCATATCATGCACTTTCATCTTTCTCTTTTGAGCCTGTTTGTTTGTTTTTTTTTTTCTATTTATCAAGGCCAAATCATTCATTCTTCAAGGTCAAATTTCGCCTTCTCCATACTGCCTTCCTTGGTTCCCTCCCAGTCACTCGATTGTGACTTATTTGAGAATAAGGGTTTTACATTTTCTTTACACACCACCAACTAGCACAATGCTGGGCAGACAGAAAGTACTGGATAAACAAACGAATAAAAGTAAACGAATAATGAGAATTGACTGCTTTATCCACTGCATTCTACATCTTAGTCTCTATTAAGCACTATATCTGACGAATTATATGTGATTTCATTATAGCTTGTGGTTTGTCTTCCTCTCCAGACTGTAAACTGCGAGCAGAAAATTGAGTCTGAATCCTTTCTTAGAGTCTTCAGCACTTAATACAAACTAGATAGTCAATAACTGAATGAACTGTATAAAGGCACTAAGTGAAAGGAAAGTGAAGTCGCTCAGTCGTGTCCGGCTCTTTGCGACCCCATGGACTGTAGCCTGCCAGGCTCCTTTGTCCATGGGATTTTCCAGGCAATAGTACTGGAGTGGATTGCCATTTCCTTCTCCAGGTAAGGGTATTTTAAAACAATTTCAGGGAAGATAGAAACTCTTTAAAAACCCTACCCTGATGCTACATTATTTGAGATTTAGCTCAGAAAGATTAACTCGCGGGCACCACCTAGTATCCAATAAAGGTGGTGCACCTTTTACCAAAACTACAAAATACTCTCAAAAATTAATCTGGAGACGAAGTTACTCATTCACGCTCACCTGTCTCTTAGTACTCTTAACTCTGCTCAGTGCTGACCGGCCTCAATTGGCATAAACCTCCAATTCTTGAAGTTCCAAGCGTCTTAAACTTGAGGAAAGCGAAACTTCTCATCAGGACTAAACAGGCTCAGAGTTCAAACCACCTAGGGGTGGAGTTGTCTGGGAAAAAGGAAACGATTAACGAGTGGTTTTATTTACTATATATAAACGTGGCCTAAAGCAGTCCCGAAAATTCCACTTAGGCAGCCAGAGAATATAACAAAACCTCTCTTTCGAGGAAGACTTCAAATGGGCGGTAGGGGGTTGGAGGAAGGGGGAGAAACCCATTTTCTCTCGACTGTGTCTCCGACAGTCGTTCTCAGGTTTTTCTGAAGTCAAGAGGGGTGACAAAGGAGAACCCCGCACCCGGACCTGCCTTGAGGGAAGCTGTCCAACCCAGAAGCACGGAAACAGTCAAGGTGGAGCGCACAAGTTTTCCTGCCTGGAAATGAGCAGCGGACCTCAAGCATTCGGACGCGGTAAGGAAGCAGCTCCGGTCACAGCCCCAAATCCCACTTCCCACCGGAGAACTTGAAGCTCCCACATTTGGGCCCTGCGGCGGCGGGCTCGACTAGGCCCGGCTGCCACCAGAGGTCGCCGGGAATCCGCTGTCCCCAAAACTCTTCCGCTCGTCCCAGACCAGAAATCAAACTACCTCCTCAGGGCTCTCGAGGTCCCCTCTCCACCTCCGCCTACCCGAAGGTTCCAGAGTTAGGAGCCAGGGGCCCCGCCTACCTGAGCTCGGCGGAAGCTTGCCGGAGAAGCACTTCACTCAGACGCACGCACATCCGGTTTCCCGGAGCCAATGTGGGTGTGGCCGTGGGTGTTACCCTCATTTGTGTTCGGGCTGCGGAGCGTCTCCCGGAGGATTCGGGCCGCTCTGCCCTGAAAACGTGGTGAGGCCGTGGTGAAGCCGTGGTAAGTCCCCACACCTAGCCGTTGAGAATCTGTCTCTGGCCGAGGCAGCCCAGGATTCCTTTTTAAAGCCGCCAACATAGACGAGTCCAAGATGTTAGGCTCTTTGAGGGTCAAATACAACTGTCCCTGAAGCGAGATCACATTCAACTTTGGGACAAGGAGTCTTGCCCCTTCATTTTTTCAGCTTCTCTCCGTGGAACCAAAACCCTTGGTAAATTTCCCTTTGGCCTTTGGAACAGGTGACTTAACTCTGAAAAAAAACCTAAATTCTTTCCTAGAAGCTTCTTGGGCTTGGTGGAAGCGAGGTGGAAGCGAGGTGGAAGCTTGGGCGCTTCTCTTTTTTCTGAACTGCTTCTTTCCAAATCTGTAAAAGACCAGATCCACCTTCCTGGTAGCGGTTTGATACTCACTCTTTTTGAGAAGACTATTAGCTGTTGGCACCATTCTTAAAAGTTACTCAGAAATTAAGTGAAAACCGTCCTCAGATGTTCGCAGCCCATATCCTTGAAGTTATTAGTCCACAGGACAACATCAAGGTTTACGGAGAAATTGTTTCTCCGGTTTTGTCTTTAAAAATAATTGTTTCTATCACTCAGGATAAACTTCCAAGATTACCATAGAACTCCACCAAAATGAATTATCTGTCCGATCATAGAATTTCTTGCTTATCACAGTAAGTTGTCTTTTCAGGGTTACAGTTTGTATGTGAAACCACTGTTCCAAGTTCAACTTAGGAAAGACTGTTGACACACAAGTTGGAATGGTTCCAATAGCCTACTTTGCAAAACGCTTTGGATTCACAGAACTTCCGTTGTAAAAGTAAGTAAGTGTTATATTAATAAAATTAGCTCTAATTTTTGATATGTGAATATGGGTGGAAGTGTCAACGTTTGGGAATGATATGGATCTCCCAGTGGCAAATAATTAGGGTCAGTGCCACAGAAAACAAAATTGGGGAATATACGCCTTTTATCTTTTGACGATGTTGCTGAATAAACATCTCCCTGTGTTTGTACCCTAATTTTGATGATGATAATAAGATGTTCTATTTAGGCATTTGTGTTGGTTTTAGTGTGTGTAATTTTAGAAGCAGTGAAGGAAAGGCCTCTCCATATGTGCATTGTATTAATATTTGCCTGCTCTTTCATGGTGACTTAATCTGATTCAGAGGCTCTGTGTTGAGAGTTTTCTTACGTACTTTGGGTTCTTGTTTAGTTAGTGGGTAATGAAAAAGTATTTCTAGTGCATAGGCAAGATAAATTGGTTTAGGATCCACTTCTCAAACAAAAATAGAATCCAAGCCTGGAGGGAGGTTGGGAAGAGAGGAGAAGAAATTGGAAAAAGGAATGAACGTTAAATAGGTCATCACAGGAGAGACCGTTGGGGAATGTAACCTCAGAACTGGGAGTCATAACTGGAAAACCAGATAGATACTATCTGGCAGCTGGAGGAGTTTAGGACACTTCAACTTGGACTTGGGATGAGAGTCCAGAGAGCTCTCCAGCTAGGTAAGGAAAATGCAGGGTCAGATGAAACTTAAGTGGCTAACAAGAAGTACCATGAGCCAAAGGCACTCTGAACACATGGGCCTCTTTTAAATGTCTGCCAGTAGATAATGTACCATTGTAAGTCTGTGTAGTGGTTAAGAGCATGAACTTTCAGAGTCAAGGTTGTTACACAAACTGAGATCTTGAGCAAGTTGATCAGCCTCTTGCAGCTTCAGTTTCCTCATCTGCTAAAAAAGAGATGACAGGGGACTTTCCTGGTGGTCCAGTGGTTAAGACTACACTTGTACTGCAGGGGGCATGTGTTTGATCCCTGGTCAGGGAACTAAGATCCCACATGCCTTCCCCCGCCAAAAAAAGGAGGGGATAATAATAGTACCTACTTCATTGGAATGTTATAAGTATCACATCATTGTTGTTGTTATTTAGTCACTAACGCAGTCCGACTCATTGCGATCCCTTGAACTGCAGCTTCTCTGTTCATCCCTATCTCCCTGAGTTTGTTCAGACTCATGTCCATAGAGGCAGTGATGTCATCCAACCATCTCATCCTCTGTTGCCCCCTTCTCCTCTTGCCCTCAATATTTCCCAGCATCAGGGTATTTTCCAGTGAATCAGCTCTTCACATCAGGAGGCCAAAGTATTGGAGCTTCAGCTTCAGCATCAGTCCTTCCAATGAATATTCAGGGTTGATTTCCTTTAGGATTGACTGATTTGATCTCCTTGTTGTCCAAGGGACTCTCAAGAATCTTCTCCAACACCAGTTTGAAAGTGTCATTTCTACGGTCCTCAGACTTCTTTATGGTCCAACTCTGACATCCATACAGGACTACTGAAAAAATCATAGCTTTGACTATATGGACCTTTGCCATCAAAGTGATGTCTCTGCTTAGTATCTTGCTTGGTACACAGGAAGAATTCAATGGATGTTACTGATATATTTATCACCATCATTACATAACCATAATTGGAGATAAATATATAGATATATTTGTCTGCACTGGGTCTGCATTGCTGCATGTGTAGCTAGTGTGGCTAGCACGGGCTACTCTTCATTGTAATGTGCAGGCTTCTCATTGCAGTGACTTCTTTTGCTGCAGAGCATGGGCTTTTGGGCAATTGACTTCAGTAGCTGTGGTACACAGCTGCCCTGAGGAATGTGGAATCTTCCCAGAGCAGAGATCAAACCTGTGTCCCCTGCTTTGGCAAGTGGATTCTTAACCACTGGATAACCGGGAAAGTCCCCAGTAGTTCCATATTAACTTTTAAAAATTATAGGAAAGTAGAAAAAGAAAGAGAATTCTTCATGGAATTTTTTGACGTTTTCCCCATGAAATGTTTTAACTATGACATATGTAATTAGGAATCCCATTTTTACATATCTTTATTTTTACAGTAAGTAGAATATAAAGACTAATGATATATTAAATATAGCCAAGGTTTCAGATTAGCTGAGCATTTAGAAATTCAGTGTTCCATTCAATTCAATTAGTATTTAGAAAGTTTTCACTGTCAGGATTTAACAGCTGTGAAAAAAGTAGTGGAAAGACTAACTTTAAATTTCAATTTCTTTAAATTTTAAATGGAGTGTAGTAGGTATCAAACATCAAATTTTTTTTTCTTATAGTAAATTTAATGAGTGTGATGCTTAATGTTTTATTTTCTGAAACTTCCTCTAACATTCTCCCAGAAAGTTGCTTCTAGGTGCACATACCCAACATTTTGCTTCAGAGACATTATACCCCTGGATCCCAGGTCCCACATGTGTGATGTACGTGTCTGACTCTGTGACCCCACGGTTTGGCCCACCAGGCTCCTCTGTCCATGGCATTCTCCAGACAAGAATGCTCCTCATTTCCTCCAATAGGGGATCTTCTTGACCCAGGGATCGAATCAGTGTCTTCTGCGTCCCCTACATTGGCAGATGGATTCTTTACCAGTGTGCCACCTGAGAAGCCCAGGTCCCAGATGAAGAACTACTAAAATAAAGCATCCCCCCACAGTGTTGCTCAGACGTTTTCCACTCCAAACGAATATGGTTAATATCAGAAAGTGTTGCCAGTCTGTGAGAGAGTACTGCTGCTAGTGGCTGTTCAAAGTATGAGGGGGCTAAAAAAAAGGCAGTTTTAAAACTGTGTAATTTTCACCTGTATCAGAAAGAGCATAATTTATATTTCATAAGATATGAGTAACATCAAATAAATGTTGTTTAATGAATTTAAGTCTGGTAAAACAAGATTTGGTTTCGGAGGAAATGATACAACCATAAAAGCAAATGAAAATTCGAAAAGGAATGAATTCAGTCTTTTGTAGAGCTGTGGATGGACTTGGAATCTGTCATACAGAATGAAGTAAGTCAAAAAGAGAAAAACAAATATCATATATTAATGCATAGATACGTAATCTAGAAAAATGGTATAGATAAACCTATTTAGAGGGCCGGAATAGAGATGCAGATGCAGAGAGCAGACATTGGATATGAGGTGAGGAAGGGGCGGGTGGGATGAGTTGTGAGAATCGTGCTGACCTATATACACTGCCATGTATAAAATAGAGCCCCGCAAAAAGCAGCTGTAGAGCACAGGGAGCTTAGCCGAGGTCTCTGTGGCGACCTAGAAGGGTGGGTTGCTGGAGGTGGGAGGGAGGCTCAAGAGGAAGCAGAATATGTATACGTGTAGCTGATTCACTTTGTTGTACAGCAGAAACTAACACAACATTGTAAAGCCATTATACTCCAATTAAAAAATGTATATACATGTAGATTCTTTTACTGTTTGAGCTGTCAGGGAAGCCCTAAAGAATCTGCCTGCAATGCAGGAGATGTAGGTTCAATCCCTGGGTCAGGAAGATCCGTCCCCTGGAGAATGGAAAAGCAACCCACCCCAGTATTCTTGCCTGGAGAATTCCACCAACAGAGAAGCCTGACAGGCTATAGTCCATGGGGTCACAGAGTCGGACACAACTGAGCGAGTAACACTTTCACTGTTCATGTAGATAGATTTTAAAATATAATAATAATAATAATAAAAGGAACTAAAGAGAAAAGCAAGTGAAGATTCAGTTTTGTAGGTTGTGGATTAAAGTGCTACTTTAATGCTTATCAATTAAGAAATAGAACTTCATTTTCTGGAGTTATGTTCAGAATGTTGCATAATTTTAAGACACAAAAGTATTAAGCAGCCTTGGTCTTAAGGAGCAGCCTCTTGTATTTAGAAAGAGTCAGTTAAATTTTTTCAGCTAGAGAAAAATGGCTGGATTCTGAATGTACTTTGACGATGGAGCCCTTGAGATTTCCTAATGGGGTATGAGGAGATTTTGGATGATTTGAGGTACTTGACTTTAGCAACTGGAAGGGCTGGAGTTGTCATCAGCTCAGATCTTCAAGTAGATCAGATTTGGGGGTCGGAAAAGTGAAAGTGAAAGTCACTCAGTTGTGTCCAACTCTTTGCGACCCCATGGACTGGGAGTGGGTTCCCTTCCCCAGGGGATCTTCCTAACCCAGGGATAGAACCCAGGTCTCCCACATTGCAGGTAGATTCTTTACCAACTGAGCTATCAGGGAAGCCCAGGGGCAAGATAGTTCAGAAAAAAAAAGAGAAACTTCTGATAAAAATCTTGAGGTAAATTGACATTTGACGTTTATTTGACATGTTAATAAGATCTAAGGAATGTAAAAAGGCTGTTAAAAGTGAAAGTGTTAGTTGCTCAGTCGTGTCCGACTCTTTGGGATCCCATGGACTGTATCCCGCCAGGCTCCTCTGTCTATGGGATTTCCCAGGCAAGAATACTGGTGTAAGTAGCCATTCCCTCCTCCAGGGGATCTTCCTGACCCAGGGACTGAACCTGGGTCTCCTTATTGCAGGCAGATTCTTTACCATCTGAGTCACCAGGGAAGCGCATGTTATTTTTAAATAGTTTCTGTTAATCATAGTAAGAGAACTACTTAAGGGGATTTCACTGTCAACATACGAGTTACTCGAGTTTCTAATTCCTAAGTTTTAGTGCAATGTTTGGAACGTGGAAGGTGCTCAGTAGGTGTTGGTGTGGAGAATGGATAGTGTGTTGAGGTGGAGGTACCACCTGAACAGAGAAGCAGATGGAAAGCAGTCATTCCCATTTGTGAAGGTCTGTGTCTGTCATCAATGTGCTTGAAGATGTATGTATTAAACTTGTTCCTTCTGGGACTTCCTGGGCAGTCCAGTGACTAAGATTCCACACTCCCAGTGAAGTCCCAGAAGGAACAAGAACTTAGATCCCACACGCCTCAACTAAAGATCGCAAATGCTGCAACTAAAGAAAAAAATCCCACAGCTAAGACCTGGTGCAGCCAAATAAAAAAATACATAAATAAATATATTTTTAAATGAACTGATTTCTTCTGCCAAGAAATACTCTTCTTTTTCCGCAAGAAACAGCATTTTCTCCCCATCCCAAAGACTTTAGAGCATCTATGAGTGGCTAGCTCCTTCTTAAAACCCCTTAGAATCTATGAATACATACAGAACAAGCCAGGATACAGGGTAGCATGGCAGGTCAGTTGGCTGTTTTCTCTAGAGAGCAGTTTACTATCATGATGCAAGAAATTGGTGTCACCCAGGTGGAGGAGTTCATGATGATTTTTACTCTAAAAGTTCCCACTGCACCTTTAAAGAAGCCATAGATTAACCTTGTTCAAATATACAGTCTGGATCACTGTGTTCTTTTGAAATTAGACCCCTTGTTCATTACTAAGATTTTTATTTTTATTTTTCCTTCTCTGTACTTATTTTTATCACAGTCATCCAGTAGATGCTACTAGCTTTACTGAAACAGAATAAAGGAGGTTTAGGAAGTCCAAGTGATGTTCTTAAGAATATCTAATAGGAGATCCTTATTGAGGCTGAATTTGGTTGTGATGTCATCCCAGTGATTTTGGTTGAACTGTTCATCTTTATCCATCATCAGTGCTCATAAAACTGTCACCTGACAGCTTTCTTGCTAATGACTGGTCTTGACGTGCTTCCTGTTGTCATGGCTCTGATGTTCTACTGACCACTTCATCTAGGAGTAGCAGGGTGAAGATGGTCATATGTGCTTGCTTGCAGCTGTTAGGTGACAAGGCTCCTGGAAAAGATTCAACCTGCTAAAGATACCTGTCTAAAGCAGGGGACCAGCAGGGCTCAAATGCTAGCTTCAGACTGTTGGTTTAGCATCTGGCCTTGGACAGATCACGCTGGACAGCCAAGTCAGTCCCAGGCTTGAGAAAAGCACTGTAAGATAAAAAATGGGATCTAATTAAACGGAGCAGAAATAATGTGAGAAAGATGACTTTTTATTTTTTCTAATGTAGACCATTTTTAAGGTCTTTATTGAATTTGTTACAATATTGCTTCTGTTTTATGTTTTGGTTTTTGACCCCAAGGCATATGGAATATTAGCTTCCTGACCAAGGATCAAACCCACAGCCCCTGCTTTGGAAGGAAAAGGGTTAACCGCTGGACTGCCAGAAAAGGATTGCTTTTATATTCCATTCTAACCCTCTCCATTTTTGGGGGCCATTCTGCCTTCGGAATCTTAGTCCTTGACCAGGAATTGAACCTGTGCCCACTGCAGTGGGAGCATGGAGTCTTAACCACCGGACCACCAGGGACATCCCAGGGAAGGATGGCTTTTTATATCCCATTCTAAGCCTCTCCTTTTTTTTTGGCCATGCTGCCTGCAGGATCTTAGTCCTTGACCAGGAATTGAACCTGTGCTCCCTGCAATGGAAGCACGGAGTCTTAACCACTGGACCGCCAGGGAAATCACTCTCCACTTTTATGTGCTTCTTGGAGCACCTGCTTTAAGAGGAACTAGGGCTTCCCCTTGTAACGTAGCAGGTTGACCATAAGTTTCCACTTGTGGGAAAACCTGAGCAAACTTTTTGGCCAACCTATAACAATTCTAGCTGAGCATTTACTTCCCTTGAAGGACTGGCACACCTTTGACAGGGATAGGTTACTCTGGAAGTTTGTGATTACCTGTAGAAACCAAGCTGCTCACTGAGAGCAGCGCAGACAAGTAGTACAGTTCAGGAGTGGTTTTTGCCTGTATTGGGGAAGAAAAGAGCACTGTGAGGAATTACTTGTCTTATAATTGCAACACATATTTTAAATGTTTTTGCTGAAAGGATTTTTAAAAAGGCACCAATTTAGCAAGAGATGGAAGGCTTGCTGCTTAATGTGCCAACCCAGTTCCACTGTTGATTAATGTCTTAACTTTTTTTGTATGTATAGTTCTGGTAAAGTGGAATTCACCCTCCAAAAAGAAAAATCTCTCATGGAGTTTTTAAACTTCCCTGGTGAAATGTTTTAACTGTGACATGTGTCTAATTAGGAGGTCTGTCTCTCCATCTTTATTCTTTCAAAAGGTTTGTTTTTAAAATATTTTGGCTGTGGTGGGTCTAATTGCTGCCCTTAGGTTTTCTTTAGTTGTGGCAGGTAGGGGCTACTCTTCATTGTGGTACCCGAGCTGCTCGTTGCAGTGGCTTCTCTTGTTGCAGAACACGGGCTCTAGGCACACAGGCTTCAGTAGTTGCAGAGCACGGGCTCAGTGGTTGCAGCTCATGGAATTAGTTGCTCTGCAGCATGTGGGATCTTCCCAGACCAGGGATCGCACAGGTGTCCCCTGCATTGCAAGGCGGATTCTTAACCACTGGACCACCAGGGAAGCCTCCATCTCTATTTTTTTAGTTTGAGGTAGAAAATAAATGTTGAAGACTAAAAGTGCATTGTATACAGCCAAGCTTTCAGATTAAGATGAGCCTTTAGAAATTCAATATTTAAAAACGTACACAGTCGGTTGCCAAAAATGTTAACACTATGGTGCAGACTCCCTCAATGAAGGATCCCACACCAAATACAGAAAACATCCTCTTTAGTGCCTGTGGGACCGGTTCCATCCGAATAAGCAGCACGGTAAAACCTAAAAAGATGGCAGAACAGCATCAGTTTACTGGGTTGAATTGCCTCAGAAATATTCTTTTTTTTTAGATTTTATTAAAATATAGTTAATTTATAATGTGTTAATTTCTGCTGTGCAGCCAAGTGATTCAGTGGTACACATTCTTTTTTATATGCTTTTCCATTATGGTGTTTCACAGGATATTGAATATAGCTCTCTGGGCTGTACCTTAGGACCTTGTTGTTGATCCATCCAGTGTGTAATATCTTGTCTCTGCTAATCCCAAACTCCTAATCCTTCCCTCCCCCACCCCACCTCTGCCTTGGCAACCACAGTCTGTTCTCTGTGTCTGTGAGTCTATTTCGGAGATATGTTTCAGAGATACGTTCATTTGTGGCATACTTTAGAGTGACTACAAGTGATACTATGTGGTATTATCTTTCTCTTTCTCACTTCACTTGTGGCTTCCCTGTGGCACAGCTGGTAAAGAATCCCCCTGCAATGTGGGAGACCTGAGTTTGATCGCTGGGTTGGGAAGATCCCCTAGAAAAGGGAAAGGCTACCTACTCCAGTATTCTGGCCCAGAGAGTTTCATGGACTCTATAGTCCATGGGGTCACAAACAGTCAGATACAACTAAGCGACTTTCACTTCTAACTTCACTTAGTATAATAATCTCTAGGTCCATCCATGTTGCTGTAAATGGCGTTATTTCATTCAGAAATATATTCTTGAATGCAAAGCTAAATCTTGGTGTTTCTTTGTGTATCTATTGTAGAACAAAAGTGCTCAAAACTTGGCCAGGCTAAGGTTTTCCTCAATAGAGGTCGTGTTCTTACTATTGGCAATGCTGGTGATAGTAACTGTGACAGTTCTTTTTTAAAATAATAACCCCATTATCTCATTTAAATCTTACAGCAAAACTGCGAAGCAGGTTTTTTAATCTCCTTTTTTTCTTTGGCTGCACCAAGGATCTTGTGGGATTTTAGTTCCAGGTGTGTGGGCCTTGACAGTGAGAGCATGGAGCCCTAATTGCTCTTCCTCCAGGGAATTCCCTTAGATAAGGCTGGGAAGCTCTGGGAGGTGAAGTATTAACAGATTCTTCTGTTTGGGATGTGGGAGTTTGAACTGGCCTCCCTCAGTCTCCATAGCTGGTGCTCTTGTCCATTGGACACACTGCCTCTTGTGGAGGTGGGGTTTAGTAGAGACTCTTTCTAGAACCCTGCCTTATGGCACCCCAATAACTATTTTCATTTTATAAAAATTTATAAAATGTCTTTATTTAAATTGCACATCACTATTAGAAGTTCATACAAAAGAAAATATAACTAAAATATATTAGCCAAAATATTCCTAAAACTTCTACACATTTCAGAGTCCAACTCTTCTGTGTCACTTTTTGACTTCAAGTAGTCGAGGTCCCTGTGTTTCTACCCATGTCATCCTCTCAGTATCTAATTATTAAATGAGTGGGTAAATCTGATATTTTTATGTTATAACTATAAAGAATTTTATAATATCAAAATGTTTATATTGAGTTGGCTGAAAAGTTTGTTTAGAAAGCCTGAATAAACTTTTTGGCCAACCCAATATTAAATTGGTTTCATATTCAAATAGTAGGACAACTCAAAGAGACACTAAGGAGCATTTTAAAATTTTCCTTCATCTGAATTTTATTTCATTAAAAAAATGAGTTAATTTATTTTAATTGGAAGGTAATTACTTTACAATATTGTGGTGGTTTTTGCCACGCATCGACATGAATCAGCCATGGATACAGGTGTCCCCCACATCCTGAACCCCTCTCCGTGAATTTTAAATGTGAGTTTTTTCTCAGGTTTCAGTCTGTGAGCTCTTGCAGAGCAACAAGTCCTGTCTTATCCATTTTTGTTCTAGCAGCATCTGGCAAATAGACAATAAGTATATGACTACACTTATTAAGAATGACTCCACACTTACCAACTGTGAAGAAAGTAAAGATGATATTGCTAACCAGGTTGGTAAGGAGAGGTTGACTGCAGTATCGAGAAGATCTAGGCCTACAAATCAATATACCAGGTCATACACTAATTGAGTACTAGAAGAAATCCACACTGTTAACATAAAACCAGATGGCGCTGACCCTTGAATTCTAATTGTGGCATGAGGTTCATTTGGCTCCAGGCAACTCCCTTCTCTTAAGAACCTTTGTTCTTTACCATGACTGCAAATTAGTGCTAGCATTAATGACAATATTGAGTTATGAATATTCTTAATGCGAAGAGTTATTAATATTCTTAATTTGTGGACAGTGTTCACCATTTTTTTTCCTACTTTAATTTAAAGAACTCTTTTTTATTTTTGACTGTGCTGGGTCTTCACTGCTGCTCTCGGGCTTTCTTTAGTTGTGAGCAGGGCCTTCTCCTCGCAGTGGTTTCTCTTATGGAGCACGGGCTCTAGGCACACAGGCTTCAGCAGTTGCAGCACGTAGACTCAGTAGTTGCGGTGCACAGGCCAAGTTGCCCTGTGGCATGTGGAATCTTCCCAGACCAGGGATCAAACCTGTGTCCCCTGTATTGGCAGGCAGATTCTTAACTACTGCACCACCAGGGAAATCCCACCATTTAAAAATTCATGTTAATTCGATACGTTGGTGAAAAAACATTTTGTGGAAATTCTGGCCTCTAGAGTGAGGAAATATACCCTGCATCTTATAGTAGAAGTACACAAACCTCTCCTAGTAGAAGCTGGCAAATTTGAATTAGGCAAATTACAAGGGGTAATTTAGGTAAATTACAAGGTAGTTTCCAGCCCTTCCCCATCACTTAAGTGGAATCTCAGTTTTCAGATTTCTATTAGAATTTTCATGTTTTTAGGACTGCAATTTATTTTAAATGTGTAAAATTGTATTTGTTTCATTTGACCATTGAAAAAGGTGTTAACTGACTTTTTTGGCCAAGGTGGATTTCTGACATAGAATCAGAAATAACAGGTCAAGTCATAATCTAGTTGAGTGTGCTTGTGTTGCCCTCAGCCTTGAGACATCAGCTAATGCTAGGCTGTTGGCCCTGGTCTCTTGGGAATCCATAAAGTGAAATATTCACACCCTCATTGTTTCCCGTTTAAGGACTTCTTATTACTGGAAGTGTAACTTTTAACCTGTATAATGCTGGTTTAAAGTTAAACTCTGTCTGCCCAAATCCCAACTCTCCTCACTGGACTGAGAGTTTTGACTTTTCAAAGAGGTGGAGCAGGTGACTGCCATTGATAAGAGGGGCAAAACAATGGGGCAGGCTGCATTTAAGCACATAACAGGAATGGCAGCGGGCACCCAAACCAACCCCACAGGTAAGATGTGTATGCTGAGCTGCCAGGTGCGGAGGTGGCTGGAGAGAGAACTTACCTTAGCAGGACATAGAACTGGAGGGTCAGAATGGTGATGGCAAACAGGAACACTGTCACTTGGCTGCATGGGACACAGTGAATTACATTGTACATTACTGTTTCAGTGATTTGAATGGCTTTAAGAAACCAAATTCAGGTTCTGTTTCATGGTAATGTTACGTCAAACCTCAGAAATAAAATTTTAAACAGAGCAAAGATGAATTGAGATCCATCCCATTAGAACAAAATTGTCTAATGATACTACACTAAGGACAATAGTTAGCATTTATCGAGTTCCTACTATGTAGCAGACGGGCTTCCCAGGTGGCACCATGGTAAAGAGTCCTTTTGCCAATGCAGGAGATGAGGGTTAGATCTGTGGGTCAGAAAAATCCCCTGGAGAAGGAAATGGCAACGTGCTCCAGTGTTCTTGCCTAAGAAATCCCAAGGGCAGAGGAACCTGGTGGGCCCCAGTACATGGGGTTGCAAAGAGTTGGACATGACTGATCACGCACATACTATATAGCAGGCACTGTGACACTGGTCTCTAAGGAATCTTGAGAACCTTGATTTATTTACCATGGCTGTAAATTAATGCCAAAAGACAACCCACAAGCAATAATAAGAGTTATTACTGTCCATAATTAGTAGAGAAATATGTCACATTTTAAATTTACTTTTTCGCTTAATATGCATACAGTTCAGACTTCCCTGGTAGTCCAGTGGTTAAGAATCTGCCTTGCAATGCAGGGAACACAGGTTCCATCCCTGGTCTGTGAACTAAGATCCCACATGCTGAGGCACCACAACTACTGACTCGAGCCTCAATTAGAGGGTCCAGGCACCTCAACAAAGATCTCATCTGCCCCAACTAAGACCCAACACAGCCAAATAAGTAAATATATATTTTTAAAAATGCACACAATCCTATGAGATGAGATTGTGGTTTCCTATCTTATAAATGAAGAAACTGAGGCTCAGAAAAATTAAATGTCTTATCTCAGGACAAACACCTAATATAGTAAGTGGTAAAGTAAAAGTGTAAGTGTTAATTGATCAGTTGTGTCTGACTCTTTGGGACCCTATGGACTGTAGCCCACCAGGCTCCTTTGTCCATGGAATTCTCCAGGCAAGAATATTGGAGTAAGCGGTAAAGCTACAGTTTAATCCAGTTCTGAGAGTCAGGAGATACCTGGAGTAATAGGCAAGTTTGGCCTTGGAGTACAAAATGAAGCAGGGCAAAGGCTAACAGAGTTTTGCCAAGAGAATGCACTGGTCATAGCAAATACCCTCTTCCAACAACACAAGAGACAGTTGTACACATGGGCATCACGATATGGTCAATACCCAAATCAGATTTATTGTATTCTTTGCAGCCAAAGATGGAGAAGCTCTATACAGTCAACAAAAACAAGACCAGGAGCTGACTGTGGCTCAGACCATGAACTCCTTATTGCAAAATTCAGACATAAATTTAAGAAAGTAGGGGAAACCACTGGACTATTCAGGTATAACCTAAATCAAATCCCTTACAATTATACAGTGGAAGGGACAAATAGATTCAAAGGATTAGATCTGATAGACAGAGTGCCTGAAGAACTATGGACAGAGGTTCATGACATGGTATAGAAGGCAGTGATCAAGACCATCCCCAAGAAAAACAAATGCAAAAAGGCAAAATGGTTGTCTGAGGAGGCCTTACAAATAGCTGAGAAAAGAAGAGAAGCAAAAGGCAGAGGAGAAAAGGAAAGATACACCCATATGAATGCAGAGTTCCAAAGAATAACAAGGAGAGATAAGAAAGCCTTCCTAACTGAACAATGCAAAGAAATAGAGGAAAACAACAGAATGAGAAAGACTAGAGATCTCTAGTAAGAAAATTAGAGATATCAAGGGAACATTTCATGCAAAGATGGGCGCAATAAAAAACAGAGTGTGGACCTGAAAGAAGCAGAAGATATTAAGAAGAGGTGGCCAGAATATATAGAAGAACTATAAGATCTCAGTAACCTAGATAACCATGATGGTGTGATCACTCACCTAGAGCCAGACATCCTGGAATGTGAAGTCAAGTAGGGCTTAGGAAGCATCACTACAAACAAAGCTAGTGGAGGTGATGGAATTCCAGCAGAGCTGTTTTAAATCCTAAAAGATGATGCTGTGAAAGTGCTGCACTCAATATGCCAGCAAATTTGAAAACTCAGCAGTGGCCACAGAACTGGAAAAGGTCAGTTTTCATTCCAATACCAAAGAAAGGTAATGCCAAAGAATTTTCAAACTACCACACAATTGTACTCTTCTCACATGCTAGCAAAGTAATGCTCAAAATTCTCCAAGGGAGGCTTCAACAGTACATGAACAGAGAACATCCAGATGTTCAAGCTGGATTTAGAAAAGGCAGAGGAACAGGAGATCAAATTGCCAAGATCTGTTGGATCACAGAAAAAGCAAGAGCGTTCCAGAAAAACATCTGCTTCTGCTTTATTGATTACATCAAAGCTTTTGACTGTATGGATCACAACAAACAGTGGGAAATTCTTCAGGAGATGGGAATACCAGACCACCTTACCTGCCTCCTGAGAAATCTGTGTGCAGGTCAAAAAGCAACAGTTAGAACCAGACATGGAACAATGAATTGGTTCCAAATTGGGAAAGGAGTACATCAAGGCTATATATTGTCACCCTGCTTATTTAACTTTTATGTAGAGTACATCATGTGAAATGCCAGACTGGATGAAGCACAAGCTGGAATCAAGATTGCCTGGAGAAATATCAATAACCTCAGATATGTAGATGACACCAGCCTTATGGCAGAAAGAGAAACTGAAGAGCCTCTTGTTGAAAGTGAAAGAGGAGAGGAAGAGGCTGGCTTACAAATCAACAGTCAAAAAACTAAGATCGTGGCATCCAGTCCCATCACTTCATGGCAAATAGATGGGGCAACAGTGGAAACAGTGACAGACTTTATTTTGGTGGGGAGGGGGGAGGCGCTCCAGAATCACTGCAGATGGTGACTGCAGTGAAATTAAAAGACACTTGAAATTAAATGACACTTGCTTCTTGGAAGAAAAGCTATGACCAACCTAGACAGCATATTAAAAATCAGAGACATTATTTTGCCAACAAAGGTCCATCTAGTCAAAGCTATGGTTTTTCCAGTAGTCCTGTATGGATGTGAGAGTTGGACTTTATTTATAAAGAAAGCTGAGCGCCAAAGAATGCTTTTGAAGTGTGGTGTTGGAGAACACTCTTGAGAGTCCCTTGGACAGCAAGGAGATCAAACCAGTCAATCCTAAAGGAAATAAGTCTTGAATATTCATTGGAAGAACTGATGCTGAAGCTGAGGCTCCAGTACTTTGGCCACCTGATGCAAAGAACTGACTTATTGGAAAAGACCCTGATGCTGGGAAAGATTGAAGGCAGGAGGAGAAGGGGGTGACAGAGGATGAGATGGTTGGATGGCATCACCAACCTGATAGACATGAGTTTGAGCAAGCTCCAGGAGTTGGTGATGGACAGGGAAGCCTGGCGTGCTGCAGTCCATGGGGTTGCAATGAGCTGGACACAACTGAACGACTGAACTGAACTGAGAGTCCCAGCCACGCCCTTATGTTATGTTAGCCCTACCTGCAGTTCACACTGGGTAACTCACATTGAGTGAGTTAACTGCCCACCACAACTTACACAATGAAATGAGGTCTGTGGTTACTGCTCAAACATTTTTAAAATTCTTTTGAAATTACATGTACATAGCTTCCATGCACAGAGAAGGCAATGGCACCCCACTCCAGTACTCTTGCCTGGAAAATCCCGTGGACCGAGGAGCCTGGTGGGCTGCAGTCCATGGGGTTGCACGGAGTCGGATATGACTGAAGCAACTTAGCACCAGCAGCAGCAGCTTCCATGCATATAGGAAAATCTTTCTCCTTAACTAGTAGTCCTCTTTCTTCACTGTAAACTATTATTTACCTTCATTATTTATTTTATTAATTGGATTTAGCACTGAATGACTTTAGGGCACTTGTAGGAATCAGATCTCCCCTCCAAAGACAAAGGTTTATCCCCAGTGAAGATACTCAAAACAATAAGCAGTTTGAAAATATACCCCCAGACTATTTATTTATTATTTTGTTTTATTTTTTGGCATGTGAGATCTGAAGCTTGGAGTCTTAACCCCTGGAATGCCAGGGAAGGCCCCCTCACCCCCAAACTATTTGAAGCAGTGGCACATGGAACTAAAAGAGTCTCGGGTTTAAGGTTACTATTATAAAAGCATAAGTGTCCCTTTGCTTTTTTGGTAGCTCAGTCGGTAAAGAATCTGCCTGCAGTGCAGGAGGCCCAGGTTCAATCCCTGGGTCGGAAAGATCTCCTGGAGAAGAAAATGGCAACCCACTCCAGTATTCTTGCCTGGAGAATTCCATGGACAGAGGAGCCTGGCAGGCTCCATCCAGGGGGTGGCATGGTCGGGCTTTACTGAGCTAACTAACATCCTAACTAACTAGTGTACCTTTAGAGCTGTAAATCTGAGGGGCTGCCAAGTCAATCCCATTAGCAGTCGGGCAACATAGATTTAATTGTACTGAGCATCCTGAAGTGTGACAAGAAAACCAGTTTTTTTTTAAGTTTATGTTTTAAAAGCTGACTTAATGTTTGCAAAATGTTTCATTAACGTTTACACATCAGTGTTTTTGAAACTTAGTGATAATTTTAAAACTGAAAGTAATTTCCCTTCAACCTCCAAGTGTGTTAGTCGCTCAGTGGTATCCCACTCTTTACAACCCCATGGACTATAGCCCGCCAGGCTCCTCTGTCCATGGTATTCTCCAGGCAAGAATACTGGAGTGGGTTGCTGCACCCTCTTCCAGGGGATCTTCCCGACCCAAGGGTCGAACCTGGGTCTCCTGCATTGCCCGCACATTTTTTACCATCTGAGCCACCAGGGAAGCCCTTAAGCCTCAAGACAGCCCCAGGAAGAAATGACCTTTTTGCCACAGTGGGCTGGGGAGGGACACTTACAGCCTGAGCTGGTGAGATCTTGGCAGCCAACAGTGCAAGTGATAGGCTGAGTGAGCCAAACAGAAGTGAATCATGGTGACCCGGGTCCCGGAGCACCTGGAGCAGGGCACGGAGGATCCGGAACAGTCCTGTTAGAGCTTCTAGACCTCTTCTCCACCTGCCAGGGCCTCCATCCCTACACACCAACCCTGCGAACCCTGGGGGATACGGAGGAAGTTCTCTCCAGGGGAGAGGGACAGGTCCTAGTTCTTTTAAAGCCACTCTAGGCTATGATAGGAGCTCCCTGTAACTTGATTCTTCTATGGCTTTAAGGTTCTGAAGTCTAAAGCTGGCTGTGTTAACAGTGAATTAGTAACACTGAGTTGGATATTTGAGACAGGTCACGAATGTGAAAAGAGGGAAAGCTTCCTTTAGGCTGAGAGATCAGCTTTCCCTTCTCAGTCCTTCCCCTGGGGAGGACCTGGAAACCTGAGCCCATCCCCAAGGACAGGGAGAGCGCTTCAGGCTCTTCCATCCTTCCTTCTCTGAACAGCAAGCAACTCCCTCCCTCCGAGACCTGCTCAGTCTCCCTGGAGAGTGGTACCTGAAACTTGAGATGGTTGGGACCAGAACCAAGGCTGGACTCCAGCTGAACCGAGAGCCTCCACCAGAGTCCTTGAGAGCACGCTCAGTAGCTGAACAGACACCCTAATTTCCCGGTGGGCCCAGACCACCCCATAATAGCATAGGTGCTTTGTTTGCATGAATATGGGGTGGGGCAGGTAACTGGTGGGCAGAGGCAATAAGCCCCAAGTGAATCCTGGTGTCATCCTTGGGATGATAATTGAAAGGTACATTTAAATCATTCTAACCCATGAACTCTTTTTTAATGTTGTGTGAAGCATTATTGATCCTTGTCCCCTTTATTTCCTCTTCACAGTTAGCAGTGTCCCTGTGATTCCTGCCGCTGTTTGGAGTACACCTCAAGTATTTATTGAATACATGTTTCCTAATTTCCATTCCCACCAACTGTACTTAAATGGAAGTTCTCATTACTTTTAACTGGACTTCCTCTCTTGCTTTGCCCCTTCTAGTTAATCTGATAGCATCACTGACGTCAGTATTATCACTTCCTTACAAATAACAGCTACCATTTATTTTGCCACTGTGCCAGGCAATATGATCAGCGTTTTGCCATATCATGCCATTATCTCTATTTTACAGATGAGGACACAAAGTTAAATGGTCAGGTCAGGGTCATATAGCCATTTGCTGCTATTCAGTCACTAAGTTGTGTCCAACTCTTTGTGACCCCATGGACTGCAGCACTCCAGGCTCCCCTGTCCTTTACTATCTCCCAAAATTTGCACAGATTTATGTGCCTTGAATTGGCGATGCCATCCAACCATCTCATCCTCTGTCACCCCCTTCTCCTCCTGCCTTCAATCTTTCCCAGCATCAGGGTCTTTTCCAATGAGTCAGTTCTTTGCATCAGGTGGCCAAAGTACTGGAGCCTCAGCTTCAGCATCAGTTCTTCCAATGAATATTCAGGACTAATGTCCTTTAGGATTGACTGGTTTGATCTCCTTGCTGTCCAAGGGTCTCTCTAGAGTCTTCTCCAACACCACAGTTCAAAAACATCAATTCTTTGGTGCTCAGTCTTCTTAATGGTCCAACTCTCACATCCATACACGGCTGCTGGAAAAACCATAGCTTTGACTCTACGGACCTTCATTGGCAAAGTGATGTTTCTGCTTTTTAATATGCTGTTTAGGTTTATCATAGCTTTCCTTCCAAAGAGCAAGCGTCTTTTAATTTCATGGCTGCAGTCACTATCTGCAGTGATTTTGGAGCCCAAGAAAATAAAATCTGTCATACAACCATGTAACACCAACATCACCTTGTTTTTCTAGAACCCTGTTGCCACGCCATTGCTCAGAAACCTTCAGAGTTTCGTGTTATCTATGGAACTGAGGTTGCCATTTCTCAGCTTCTCAGTTAGGAGGGCTCATTTCCAATCTACACAGCCCCAATTTACCTCTCAATTTTCTCTTTGGTGCTGGAGAACCTAGGAATCACAATACCTAAATTCTAGCCCTGGGTCGCCACTCAGTAACTCTGTCCAATGAGAGCAAAAAATTGGAGCGAAAGTAAGTTGGTCATCCTAGCAATTTGGTCTGAACACTATTGGGCTATAAATAAATGATCCTTATGCAGGTCTTTGAGTGTTGGCAAGATTTAGGAGCACACAATGAGGGGTTTTATAGCCTTAATTTCCAATTCATTTTCAACTCATTATTTCTTCTTTGAGATGTTCGTAATAATGGAGAATTAGATAAACCTAAATGACTAATGATAGACGATTAACTGGAAAAACTAAATATGTAGCAATAGGTTATTATTTGGAATAAAGTAAATGTCCTCAGCCATTCTTTTTCTTTTTTGGTGAAAATTAAATGATAATGTGCATGAAATTAGTTTATAAGTAGAGTATCCTATAAATGTTGTTGTGGTCATTCATTGTATTTCTACATTAATCATAAAAATACTTTGAGCTCTACAGGTGATCCCCCAAAAGTTCCCAAAGTGCTTTCAGCATTTTGGCATCATTGGAATTATCTTTGTAAGTGCTCAGAATTATTATTTTGAAACATAACTTGATATGTAAGAATATTTTAAACTTCACAGTAGTGAAGGTATTTTTTTTATTGATAGTTAATAGACTGTTTGTTAAAGAAGTGATTAGAGCTGGTACTTCCCTGGTTCTCCAGTGATAAAGAATCTGCCTGCCAATACAGGGGACCCAGGTTCAGTCCCTATTCTGAGAAGGTCCCGCACACTGCAGAGCAACTCAGTTGGTGCTCTAGAGCCCATGCTCTGCAACAAGAGAAGCCACCACAGTGAGAAGTCTTCACGCTGCAACTAGAGAGTAGCCCCCACTTACTGCAAGTAGAGAAACCCTGTGCATAGCACCAACATGCAGCCAAAAATAAATTAAAATATTTTTAAAAAGAAGTAAGTTATTAGAAATGAGTGATATGAGTTGGAAAGGTTCACCAAGTCCCTCTGCTCAATATTCTGTAATAACCTAAAGGGGAAAAGAATTTGTAAAAGAGTAGATACATGTATATGTATAGCTGAATCACTTGACTGTACACCTGAAACTAATGCAACATTGTTAACTATGCTCCAGTATAAAATAAAAATCGGAAAGAAAAGCAATAATAGAAAGTATGAGTTTATTTTTAAGACATTTGGGTAAATTCCTCCTAATTAAAAAAAATTAAATAATTTAAAATAAGTTGCCTTGCATTACTTCAGTAGGGTTTTGGAAGGATCAAATGGAATAATCAGTATCAGGAAGAGTTTGTCAATTGAAAACTGTTACTCAGTTGAAAGTGATAATATGACCTTGTTGACTAAGAGGAAAAGTACAGTTTCGAAGGACGGGTTGTTGGGGAGTTATCTTTGGTGGATAATAATGTCATTGTGGGCCTTCCCCGGTGGCTTATCAGGTAAAGAATCCACCTACAGTGCAGGAAACACAGGTTTGATCCCTGCGTCGGGAAGATCCCCTGGAGGAGGAAATGGCAACCCACTCCAGTCTTCTTGCCTGAAGAATTCCACGGACAGAGGAGCCTGGTGGGCTACAGTCCAGAGGGTCTCAAAGAGTCAGACGTGACTGAGCAGCTAGACATAGTGGCACACTGCACAGTGTCACTGTTCTGTTACCCATGGCCACAATAGTGCAATCTCAGCACCATTAAGCTTTCATGTTTGCTCATAAGTCTAGGCCCACCTTGTGGGCCAGCTGATCCAGGCTCAGCTGACCTCACCTGACCTGCTTGTGCTTCTGGGCAGATTGAGGCTTGACTGATCTAGGATGGCCTCGGCCAGGCAGCTGGCTATTGGCTGTCTGTCAGCGGGAGCATCGTCTCTGTCCTGCAGGTTCTGTCATCCTCCAACAGGCTGGCCTGGGCTTGTCTTCATGGAAGGGCAGGAGTCCAAAGGAGAGTGGGTGTGCACAATGCCTCAGAGGCCTAGGATCAGAATGGGCATGTTTTCCCATGTGCCACGTTATTTGGGCCAAAGCAAGTCACAGAGGGTGGGAAGATTCCATTCCTTTATGAAAAGAGCTATAAAATCACATTGGAAAGGAAGGGTGGGGAAATGGAGCCATTTTTGCAATTCACCCAGTGTAGTCACTGAAGCCAAGCATTTTTTCCATCTCTTTGGTTTGTGGGTTTTTTATTGGTGATGTTTTTTGTTTGTTTCTTACTTTTTGACTGCAGCATGTGGGATTTTGGCTCCCCAACCAGAGATTGAACCCGAGCACACTGCATTGGAAGTGCAGAGTCTTAACCACTGGACCACCAGGAAAGTCCCTCCATTTGCTTGAAATGAGTATGTGGAAAGACATCAAAAGACCTTGAACTGAACTTACTTTCTTTTTCCTTTGCAGGCAATAAGAGAAGTGTCAGTTTTCCATTTAGATCAACAACTTCAAATTCTCAGCATGGAGAACTCAGAGAAGACAGAAGTAGTTCTCCTTGCTTGTGGGTCCTTTAATCCTATCACCAACATGCACCTCCGGCTGTTTGAGCTGGCCAAGGACTACATGAATGGAACAGGTAGGAACAGTAACCAGCAGCAACGATGGGGTTCAGGATACACTGCCGTAAAATGTGGCACCTTGGCCTATTGGACATTTTAAGCTGGCGGATTTTGATAAAACAGCAGAAGCAGGAAGGTCACTTTGCCCTCCACCCCTCTTCCCTGAAAGTGAAAGTCCATGGAATTTTTCAGGCCAGAATACTGGAGTGGGTAGCCTTTGCCTTCTCCAAGGGATCTTCCCAACCCAGGGATTGAACCCAGGTCTCTTGCATTGCAAGTGGGTTCTTTACCAGGTGAGCCACAAGGGAAGCCTATGAAGCAGATTGTAAAACATTCACACAACAGATGCCCTCCCTAAACTCAGAGAAATGGAGCATCCTTATCTGTGAAGAGAAAGGAATGCCAAGCAGACAGGACTTGTTGGATTCCCCAAAGCTCCTACACTTACCTTGTACTCTTTGTTGTTAAGTCGCTCAGTCTTGTCCGACTCTTTGTGTCCCCATGGACTACAGCACACCAGGCTTCCCTGGCCTTCACCGTCTCCTAGCGCTTGCTCAAATTCATGTCTATTGGGTTGGTGATGCCATCAAACCATATCGTCCTCTGTCGTCCCCTTCTCTTCTTGCCTTCAGTCTTTTCCAGCATCAGGGTCTTTTACAATGAGTCAGCTCTTTGCATCAGGTGGCCAAAATATTGGAACTTCAGCTTCATCATCAGTCCTTCCAATGATATTAAGGATTGATTTCCTTTAGGATTGACTGGTTTGATCTCCTGCACTCCTTGCTCTGTCATTTTTCCCCATGACTGTTCACTCTTCATCAAACCTAGCATAAGAATACTTAGGTTTAACTGTGTCTTGGGCTCTTCATTTCCTTATTAAGGTTCCCCTGTCACATAAATCTTACATTAAGTTAATTCATATGCTTTTCTCCTGTCAATCTATTCTTTGTCAGTTTACACCAGCCAGGGACCCTAAGAAGGTGCAAGAAAACTTTTTCTCCCCTGCATATACACAGATTCATTTTGTTTTGTTATGGAAATAATCATGCTATGTGTTGATAGATGGATGAGTGTGCCAACTCACTAATAATCAGGGAACTAAAATAATAGAGTGATATTTTTCCCATCACCTTGACAAGAATTTTTAAAACTTGATAATGTCAAATATCAGGTGTTGGGAAGGAATGGGCTCTTGGATATTCAATGGATTAAGGCTTTTTACAAGGCAGTTTCGGGCACAACTGATCGACTAACATACACATAAGACAGTTTGGCAATATCAATCAAAATTTATTAATAAACTGCTGACGAATGGGTGGTCTGTTTGATGGGTACGAAATTTCAGTTGGGGAAGTTGAAAGAGTTCTGGAGATGGATTGTAGTGATGGTTGTATAACATGTGACAATATTGTACACTTAAAATGGTTTAAATGGTAAATTTTATGTATGTATATTTTACCACATTTAAAAATAAATAAGTAAACTTGTGTCATTGTTTAAAAAAAAGGAGGAGGGGACCTGTGACTATGAAACCATATTGATGATTCTATTTCCTGTACATAAAATCTAATCTGTTATACCTTATGTAAAGTCTAATTCTTTACCCCAGGAAAATATAAAGTTATCAAAGGCATAATTTCTCCAGTCGGCGATGCATATAAGAAGAAAGGACTCATCTCTGCCTGTCACCGAGTTATCATGGCAGAACTTGCCACCAAGAACTCAAAATGGATAGAAGTTGATACATGGGAAAGTCTTCAGAAAGAGTGGACAGAGACAGCCAAGGTGCTAAGGTAATCATGGTGAAGTCCTGCAGTTCCTGTGTGGGGTCATCACAAGGCTGCGAAGCACATGAACAGGCCTGGGTACTATTCAGCCTTTGTGTCTTTCATTGTGTTTTGAGATGTTTGCATGCTTGTTAACTGTGTACATCCCTGTAAAAGAACAGGAAGTATACTTGGCCTGTCTGTGCCCTGGTGAAAAAGGTAAAGCTGTAAGATGATGACACTGTGGTCAGTCTTCTCAGGTATAAAAGACAAAGGCAGATAATTGGGCTTCCCTGGTGGCTCAGCGGTAAAGAATCTGCCTGCCAGTGCAGGAGGCACTGGTTCATTCCCTGGTCCTGGAAGTTCCCCTGTGCCACAGAGCAACTAAGCCTGAGCACCACAGCTACTAAGCCTATGTGCTACAGTTAGTGAAGCCCATGCTCAGCAACAAGAGAAGCCACTGCTCACTGCAGCTAGAGAGTAGCCTGTGCTTGAGAGTAGCCTCTGCTCGCCACAGCTAGAGGAAAGCCCAAACAGCAGTAGAGACCCAGCACAGCCATAAATAAATAAATAAAATGTTATATATATGTAGAAAGATGAAGATAGGTAATTTAAGGAAGAGAGGCCATGATTCTTGATCACAGAGAGACCTGGTTTGGACGCTGCTTCCATTATAGCATATAGGGAGTTGTCACAGATCACTGTGCTCAGGACTCTGAAACCGTTCCAGTTTAAGGATTCAGAACCCAGAGTGAGTGACATCTAATTACTACTTAATGTTCTCTTGAGTGGCACATCCCCGGTGGCTCAGTGAGTAAGAAATCTGCCTGCAAGGCAGGAGACACAGGAGGCGTGGGTTCAGTCCCTGGGTTGGGAAGAACCCCTGGAGGAGGAAATGGCAACCCACTCCAGTATCCCTGTCTGGGAAATCTTATGAACTGAGGAGCCTGGAGGGTACAGTCCCTGGGGTTACAAAGAGTTAGACACGACTGAGCTACTAAGCAAGCAAGTTCTCTTGAGTATAAAACACAAGGGCTTTCTGAAAAACCTTTCTGTCTCATGTCTATTCTTAGAGATGTCTATTAGAAATGTCTATTCTTTGAATCTTCTGGTTCTAACCATATTAATTACGATTTGGATAGGAAATAGAACCACTCTGAGCATTTTAAGCAGAAAGGGACTTTAGGTTGAAAGGGCTGGAGGAGTGGAAGTGGTGGTTTGTTTCAAGATCATGTCCCCTTAACTGCAGCTGAAGTTCAGGAAACTATTCCTGCTTCTGCTGCCACAAATGCGGCGGTTAAACTGTCCCAGGCTCCTAGCGTGAGGGACAGGACGGTGGAATATAGGGTCTGGCCTCCATGCCAACCTGTCAAGGTCCAGAGCCTCCCAAATCTCTCTGCCTCTGAGGACCTCTGGGAAGTGATTTCAGGGTGGGATTGAACCTAGCCAGCAGACAACGTCCAACCCAGTGACTTACCCAGAAGCTTAGCAGGGAGAAGAGGGTGACTTCTATTCATTGGTCAGAAATTCTCCCATCAGAGACCAGGCCCCTCCTCACCCAGCCCTCTTTGGCTCCAGAATAACCTTCCTGTTCATTCCTGAGGGAAGGGGGTTACGGGCACCAGGGGCCCACAGTTGTCTCTCACACATGTTGCTCCTGTTACCTGGGTAACTACTACTATAAAGCCGTGGACATCCTGCCAGCCGGAGTGAAGCTGCATACAGATCCTGCCTGTGGGCCCTTCCGCTTAGGCTTCAGACACTTGTCACACCCTCAGACCTTATCCTCGGCATTGAATTCTTCATTACTAGGTTAGGCCATACTCTTTTTAAAAAATATTTATTTTTATTTATTTATTTGGCTGTGTCAGGTCTTAGTTAAGTTGCATGGCATCTTCAATCTTCGTTGCAGCATGAGGGATCTTTAGCTGTGGCATGTGGGATCTAGTTCCCTGACCAGGAATCGAACCTGGGTCCCCTGCATTGGAAGCGTGGAGTCTTAGCCACTGGACCACCAGGGAAGTCCTAGGCAAGCCATACTCCTCAGTGGTCAAGGGTGTGGGCTCTGAAGCCAGGCTGTTGGGATTCAAATTCTGGCTCTGCCATCTATAAGCTAAATGACCTTGGGCAAATTGGTCACTGTCCTTCTCTCTCAATAGGTATAATAAACAATTCTGATAGAATGCTGGCAGTACTATAGTTGCTTTATAGTAACCAAAACATTTACTCAATCTGGTTGTTCTTGACTACCTCCTATGTCTAAGAGGCTCTACTAGAAGCTGGGGGTACAAACTCTAAGCCTGTACTTCCTCTCCATTATGGGGATAATAATACTATGACATGGGATGTTGAGAAGATTTCATCAAATCATTCATGCAAGAGATTTGGTGTAGTGGTTAACACATAATAGATAATCAGCGTTTTAACTCTGGTCATTGTGACACAGACACATACAGCTTAGGATAGTAATAGCTACCATTTGCTGTGCTCCCAGGAGTTTCCCTACTCTCTATTCTTTTAATTTATTTCCTTAGTTTAGTTTTGACTGTGCTGGGTCTTTGTCGCTGTGCAAGGACTTTCTCTAGTTACCGTGCACGGGCTTCTCTTTGTAGTGCCTTCTCTTGTTGCAGAGCACAGGCTGTAGACCATGCAGGTTTCAGTAGTTGTGGCACATGGGATTTAGTCTCTTAGTTCAATTCCAGGGATTGAACCTGTGTCCCCTGCCCTGGCAGGTGGATTCTTAACCACTGGACCACCAGGGAAGTCCCTGTTGCTTTCCATTCTTGACAGCCAGAGCCCAGGGCCACTGCGTCTTGACTAGCATCCATCTTGACCTGACAGTACTGTGTACTTGAAGGTATCCTTTCTGAATAATCAGGTATTGTGTGTACCTGTGGTTACACATTTTTAACAGCTCCCAACCTTTAACTTTGTGTCAGAGGCTCTCAGGCCTCTCCATGGGGATGATATTTCAGTTGAGCATTGTGAGAAAGAGAAATAAATATTCTGTTGCTTTGTTGTTTTATAGACACCATCAAGAGAAGCTGGAGGCCAGTATCTGTGATCCCCAGCAGAACTCACCCGTGCTGGAAAAGCCTGGACGGAAGAGAAAGTGGGCTGAACAAAAACAAGATTTTAGTGAAAAGAAATCCCTAGAGCAAACAAAAACGAAAGGTCTGTATGTTTTCCCAGGACTTAGCAATGCGGGCTGTTAAGACTCTAAGGCTGGGCAAGCCCCCTTTGTATTTGCTTTCATATTCAATGTGTGTGGGTGCCTGGAAAATGCCCCTTGTTAGTTTTCTTTTTTCTTTCTTTTTTTGTTCTTCCTTTGGCTGTATCACACAACTTGTGGGATCTCAGTTCCCCAAACAGGGATTGAACTCAGGCTGCGGCAGTGAAAGCCCAAATTTGTAACCACTAGGCCACGAGGAAACTCTCCGCCCCGTGTTAGTTTTCTGATAGGAGGAAAGGAGAGTCAGAGGCACCCTGAGTTTATTTCTCCTGCGGTAGGTCAGGTCTGGATCTCTTTTTGGAAAAGCTGAATCTGATAAAAATTATGAATCCTCAGAAAAACAGACATACACATTTTTTTTTTCTGCACTGGATCTTTGTTGCTGCACCAAGGCTCTTTGTAGTGGCAGTGAACAGGGGCTACTGTTTGTTGCTGTGCATGGGCTTCTTATTGAGGTGGCTTCTCTTGTTATGGAACACCAGCTCTAGAGCTCAGGCTCAGTAGTTGTGGCCCATGGGCTTAGCTGCCCCACCGCATATGGGATCTTCTTGGACCAGGGGTTGAACCCATGTCCCCTGCATTGGCAGCTGGATTCCTAACCGCTGGACCACCAGGGAGAGTCCTACACATTCATTTTGATGCCAGGAGTTATTAAAAAAAACAATCCCTGAGGCTCTATTTTCTCTTTTTCCCAGGTGTGCCAAAGGTGAAGCTGCTGTGTGGAGCAGATTTTTTGGAGTCCTTTGGTGTGCCCAATCTATGGAAGAGTGAGGATATCACCAAAATCCTGGGAGACCACGGGCTCATATGTATTACTCGGGCTGGGAATGATGCCCAGAAGTTCATCTACGAATCCGACGTACTGTGGAAACACCAGAACAACATTCACTTGGTGAACGAATGGATCACCAATGACATCTCCTCCACGAAGATCCGGCGAGCCCTCAGGAGGGGCCAGAGCATTCGCTACTTGGTCCCCGATCTTGTACAAGAATATATTGAAAAGCATAATCTGTATAGCTCTGAGAGTGAGGAGAGGAATGTTGGAGTGGTCCTGGCTCCTTTGCAGAGAAACACTACAGAAGTTAAGGCATAAGAAATTCTACAGCATGGTATTTTAGACTTCTTTTTTGGGAGTTTGAAACCATGTGGGTGTTAGTAACTAGGGGAAGAAATTGTTATTCTCTTTAATAAAGTTTAACAGTTTGGTAAAATCAGCAGTAAATTAAAGTTAGGTTTATCTTTTTACTAGAAGTTGCTAAGATGAATGTGTTCAATATGTTGTTTTTAGTTTGGCCATGCCATGCAGCATGCGGAATCTTAGTTCCCCAAACAGGGATCGAACCAGTGCAGTGGGAGCACAGAGTCTTAACCAATGGACTACCAGGGAAGTCCACAAGTTCCTTTATCTTTAAAACAAGAGATTAGCAGGACTAAAACCAGAGGAACATTCCATCAAACTAAGTACAAAAACAATTCAAAAAGAGCACCCTGACTTTACCACATAAAGAGAAGTGAAGTGCGAAAAGTGAAGTCTAGGAATTTCCTGGTGGTATAGTGGTTAGGACTGCACTCTCACTGCCGAGGGCCTGGCCTTAATCCCTGATCAGGAACTAACATCCCACATGCTGTGCAGCGAAAAAAAAAAAAAAAAAATAGAAGAAAATTAAGAGTCCACTTAAGATCCTGACTTAAGTTATGAAAGGAATGAACATTTTATGCATGCCTATTTCTGCCCGCCCCCCCAAAGTGGCCAAACAACTCTTAAAATAATGATCTTGTAAAAGGCATCAGCTATCTCCAGCTGTGCAGAATACAACCTGTGAATGATCTGGAAGACACTTTACACCAGTTGTTCATTCTCTCTGACACATCTCAGAAGGCCAGTGAAGCTTTGCTAAGGCATGTTGCCTGCAGCATCACTTTTGGAGGTAGGAAGAGGCGTCCAGGCCCTGGAGCGTTTAGAAAGGTACACAGGTGTTTCTGATGCCCTTGACAGATAGGGAGCCTCTGCTGTCCACATGTTATGCACGGATTCTCTTAGCACATAAGAGACCTCTGAGAGTGAGGTCTCTTATTCAAGGAGTCTCATGCCAGAGAATGAAAGAGGCCTCATTCAAGGATTTTATGAAGTGTGAATGCTCTTAGCCTTTACTAATAGCTTAATAATCAAACAATGAAGGGACATGAGAAATACCACACTGAGTCAGCCCAGCAGTTCCTTTAGCTCAGAGTTTTGAGGCCCTGATGAATGGTTTGTGCAAGAAAGCTCCACAGTCTCAATCTAAAACTCTTGAGTTTTGAAAGACCCTTGCAGTTTCTGTTCCATTCCCTGTGAATCTGCCATTTGTGAATTTAAGCAGAAAAAGAGCCTGTTTTTTATGCTTTGTCTCTTGTTCTTTTGTATGAACTTTAACCAAAGTAGAACACTCAAATAATAATTGAAGTCATAACATTATGTTAAAAAGACAAACTTGTTATATGATTTGCTACTGATTAAAATTCTGTGGCAGTTTTACCCATACCGCATAATTGCACTCATCTCACATGCTAGTAAAGTAATGCTTAAAATTCTCCAAGCCAGGCTTCAGCAATATGTGAACCAAGAACTTTCAGATGTTCAAGCTGGTTTTAGAAAAGGCAGAGGAACCAGAGATCAAATTGCCAACATCTGCTGGATCATCAAAAAAGCAAGAGAGTTCTAGAAAAACATCTATTTCTGCTTCATTGACTATGCCAAAGCCTTTGACTGTGTGGATCACAATAAACTGTGGAAAATTCTGAAAGAAATGGGAATACCAGACCACCTGACCTGCCTCTTGAGAAACCTATATGCAGGTCAGGAAGCAACAGTTAGAACTGGGCATGGAACAACAGACTGGTTCCAAATAGGAAAAGGAGTATGTCAAGGCTGTATATTGTCACCCTGCTTATTTAACTTATATGCAGAGTACATCATGAGAAACACTGGGCTAGAAGAAGCATAAGCTGGAATCAAGATTGCTGGGAGAAATATCAATAACCTCAGATATGCAGATGACACCACCCTTATGGCAGAAAGTGAAGAGAAACTAAAAAGCCTCTTGATGAGTGGAAAAGGAGAGTGAAAAAGTTGACTTAAAGCTCAGCATTCAGAAAATGAAGATCATGGCATCCAGTCCCATCACTTCATGGGAAATAGATGGGGAAACAGTGGAAACAGTGTCAGACTTTATTTTTTTGGGCTCCAAAATCACTGCAGATGGTGACTGCAGCCATGAAATTAAAAGGCGCTTACTCCTTGAGAGAAAAGTTATGACCAACCTAGATAGCATATTCAAAAGCAGACATTACTTTGCCAACAAAGGTCCCTCTAGTCAAGGCTATGGTTTTTCCAGTGGTGATGTATGGATATGAGAGTTGGACTGTGAAGAAGCTGAGTGCCAAAGAATTGATGCTTTTGAACTGTGGTGTTGGAGAAGACTCTTGAGAGTCCCTTGGAATGCAAGGAGATCCAACCAGTCCATTCTGAAGGAGATCAGCCCTGGGATTTCTTTGGAAGGAATGATGCTGAAGCTGAAACTCCAGTACTTTGGCCACCCTCATGCGAAGAGTTGACTCATTGGAAAAGACTCTGATGTTGAGAGGGATTGAGGGCGGGAGGAGAAGGGGCCGACAGAGGATGAGATGGCTGGATGGCATCACTGACTCAATGGACATGAGTCTGAGTGAACTCCGGGAGATGGTGATGGACAGGGAGGCCTGGCGTGCTGCGATTCATGGGGTCGTAAAGAGTCAGACACGACTGAGCGACTGAACTGAAAGCACAAAGGCCAGAAATAGCTTTTTTTAGAATAGTTTTATGGTTCATGAAAATCATTCTGTGATAGAAACAGGACTAAAGTTAACTTTCTAAAGGAAGTAGAATAATTTATCTTTGCTTACCTACACCGAATGATTCACATTGCATACTACACTACTCCGGATGAAGGATTTATGCCTCTGCAGAAGAAAAAAAAAAAAAAAAAACACTTAAATCTGTGCAGTTGAATAGTCTTATCTGAAGCCACAGTTTTAAAAAGGAAATAAAGTTGGCAAATGTAAATTATATGGCTCTTGGCCTCTTCTTTTAATTTTTACTTATTTATTTATGGCTGCATTGGGTCTTGGTTGCAGCCTGTGGGATCTTTCATTGTGGCATGCAGACTTCTCTCTAGCTGAGGCCCCCAGGGTCAATAGTGGCAGCTCACCAACTGTGGCATGTGGGATCTAAGTTCCCCAACCAGGGACTGAACCTGTGTCCTTTGCATTGGAAGGTAGATTCTTAACCACTGGACCACCATGGAAGTCCCCATTCCTGGCTTATTCTTACTGAAGTCAATGGATCTGTTTCTCAAAGACAGAGAATACAAAGCTTGACACTCAGTGGTTTCAGTCTCTCAACCTGCTGAATGAATGAAAGGTCATAACCTCAGATCATAGAAATGAGAATCATTCCCCTGCTCCTCAGTTTTTTGGAGTTTAAAAATTGGAGCAGTACTGAAAAATAGCAATAGAACTATTGCTAGAAGTCGATGAAGTTATCAAAATTTAACTTTGATTTCTTCTCCTGGAAAACTACACAAGTTTATCTGAAGTATGTCTGAACTGCAGGAAGGTTCCAGTGCTAGAAACTTCTTTTCTACTATGAAGCCTTTTCATCTAGAAGTGCCCATAGTTTGCTGAGTGTATTGACCTCAGGGCCTGCTGGGTAAGGCTCATAGGGACCCTCCCAGGAGACCTGGTAACAGTGAAATGGTCCTATTGTTGTGGCATTTATGAATCAGCAACTTTATACACAGAAGGAGCTGCTTGGCTTTTTGTCCCCATACCAGGATGCTGCTAATGCCATGCATAATAACATGTTTTGGGGCCTCCTTAAGGCCACAGGTTCCTCTTTGGATAATGAAATTAGGACAATGAATTGAACAAGACAATAAATAGTAACTGTTGCAGCTTTCATTGAGGAAGAGGGGAAAATGCCATTGTTTATTGTCTATCATGTCTCATATTTGGCACTTATAATGTGAATTTAGGAATTGTGCAGAGCTGGTGTATTATTTGATGCTGGTAGGGGTGGTTGTTTGCTTATATGCTGCTGCTGCTAAGTTGCTTCAGTCATGTCCAACTCTTGTCAACCCTATAGACTGTAGCCCTCCAGGCTCCTCTGTCCATGGGGTTCTCCAGGCAAGAATACTGGAGTGGGTTGCCATGACCTTCTCCAGGGGATCTTCCTGACCGGGGGGGTTGAACCTGGGTCTCCTGCATTGCAGGCAGATGCTTTACCACTGAGCCACCCAGAATGCCTAATAAATACTACAAATTATTTATCATGTATCTGAAACTTGAGAATCCTGTTTCTAGTTTATTTTTTGCCACTTCCAGCAACCTTAGATGGGAGGAACAAATCTGAGAGGAAGTATGGAGAAGCCCATTCATGGAGCCAGCCCGACTGAAGTCAAGTGTGTGGGGTGGGATGTGGGGCTCATAGGAGGGAAGCTTGGTGGGGTCCACATACAGTTTTTGACCTGTTACAGTAGCACCAGCACATGGTGGGGAATTCCTGTCTGTTGGACTCCTCCTCTGGGACAATACCCCTACTCCGCTCAGGAAATCACCTTGGTTTCAGTGCTGAGATTCAGATCCATGTCTGCCTCAAGTGCCTTATCAGTCAATAATGCAGCAGACAGTGTTTCCCAAATCAAGTGCCCAAGTTTTTCCAGACCAGTGGGTAACATGACAACAATGACACGTTTAAAAATGTTAGGGAAATTTTCAAACAGTGATAAAAGTAAAATAGGGGCTTCCCTGGTAGCTCAGTGATAAAGAAAGTGAAAGTGAAGTAGCTCAGTCGTGTCTGACACTTTGCAACCCCAGGGACTGTAGCCTACAAGGCTCCATGGGATTCTCCAGGCAAGAATACTGGAGTGGGTTGCCATTTCCTTCTCCAGGGGATCTTCCTGACCCAGGGATCAAACCCAGGTCTCCTGTATTGCAGGCAGACACTTTAACCTCTGAGCCACCAGGGAAGCCCTGGTGATAAAGAACCCTTCTGCTAATGCAGGAAACATGGGTATGATCCCGTCTGGGAAGATCCCACATGCCTTGGAGCAACTAAGCCCATGCGCCACAACTACTGAGCCCATGTGCACCAACTACTGAGGCCCATGCACCTGGAGCCCATGTTGCGCAACAAGAGAAGCCACCGCAGTGAGAAGCCCGTGCTCCACAACTAGAGAGTGGGCCCCACTCATTGCAACTGAGCAAAGCCCGTGCAGCAACGAAGACCCAGCACCGCCAAAAAGAAGTTTAATAAATCCCCTGTGTATCTAGGTCTTATCCCCGAAATGGGACCAAGCTCCCTCATGGCGCTGCCTCCTTGTGTTAGGAGGGGAGGTATAGATGAGGTGAAGTTTATTTTATGTCTTTACTGTATGCACCATTCTTTCCTGGACCAGTGTCAGATTTCATCAAATGCCAGAAAAATGCCTCCACTACAAACGCCCCCCACCATTCCTGCTCATCACTGTCTAGGAGAAAGCACTGCTCGTCCACAAGCATAGGACTGCATCTTGGCTCTTAATTTTATGGTTCACTTTGCCAGTATCAAATGGAAGGAAAGAAAGCACAAATTTGGACAAGTAACATTTGTCTTTCCTTTCCAGACATAGCTTTGGTCCTAGTCGGGAAGAAAGATCTTGGAATTGTAGAGGAGAAGATTTCTCCTTCTCCCATGGGCAAGTCCAATCTATGTCCAATCTACTTCAACATCCATTCAACCCTACCCATAATAGATGGTCCTTGCCCAAACTGGCCAAGAGCCATACTAACCAGCACAGTTGCTGACACTATTATTCCTATGAATTTCATTTTCAGGCCAACATTTAGAACAATAAGATTTTAAGGGTAGGAAGGAAATATGATTTCTCCATGTCCTGTTCCCTTAGTTATCTGGAATTTAAATAGGTTTCATGCTCCAGAAATCTGGTCAGAGTTCATAGTTCTGTGCCCTTAAAGTGGTAAAGTTTATCTAATCTCAGGACTTAATATCATCCCGTCATATTCCACCAAAGGAATCAATGTTTTGTACTTATGAGGATCAGTAGCCTCATTTTGAGTAAGGCAATGTCACTATGGGCCTTAGGAAGCATCACTACAAACAAAGCTAGTGGAGGTGATAGAATTCAAGTTGCAAATCCTAAAAGATGATGCTATGAAAGTGATGCACTCAATGTGCCAGCAAATTTGGAAAACTCAGCAGTGGTCACAGGACTGGAAAAGGTCAGATTTCATTTCAATCCCTAAGAAAGGCAATGCCAAACAATGTTCTACTATCACACAATTGCACTCATCTCACATGCTAGCAAAGTAATGCTCAAAACCCTGCAAGCCAGGCTTCAACAGTACATGAACCAAGAACTTCCAGATGTTCAAGCTGGATTTAGAGAAGGCAGAGGAACTAGAGATCAAATTGCCAAGATCTGCTGGATCATAGAAAAAGCAGAAGAGTTCCAGAAAAATATCTACTTCTGCTTAGTTGACTACACTAAAGCCTTGACTGTGTGAATTACAACAGACTAGAAAATTCTGAAAGAGATGAGAATACCAAACCACTTCACCTTGCCTCCTGAGAAATCTGTATGCAGGTCAAGAAGCAACAGTTAGAACTGGACATGGAACAACAGACTGGTTCCAAATTGGGAAAGGAGTACATCAAGGCTGTATATTGTCACCCCGCTTATTTAATTTCTATGCAGAGTACATCATGCGAAATGCTGGGCTGGATGAAGCACAAGCTGGAATCAAGATTGCTGGGAGAAATATCAAGAACCTCAGATATGCAGGCAACACCACTCTTATGGCAGAAAGCAAGGAGGAACTAAAGAGCCTCTTGATGAAAGAGGAGAGTGAAAAAGTTGGCTTAAAACTCAACATTCAGAAAAGTAAGATCATGGCATCTGGTCCCATCACTTCATGGCAAATAGATGGGGAAACAATGGAAACAGTGACAGACTTTATTTTTATTTTCTTGGACTCCAAAATCACTGCAGATGGTGACTGCAGCCATGAAATTAAAAGACACTTGCTCCTTGAAAGAAAAGCTATGACCAACCTAGATAGCATATTAAAAAGCAGAGACATTACTTTGCCAACAAAATTCCATCTAGTCAAAGCTATGGTTTTTCCAGTAATCATGTATGAATGTGAGAGTTGGACTATAAAGAAAGCTGAATGCCAAAGAATTGATGCTTTTGAGCAGCATGTTTTCTAAATAAAACAAAGGCCATTAGTTTTGACACTCTTTCTGCTACTGCTGCTGCTGCTAAGTCGCTTCGGTCATGTCCGGCTCTGTGCAACCCCATTGGACGGCAGCCCGCCAGGCTCCGCTGTCCCTGGGATTCTCCATGCAGGAACGCTGGAGTGGGTTGCCATTTCCTTCGCCAATGCATGAAAGTGAGGGGTTGGGGTGGAGTCGCTTGGTCATGTCCAACTCTTGGCGACCCCATGGACTGCGGCCTACCAGGCTCCTCCGTCCATGGGATTTTCCAGGCAAGAGTGCTGGAGTGGGGTGCTATTGCCTTCTCTGCTCTTTCTGCTAGAGCACTAATTAATGTAGCGTTTGCCTAACAGTAAAGAAACACTTCACTTAAAAAAAACCCCAACAACTGTATATATATATACTTAAATGCTCAGTCGTGTCTGACTCTTTGCAACATGAATTGTAGCCCTCCAGGCTCCTCCGTCCATGGGATTTTTCAGGCAAGAATACTGGAGGGGTAGTCATTTCTTCCTCCAGGGGATCTTCCCCACTCAGGGATTGAACCCGCGTCTCTTACATCTCTTGTATTGGCAAATGGATTCTTTACCACGAGCGCCACCTGGAAAACCCAGTGTGTGTGTGTGTGTATGTGTGTGTGTGCATAATAAAATTATAATTGTTTACTATTTGAATTTTATTAGTAAAACTAGTACTGTAAATAGCCTCTTCTTGGTTTGACAAGCAGTAGAGAAGACTCCTCTGACTTTCCTTCCACACAAATGTAAAAATGTACAAATAAACATTTATCTGTGCTTTTTCTTTTAAACCTTAAAAAAAAAATTGATGCTTTTGAACTGTGGTGTTGGAGAACAGTCTTAAGAGTCTCTTGAAAAAAAAAAAAGAGTCTCTTGAACAGCAAGGAAATCAAACCAGTCAATCCTAAAGGAAATCAGTCCTGAATATTCATTGGAAGGACTGATGCTGAAGCTGAGGCTCCAGTATTTTGGCCACCTGATGCAAAGAACTGACTTATTGGAAAAGACCCTGATGCTGGGATAGATTGAAGGCGAGAAGAGAAGGGGACGACAGAGGATGAGATGGTTGGATGGCATCACTGACTCAGTTGACATAAGTTTGAATAAGCTCCAGGAGTTGGTGATGGACAGGGAAGCCTGGCGTGCTGCAGTCCATGGGGTCACAAAGAGTGGGACATGACTGAGTGACTGAACTGAATGTCACCATGTGAAAGTGTTAGTCGCTCAGTCATATCTGACTCTTCGTGACCCCATGGACTGTAGCCCGCCAGGCTCCTCTGTCCATGGAGTTCTCCAGGCATGAATACTGGAGTGAGTAGCCATTCCTTTCTCCAGGAGATCTTCCTGACCCAAGGATTGAACCTGGGTCTCCTGCATTGCAGGCAGATTCTTTACTGTCTGAGCCACCAAGGAAGCACAATGCTGCTACGGTTTCCTCAGTAAAAATAGCATCTTTCCTCTGGAAAGTTCATAGCCATTCACTCAACAAACATTCAATAATCACTTGCCAGGCATGCTAGGCACTGGGGATACTGTAGAGGTGAATAAGATGAACACAGTCTCTACTCTTGACATTTTAATGAAAAAGGTAGTCAGTAAACAAAGCAAAAAAAAAAAGATAATTATGGACTATGGTAATTACAAAGGATATAAGCAGAGTTGTGATGCAGAGTAATTGTATACCAGAAGGTTGCTCTGAAAAGGTGACTCAGATTTTTTAAGAGATTCAAATATTTACACACTGAAGCATTTGAATCTTGGGAGTAATGAAATCTGAATTATATTTCTCAAAAGTTTTCTTGGCTGCAGAATGGAAAATAGTTTGGTTGGATAAGAGTAGAAGCAACAAGCCCAGGGAGGAGGCAAGACATGATGGTGGCTTGGAAGAACCAACAGGATTTGCTGGTGGATTGGATATGGGTGAGTAGAAAAGGGAAAAATCCAGTGTTTACTGGGCTTTGGGTTTAACAGGTGACTAGTGGTACAATTTATAGAGATGAGGAAAGCTGAGGAATAATTTTATTTTATGCTTTCTGCTTTGGATATATTACATTTTAGTGCCTTTAGGACATCCAAGAGGCAGCTTCAGTGGTGAGAGGTGACACATGAGCTTGGTAGTCGAGCTATCTGAGATTGAAACCAGACTCTTCCACCAACTGTACGACCTTGGGTAAGTCACTTAACCTCTCTTTGTCTCAGGTTTTGGCTTTTTCAAATGGAGATAAATAAAGTAACTATTGGAGAGGTAGGATTTTGTAATAAATGATAATACACATAGTAATCACTCAATCAGTTCAGTTCAGTTCAGTCACTCGGTCGTGCCGGACTCTCTGCGACCCCACGAATCACAGCACGCCAGGCCTCCCTGTCCATCACCAACTCCCAGAGTTCACTCAGACTCACGTCCATCGAGTCAGTGATGCCATCCAGCCATCTCGTCCTCTGTCGGCCCCTTCTCCTGCCCCCAATCCCTCCCAGCATCAGAGTCTTTTCCAATGAGTCAACTCTTCGCATGAGGTGGCCAAAGTACTGGAGTTTCAGCTTCAGCATCATTCCTTCCAAAGAAATCCCAGGGCTGATCTCCTTCAGAATGGACTGGTTGGATCTCCTTGCAGTCCAAGGGACTCTCAAGAGTCTTCTCCAACACCACAGCTCAAAAGCATCAATTCTTTGTCACTCAGCTTCTTCACAGTCCAACTCTCACATCCATACATGACCATAGGAAAAACCATAGCCTTGACTAGACGGACCTTAGTCAGCAAAGTAATATCTCTGCTTTTGAATAAAGACTAATAGAGTTTTGCCAAGAAAATGCACTGGTCATAGCAAACACCCTCTTCCAACAACACAAGAGAAGACTCTACACATGGACATCACCAGATGGTCAACACCTAAATCAGATTGATTATATTCTTTGCAGCCAAAGATGGAGAAGCTCTATACAGTCAACAAAAACAAGACCAGGAGCTGACTGTGGCTCAGATCATGAACTCCTTATTGCCAAATTCAGACTGAAATTGAAGAAAGTAGGGAAAACCGCTAGACCATTCAGGTATGACCTAAATCAAATCCCTTATGATTATACAGTGGCAGTGAGAAATAGCTTTAAGGGCCTAGATCTGATAGATAGAGTGCCTGATGAACTATGGAATGAGGTTCATGACATGGTACAGGAGACAGGGATCAAGACCATCCCCATGGAAAAGAAATGCAAAAAAAGCAATATTGCTGTCTGGGGAGGCCTTACAAATAGCTGTGAAAAGAAGACAGGTGAAAAGCAAAGGAGAAAAGGAAAGATGTAAGCATCTGAATGCAGAGTTCCAGAGAATAGCAAGAAGAGGTAAGAAAGCCTTCTTCAGCAATCAGTGCAAAGAAATAGAGGAAAAGAACAGAATGGGAAAGACTAGAGATCTCTTCTAGAAAATTAGAGATACCAAGGGAACAGTTCATGTAAAGATGGGCTCGATAAAGGAAAGAAATGGTACGGACCTACCAGAAGCAGAAGATATTAAGAAGAGGTGGCAAGAATACACAGAACTGTACAAAAAAGATCTTCATGACCCAGATAATCATGATGGTGTGATCACTCATCTAGAGCCAGACATCCTGGAATGTGAAGTCAAGTGGGCCTTAGAAAGCATCACTATGAACAAAGCTAGTGGAGGTGATGGAATTCCGGTTGAGCTATTTCAAATCCTGAAAGATGATGCTGTGAAAGTGCTGCACTCAATATGCCAGCAAATTTGGAAAACTCAGCAGTGGCCACAGGACTGGAAAAGGTCAGTTTTCATTCCAATTCCAAATAAAAGCAATGCCAAAGAATGCTCAAACTACCGCACAATTGCACTCATCTCACATGCTAGTAAAGTAATGCTCAAAATTCTCCAAGCCAGGCTTCAGCAATACGTTGAACCGTGAACTCCCTGATGTTCAAGCTGGTTTTAGAAAAGGCAGAGGAACCAGAGATCAAATTGCCAACATCCGCTGGATCATGGAAAAAGCAAGAGAGTTCCAGAAAAACATCTATTTTTGCTTTATTGACTATGCCAAAGCCTTTGACTGTGTGGATCACAATAAACTGTGGAAATTCTGAAAGAGATGGGAATACCAGACCACCTGACCTGCCTCTTGAGAAATCTGTATGCAGGTCAGGAAGCAACAGTTAGAACTGGACATGGAACAACAGACTGGTTCCAAAGAAGTAAAGGAGTACGTCAAGGCTGTATATTGTCACCCTGCTTATTTAACTTCTATACAGAGTACATCATGAGAAATGCTGGACTGGAAGAAACACAAGCTGGAATCAAGAGTGCCGGGAGAAATATCAATAACCTCAGATATGCAGATGACACCACCCTTATGGCAGAAAGTGAAGAGGAACTAAAAAGCCTCTTGACGAAAGTGGAAGAGGAGAGTGAGAAAGCTGGCTTAAAGCTCAACATTCAGAAAACGAAGATCATGGCATCCAGTCCCATCACTTCATGGGAAATAGATGGGGCAACAGTGGAAACAGTGTCAGACTTTATTTTGGGGGGCTCCAAAATCACTGCAGATGGTGACTGCAGCCATGAAATTAAAAGATGCTTACTCCTTGAAAGAAAAGTTATGACTAATCACTCAATAGATGTTGACTATTAATGTACTTGAGTCTGGCGCTTATGTGAGAGATCAGAAATGGACAGATAAGCTGTACACCTAAAACTAACACAACATTGTAAATCAACTCTACAGCAATAAAAATTAAAAAAAGAAAGAAATGCCTCATGTCCAGAGAACAAAGCCTCATTATCTTCCTCCAGTTTTGTTCCTTCTCCAAACTCCGTCTTCCCAGGTGGCGGGACTGCGTGAAGGCCGGGGGAGGGTCCCTGAGCAAGCCAGCACTCAGCATGTGAGGGAGGCCATGGAAACTCTGCCTAACTGCATCTTACCTCACAGGACTGGTGTTCAGAGCTTCTTCAAGGCAGCAGATGAAACTCTTGCCACAGTTGAGAAATTGACAAAAAGCTTCCGTACTGTGTACATGTTTCTCTTTCTCTCTCTCTTTTTTACCTTTAAAAAGAAAAACCCAGAAAAACGTATTAGATTTGTGTAAATGAGGGTATGCCAACAGGGTGGCCAGTTTTGCTTCAGGTTTTATGAAGGATAATTTGTGACCGTATACACACACATCTCCCAAACCAGCAACAGGACTTTGTTTATAATGCAAATAAATATTATTTTTTCTTTAAAGGAAAAAAAAAAGAAATGAACAGGTAAGTCTTGGAGCCAGCCTATAGAGATGCTATTTGGGGCTAACATTATAGGTTAGCCCATATCCCCAACACCCTCCTCTTTTGCCTTTCTCTACTGTCAAGACTGAAGACCGGATACTAGATTTCCCAGGTTCCCTTGCAATTAGAAGTAGCCTATGACATGGTTTTGGCCAATGAGTGTAAACAGGAATCTGGTGAAGGGACAATGGCAGGTGGTTCTCTGCCTCTTCTTTCCCACCTTGAATGTGGATGTTCCAGCAGCCAACTCATGACAGTGAGGTAACCAGCAGGGATGAAAGGCCAGGAGAATACAGAGATGCCACTTTTAAAATATGTAATATTTTAAATTAATAAGTTTTTTTGGCTGTGCTGGGTCTTCATTGCTGTGCTCAGGCTTTTCTCTAGCTGCGGAACGGGGGACTACTCTCTAGTCGCAGGCTGTGGGCTTCTCCTTGCGGTGGCTTCTCTTGTTGCAGAGCATGATCTTTAGGGTTGGGGCCAGGTAATTGTGGCGTACCTGCTTAATGGCTCATGGCATATGGAATCTTCCCGGACCAGGGAGGGAACCCATGTCCCCTTTTATGGCTGTGGATTTTTAACCACTGGACCACCAAGGAAGTCCAGAGATGCCACTTCTATGTCATGGAGTTGCCACTTATCCCAGGACAGCTTGATAGGTAAGGAAGATAATCACCTATTTATTGAGACCAGTAGCATTGGATTTATTGGTATATTATTTGCAGTTGACCCAGCAATCCATGCCATGTATTTGAAGGAGATCTCTTGGTTATTAATGTGTGTGCGTGGGCTCAGTCGTGCCCAACTTTGCAACCCCACGGACTGGAGCCCGCCAAACTCCTCTGTCTGTGGCTTTCCCAGGCAAGGATATTGGAGTGGGTTGCCATTTCTTTCTCCAGGGGATCTTCCCAACCCAGGGATCTAACCGGGTGTCTCCTGTGTCTCCTGCATTGCTGGCGGAGTCTTTACCACTGAGCCACCTGGGAAAGGCATATTAACATGTAGGCAGAGAAAAGAGTGTAGCTCTGATCCTGGTGTGGGGTACGTCCACTTTGGAGTTAAAGCAGAAGAGGACAGAGGCCCAGGAGCACGTCAACAGGGAGGCTGGAAGTGGACCGGATTTCCAGGAGGCCTGTGCCCAAAGCTCCCCGCAAGGCCCCTCCCTGCTCTGTCCCCTCACGGTTCCTCCGGGCCTGCCTCCCCGGCCAGACATTGGCCTCCCAGTCCCCGCTGCCCCTGGTCAGTGCCGTCCTCAGCCCCGCCATGGCTTCCGACCTCAGAGGCACCTGGAACCTGCTCAGCAGCGACAACGTCGAGGGCTACATGCGGGCCCTAGGTAGGCGGGAGGGGCCGTGCGGGGGCCTCCGGCTCGGCCACACGTCCAGTTCGGGGCGGAGGCGGCCGGGCTTGCCTGCTGGTCCGTCTCCCTGCGTCCCCTCACCTGCACCCGTGTGTCCCCCGAGTCTTACTACGGGTTCACCGGGTCCCCCACTTCCCCACCCTCGTCTATCCTCCATCCCCCTGAACGTCCATCTGACTGTCGTCGGTCTCCCACCTCCGTGCGTCTGCCAGTCCTTCAGTCCAGCCGCCTGTCCCCCCATCCTTCGGTCTCCCGCATCCCCCTGTTCTCCACGCGTCTGGCCGTCTCCTGGTCCCTCCCGTCCTTTCTCTCCTACTCCGCCAGTCTGTCTGTCCTCCCCTCTGTCCGCCGGTGCCCGGTCCACGCGGCCAAGGCTCCTGTCCCATCGCGGACTCCCAAGCAGGTGGGGGCGACCGTGGCGTAGGCCACCTCGCAGGGAGAGTTGGGGACACGATGGGGTTCCCCATGGGTGTCGGGGGAGGTGCTGCGACCCGAAGCCTCTCCCCGGAGATCCTCGCCCCGCCGCCGCTTTAACGCGGGTCTCTGGGCAATGGGCTGAGGGAATCCCCGAGTCCAGGGGAGGTCCCGGCCCGCAGCATCAGCGCCCCCTGGAGATGCTCCGGGACGCAGATTCCGGGACCCCAGAGTAGCGTCCCGAGCCTGGCCTCAGGCCCCGCCCTCGCCCCGCCCCCCGCCCTGAGACCTCCGGCGGCTGTAGTGCGGGTTAGAGTTCTGGAGACACATTTGAAATCTTTAGTTTTCTGGTTTCCTCTTCTCATCGAGGGGCGGGGATTAATAAACCCAGACCCTTTAGAAGCCGCTACCCCCTCCCCGCCCTCCCCCCGGGGCCCAATTCCAGCCAGGAGGACTGTGGGTCAGTGCTTGGAGGGTTTGCTTCCACTTTCCCCTGCGGGGCAGGGAGAAAGAAGTACGGGAGGGGCCTCAGGGGGTGTAGGGGGGCGACGGAGTCCGCAGAGTTTCTTTCCTGCCCTGACGGTAGAATGCTTCCCTTTGGTACTGATGCTCAGTTCCTCCTGCGGGTAATACAATTCGTCAGCGTTGGTGGTTCTGAGCACCTGCTCATGCCTAGCGCTTCTGACTAAATACCAGCAATCAGAGGCACCTTTTTGTGTTGCTGTTGTTAAATAGGAGTTCATTTTAAGCTGGCAGCATACCTCAAGCCAGAAGTAGCCATGTTCCTAATATTCAACGGACACAAGTGGAAGTTGGCTACCCTACCAGCCAGCAGAACTTGCGAAGGCTATCGGAATGGTGAAAGGAGATAGGGCATCTTCTTTGAACTTTACTTTTTTATTTGGCTGCGCTGGGTCTTAGTTGCAAGATGTGAGATCTTTAGTTGCAGCATTCAAACTCTTGGTTGGGGCAGGTGGGACGTGTTCCCTGACCAGGAATGGATCCCAGACCCCCTGCATTGGGAGCATGGAGTCTTAGACACTGGCTCACCAGGGAAGTCCCTCATCAGGGACAATTTTGATAGGGCCGGAGCTTCCAGAAGTCTGGCGGACTGGGGGCTGCTCTGGCTCCTCTTCTGCATTATCTGACCTGGGCTTGGGTTTCTCCATCTGCAAACTGAGAGTAGCGGGTCCATTTTTTTTTTTTCTTTTAACCACACCTAAAAAAAAAAAAATAACATAAAATCAGGTATTTTAGCCGTTTTCGAATGTACCATTTTGGTCTTCCCAGGTGGCTCAGTGGTAAAGAATCAGCCTGCCAACACAGGAGATGCAGGTTTGATTCCTGGGTTGGGAACATCCCCTGGAGAAGGAAATGGCTACCCACTCCAGTGTTATCGCCTGGAGAAACCCATGGACAGAGGAGCCTGGCAGGCTACAGTCCTTGGGGTTGCAAAGAGTCAGACATGACGGAGTGACTAAACAGCAATTCTAAGGTTCCAGTGTGTCTGTAAGATCTCCCAACCTATGGTAGAATTTTACCCTCCCTTTCTCACACTAAGCAGGGAGGCCTGGAACTTCTCAAAGTAAATCAGATTAATACTGACAGAAACCTTATAGGCAAGGAAAAAAATGTTAGTTCTCTACCTTTCTTAGTTTCATTGGTTGGGACCCTGTAAATTATACTAAGAGACAGAGTAACACGGAGAAGGCGATGGCACCCCACTCCAGTACTCTTGCCTGGAAAATCCCATGGATGGAGGAGCCTGGTGGGCTGCAGTCCATGGGGTCATGAAGAGTCGGACACGACTGAGCGACTTCCCTTTCACTTTTCACTTTCATGCATTGGAGAAGGAAATGGCAACCCACTCCAGTGTTCTTGCCTGGAGAATCCCAGGGACGGGGGAGCCTGGTGGGTTGCCGTCTATGGGGTCACACAGAGTCGGATACGACTGAAGTGACTTAGCACAGAGTAACAAACAAAGAGAAACAAACAACAAACAGAAGCTTGTTAACACATGCATGGTGAATACACTCTGGAGCATTCAGTGATGAGTATCTCAGAGTGGTTAGAAGCTGAGCTTAGGAAACTTCCCTGGTGGGCCAGTGGTTGAGATTCGACTTCCAATGCAGGGAGCATGGGTTTGATCCCTGGTTGGGGAACTAAGATCCCACATGCCACCAGGTGTGGCCAAAAATTTTTTTAAAAGAAGAGGAAAGAAAAGAAAAAAAAAAAAAGGAAGTTATATGGCACCTGAGCAAAGAGTAATAATTCTGTAGAGAAGTGACAAGACAAAGAAAAGGGCTTTGAGATTCCAGGGGTGACAAATTGTGGGAAGATAAATACATGCAGGAACTAATGGTAAATAGGAACGAGTTAGTCAAGTCTGTTATGTAAATTCTCCTGGTGCCATCTCTAGACTGATAGGAGTTCAGAGTTGTGTCCCTAATTTCTGTCCAACCTGGTAGAGGGAGAGCAGGGGACACGTTTACAAAATGATGTCCTGCTCTGGGGGAGGGCAGGGCTTTTCTGCTTTCCCATGGCCTTCATTTCAAAATTGTCAATATGAAAAAGCGGCATATCTTGGAGTGGCATATTCTGCTACCCTTAATCCGAATCTCATTTCCTCTCTGTTTCTAATTCATAAGGAGGAATTAATGATTATTTTTCCTAAAGGTAGTAAGCCCTGACAATTTACTTATCACCTCACCCCCAAATTAGTGGGGACATATGATCATAAGCGCTTTATTTTTCTGCTTGTTTGTGGTTTTTTGGTGGGGAGGTTGCTTCTGGTCACAACCCACGGCATGTGGGATCTTAGTTCCCCATGTAAGGATCAAACTTGTGCCCCTACATTGGGAGTTTATGGGTTGTTAATCACTGGACTGCCAGGGAAGTCCTCATAAGTGCTTTCTTCCCTGGTTTCTCTGGCTAGCATCTGATGTCTTTGTGGAGGATAAAGTGTTAGAGATCAGGGCATGGCTTTGAATTTTGCCTTGCAGTGCTTTGTTTTTAGTCATTCCCATGGCTTTTAGAGCAAATTTCTTAGAGAAGAAAACAGGGAATGGAGTCAGGGTGACTGTTTCAAGTGTGTGGAAACATCTTTTGTTAAGCCTGTTGAGTATCGCAAAGCAGCCTTCTGACTGTTGTAATCAGTGTTTTTCAAATGTGTATTCGTGAAATCCTTCACCTGTCCCCAATACTGTCTTACTTTTCTGTACGTTATGCTGTGACTCCTTGTTTGAGACTTCTTTTTTCATGATTTCTGTAGAAGTTTATCCATTATCTACCATTGTATGAGATCCTAGAGGCTAACAGAGGCTCTATTTATTTATATTGCGCACATTCATGCTAAGTCAATTCACTTGTGTCCAACTCTGTAACCCCATGGACTGTAGCCTGCCAGGCTCCTCTGTCCATGGGATTCTCCAGGCAAAAATATTGGAGGGTTGCCATTTCCTATTCCAGGGGATCTTCCCGATCAGGGATTGAACCATCAAACCTGTGTCTCCTGCACTGGAAGGCAGATTCTTTACCACTGTACCACCTGGGAAGCCCTTATTTATATTAGTGTATTCATTTATCATCCAACCCATTTCACAAAGGATTAAACCAAATAGTATTGAATCAATATCCTGCCTCACAGCTCCTATTTTTTAAAGTTTTAATTTTGTTTATTTATTTTGGCTGTACTGCATGGCCTGTGGGAGACTAGCTTCCCAACCAGGGATTGAACCTGTGCTCCTTGCAATGGCAGCATGGAGTTTTAACCACTGGACCACCAGGGAAGTCCCACAACTCCCTTTTTAATGTTTGGTTCTGGTTCCAGAAAGATACTGGATCCAGACAACACATTAACTCTTATTTGCAGTCTGTTTCCCAAAAGAAATATAAGTGTGCTAGGGATTTCTGGAATAGAGAGGCTAGTTTGTATAGCAGAGCACCAAACTGGAAACCCAGAAGTAGCCATTGATTGTTGGTAATAGAATCAAAGCTATACAGCCTCTGAATTCTGTTAGATTCCCAATTTGTTAGAGGTGGCTGGATGATATTTGATATTCTAAGAGTGTCTAAAATACAAACCAAGAGATCTTGCAGTGTCACCTGAAAATCGAATTCTCCTCTTCGTGGGCATGCATCCAAGAGAAACAACAAGCCAAATATCAGGAGAAGAAAGGATTTATAATTACTTAAAGCAAATAAGGACAACAGTGGAGATCTTTCTCAAAGTAGTGTCTCCTTGAATGGCAAAATTGGGGAATTTTTAAGCTATTCTAGTAGGGACTTGAGCAGAGGAGATTCCAGAGAGAATTGGGGCAGAGTCCAAGCTTTCACTTCAGTTCAGTTCAGCCGCTCAGTGGTGTCCCACTCTTTGCAACCCCATGGACCGCAACATGGCAGGGTTCCCTGTCCATCACCAACTCCCAGAGCTTGCTCAAACTCATGTTCATCGAGTCGGTGATGCCATCCAACCATCTCATCCTCTGTCATCCCCTCCTCCTCCTTTCTTCAATCTTTCCCAGAATCAGGGTCTTTTCCAGTGAGTCAGTTTTTCCCATCAGGTAGCCAAAGTATTGGAGCTTCAGCTTCAACATCAGTCCTTCCAATGAATATTTAGGACTGATTCTCTTTAGGATAGACTGGTTGGATCTCCCTTCAGTCTAAGGGACTCTCAAGAGTCTTCTCCAACACCAAAACCATGAATTCTTTGGCACTCAGATTTCTTTATAGTCCAACTCTCACATCTGTATATGACTACTGGAAAACCATAGCTTTGACTAAACAGACCTTGGTTGGCAAAGTAGCTTTTTAATATGCTGCCTAGGTTGGTCATAGCTTTTCTTCCAAGAACAAGCGTCTTTTAATTTCATGGCTGCAGTCACCATCTGCAGTGATTTTGGAGCCCAAGAAAATAAAGTCTGTCACTGTGTCCATTTTTTCCCCATCTATTTGCCATGAAGTGATGGGACTGGATGCCATGATCTTAGTTTTTTGATTGTTGAGTTTTAAGGCAGCTTTTCCATTCTTCTCTTTCACTTTCATCATGAGGCTTTTTAGTTCCTCTTCGCTTTCTGCCATAAGGGTGGTGTCATGTACATATCTGAAGTTATTGATATTTCTCCTGGCAGTCTTGATTCCAGTTTGTACTTCATCCAGCCTGACATTTTGAATGATGTACTCTGTATATAAGTTAAATAAGCAGGGTGACAATATACAGCCTTTACAAATTCCTTTCCCAATTTGGAACCAGTTTGTTGTTCCATGTCTGATGCTTGACGAAGAATCCATATTGCTTCTTGACCTGCATACAGATTTCTCAGGAGGCAGGTAAGGTGGTCTGGTATTCCCATCTCTTGAAGAATTTTCCACATTTTTTTGTGATCCACACAGTCAAAAGCTTTAATGTAGTCAATGAACCAGAAGTAGATGTTTTTCTGGAACTCTCTTGCTTTATTGATGATCCAATAGATGTTGGCAATTTGATCTCTGGTTCCTCTGCCTTTTCTAAATCCAGCTTGAACATCTGGAAGTTCTCAGTTCACGTACTATTGAAGCTTGGCTTGGAGAATTTTGAGCATTACTTTGCTAGCATGTGAGATGAGTGCAGTTGTGCAGTAGTTTGAACATTCTTTGGCATTGCCTTTCCTTGGGATTGAAATGAAAACTGACCTTTTTCAGTCCTGTGGCCACTGCTGAATTTTCCAAATTTGCTGGCATATTGAGTGCATCCCTTTCACAGCATCATCTTTTAGGATTTGAAATAGCTCTGCTGGAACTTCATCACCTCCACTAGCTTTGTTTGTAGTGATGCTTCCTAAGGCCCACTTGATTTCGCACTACAGGATATCTGGCTCTAGGTGAGGGATCACACCATCGTGGTTATCTGGGTTGCTAAGATCTTTTGATGGTCAACACCGAAATCAGATTGATTATATTCTTGGCACCCAAAGATGGAGAAGCTCTATACAGTCAACAAAAACAAGACCAGGAGCTGACTGTGGCTCAGATCATGAACTCCTTATTGCCAAATTCAGACTGAAATTGAAGAAAGTAGGGAAAACCGCTAGACCATTCAGGTATGACCTAAATCAAATCCCTTATGATTATACAGTGGCAGTGAGAAATAGATTTAAAGGCCTAGATCTGATAGATAGAGACCATCCCCATGGAAAAGAAATGCAAAAAAGCAAAATGGCTGTCTGGGGAGGCCTTACAAACAGCTATGAAAAGAAGAGAGGTGAACAGCAAAGGAGAAAAGGAAAGATATAAGCATCTGAATGCAGAGTTCCAAAGAATAGCAAGAAGAGATAAGAAAGCCTTCTTCAGCAATCAGTGCAAAGAAATAGAGGAAAAGAACAGAATGGGAAAGACTAGAGATCTCTTCAAGAAAATTAGAGATACCAAGGGAACAGTTCATGTAAAGATGGGCTCGATGAAGGACAGAAATGGTATGGACCTGACAGAAGCAGAAGATATTAAGAAGAGGTGGCAAGAACACACAGAAGAACTGTACAAAATAGATCTTCATGACCTGGATAATCATGATGGTGTGATCACTCATCTAGAGCCAGACATCCTGGAATGTGAAGTCAAGTGGGCCTTAGAAAGCATCACTATGAACAAAGCTAGTGGAGGTGATGGAATTCCAGTTGAGCTGTTTCAAATCCTGAAAGATGATGCTGTGAAAGTGCTGCACTCAATATGCCAGCAAATTTGGAAAACTCAGCAGTGGCCACAGGACTGGAAAAGATCAGTTTTCATTCCAATTCCAAAGAAAGGAAATGCCAAAGAATGCTCAAACTATCACACAATTGCACTCATCTCACATGCTAGTAAAGTAATGCTCAAAATTCTCCAAGCCAGGCTTCAGCAATACATGAACTGTGAACTCCCTGATGTTCAAGCTGGTTTTGGAAAAGGCAGAGGAACCAGAGATCAAATTGCCAACATCCGCTGGGTCATGGAAAAAACAAGAGAGTTCCAGAAAAACATCTATTTTTGCTTATTAACTATGCCAAAGCCTTTGACTGTGTGGATCACAATAAACTGTGGAAAATTCTGAAAGAGATGGGAATACCAGACCACCTGACCTGCCTCTTGAGAAATCTGTATGCAGGTCAGGAAGCAACAGTTAGAACTGGACATGGAACAACAGACTGGTTCCAAATAGGAAAAGGAGTATGTCAAGGCTGTATATTGTCACCCTGCTTATTTAACTTATATGCAGAGTACATCATGAGAAACGCTGGACTGGAAGAAACACAAGCTGGAATCAAGATTGCTGGGAGAAATATCAATAACCTCAGATATGCAGATGACACCACCCTTAAGGCAGAAAGTGAAGAGGAACTAAAAAGCTTCTTGATGAAAGTGAGAAGGGAGAGTGAAAAAGTTGGCTTAAAGCTCAACATTCAGAAAACAAAGAGCATGGCATCCGGTCCCATCACTTCATGGGAAATAGATGGGGAAACAGTAGAAACAGTGTCAGACTTTATTTTTTTGGGCTCCAAAATCACTGCAGATGGTGACTGCAGCCATGAAATTAAAAGACGCTTACTCCTTGAGAGAAAAGTTATGACCAACCTAGATAGCATATTCAAAAGCAGAGACATTACTTTGCCGACTAAGGTCCGTCTAGTCAAGGCTATGCTTTTTCCAGTAGTCATGTATGGATGTGGGAGTTGGACTGTGAAGAAGGCTGAGCACTGAAGAATTGATGCTTTTGAAATGTGGTGTTGGAGAAGACTCTTGAGGGTCCCTTGGACTGCAAGGAGATCCAACCAGTCCATTCTGAAGGAGATCAGCCCTGGGATTTCTTTGGAAGGAATGATGCTAAAGCTGAAACTCCAGTACTCTGGCCACCTCATGCGAAGAGCTGACTCATTGGAAAAGACTTTGATGCTAGGAGGGATTGGGGGCAGGAGGAGAAGGTGCCGACAGAGGATGAGATGGCTGGATGGCATCACTGACTCGATGGACGTTGAGTCTGAGTGAACTCCGGGAGTTGGTGATGGACAGGGAGGCCTGCACTGCTGCGATTCATGGGGTCGCAAAGAGTCGGACACGACTGAGCGACTGAACTGAACTGAACTGTGTATTCTGGCCATCTCTTCTTAATATCTTCTGCTTCTGTTAGGCCCATACCATTTCTGTCCTTTAATGTGCCCATCTTTGCATAAAATGTTCCCTTGATATCTCTAATTTTCTTGAAGAGATCTCTAGTCTTTCTCATTCTATTTCTTCCTCTATTTCTTTTCATTGTTCACTTAGGAAGGCTTTCCTATCTCTCCTTGCTATTATTTGGAACTCTGCATTCAGATGGATATATCTTTTCTTTTCTCCTTTGCCTTTCGCTTCTCTTCTCTTCTCAGCTATTTGTAAGGCCTCCTCAGACAACCACTTGGCCTTTTTGCATTTCTTTTTCTTGGTGATGGTCTTGATCACTGCCTCCTGTATAATGTCACAAACCTCTGTCCATAGTTCTTCAGGCACTCTGTCTATCAATTCTAATCCCTTGAAACTATTTGTCACTTCCATATAATTATAAGGAATTTGATTTAGGTCATACCTGAATGGTCTAGTGGTTTTCCCTACTTTCTTCAATTTCAGTCTGAATTTGGCAATAAGGAGTTCATGATCTGAGCCACAGTCAGCTTCTGGTCTTGTTTTTGCTGACTATATAGAGCTTCTCCATCTTTAGCTGCAAAGAATATAATCAATCTGATTTCAGTATTGACTATCTGGTGATGTCCATGTGTAGAGTCAACTATTGTGTTCTTGGAAGAGGCTGTTGGCTATGACCAGGGCAGTCTCTTGACAAAACTCTATTAGACTTTGCCCTGCTTTATTTTGTACTCTAAGGTCAAACTCCTACTTTTGCATTCCAGTCCCCTATGATGAAAAGGACATCTTTTTTTTTTTTTTGGTGTTAGTTATAGAAGATCTTGTAGGTCTTCATAGAACTGTTCAACTTCAGCTTCTTTGGCAGTGGTTGGGGCATAGACTCGGATTACTGTGATATTGAATGGTTTTGCCTTGGAAACGAACAGAGATCATCGTGTCATTTTTGAGATTGCACCCAAGTACTGCATTTCAGACTCTTTTATTGAATATGAGGGATACTCCATTTCTTAAGGGATTCTTGCCCACAGAAGTAGATATGATGGCCATCTGAATTAAATTCGCCCGTTCCAGTCCATTTTAGTTCACCGATTCCTAAAATGTTGATGTTCACTCTTGCCATCTCCTGTTTGACCACTTCCAATTGACCTTGATTCATGGACCTACCATTTCAGGTTCCTATGCAATATTGCTCTTTATAGCATTGGACTTTACTTCCATCACCAGTGACATCCACAACTGGGCGTTGTTTTCACTTTGGCTCCGTCTCTTCATTCTTTTTGGAGTTATTTTTCCACTCTTCTCCAGTAGCTTATGGAGCACTTACCGTCCTGGGGAGTTCATCTTTCAGTGTCATATCTTTTTGCCTTTTCATACTATTTATGGGGTTCTTAAGGCAAGAATACTGAAGTGGTTTGCCATGCCCTTCTCCAGTGGACCACATTTTGTCAGAACTCTTCATTATGACCCGTCCATCTGGGGTCATCAGAAGTGACTTAGTATGCACACATATACACAGTGTGGTGGGGAGGGAGTTAGAGAGGAAGGCCAAAAGACAAAGAATTTTTATGTTTAAATTTCCCTTGTCTTGTCATAAACTATGAATTTTATTTTATGATGGTGAGACCAAATAAACTGAAACATCAGAGTTTGGAGCAGAGAAAGCTTTATTGCAGAGCCAAGCAAGGAGAATGGGTCGCTCATACTCAAAACCCCTGAACTTACTGATGATTTCCAGTCGCTCAGTCATGTCTGACTCTTTACAATCCCATGGACTATAGCCCACCAGGCTCCTCTATCCAAGGGATTCTCCAGGCAAGAGCACTGGAGTGAGTTGCCAGGCCCTCCTCCAGGGAATCTTCCCAACCAGGGATTGAACCTAGGTCTCCCACACTGCAGGTGAATTCTTTACTGTCTGAGCCACCAGGGAAGCTGAATGAAGTTTATTTTCTAAAAAAAAAAAAAAAAAGAAAGAAAGGAAAGACACAGAAGAGATTTGCAATGAGGTGGGCCCCACAGAGTTTGTTTCAATGAGTCCCAGCCAGCATCTCTTCTGAGGAGGGAAATAACTCCTTTTTGAGTAGAGCCGATCCTGCAAATCCAACAATATTGCTCTTTCCTAGCTTCTGCCAAATCGAAGGGAAAAGAAAGGCAACTTGTCCTTTGGACACTGAAGGAAGTTTGCTTGGGTTCTATAGTCTGGAGAAGTTGGCTGCAGATTTGAGAGTTCTTGGTGGGCCCCACAATAGCCAAGGATGACCCAGGGTATGACACTCTAGGCAGGAAGGAAGCTAATGCCTACAGAGCTTGACCATCTTGTCCAGGACTTCCCTTTAATCTCATCATGAACATGAGAACATAAGGATGTTACTACCAACTTATTGAAAGTTACTGCATAAGATGGGATTTAAAGCCCAATTTCTGTTGGCTCCAAGACCCACATGGCCTCAAAATTAGAAGTAGCTTTGGGGGACTTCCCTGGTGGTGCAGTGGCTAAGAATGAGCGCCCAAGGCAGGGGGCCCAGGTTTAATCCCTGATCAGGGAGCCAGATCTCACATGCTGCATGTTTCACATGCCACAGCTAAAGATCTTGCTGTAAGACAAATTAATCAAATCTGACACAATATTCACATGTAATGGGATAAAAGTTTGACAATATTAAATGGCTATTTTTTATTTTTTTACATGAGATTTAAACTCTGTGTATGAATGCACTTTTAAAACATAATTTTGGTCACATCACATTACACACTGTTTATTTTGTCACTCACAAACTATAAAATTTTTTGAATGAAACGTATCAGTTATATATGTATAAAAGATCCTGTATGCTTCAAGCAAAAATCCCACATGCCACAACTAAGACCCGGCACAGCCAAATAACATAAATAAATAAAAATAAAAAATTTTTCAAAAAGAAGTGGCTATGAAATAAAGGGTTAATGTGAACAGATGAAGTTTAAAAAAGTATGTGTTTGTGTTGGCCTCTTTGAGATCCTGCCCTAAAATGCATATGCTCACATGCTTATAATGGTATGTGTGCCATGTAGATTGTTACCTGGGTTCCATCCCTGGGTTGGGAAGATTCCCTGGAGAAGGGAAAGGCTACCCACTCCTGTATTCTGTCCTGGAGAATTCCATAGACTATATAGTTCATGGGGCCACAGAGTCGGACATGACTGAGCGACTTCCACTTCACTTCCTTCTGCTGGAATGTCATACTTCCTACTTAAAAAATAAGTGGTGTGGAAAAGTATGGTTTGACCTGGACAAAAGCCTTGTGAGCAATTTGGTCACTGAGGTCATGTGTAGACCTGGCAGAAAATGACCAGAACCTAAGCTAGTTTGAATTTTGATCTTTAAAAAGCCAGCCGGCAACCACCAATCTGTTAAGTGACAGTCTTATAATGTGGTAGTACCAATTATAAATTTACTAGCAACAAATCATCTCACTGATTGTAAAAGCATAATTGATATACAGTAATCATCTAAAGTTTGGTTTCTTATTTGTTTTTGTTATACATAAAGAAAAGGCTTTAAGGAAAGTCAGTGATAACTATTTTAAATTTGGCTTGATCATATTAATAATCAGATAAATATTTTAAGGGTTTAGCCTCCATGTTTAAAGATTGCTGAAAATAAGTAAAGACTGGATCATTTGCATTTCATGCTAAAAGCTAGAGTTCTAGGTTAAAAGTTTTTTTCATTTTATTGAAAAAAGTTGATCTATAATATTCTGTTAATTTCCACTGTATAACAGTGACTCAGTTAAATATATGTATATATCTTTTTTATATTCTTTTCCATTATGGTTTATCACAAGATATTGAATATAGTTCCCTATACTATACAGTAGGACTTTGCTGTTTATCCATCCTATGTATAACAGCTTCTTCTGCTAATCTCAAACGGGAAATATTTTCCTTCTCCACTCCCTGACTCTCCACAACCACAAGTGTATTCTCTACGTCTGTTAGTCTGTTTCTATTTCATAGATAAGTTCATTTGTATCATATTTTAGATTCCACATATATTAGTAACTGATATCACACAGTATTTGTCTCTTTCTGACTTATTTCATTTAGTATGATCATCTGTAGGTCCATCCAATATATTGCAAATGATGTTGTTCAGTTGCTAAGTTGTGTCTGACTTTGTGACCCCATGGACTGCAGCATGCCAGGATTTCCTACCTTCACTGTCTCCCGAGGTCTGCTCAAACTCATGTCCATTGAGTCAATAATGCCATCCAACCATCTCATCCTCTGTCGCCCCCTTCTCCTTCTGCCCTCAGTCTTTCCAAGCATCAGGGTCTTTTCCGATAAGTCAGCTCTTCCCATCAGGTGGCCAAAGTATTGGAACATCAGCTTCAGCATCAGTCCTTCCAATTAATACTCAGGGTTGATTTCCTTTAGGATTGACTGGTTTGGTCTCCTTGCAATCCAAGGGACTCTCAAGAGTCTTCTCCAGCACCACAGTTCAAAAGCATCAATTCTTCAGCACTCAACGTTCTTTATGGTCCAGCTGTCATATCCATGGGCTTCCCTGGTAGCTCAGCTGGTAAAGACTCCACCTGCAATGTGGTTCGATCCCTGGGTCAGGACGATCACCTGGAGAAGGGATAGACTACACACTGCAGTATTCTTGGCCTTCCCTGATGGCTCAGATGGTAAAGAATCAGCCTGCAATGCAGGAGACCTGGGTTCGATACCTGGATTGGAAAGATCCCCTGGAGAAGGGCATGGCAATCCATTCCAGTATTCTTCCCTGAAGAATACTCATGGTCAGAGGAGCCTGGTGAGCTACAGTCTATGGGGTCACAAAGAGTCAGACACAAAGGGTAATTAAGCATAGCACATTCATACATGACTACTGGAAAAAGCATAGCTTTGACTATATGGACCTTTGTCAGCAAAATGAGGTCTCTGCTTTTCAAGATGCTGTCTAGGTTTGTCTTTCAAGGAACAAGCATTTTTAATTTCATGACTGCAGTCACTGTCCTCAGTGATTTTGGAGCCCAAGAAAATAAAATCTGCCACTGTTTCCATTTTTTCCCCATCTATTTACCATGAAGTGATGGGACTGGATGCCATGGTCTTAGTTTTTTGAATGTTGAGTTTCAAGCCAGCTTTTTCACTCTGCTCTTTCACCTTCATCAAGATGTTCTTTTAGTTCCTCTTCACTTTCTGCCATTAGGTTAATATCATCTGCATATCTGAGGTTGTTGATATTTTCCTGGCAATCTTGATTCCAGCTTGTGATTCATCCACCCTGGAATTTCACATGATGTACTCTACATATAAGTTAAATAAGCAGGGTGACAACATACCAAAAATGACATTATTTCATTCTAAGAAAGCCTTTTTTTTTCCAGGCAGCTAGCTTTTAAAAAATTATGTATATATTTATGGCTGCACTGGGTCTTTGTTATCGTACATGGACTTTCTCTAGTTGCAGAAAGCGTGGGTGTTGGGGGGGTTACTCTCTAGCAGCAGTGTGCCAGCTTCTCATTGCAGTGGCTTCTCTTGTTGGGGAACATGGGCTCTAGGGCACACGAACTTCAGTAACTGCTGAACATGGGCTAGTAGCAGTGGTACAGGGGCTTAGTTGTCCTGTGGCATGTGGGATCTTCCTGGACCAGGAATCAGACTGGTGTCCCCTGCATTACAAAGCAGATTCATGACCGCTGGACCACCAGGGAAGCTGGAAAAAAAACCAGCTTTCTTAAGACAACGACATTCACACCATCATCCAGCAAATGCATAGAACTCGAAGCTCCCTGGTGGTCCACTGGTTAAGACTCAGCACTTTCACTGCTGAGGGCCTGGGGTTCAATCCTAGATTTGCGGGAACTAATAACCTGCAAGCTGTGTGGTGCAGCCAAAAAATACATTAAAAAAATAAAAAGAAAAAAGAAATGGGTAGGGGCTAATGCGATGTTCATGGAGCCCTATGAAGGGCTTGGCTATATTTTCTAGGCTGGAAATGGAGATGTGAGGCACCCAGCCCTGAAAAGCACAGCTAGCTCTGAGGGCCAGTCATGTCAGAAAAAAAGAATCTGTTAGGCAAACAAGTTAAAACAGGGACAATTCTGGGACCAAGCTATCTGCAACGAAGTATATAAATCTCTGAAATGATTCCTGAAACTTCATTCTACATGAACAGGACATTCCCTAAATAGGAGAACCATGTCCCATGACTCATAGGAATGTTCAGGATGACAAGCCAGCAGTTGTGGCTGCCTGCCAATGATATCATGTCACCTGCTCTAAATATTCCAGTGGCTCCCATCCAACTCCATCATGCTCTGAATTAAAGCCCGATGGTCCTTTATGCTACCCTGAATCTCATCTCTAGGTCCTCCCCTCCTCCTCATTCTCCCTCATTCTTCTTCAGCCACCCCAGTCTCCTGAAGGTTCCTGAGACCATCTGACATGCACCTCCTGAGAGTTCTAGTGAGCTCTGTTGTACACTTGCTGTTGCTGGTCAGTTGCTAAGTAGTGTCCAACTCTGTGACCCCTCTGATTGTAGCACACCAGACTCCATGGAGGTCTCCAGGCAAGAATACTGGAGTGGGTTGCCATTTCCTTCTCCAGTCCTATATTTCTTTCCCCCCAAGATCTGCACAACTCACCACTCACTTTGTCACCTCCCTCAGCTCTGGCTAAAATTGCACTTTGCTTCCTGGTGGCTCAGCTGATAAAGCATCTGCCTGCAATGTGGGAGACCTGGGTTCAATTCTGGGGTTGGGAAGATCCCCTGGAGAAGGGAACCCACTCCAGTATTCTGGCCTGGAGAATTCCATGGACTGTATAGTCCATGCAGTCACCAAGAGTCAGACATGACTCAATGACTTTCACTTTCACTTTCACTTTTTCTCTATTTAAAATAGCAACCTTGGGACTTCCCTGCTGGTCTAGTGGCTAAGACTGCGCTGTTAATGCAGGGAGCCCTGGTTTAATCCCTGGTCAGGGAACTGGAGTCTACATGCTCCAACTAAGAGTTGCATGCCACAGTTAAACATCCCACGTGCCACAACGAAGACTGAAGACCTCGCCCCTTGCTAACTAAGACTCGAGGCAGCCAAATAAATAAATATTAAAGCAAATAAACAAAATAAGCAGCCTTTATCTCTAGTTCATAATGCGTTCAAAGCCATTGAATGGGAACTGTCTATACCAAAACTCTGAGAAACACTAGCCATCAGATGCAATGATTTTGAGGACAGCTGCCAAATCCTTAGCTTTTGCATCTCAAGTAAATGTTTAAATGTATTTTCTTTCTAAAAAATTATTTTTAAGATATTGACTTTGCCACTCATAAGATAGCTAAGATGCTGAAGCCACAGAAAGTGAGCAGAATGGGGATTCTTTAACCATCCATATGAACAGCACCTTCAGGAACTATGTTGTGAAATTTAAAGTCGGAGAAGAAGTTGATGGGGATAACAAAGGCATGGATAACAGAAAATGCAAGATAAAAATCATTTATTTAGTCTCGGCTGTGCTGGGTGCTTGTTGCCATGTGGGCTGTTTTCTCTAGTTGTGGCGATCATGGCTACTCTCTAGCTGTGGTGCAAAGCCTTCTCATTGCAGTGGCTTCTCTTGTTGCAGAGCATAGGCTCTAAGGCACGTGGGCTCAGCAGTTGTGGCTCTCAGTCACTAGAGCACAGGCTCAACAGTTGTGGTGCATGGGCTTAGTTGCTCCGAGGCATGTGGGATCTTCCCCGATCAGAGATCGAACCTGTGTCTCCTGCATTGACAGGTGGATTCTTTACCACTGAGCCACCAGGGAAGCCCGCAAGGCAAAAATTAAAGTCGTGACATAGACTTTTAGTTTTGCAAGGTCCTTGACACCTTCTCTAGTCATATCTGAGGATGCTGCCAGAGCAAATCAGTATTTTCTCCCATCCCTCATGCAGAGCTTGGTCACTTGGGACAATGACAAATTCACCTGCGTGCAGAAGGGGGAAAAGAAGGATTGAAGAGGACCAGCTTCACCTGGTACTGGCCCTGTTTTGTTCCTGTATTTTTTAAATTGACATAGTTGACTTACAATGTGTGAATCTCTGCTGTACAATAGTGTGGCTCAGTTATACATACATTCACGCGTGCATGTGTGCTAAGTTGCTTTAGTCGTGTCTGACTCTGTGCGACCCTAGAAACTGTAGCCCACCAGGCTCCTCTGTCCATGGGATTCTCCAGGCAAGAATACTGGAGTGGCTTGCCGTGCCCTCCTCCAGACATACATACATGCATACATACATACATATATATATGTGTGTGTGTGTGTATACACATTCTTTTTATGTTTTTTTCCATTGTGGTTTATCCCAGGACATTGAATGTAGTTCCCTGTACTATACAGTAGGACGTTGTTGTCCATACATTCCATACATAATAGTTTGCATCTTTTAACACCCAACTACCAGTCCATTCCTCCAGCATCCCCACCCGCACCCTGTTGGCAATCACAAGTCTGTTTTATACGTCTGCGAGTCTGTTTGTGCTTCATTGAGAAGTTCATTTGTGGCATATTTTAGACTCCATATATAAATGACATCATATGGCACTTGTCTTTCTCTTTCTGACTTACTTCATTCAGTGGGATAATCTCTAGTTGCATCATGTTGCTGCACATGGCATTATTTTGTTCTTTATTATGGCTGAGTAGTATTCCATTGTATACATGTACTACATCTCCTTTATCTGTATATCTCTCAATGGACATAAAGATTGTTTCCACGTCTTGACTATTGCGAATAGTGCTGCTGTGAACATAGGGGTGCATGTATCTCTTTGAATTATAGTATTGTCTGGATATATTCCCAACAGTGGGACTGCTGGATCCTATGGTAATTCTATTTTAGTTTTCTAAGGAACCTCCATACTGTTTTCCATAGTGGCTGCACCAATTTACATTCCCACCAACAGTGTAGTAGGGTTCCTTTTTCTCCACACCCTCTCCAGCGTTTGTTATTTGTAGACTTCATTGACTTTTGTGAGGTGGTACTTCATATAGTTTCAATTTGCATTTCTCTAATAATTAGCAATGTTGAGCATGTTTTCATGTGCCTACTGGCCATTTGCATGTCTTCGTTGAAGAAATGTCTATTTAGGTGTTCTGCCCATTTTCAGGTTGGGTTGTTTGTTTTGTTGTTGTTAAATGTTCTTATTTTTCAAATGAGGTTAGGAAACCGTGATCAGCATCCTACCATCCCAACGCAACTGTTTTCAATTTGATGTCTTGCCTTCCAGTCTGAGAGAGTATTCTGCCTTTTCATTTAATAGAAAAACATATTCCAACTTTCTAACAATTGTCCTGTTGTATTCATTTTGTGTTAGTTGAATCCATATAATAAGGTAGCCAACCACTGTGTACTATTCCATCAGATTCATGAACTTTCATTTTAGTAAAATGTTTTCTTAATTGCAATGTCCAGAAATATTGTTTCAGAGTGTTTTCTGCTGTCTCTTAAATTCACATAAATAGAGCTTTTTGCATCCATGGATTTATTTCCTTAGGAAAAATTTACAGAGGGGATCAGTGTTGTCCCAGACATTGTTGCTTCTTGCTACTATGTTGCCTTATCCACTTCCAAAAGGGGTATATCAATTTCTTAAGCCACCAGCACTTCAAGACCATACAAGTTATAGATCAACCTAATCAATAATTTCTAAATATAATCTATAAAGTATAAAATTGTGCATAAAGGCTTAATTATGGCTTTTAAAATGAGAATTCCTTCTTGCCATATATGTGTGTTACAATGGCTTACATTTTCGAATGATGACTTTGTGTGCAATTACTTAGTTAAATCCTTTGAGTACATTTTCTGACTTAGTCTTCAAGCCAATCCTGTGAAAGAGACACTATTTTTTTCCCATTTACAAATGATGAGATTTAGGTTTAGAAATTCCCCAAGGTGCAGAGTGAAGATTCAAACCTAGGTCTGACAAGAATGTGTGCTTTCAACTCTATGCCTTTTTGGTCCCAATGTACATGTGAAGTCTAGGTCAGATCCATGAAAACAAAATTAGAGCACTTAGAGTGGGATATGGGTGGTCTTTGAGGTGGTGGTCTTTGATTATGAAGGCATTGAAGATACTTCAATTCTTAGATGGACAAATCTCACACTCTTCTGGCAATAAAAACAAAGTTAAGAAACTTGCCATCACAAAAATGTAGTATGGAACTACAAAGGAAATACAAATATGTTTAAGAATTCAGATTATGTGGCTGTAAGGAGTAATGTTCAAATTGCTGCATCCTTCTTTGGCATGTCCAAGAACTCTGCCCAAGCAGAGGGTAGAAGGATCCTTGGTCTAAGGACATTCTTGAGATGATTCTTATTGTTGCTTTTGTTCAGCTGCTCAGTCATGTCTGACTCTTTGCAACCTCAGGGACTGTGGCACACAAGGCTGCTCCGTCCTTCATTATCTCCTGGAGTTTGCTCAAACTCATGTCCATTGAGACAGTGATGCCATCCAACCATCCCATCCTGTGTTGTCCCCTTCTCCTCCTGCCTTCAATCTTTCCCAGCATCGGGGGCTTTTTCAGTGAGTTGGCTCTTCCCATTGGGTGGCCAAAGTATTGGAGCGTTAGCTTCAGCATCAGTCTTTCCAATGAATATTCACAATGGATTTCCCTTAGGATTGACTGGTTTGATCTTCTTGCTGTCCAAGGGATTCTCAAGAGTCTTCTCCAACACCACAGTTCAAAAGCATCAATTCCTTGGTGCTCGGCCTTCTTTATGGTCCAACTCTGACATCTGCACATGACTCCTAGAAAAACCATAGCTTTGACTATATGGACATATATCAACAAAGTAACATTTCTGCTTCTTAATATGCTGTCTAGGTTGGTCATAGCTTTTATTCCAAGGAGCAAGCGTCTTTTAATTTCATGGCTGCAGTCACCATCTGCAGTGATTTTGGAGCCCAAGAAAATAAAGTCTGTCACTGTTTCCATTGTTTCCCCATCTATTTGCCATGAAGTGATGGGACCAGATGCCATGAGCTTAGTTTTTTGACTGTTGAGTTTTAAGCTAGATTTTTCACTCTCATCTTTCTCCTTCATCAAGAGGCTTATGATTTTTATAAGCTGTGATATAATGAAAACCAATGAATATTTGGCCTTTGTACCTGGTTCTTAAAACCCCTGGAATCTCCAGAGTAACGAGAGTGTCTTCTGTATGCTACTGAGATGAATGGTGGCTGGGAACCCTAGAGAACTTCAGGATGGGAGCTAGTCCCAAGAAAGATCAAGGTAGGATTAGAAGGTTGGAACATTCAGCCCAGCCCCTGAACTCAGGTGAGGGGAGAGGGATTAGAGATTGGCCATTACCAATGGCCAATGATTTAAGCAATCATGCCTATGTAATGAAACCTCCATAAAAACCTTTACATAAATGAGTTCATGGATCATGGAGAAAGCAAGGGATGTTCCAGGAAAACATCTACTTCTTCATTAACTACACAAAAGACTTTGACTGTGTGGATCTCAATAAACTGCGGAAAATTCTTAAAGAGACTGGAGTACCAGACCACCTTACCTGTCTCCTGAGAAACCTGTAGGTGGGTTGAGAAGCAACAATTAGAACCTTACATGGATTAACTGACCTAGTTCAAAATTGGGAAAGGAGTACAACAAGGCTGTATATTGTCACCCTGTTCATTTAACATCTATGCAGAGTACATCATGTACGTGAAATCCTGGGCTGGATGAATCACAAGCTGGAATCAAGATTGCTGGCAGAAATTATCAACAACCTCAGATATGCAGATAACTCCACCCTTATGGCAGAAAGTAAAGAGGAAGTAAAGAGCCTCTTGATGAGGGTGAAAGAGGAGAGTGAAAAGCTTGCTTGAAACTCAATATTCAGAAAACTAAGATCATGGCATCTGGTCCCATCACTTCATGGCAAACAGAAGGGAAAAAAACTGGAAGCAATGACAGATTTTATTTTCTTGGGCTCCAAAATCACTGTGGATGCTGACTGCAGGCATGAAATTGAAAGACGTTTGCTCCTTGGAAGGAAAGCTATGACAAACCTGTGTGTGTGTGTGCGTGCTCAGTCAGTCAGTCATGTCTGACTCCAAGGACTGGACCCCAGGCTCCTCTGACCGTGGGATTTTCCAGATAAGAATACTGGAGTGGGTTGCCATTTCCTACTCCAGGGGATCTTCCAGACCCAGTGTTCAAACCCACATCTGCTGCATCTCCTGCCCTGGCAGGTGGATTCTTTACCACTGTGCCACCTGGGAAGCCCCATGACAAACCTGGACAGTGTACTAAAAAGCAGAGACATCTCTTTGCCAACAAAGGTGTGCATAGTCAAAGCTATGATTTTTCCAATAGTCGTGTGTGGATGAGAGAGTTGGACCCATAAAGAAGACTGAATACTGAAAAATTGATGCTTTCAAATTGCTGTGCTAGAGAAGACTCTTGAGAGTCTGTTGGACTGCAAGAAGGTAAAACCAGTCAATCCTAAAGGAAATCAACTCTGAATATTCATTGAAAGGACTGCTGCTGAAGCTGAAGCTCCAATACTTCGGTCACCTGATGTGAAGAGCTGACTCATTGGAAAAGCCCCTGATGCTGGGAAAGATTGAATGCAAAAGGAGAAGGGGACAACAGAGAATGAGATGGTTAGATAGCATCACTAACTCAGTGAACATAAATTTGAGCAAAATTAGGGAGATAGTGGAGGACAGAAGAGCCAGGTGTGCTACAGTCCATGGAGTCACAAAGAGCTGGACATGACTTAGCAACTGAACAACAAAAACAAAGGGGTTCAGAGAACTTTCCAGTTGGTGAAGACACAGAAGTGCTGGAAGGGAGCTCTGCTAGACTGGTCATGGAAGCTCTGTATGCCCCACCCCTACCACAATACCTTTTCCTATGCCTCTTTTCCATTTGGCTGTTCCTGAGTTGCATTCTTTATAATAAACCTGTAAGTGTAAGCAAAAAGGGTTTCTGTGAGCCATTCTAGCAAAGTATTGAACCTGAGAAGGGAGTTGTGGGAATCCCCGATATGGGATGATCAGTCAGATGTATAGGTGACTTGTGATTGATGTCTGAAGTAAGGGCAATCTTATGAGACTAAGCCCTTGACCTGTGGAGCTCTGATCCTCAGTGTCCAAACTAAATCAAATTGTTGGCTGTCCAGTTTGTTGTAAGAGGGTTGGAGATGTGCAATTGGAAAAGACATCATGTACCTGGTGTCAGAAGTATGACTAATAATAATAATAGCTGCTGCTGCTGTTCAGTTGCTCAGTCATGTCTGACTCTTTGCTACTCTTTGGACTGAAGCCCACCAGGCTCCTCTGTCCATGGGATTCTCCAAGAAAGAATATTGGAGTGGGTTGCTATTTCCTTCTCCAGGGGATCTTCCTGACCCAGGGATCGAACCTGAGTGTCCTGTGTCTCCTGCATTACAGGTGGATTCTTTACCTGCTGAGCCATCGGGAAAGCCCCAATAATAATAGACTATATGCCAACTCATCTCTGTTCTCCCTTCCTCCCTGTCCCTAGGAACTATTCTGTGAAGGCCAAGTGTGCAAGCAGATGTTCCAGAGAGCTTGATCTGTATCCAACAGCAGAGTCCACATGTGGGGGCAGCTTGATGAATTATATCCCAGAATGAACAGGACAGGAATGATCTGTTGGGGTTTGGTAGATGGGGGCCTTGTGATCAAAGAGACGTCACACAGCCTATACCAGAAGCCATTTGGATTGTGAGAAAAACTCTCAGCTTCAATAAACCTGTCCAATGATTCTGACGTTTTCCTTCTAACTTTAACGTATCTCCTTATTTTCAGAAATATTTGGAAGCTTTCTAGGCATACCATTGACACACCAATGATGAACAAGTTGTAATTCCCACCTTCCAGGGGGTGAGCAAGTGGCGGTAAGGGCCTGGGGTATTTCTGGAAGTGATCTTTAATCTGGGACCTGAAGTAAATGTAGGCAGGAAGTATCAGGAAGCACCCTAGTCAAAAGTTGGAGGAATGTTTGAAGAACTGAAAAGATTACTTTAACCGTAGCTTAGGGTGTGTTGGGTGGGATAGGGTAGGTAGAGATTGCAGGGGTAACTGACATGTCAGTGGCTCTACCATGAAGTATCTTGAATGCTAGGGTAAAGAGGTGAGATTTTTGTCCCTAAAGTAACAGGAATATGGTGACCTGTATTAAGCAGATATGTACAACCAGGTTGGCTCACAGAAAGTAACTCTGGAGACTCCTATGGTGGTCCCATGGTTAAAAACCCACCTTCCAACGCAGAGGATGCAGGTTCAATCCCTGGTCAGGGAACTAAAATCCCATGTGTCCCAACTAAACAGAAGCCCACGCACTGAAACTAAAACCAGACGCAGCCAAAAATAAATATATGCCTTAAAAATAATAACAAAGTAATTCTGACTGCTGAGGGAAGAAAGGATTGTAGGTGGGGGATGCAATTCAAGAGGCAGTTTAGAAACCCAGTAGAAATCAGAGTGTAAGGTGACATTGTTCAGGATCATCCAAAGCCCAGGTCTGAAAAATAGAGAAATAGACTATTGGGCCTCGGAGAGAAGTAACAAGGTATTTAGGAGGCAGAATCTATAATCCAAAGAGACGGATGTGATGGAGGGATGCTGGCTAGGGGAAGAATCAAGGAGGTGTTCTGTTTTGGATCAGGCAGTTATAGCAAGGTTGAGGCCCATCAAAAGAAAATAACAGGGCTTCTCTGGTGGCTCAGTGGTAAAGAATCTAGCCGCCAATTGTCGACTAAAAAAAGATGTACAACTTGAGAGTTGTGAGTTAAGTTTTATCTGGGGCAAAATGAGGACTGCAGTCTGGGAGGGAGCATCTCAGATAGCTCTGAGAGACTGCTCCAAAGCGGCAGTGGGGGAAAGTCAATACATAAGGTTTTGGTGAAGGAGGAGTTCAATGTTGTGAAACACTCATTTTACAAAAGGTTTTTTGTTAGTCATGAGGGTCTGATGTCACCAAGAAGGGATTTAGTGCTTCTCTAGATAAGAGGAGATGCAAGGATTGAGATCATAAGTTCTGTTGCTAAAAACATCCAACTATCTAAAGACCTGTCCCACCAGATTCCTTGGAGCACAGAATGCCTACTCCCTCAGGCACTGTTGAAGGGCAGCAGCTCTGGCAGCATGGGGTTCAGTCTCCGTAGAGGCAGATGGCAAAGGCCTTTGTTCTTCAGTCATTGGCGATGCTCTTGGTAAGTGCCAATTTGTAGTTGACACGATGCAGAAGGTTCGCTCTCTGATCTGGGAAGATCCCACATGCCATGAGCAACTAAGCCCGTGCACCACAACTATTGAACCCATGCTCTAGAGCCCGTGAGCTGCAACTGAAACCTGTGCACCCTAGAGCCCACGCTCCACAACGAGAAGCCACTGCAGCGACAAGCCCACACACGGCAACTAGAGAGCAGCTTCCCACTCTCCGCAACTAGAGAAAAGCTCAAGCAGCAGCGAAGACCCAGCACGGCCAAAACAAACAAATAACACTTTGGAGAAAGAAGCGAAGCCAGAGCTTCAGCTTCCGAGGTGGCTGTGCCCAGTGAGAGCCAGGCTGCCGGGAGACAATGAATAGATGACTCCAGAGACACAAACAAGTTGTTGATGGCTTCTGGTGAACTGTGCTGGATTCGTGATCTCCAAAGAAGATTTAACTTTGGGACCGGGGACCAGGACTGATCACTCAAGAGCTTTTGTATAGCAGAGTTTTATTAAAGTTAAAAGGGACAGAGAAAGCTTCTGACATAGACATCAGAAGTGGGACGGAGAATGTCCCCCTCACTAGTGTTAGCAAGGAGGTTATATACTTTTTAATTAATTATTACAATAATTCAAAAAGATGTCTCCAGTTTATGAAAATTTTACCAGACCCACTCCCACAATTTAAATTTTAGGATGACAGGACTAGAATTCAACAACAGAGAGATCCTACCAGACCCACTCCCATGATATACAGTCTAAGATATTAGGATTAGTCAGAAGGTTTTCAGGAAGGAAAAACTGTCCTCAAGCATATACACTGTTGTTATATAATCTCTGAAAGTGAAAGTGAAGTCGCTCAGTCATATCTGACTCTTTGTGACCCCGAGGACACCAGGCTCCTCCATCCATGGGATTCTCCAAGCAAGAATACTGGAGTGGGTTGCCATTTCCTTCTCCAGGGGATCTTCCTGACCCAGGGATCAAACCCAGGTCTCTTGTATTGCAGCCAGACCCTTTAACCTCTGAGCCACCAGGGTACTCCCTAGCACAGAGTTAAAACTGAGTTGTTTGTTGTGTAATCATCAGTTCTGGACTTAAAGAAGAAAACGTTTTATGTGACTAAGACTAAGAAATGTAGAGGGGAAAAAAAAAGTTTGTCCTTTCCTTCTCCTTGAGAACCCCAGACCCCTGTCTCCTCGGGGACCCCTGGACTTCTTATCAACTTGCCTAGGAATTGACTCTCTCATTGTGAAGCATATAAACTATGCATATGGATAATACATAAACTAGGCAATGTCTGGGACATTGTATTTAAAGAGAGAAGAGAGAAACCTGAGGTATAAATCCCACAGTCCTGGGACCAGAGGGGCTGGAGAAATAAAGACGGCATCAGGGAAGCGAAGGAAGGAAATATTTCAGGGTTGAGGAGTGTCGAGCATTTGCTGAGATGACCAAGGTTTCCATAAGGTGAGACAGAGGATTTTGCCATGTGGGTGAGGATGGTTTAACAGTGCAACTGGTCCTGAAGATGCACACGAATGGTTATGGAACCAGAAGAGGTGAAGGGGTACAGACAGTGAGAAGCCAAAGGAATGTGGCGGTAGGACTTTCCTGGTGGTCCAGTGGTTAAGAATCTACCTGCTAATGCAGAGGACATGAGTTCGGTCCCTGGGCCAGCGAGATCCCACATCCCCTAGGGCAACTAAGCCACAACAACTCTAGAGCCTGTGTTCTGCACCAGAGCAGCCACTGCAATGAGAAGCTTACATATCGCAACTAGATAGTAGCCCCTACTTGCTGCATCTAGAGAAAGCCTGCTTGCAGCAATGAAGACCCAGCACAAGCATCAATAAACAGGTAATAAAAATGGTTAAAAAATAAAAAAGAAGGAAGGTGGTGGTACTGTCAGGGAATCTTAGCAGGGAGCAACTTGGTAAGATGGGCAGAACTGATGGACCATAGAGCCCCTGCCAGATAAGGCAAGTAAGGAAAGGGTTACAGTTAGCACTTGGCAGTCACTGCGTGCTAGGCTCTAAGCTGGGCTTTAGGGATTCCATGGACAACAGCAGAGGAAAGGTCTGTGCCCCTAAAGAGCTTACAGTCTGCTGGTGATGACAGAAATTTATAGGAAGTTAAAGTCTGAGTATCAGATACAACTCTTGTTTTAAGTAGGGATGAAAAATATGGCCTGCCATTTCAGTAAACCAAAGATATTCCAGCCATCAAGCCATCAGCCACTGCAGCCACCCCCAACTGTGCACCCTGAGGGGACTTAGGATGGAGAAAAATAGGATACTGGCCCAGGAGAGTTAAACTGCATATCAAGGGAATGATTTCAATGAGCCCACACTCTGACATCTTCCCATACATAGAAAAGTGCTAAATTCATTAACCTGAGATGTCTGCTTAGAGATGAGATGTCTTAATTCAAGAAAAAAAAATTAACTAACAATAATCTTTTGATGTCCTGACTACCTGGTTTACCTTACTTCTTCAGAGATGTCTCTCAGAGCTGAGACGTGGTATCCCTGGCTAAGTCCTTGGTAAGTTGGCCAAATAAAACATAATTCTCAACTTTAAGGTTGTGCATTTCAGTTTACATGAATAACAGACAACAAGTTGTTAGTTTGACTTTAGAAGCAGTGAGCTTGCAGCCAAATGAAGTCAGAAGACAATTGTAGATTCAATCAGATATTGTGATCCCACCATATAGAAAGAACATGAGATTTTTTTTCCAGGATGTTATTTTGTTCATTGTTCACATGCTAAATTGTGTTGGACTCTTTGCCACACCATGGGTTACACACCAGGCTTTCCTGTCCTTCACTATCTCCTGCAGTTTGTTCAACCTCGTGTCCATTGAGTCAGTGAGGCAATCCAACCATTTCATCCACTCTTGTCCCCTTCTCTTCCTGCCCTCAATCTTTCCGAGTATCAGGGTCTTTTCCAATGAGTCAGTTCTTCCCATCAGGTGGCCAAAGTATTGGAGCTTCAGTTTCAACATCAGTTCTTCCAATGAACATCAGGGTTGATTTCATTTAGGATTGACTGGTTTAATTTCCTTGCTGTCCAAGGGACTCTCAGGAGTTTTTGCCAGCACCACAATTAAAAAACATCAATTCTTTGGCACTCAGCCTACTTTATGGTCCAACTCTCAAATCTGTACATGACTACTGGGAAAATTATATTTTTGACTGTACGAACCTCTGTTTCCAAAGTAACGTCTCTGCTTTTTAATACATTGTCTAGCTTTGTCATAGCTTTTCTTCCAAGGAGCAAACGTCTTTTAATTTCGTGATTGCAGTCACTGTCCGCAGTGATTTTGGAGCCCAAGAAAATAAAATCTGCTACTGTTTCCACTTTTTTCCCATGTATTTGCCATGAAGTGATGGGACCAGATGCCATGATCTTAATTTTTTGAATGTTGGGTTTTAACCCAGCTTTTTCACTCTCCTCTTTCACCCTCATCAACAGGTTTTTAAATTCCTTTGTTTCCTGCCATTAGGGTGGTGTCATCTGCATATCTGAGGTTGTTGATACTTCTCTCAGCAATTTTGATTCCAGCTTGTGATTAATTCAGGCTGGCATTTCGCATGATGTACTCTGCATATAAGTTAAGTAGGGTGACAATATACAGCCTTGAAGTACCCCTTTCCCAGTTTGGAGGCAGTCCATTGTTCCATGTCCGGTTCTAACTGTTGCTTCTTGACCTGCATATAAGTTTCTCAGGAGGCAGGTAAAGTGATCTGGAATTCCCATCTCTTTAGAGAATTGTCCACAGTTTGTTGTAATCCACACAGCCAAAGTCTTTAGAATAATCAATAAAGCAAAAGTAGATGTTTTTCTGGAATTCTCTTGCTTTTTCTATGATCCAACAGATGTCGGCAATTTGATCTCTGGTTCCTCTGCCTTTTCTAAATCCAATTTGTACATCTGGAAATTCTCAGGTCACGTACTGTTGAAGCCTAGCTTGAAGGATTTTGAGAATTACCTTGATAGCATGAGAAATGAGTGCAACTGTACAGCAGTTCAAATATTTTTTGGCATTGCCTTTCTTTGGGACTGGAATGAAACTGAACTGCCGGGGTCCAGCCCCGGTGGATCCAGGGTGATTCGAAGGTGGGGGGACGGAGTCGGCGTCTTTGGAAAAATACATATTTAATCACAGATATAGAGAGATTAGAAATGGATAGTGTTGTAGGAAGATTAGTGGAGAAAAGGAGGCTGAATAATTTGGATTACGTGGAATAGCATCCATGCTCCAGATGGGAATTCAGCCAGAAAAACGGGAGCAAGAAAGAAGCGACATGGGGGAATCAGTCTTTCCGGAAACTGATCCGATTTCTTTATTTTTGGGTTTGCTTATATACCTTTTGTTACACATAGGGATGAATACAGAGTCACGCGGGGGTCAGCAGTCCTGACTTTTATCAAAATCAGGTGTTTCACATAAATGTATAAAAAAAAGGTCTTAGGAATATTACATCATCTTCTGGCCATGAGTGAGACCTGCTGACATTTTATGATCCTTTCTTTCTGATAACCAAAAAACTTATTTTTTCCAAGGGTGTTTTTTCTTAAACCAGGCACCACCCTCCAGATAAAGTTACATTCCTATAGGGTGAGGGTGTAGTGAGTTACAGTCAAGAAAGGAATTTATTTCACCCAAGGTTAACATGATTAATCTTAAAGGTTAATACTTATTTCTCCTATATGCTTAAAGGTTAATACTTATTTCTCCTATATGTTTAAAAGTTAATACTTATTTCTCCTATATGTTAGTTATATTCATTATAAAGGTAGGGAACATGGAGATTTAGCAGCAAACATCAGCCCAACAAATGAAAATCCTTTCACCAATGCTCCCCTTAAGATCTATTTAGTCTTAAGATATGATAAAGTTACATTCTTAGATAGCAAGGACACAGTGATTTATAACAAAGTACAGTGATCTATTACAAAAGAGAAAATCCATTAACTCAAAAAGTCTAGTATTGCTAACATCAAAAACTACTATATTTCCTTTGCTATACTCCAAATACATTGATTAATATATTCCCAAGTGCCTAAGGATATGGAGGCCTGGCGGCAATCATTGACTCAACAAGAAGAAAAAGTCCTATGCTAATTAAGACTCTCAAAATACTCCAAAACTCTCTGTGCTGTTTATGGTTGAGAGGTAGTAAACAATCATGTGCCTAGAGAGAGGTTTGACCTGAGACATCCTTGTCCCACCCAGAGCAGGGAATTAGCAGCAATTATTGACACAACAAATGAAGAGACCCTTCACCAATATAATTCCTAACCAACTATACTAGTAATTTCTAACTCCCCAAAAGAATTTGCCTTTAGTAAGTCTAAAACATCTCGTGCCTCTCAGGTTGGGAGGCTGTAAGCAATCACATGTGGCCGGACAAACCTATACAAGTGGGCTAGATAATCTTCAGAGGAGTCCGTAAGCTGAAACACTCTTGTCACGCCCAAGAATTTTTATCGCCTTGGAGCTGCACGTTTACTCCTTCTCCGAGAGAAACGGTTATGGGGAAGAACCCCCCGTAAAGTCAGAGGTGTAGGTGAGAGCATAAAACAGACTCTGGTTTGGGGGTTAGATGCTCGGGAACAGGGGGTTTCCTGAGGCTTGATCACGCCTTTGCGTATGCCAAGCCTCCTTCCTCATGACCTTTGCCATGGGCGGAATTCCTCACGCTGGCCCCCGGCACTGAACTTTTCCAGTCCTTGGCCACTGCTGAGTTTTCCAAATTTGCTGGCATATTGAGTGCAGCACTTTCACAGCATCATCTTTTAGGATTTGAAATAGTTAGGATGGAATTCCATCACCTCCACTGACTTTGTTCATAGTAATGCTTCCTAAGGCCCACTTGACTTTGGACTCCAGGATGTCTGGCTCTACGTGAGTGATCACACCATTGTGGTTATCTGGGTCATTAAGATCTTTTTTGTATAGTTCTTCTGTATATTCTTGCCACCTCTTCTTAATATTTTCTGCTCTGTTAGGTCCTTGCCATTTCTTTCCTTTATTGTACCCATCTTTGCATGAAATATTCCCTTGTTATCTCTAATTTTCTTGAAGAGATCTCTAGTCTTTCCCATTCTATTGTTTTCCTCTATTTCTTTGCACTGATCACTGAGGAAGGCTTTCCTGTCTCTCCTTGCTATCCTTTGGAACTCTGCATTCAGTTGGGTATATCTTTCCCTTTCTCCTTTGCTTTTCACTTCTCTTCTTTTCTCAGCTATTTGTAAGGCCTCCTCAGACAACCATTTTGCCTTCTAGCATTTCTTTTTCTTTGGGATGGTTTTAGTAAGTGTATTAACTAAGGCTGCAGACCTAATAGTGAAGTGAAGTGAAAGTCGCTCAGTCGTGTCCAACTCTTTGCGACCATGATCTATACAGTCCATGGAATTCTCCAGGCCAGAATACTGGAGTGGGTAGCATTTCCCTTCTCCAGGGGCTCTTCCCAACCCAGGGATCGAACCCAGGTCTAATAAGATTTGAGAAATTACATAGTGAGTAACCCAAATCAGAGACTGTGGGCCATGAAATCACCATTTTTTATTTATAGAAAATTCCTAACATAACAGCATTGCTTTGAGGCAGTTTGAAACAATAAGCTTTGGTGGGAAGGCAAAGTTTTATCAGCATTTATTAATTTATCCAAATATGGAAATCCCCTGGTGGTCCAGTGGTCAGTACTCCTCACTTCCACTGTCGTGGCCCCTGGTTCAATTCCTGTTCTGGGAACTAAGATCCTGCAAGCCATACAGTACAGCCAAAAAGACTCCCCTCCCACAAAAAAATAAACAAAAATTCTGAAGGACCTGCTATCCCCAGGACTGTGCTATTTCTTGGAATTTTTTAGCAATGAAAAATTCTTCCCCTTATGGACCAAAGGGAGGAGACAAATAAAAAATGTTTTAAAAAACGCAGTGATATGTGCTATAAAAAAAGTAAGAAATCAGGATAGATAAAACAGAATGTTGATGGTGCCCCTTTAAGCAAGACGGTTAAGAAAATCTCATAATAGTGACATTTAGGCAGAGGCATAAGGCAAGGAAGTGCTTCCCTGGTGGCTCAGATGGTAAAGAATCTACCTGCAATGCAGGAGACCCAGGTTAGATCCTTGGGTTGGGAAGATCCCCTGGAGAAGGACATGACAACCCAATCCAGTATTCTTGCCTGGAGAATTCCATGGACAGAGGCGCCTGGCGGGTTACAGTCCATAGGGTCGCGAAGAGTCGGATATGACAGAACGACTAACACATTCACAGTTTCACTTTCACATTAGACAAGGAAACAAGTTTCGTGGAGAGATGGAGGACAAGAGAACAAGTTCAGAGGGCCTGAAGTGAAAGGATATCTGCTCGTGGGATGCAGCAAAAGGCAGAGGAAGCAAAAGGCCTAGAGTAGGAGGAGATGAGGTGGCCTTTGGCAGAGCGAGGTGACTTTGGACAATCTTATCTGCTAGACCTCTGCTTGGGAGCACCTGGAACTTCAGCTTATGAGAGAGAGCAGTTTTTGTTGTTTGCTTGTTTTTTTCAGCCCTTCGAGACCCCAAGTTATGGGACTCAAAGGTTACAGGAAAAGAAAATCACTTTTAGCAAAGGCATGCTCTCTTCCAGCTTCCCAGGTGGCTCAGTGGTAAAGAATCTGCTTGCCAAGCAAGAGATGCCGGTTTGATCCCTGGGTCAGGAAGATCCCCTGGAGAAGGAAATGGTATCCCACTCCAATATTCTTGCCTGGGAAATCCCATGAACAGAGGAGCCTGGAGGGCTACTGTCCATGGGGTCGAAAAGAGTGGGAAGAGGCTTATTGACTAAACAACATCATGCTCCCTTCCACCTCCATCTGCAGGTTCACCAACTCTAGAATGGCTGGCTCTGCTCCATTCCTCTATCATAGGACTTGAATTAAAGCTGCAACAAGTAATCAGCAATAGCTAGTCCTTGTTTTCTCTTTCTCTTTCTTCTCACCTTATGACTTGGAAACATTTCTTTAAAAAAACAAAACAAACAAAAAAAAAATCCCCGTTTATCCCACGTACCAAATCAAGGTAGGAGCTGTTGTACTTTGAACCCTCATTCCTTTACCCTTGCAGATGTGTGTTTCTTCAGGCATTTTATTAAAAGTTTTAAGCATTAGAAATTAAACTCTTCTGTTCCAAGGACAAATCTGGTATACAGCTTCCAATGGGTGTTATTTTGGCTCCAGTGATGAAGGGCTCAGAAACTAGTCACCACGAGGGCGTTTTTGTTTCAATCAGGAGAGATCCACCGAGGGAGGGCTGCTGGGATTTTTCTAGGCGGCTCTGAGAGCAGCTGCTACGCTTCCCGCCACGTGGGAGGGTGAGGCACTGAGGCTGTTTATTCCCCAAAGTTACCGCTGGCCCCTCTGCCGGCCCCTGCAAAGAGCTGACAGTCTGGGAGAGCAGCAGTGAAATAGATGAACGGGCGCTGGCTCTGCCAACCTGGGAAGCAAAGGAAGGCTTCCGGGAGGGCAGGAGTTTTCGGGCAACCGTGCGCGCTGCAGATCAGGCAGCGTCTTGCGCCACCCAAACAGGAGGAGGGCCCGGAGAGTCCAGAAGAGGAACCCCTCCAGGGAATTTGCATTTACTGCAGCCTGGGGTGGAGTGACTCGTCTTACGTAGCATGCGGATGCTGCAGAGGAGCAGGGGGACCTCAGGGCGCCCCCTTCTGGACGAGCCTCGCATCCTCTTCTCCCTGGCACTGGAGGAGGGAGGGCCCTTAATGTTCTTATGTTCTTTTCTTTTTTCTTTTGCTTTTTTCCTATGATTTTTAAAAATTATGGTAAACTATACATAACCCCAAATTTAGCCATTTGTAAGAGTACAGTTAAGTAGCATTAACCCACTCACATTCTTGTTAAACTACCACCACTAGCCATCTCCAGAACTTTTTCATTTTCCCAAATTGAAACTCTGTCCCCATGAAACAACTTCCCAATCCTCCTCCTCCTAGTCTGTGGCAACCTCCATTCTACTTTCTGTATGTGGAATCATATATTTATTCTTTTGCGTCTGGCAATTTTGACACAGCATGTCTGCAAGGCTCATCCATGCTGTAGCCGGTGTTAGACGTTCCTTCCCTTTAAAGGCTCCACTGTATCCTATGAATGTGCCACATTTTGTGTACCGATGCATCTCTCAATGGATATTAGGGTTGTTTCAACCTTTTGGCTGTTGTGAATAATGCTGCTGTGAACATAGGTGTACAAATACCCATTCGAGTCCCTGCTTTCAATTATTTTGAGTATATTTGTTGTTTAGTCCCTAAGCTGTGTCTGACTCTTTTGTGACCCCATGGATTGTAGACCAGCAGGCTCCTCTGTCCATGAGATTTCCCAGGCAAGAACACTGGAATAGGTTGCTATTTTCTGCTCCAGGGGATCTTCCCAATCCAGGGATTGAACCCTCCTCTCCTGCATTGCAGGTGGATTCTTAATTCTGCATTTAACTTTTTGAGGAACTGCCAGCTGTGTACCATAGCAGCAATGCAGTTTACATTCTCACCAACAGTGCACAAGGGTTCCGGTTTCTTCACATTCTTACTGACAAGTGTTTTCTGCTTTTTTGGTACAATAGCCATCCTAGTGGGTGCATTTTTAAAAATTGTGGTAATTTATTAATACACATAACAAAGTTTACCATTTTAACTTTTTTGTGTGCAGTGCACAGCATCTGGGATCTTAACCCAATTCTTCAGCAGCAGAAGCTCAGACTCTTAATCACTGGACCACCAAGGAAGTCCCCATTTTGACTATTTTTAAAATGTACAATCTGATGGCAGTAAGTACACTCCCAATGTTGTGCAGTCATCACCACTGTCTAATTCTAGAATTTTCTTATTACCTCACATGGAAACCCCTTACCCATTAGCAGTCAACTCCTTCCCCACAGCCCCTGGAATTCATGAATCCACCTTCTATGGAACGGCCTTTTCTGGAGTTTTCATATAAATGGAATTCTATGATATGCAGTGTTTTGTGTTCCCACAACAGTCCCCTCAGGTTCAAGTGGAATGACTGACAGAACTCAAGAGAGGACTTTACTTACTGTTACTGATGTTGAAAACATGGCCTCTATGCTGAACCGAATCTTCAGTTCAGTTGCTCAGTCTTGTCCAGCTCTTTGCGACCCCATGGACTGCAGCATGCCAGGCTTCCCTGTCCATCACCAACTCCTAGAGCTTGCTCAAACTCATGTCAATCGAGTCGGTGATGCCATGCAACCATCTCATCCTCTGAATCTCCAAGAACTGAATCTTGGAGACTGAGTTTTGGGCCAAGTAGGAAAGAACAGCTTTATTGCTTTGCCAAGCAAAAGGGGATACAGCTGGCCCCTTCTCTCAAACACTGTGTGTCCTAGCAGGAGGATTTGGTGAGGGGTTTATAGCACCAATTCTAAGGTGGGGTTGCTGATAAGATTAGGGTATATGAACTCTGCACACACTCTAATCTTGTCAGCAATCCCTCTCCATTAATCTGGCCTCAGGTGGGCTCCTAATAACCTGGAAAGATGCTTCTTTCGTTCCTTTAATGGTTCCTTTAAGATGAAATAAAGAGTAGGAATACCTTTCACTTATTGAGGGATTTTTAGTTCTGTGAAAAGTTCAAAGGTATTATTACCTATATCCCTTGGAGCAGAACCAAGACCCTGCCTCAAGGCTGCTCCTTATTTGTCTCCATATCCCCTCCCTTCTCTGATTAGCAGCCATTCCATTCTATCCTTTGGGACTCAGGGAAGGTCATGGAGGCTGGAATCTATTCCCTACAAGTAACAATGGGGGACAGAGAAAGGCTTTGCTCCTGCTTGGTTTCATTACTGGTTTATAACAAAGGACATAAATAAGGGACAGCCAAAGGGAAGACATGCATAGGGGAAGGGTAGGGAGACATGGAGTTTCCATGTCCTCTTCGAGTCCATCCTCCTCCTGGAATATCCATGTTTTCACCAATTTGGAAACTATCCTGAACCTCAGACTTTTTAAAAATAGATCTCAATCTCCAGTTCTTCTCCCAGAGGCTGGCTCCTAAACTCTGATAAAGTATTTGGTGGTTCTGATGACCAGCTCTCATCCTGGGGTACCTGGGGTGGGCGGGGGAATGGCACTAGTGGTAAAGAACCTGCCTGCCAGTGCAGGAGATGTAGGAGACACAGGTTCAATCCCTGAGTCAGGAAAAGCCCCTGGAGAAGGGCATGGCAACCCACTGCAGTATTCTTGCTTGGTGAATCCCATGGACAGAGGAGCCTGGTGGGCTACAGTCCATAGGGTTGCAAAGAGTCGGACATGACTAAAGTGACTTAGCACAGCAAACAATGCCCTTAGCTATCCTGTTAGCACAAACTCAAGTGTGATCCATAGTTGTGCCTTATGAATGAAAAAGACATGCCTGATGAAACTGATTGGGACCACAGATTGGGACTTGAACCCATGTGCTGGGACTCAAACCCAGTGAAAACTCACTCTGGGACTTGAACCCACATGACCAGGACTTGTGCTGTGTTTAGTCGTTCAGTCGTGTCTGACTCTACAACCTCACAGATGTAGCCTGCCAGGCTCCTCTGTCCATGGGGATTTTCGAGGCAAGAATACTGGAGTGGGTTGCCATGCCCTCATCCAGGGGAACTTCCCAACCAGGGACTGAACCCAGGTCTCCAGCATTGCAGGCAGATTCTTTACCATCTGAGCCACAAGGGAAGCCCAAAACTGATGTGAGCATGATGCACTGGCTGGGAATTGAACCCGGATTTCCCCTGTGGGAGGCAAGAATTCTACTGCTGAACCTCCAGTGCAAACAAAACTTAAACCCAGCCAAAACCCTGCTTGGACTTGAACCCACCTGTCTGGGACTCAAACCCAGCCAAAACCCATGGTACCTGGTTTCAGGACCTAATGAAGCTCAGGTTCTTGATGTCTCATCACAGAAAGAATTCAGTGAGAGACAAAATGGTAGGTAAGAAGTGGGTTTATTCAGATTCAGAGAGAAGCACACTCCACAGGCAGAGTGTGGGTCATGCCAGAGGGCAAGTAGGGCTGAGAAATGTGACATGGTTAGTTTTAATGGGCTGGGTACAATTGATATGACCATTACATCTACTAATGGGGGCAAGAACCCCTTAGAAGAAATGGAGTAGCCCTCATAGTAAACAAAAGAGTCCAAAATGCAGTACTTGGGTCCAATCTCAAATTTGAAAGAATGATCTCTTCATTTTCAAGGCAAACCACTCAATATCACAATAATCCAAGTCTATGCCCCAACCAGTAATGCCAAAGAAGCTGAAGTTGAACGGTTTGATGAAGACCTACAAGACCTTCTAGAACTAACACCCAAAAGAGCTGTCCTTCTCATCATACTGGAATGCAAAAGTAGGAAGTTAAGAGATACTTGGAAAACAGGCAACTTTGGCCTTGGAGGACAAATTGAAGCAGGGCAAAGGCTAACAGATTTTTGCCAAAAGAACGCATTGGTCATAACAAACACCCTCTTCCAGCAACATAAGAGAAGACTCTACACATGGATATCACCAGATACTCATTACCAAAATCAGATTGATTATATACTTTGCAGCCTAACATGGAGAAGCTCCAGTCAGCAGAAACAAGACCAGGAGCTGACTGTGGCTCAGATCATGAACTCCTTATTGCCAAATTCAGACTTAAATTGAAGAAAGTAGGGAAAACTTCTAGACCATTCAGGTATGACCTAAATCAAATCCCTTACAATTATACAGTGGAAGTGACAAACAGATTCAAGGGATTATATCTGATAGAGTGCCTGAAGAACTATGGACAGAGGTTCATGACACTGTACAGGAGACAGTGATCAAGACCATCCTCAAGAAAAAGAAATGCAAAAAGGAAAAATGGCTGTCTAAGGAGGCCTTACAAATGGCTGAGAAAAGGAGAGAAGCTAAAAGCAAAGGGGAAAAGGAAAGATATATCCATCTGAATGCAGAGTTCCAAAGAATAGTGAGGAGAGATAAGAAAGCCTGCCTCAGTAATCAATGCAAAGAAATAGAGGAAAACAGTAGAATGGGAAAGACTAGAGATCTCTTAGAAAATTGGAGACCCCAAGGGAACATTTCATGCAAAGATGGGCACAATAGAAAAAAGAGAAATGGTATGGACCTGAAAGAAGCAGAAGATATTAAGAAGACCTGGCAAGAATACATCAAAAAGCTATACAAAAAAGATCTTCTTGACCCAGATAACCACAATGGTGTGATCACTCACCTAGAGCCAGACATCCTGGAGTCCAAAGTCAAGTGGGCCTTAGGAAGCATCACTATGAACAAAGCTTGTGGAGGTGATGGAATTCCAGTTGAGCTATTTCAAATCCTAAAAGATAATGCTGGTAAAGTGCTACACTCAATATACTAGCAAATTTGGAAAACTCAGCAGTGGCCAAAGCATTGGAAAAGGTCAGTTTTCATTCCAATCCCAAAGAAAGGCAATGCCAAAGAATGTTCAAACTACCACACAATTGTACTCACCTCACATGCTAGCAAAGTAATGCTCAAAATTCTCCAAGCCAGTCTTCAACAGTACATGAACCATGAACTTCCAGATGTTCTAGCTGGATTTAGAAAAGGCAGAGGAACCAGAGATCAAATTGAAAACGTTTACCACAGATTGGGACTTGAACCATGTGGTTGGGACTCAAACTCAGTCAAAACCTTGCTTAGGACTTAAACCCACATGGCGGGGACTTGAACCCAGCCAAAACCCACAGTATCTGGTTTCAGGGCCTAATGAAGCTCAGGTTCTTGATGTCTCATTGCAGAAAGAATTCAGTGAGATGCAAAGTGTAAGAAGTGGATTTACTCAGATTCAGAGAGAAGCACACTCCACAGACAGAGTATGGGCCATCCCAGAGGGTGAGTAGGGCTGAGAAATGTGACATCAGTCAGTCATTGAGTACAGTCGCTCAGTTTTGTCCAACTCTTTGCAACCTCATGGAATGCAGCATGCCAGGCCTCCCTGTGCATCACCAACTCCTGGAGTCTACTCAAACTTATGTCCATTGAGTCGGTGATACCATCCAACCATCTCATCCTCTGTTGTCCCCTTCTCCTCCCACCATCAATGTTTCCCAGCATCAGGGTCTTTTCAAATGAGTCAGTTCTTCGCATCAGGCGGCCAGAGTATTGGAGTTTCAGCTTCAGCATCAGTCCTTCCAATGAATATTCAGGAGAAATGTGACACGGTTAGTTTTAATGGGCTTGGTACAATTCATACAACCATTGTATCTGCTAATGTGGGCAAGAATCCCTTAGAAGAAATGCAGTAGCCCTCATAGTCAACAAGAGTCTGAAATGCAGTGCTTGGGTGCAATCTCAAAAACTCATAGGGCGAGTGCGGCTCCAAAGTTTGACTTGGTTAGTTTTTATAGGCTAGGTAATTTTATAGCTTATTGAGTTGGAGGATTATTCCAACTATTTTTGGAAAGGGGTGGAGATTTCCAGGATTTGGGCCATGGCTCACTCCTTGGTCTTTTAACATTGCCTTGGAACCGTCATGGCATCTCTGGGTGTGTCATTTACTTGCTCTTTGAGGATCAAGGTCTAGTCTTGTCTGCCATCTTGGTCCCATTTGATTCTAATTGGTTTATGTTGTTTCCTTGGGCTATGTCATTCTTTCAGAAGTTTTGCCCTGCCCCTTTCCCTCCTGTTACAAAATTGCCAACATCCATTGGATCATGGAAAAAGCAAGAGAGTTACAGAAAAACACCTACTTCTGCCTAAGCCTTTGACTGTGTGGATCATAACAAATTGTGGAAAATTCTGAAAAAGATGGGAATACCAGACCACCTGACCTGCCTCCTGAGAAATTTGTATACAGGCCATGAAGCAACAGTTAGAACCCGACATGAAACAACAGAGTGGTTCCAGATTGGGAAAGGAGTATGTCAAGGCTGTATATTGTCACCCTGATTATTTAATTCTATGCAGAGTACATCATCCAAAATGCCAGGCTAGACAAAGCACAAGCTGGAATCAAGATTGCTGGGAGAAACATCAATAATCTCAGATACACAGATGACACCACCCTTATGGCAGAAAGTGAAGAGGAACTAACGAGCCTCTTGATAAAAGTGAAAGAGGAGAGTGAAAAAGTTGGCTTAAAACTCAACATTCAAAACACTAAGATCGTGGCATCTGAGCTCATCACTTCATGGCAAATAGATGGGGAAACAATGAAAACAGTGAAAGACTATTTTGGGGGGGTTCCAGAATCATCGCATATGGTAATTTCAGCCATGAAATTAAAAGATACTTGCTCTTTGGAAGAAAAGTTACGACCAACCTAGACAGCATATTAAAAAACAGAGACATTACTTTTCTGACAAAGGCTCATCAAGTCAAAGTTGTGGTTTTTCCAGTAGTCATGTATGGATGTGAGAGTTGTGTAACAGGAGGGAAAGCGGCAAGGCACAACTTTAGAAAGAATGACAAAGCCCAAGAACACAACAAAAACTGATTATAATCAAATGGGACCAAGATGGCAAACAAGACTAGACCTTGATCCTGAATCCGCAAGTGAAATACACATCCAGAGGTGCCATAAGAGTGCCAGTTCAGTTCAGTCACTCAGTTGTGTCCAACTCTTTGTGACCTCATTGAATGCAGCACGCCAGGCCTCCCGGTCCATCACCAACTCCTGGAGTTTACTCAAACTCAAGTCCATTGAGTCAGTGATGCCGTCTAACCATCTCATCCTCTTTCATCCCCTTCTCCTCCTGCCTTCAATCTTTCCCAGCATCAGGGGCTTTTCAAATGAGTCATTTCTTCACATCAGGTGGCCAAAGGATTGGAGCTTCAGCTTCAGCATCAGTCCTTCCAGTGAATATTCAGGACTGATCTCCTTAAGAATGGACTGGTTGGATCTCCTTGCAGTCGAAGGGACTCTCAAGAGTCTTCTCCAACACCACAGTTCAAAAGCATCAATTATTTGGTCCTCAGCCTTCTTTATGGTCCAACTCTCACATCCATACATGACTACTGGAAAAACCATAGCTTTGACTAGAGCAGACCTTGGTTGGCAAAGTAGTGTCTTTGCTTTTTAATATGCTGTCTAGTTTGGTAGTAACTTTTCTTCCAAAGAGCAAGTATCTTTTAATTTCATGGCTGAAATTACCATATGCAATGATTCTGGAACCCCCTCAAAATAGTCTTTCACTGTTTTCATTGTTTCCCCATCTATTTGCCATGAAGTGATGGGATCAGATGCCATGATCTTAATGTTTTGAATGTTGAGTTTTAAGCCAACTTTTTCACTCTCCTCTTTCACTTTTATCAAGAGGCTTGTTAGTTCCTCTTCACTTTCTGCCATAAGGGTGGTGTCATCTATGTATCTGAGGTTATTGATATTTCTCCCAGCAATCTTGATTCCAGCTTGTGCTTTGTCTAGCCTGGCATTTCAGATGATGTACTCTGCATAGAATTAAATAATCAGGGTGACAATATACAACCTTGATGTACTCCTTTCCTGATTTGGAATTGGTCTGTTGTTCCATGTCCAGTTCTAATTATTGCTTCTTAACCTGTACACAGGTTTCTCAGGAGGTAGGTAAGGTGGTCTGGTATTCCCTTCTCTTTAAGAATTTTCCACAGTTTATTGTGATCCACATAATCAAAGGCTTTGGCATAGTCAATAAAGCAGAAGTAGATGTATTTCCGGAAATCTTTTGCTTTTTCTATGATCCAACTGATGTTGGCAATTTGGTCTCTGCTTCCTCTGCCTTTTAGAAATCCAATTTGTACATCTGGAAATTCTCAGGTCATGTACTGTTGAAGCCTAGCTTGAAGGATTTTTAGCATTACCTCAATGGACGAGTTTGAGTGAACTCCGGGAGTTGGTGATAGACAGGGAGGCCTGGTGTGCTGCAATTCATGGGGTCGCAAAGAGTCAGACATGACCGAGCAACTGAACTGAACTGAGTCTCTTTCTGACCTGGGTTTGATTTCTGGGTCAGATCCTCTGGAGAAGGAAATGGCAACCCACACCAGTATTCTCGCCTGGAGAATCCCATTGACAGAGCAGCCTGGCCGGCTACAGTCCATGGGATCTCAAGAGTAGGACACAACTTAGCGACTAAACTACCACCACAGTCTCTTTCTTATTTTAGAGAATTTAACAGCCATTACTATCAAAAGGGGAAAATAGCTCATTTATCTAGTCAAGGCTATGGTTTTTCCAGTGGTCATGTATGGATGTGAGAGTTGGACTGTGAAGAAAGCTGAGCGCTGAAGAATTGATGCTTTTGAACTGTGGTGTTGGAGATGACTCTTGAGAGTCCCTTGGACTGCAAGGAGATCCAACCAGTCCATCCTAAAGGAGATCAGTTCTGGGGGTTCATTGGAAGGACTAATGCTAAAGCTGAAACTCCAATACTTTGGCCACCTCATGTGAAGAGTTGACTCATTGAAAAGACTCTGATGCTGGGAGGAATTGGGGGCAGGAGGAGAAGGGGCCGACAGAAGATGAGATGGCTGGATGGCATCACCGACTCCATGGACATGAGTTTGGGTGAACTCTGGGAGTTGGTGTTGGACAGGGAGGCCTGGTGTGCTGCAATTCATGGGGTCACAAAGAGTCGGACATGACTGAGCGACTGAACTGAACTGAACTGAACTTGACAGCACCTGAGATAAGTGCAACTGTGTGGCAGTTCAAACATTCTTTGGCATTTCCTTTCTTTGGGACTGGAATGAAAACTGACCTTTTCCAGTCCTGTGGCCACTGCTGAGTTTTCCAAAGACATTGTTATAAGACCAAGGAGGGGGCAGTGACCCAAATCCAGGAAATCTCCGCCCCTTCCCCAAAATAATTGGAATAGTCCTCCCACTCATTAGCATATGGAATTACCCAGCCTTTAAAAACTTACTATGCCACATTTCACAGCCGCCACATTCACCCTTTGCGATGGCCCACACTGTCTGTGAAGTGTGCTTCTCTTTGTATCTGAATAGATCCACTTCTTACCTATCATTTTGTCTCTCACTAAATTCTTTATGTGATGAGACATCAAGAACCTGAGCTTCATTAGGTCCTGAAACCAGGTACTATGGGTCTTGGCTGGGTTTGAGTCCCAGCCAGGTGGGTTCGAGTCACAATCTGTAGTAAACGGTTTCAGTTGGACTATAAAGAGAGCTGAGTGCTGAAGAATTGAGGCTTTTGAACTGTGGTGCTGGAGAAGACTCTTGAGAGTCCCTTGTAGTGCAAGGAGACCCAACCAGTCCATCCTAAAGGAAATTAATCCTGAGTATTCATTGTGTCGGGGGAGTGTGTAATTTCCTTGGTTCTGTCTTACCGCAGCAAAAATTTGAAACAGTGGACCAGTGTTACAGCTCATTTACAGCTCAGTTTTATTTGGCAAGCAAAGGAAAATACAACCTCAAGGCATGTGGGCAGGCCTACCCAAAGAGGAAGAGAAGAAAGAAGCTCAGTTTTGGCTCCTCTTCTTATGTTTTTTCCTCCTCCCCCTGAGCCTGCCCTATGTAAACTGGGCTAGCCAGAAGGGCTCTTTGTTTCACCTGAGGTTCTCACTCTAGTCCTGGTCCTTGGACCTTCCTTTGTTCTATGTTCACAGGCTTTTTCCTTTGTCTTTTAGCCACTGCTATTTTGGACTCCTTTTTCCTATTCTAACTACCTGACAATTGGAAGGACCCATGCTGAAGCTGAAGCTCCAATATTTTGGACACCAGATGTGAAGAGTTGATTCATTGGAAAAGACCCTGGGAAAGATTGAAGGCAGGAGGAGAAGGGGATGACAGAGGACGAGATGGTTGGATGGCGTCCTTGACTTAAAGGACATGAGTTTGAGCAAGCTCTGGGAGTTGGTGATGGACAGGGAAGCCTGGCGCGCTGCAGTCTATGAGGTCACAAAGAGTCTGACGGGACTGAGTGACTGAACAAAAACAATCTTGCAAATATTTCCTGGAATGGCCAACCTCAGGGAGGGGCAGGGATCCCAGAGGCAGGTCCTTATGTATGATTATAATAACAAAAGCAACTAAAAGCAAAGGTTAAAGTCAAAGAACCAGGTCTATCATGGAGTCAGAATTGGCTCTTTCCTGCAACACTATCACTCAGTAAACTCCAAGGGTTTTTGGACCTCTGTGCTAGGAATCAAAGACAAAGACAAAATATTGTAAATTAGGCCCCACTGCTTTAATATCAATTTGGAAAGACATTTTGGAATGCTTCCATAAAACAAGCAAGAAAATATATTACGCCAAGGATCCCTCTGTCATTTTAAAATGCAAGAGGCCATCTTCATGAAGATTTACTATAGTTAACTGTTAGATGCCTTTTTATCACAATTGCTTAGATTTAATTCAATTCAGTGGGCATTAGGAGATGTTCAACAAGTATCACTAACTAGGTACTGAGAATATGAAGCAAAAGTCATAAAAAGTGAAGTCATAAAAAGAGCCACATAAATGACTCTAACATTAAGAGGGCTTCCCTGGTAGCTCAACTGGTAAAGAATCCGCTTGCAATGCAGGAGACCTGGGTACCCTAGATCCCTTAGTCAGGAAGATCCCCTGGGGAAGGGCATGGCAACCCAGTATTCTTGGGCTTCCCTAGTGGCTCAGCTGTAAAGAATCCACTGCAATGTGGGAGACCTGGGTTCAATCCCTGAGTCAGGAAGATCCCTTGGAGAAGGCCATGGCCACCCACTCCAGTATTCTTGGCTGGAGAAACCCATGGACAGAGGACACTGGCGGGCTATGGTCCACAGGGTCACCCAGAATCCGACATGACTGAAGTGACTTAGGGCACAGCACACCCCTGTGCACCAGTGGTTAAGAATCTGCTTGCCAATTGAGAGGATGCAGGTTCAACCCCTGGTCCAGGAAGATTCCACATGCCAGGAGGCAACTCAGCCTGCGCAGCAACTACTGAGCCCACGTGCTCTAGAGTCTGTGCTTGGAAACAAGCCACCTCAATGAGAAGCCCGAACACCACAACTAGAGAGTAATCCACTCACTATAACTAGAGAAAGCCTGAGCACAACCAAAATAAAAATAAATAAAATCTAAAAAAAGGAGTGAATTGTAACCCCCTAAAATTGTTTTTAAGTTATACCCAAAGAAGCAGCTTATTATACAGATAATTTTTGAATAAGTGTGAATAGTTCCTGAAATTATGTGATAACCCGCTTAAGAAAAGGAGGGAGTCCAGACATAGAGAACAGACGTGATTGCCATGGGGAAAGGATGGATTGGGAGTTTGGAATTAGAGGATGCAAACTACTATATATAGAATGGATAAAGAGCAAGGTCCTACGGTATAGCAGGGGAACTTTATTCAATATCCTGTGATAAACCACAATGAAAAAAAAAATGAAAAAGAATGTATAACTGAATTGTTTTGCTGTACAGCAGACATTAAGACCACATTGTAAATCAGCTATTCTTGAATAAAATAAATTTTTTTAAAAAAGGGAGTGAGTTGAAAATTTTAAATTTCTGGCTAAACTTCAATATTTTGGCCACCTAATGCGAAGAGCTGACTCATTTGAAAAGACCTTGATGTTGGGAAAGACTGAAGGCAAGAGGAGAAGGGGATGACAGAGGATGAGATAGTTGGATGACATCACTGATTCAATGGACATGAGTTTGAGTAAACTCTGGGAGTTGGTGATAGACAGGTAGGCCTGGCATGCTGCAGTCCATGGGGTCGCAGGGAGTTGGACATGACTGAGCAACTGAATTGAACTGAACTGATGAAGAGGTGATGAGTATGTTGCAGAAAACAGTTATTTAGAGGCAGTTAGTAAACTTGTTATCTTTCTGATTTTTAAAATTGACATTTGAGGCTAATTTTATATTCTGTTTTCTTAAAGAAAGCTTCCAAAATTGTTTGTTTTAGGTACTACAAAACCTAGCTCTATCCTTGATATCATCAAAATTAGCAACTTACCACAATTTACTTAGTCACTTATTTCTCAGGAGGAGCTGTCATTTAGCTTTCTAACTAATGAAGTGGATGATGGGATTTTCATTTTGCTTGGGGGATTTCATTTGGCTCCACTGAAGTTAACATGGCAATGTTGTCTTAGTCCCATTTTACAGATGAGGATATTGAGTTTCAGAAAGGGTAAGTGCAGGTCACAAAGTTGGTTAGTGACGGAGGACACGATATCAAGCTGAGGAGAGATATCTTTGGTAGTGAAGAATGAGTCTCAGTATGGAAGGGTATGTATGGTATATAGGGAAGAATAGAAAAAGCTAAAAGGGAAGTTGAAAAAATTGTTGATAATAATAAAACACATATATGTTTACAAAGGGTCAAGCAAAGTTCTAGTACTTTACAGAGCTCAACTCATTGATTTTCATAACATATGTAAGAGCTACCATTCTTATTTCCATAATTATTATTATGGCCATTTGGCATGTGAGATCTTAGTTCCCTAACCAGGGATCAAACCCATGCCCCCTGCAGAAGAAGCAAGGAGTCCTAACGCTGGACTGCCAGATAAGTCCCTTGTTCCAGTTTTACACCTGAGACAGTTTAGACATAAATTGTCTTATTTACCTACATTAAGTTACTTGCCTGAGATCACAGGGTCAGTATTGATAGAATGTTCGTATATACTCGCTAAGTTGTATCCAACTCTTTTCTGACCACAGGCACTGTAGCCCGCCAGGCTCCTCTGTCCATAAGATTTTCCAGGCGAGAATACTGGAATGGATCGCCCTTTTCTTCTCCAGGGGATCTTCCTGACTCAGGGTTCGAACCCTCATCTCTTGTGTCTTGTGCGTTGGCATTCAGATTCTTCATCACTGTGCCGCATCTGTAAATTTTAGGACAGTGTTTAAACTTCTTCAAATTTTCTTCTCTCTTTACTTTTTTAGACACACTGAGGTATGTTTTTGCATCCAAGTACTGCATTTCGAACTCTTTTGTTGACCATGATGGCTACTCCATTTCTTCTAAGGGATTTCCGCCCACAGTAGTAGATATAATGGTCATCTGAGTTAAATTCACCCATTCCAGTCCATTTTAGTTCTCTGATTCCTAGAACGTTGATGTTCAGTCTTGCCATCTCCTGTCTGACCACTTCCGATTTGCCTTGATTCATGGACCTAACATTCCAGGTTCCTATGCAATATTGGTCTTTATAGCATCGGACCTTGCTTCTATCACCAGTCACATCCACAACTGGGTATTGTTTTTGCTTTGGCTCCATCCCTTCATTCTTTCTGGAGTTATTTCTCCACTGATCTTCAGTAGCATATTGGGCACCTACCGACCTGGGGAGTTCCTCTTTAAGTACCCTATCATTTTGCCATTTCATACTGTTCATGGGGTTCTCGAGGCAAGAATACTGAAGTGGTTTGCCATTCCCTTCTCCAATGGACCACATTCTGTCAGACTTCTCCACCATGACCCATCCCTCTTGGGTGGCCCCACATGGCATGGCTTAGTTTCATTGAGTTAGACAAGGCTGTGGTCCGTGTGATCAGACTGGCTAGTTTTCTGTGATTATGGTTTCAGTGTGTCTGCCCTCTGATGCCCTCTTGCAACACCTACTGTCTTACTTGGGTTTCTCTTACCTTGGATGTGGGTTAGCCTTCCTCAGCAATCAATGCAAAGAAATAGAGAAAAATAACAGAATGGGAAAGACTAGAGATCTTCAAGAAAATTACAGATACCAACGGAACATTTCATGTAAAGATGGGCTCGATAAAGGACAGAAATGGTATGGACCTGACAGAAGCAGAAGATATTAAGAAGACGTGGCAAGAATACACAGAAGAACTGTACAAAATAGATCTTCATGACCCAGATAATCACGATGGTGTGATCAATTACCTAGAGCCAGACATCCTGGAATGTGAAGTCAAGTGGGCCTTAGAAAGCATCACTATGAACAAAGCTAATGGAGGTGATGGAATTCCAGTTGAGCTGTTTCAAATCCTGAAAGATGATGCTGTGAAAGTGCTGCACTCAATATGCCAGCAAATGTGGAAAACTCAGCAGTGGCCACAGGACCTGAAAAGGTCAGTTTTCATTCCAATTTCAAAAAAAGGCAATGCCAAAGAATGCTCAAACTACCGCACAATTGCACTCATCTCACATGCGAGTAAAGTAATGCTCAAAATTCTCCAAGCCAGGCTTCAGCAATACATGAACTGTGAACTTCCTGATGTTCAAGCTGGTTTTAGAAAAGGCAGAGGAACCAGAGATCAAATTGCCAACATCCACTGGATCATGGAAAAAGCAAGAGAGTTCCAGAAAAACATCTGTTTCTGCATTATTGACTATGCCAAAGCCTTTGACTGTGTGGATCACAATAAACTGTGGAAAATTCTTCAAGAGATGGGAATACCAGACCACCTGACCTGTCTCTTGAGAAACCTATATGCAGGTCAGGAAGCTACAGTTAGAATTGGACATGGAACAACAGACTGGTTCCAAATAGGAAAAGGAGTACATCAAGGCTGTATGTATATTGTCACCCTGCTTGTTTAACTTCTATGCAGAGTACATCATGAGAAATGCTGGGCTGGCAGAAGCACAAGCTGGAATCAAGAGTGCCGGGAGAAATATCAATAACCTCAGATATGCAGATGATACCACCCTTAAGGCAGAAAGTGAAGAGGAACTATAAAGCCTCTTGATGAAAGTGAGAGGGGAGAGTGAAAAAGTTGGCATAAAGCTCAACATTCAGAAAACGAAGATCATGGCATCTGGTCCCATCACTTCATGGGAAATAGATAGGGCAACAGTGGAAACAGTGTCAGACTTTATCTTTTGGGGCTCCAAAATCACTGCAGATGGTGATTGCAGCCATGAAATTAAAAGATGCTTACTCCTTGGAAGGAAAGTTATGACCAACCTAGACAGCATATTAAAAAGCAGAGACATTACTTTGCCAACAAAGGTCTGTCTAGTCAAGGCTGTGGTTTTTCCAGTGGTTGTGTATGGATGTGAGAGTTGGACCATGAAGAAAGCTGAGCGCCAAAGAATTGATGCTTTTGAACTGTGGTGTTGGAGAAGACTCTTGAGAGTCCCTTGGACTGCAAGGAGATCCAACCAGTCCATTCTGAGTGAGATTAGTCCTGGGTCTTCATTGGAAGGACTGATGCTGAAGCTGAAACTCCAATACTTTGGCCACCTCATGCGAAGAGATGACTCATTGGAAAAGACCCTGATGCTGGGAGAGACCGGGGGCAGGAGGAGAAGAGGTCGACAGAAGATGAGATGGCTGGATGGCATCACCGACTCGATGGACATGAGTTTGAGTAAATTCTGGGAGTTGGTGTTGGACAGGGAGGCCTGCCATGCTGGGATTCATGGGGTTGCAAGAGTCAGACACAACTGAGCAACTGAACTGAACTGAACTGAAACATGTTGGATCTTATTTTCCTGACCAGGGATTGAACCCATGTCCCCTGCATTGGCAGGTGGATTCTTCATCACTGGACCACCAAGGAAGTCAGACTTAAAAGTCTGGGTTCCAGAGTCTATACTTGTAATTGTAAACTTTTGCTGGAGAACATTTAGTATTTCCCACATAATGCATCACTTCATCCTGGGTCAACTTTGCTGCTTCATAAAATGTTGCCCCTTGTTCCTCATGCACACTTCTCCCCTTACATTTGCTATCTTGGCCACTAGAACACCAGGAGACTATGTCTATGAGAAAACTCTCAGTTACTCATTTCTTCATTCCTTCCATAAACACTTTGTGCTTGTACGTGCAGGTTGTTTGGAACCCAGGGACACTTAAGATGCTATGAACTTTGTATATTCCAAGGCTCCATACAAACAGCAGTTTTATCCCTAGGTTCAGGTCACTGGTCCTGAATTCAGATGTGTTGGTTTCTAACTATAGTAGTGAGGCGAGGAAAGAACTTGACAAAAAGGGAGTTGAAAACAGCACTCTCCATCTTCGGATTCTGTGAGTTACATGTTTTTTTCTCAAGGCTCCACATCATCTCCCAGGATAAGGCATGGCCTCCGGGACAAGATGGGCCAGATTCCGGTTTTGACTTGCCAACCAGCTGGGTCAAATAGAAAACTTGATTAAGACCACCATTATACATCAATTATACCTCACTAAAACTGAAATGAAAACATAAGCTCAATGTTTCTATTGTTCATAAAGAAACTTCATGGATTTTGACTCTGCATCTCTCAAGTTTTTATTTAAAAGGAGCACTGATCAAAGATCTTTCCGTGAAATCACTAGCAGATGTTGGCACTTCAGACAACCAGCAAGAAAGGCTCATCCTTAGCAAAAGAATACCTCTGTTATCTACATCCTCTGGATGCACTTGAAGGAAAAAGAAGAAGCAACAGGATGGGGAGGAGGACAAGCAATTCAATGTGGCTTGTAATAAAAATGCAATTACTTAGAATAAGATTCTTGTTTGGGGTTTTTTTTCTTAATTTTAATAGCTTTATTGAATTGCAATTTACATACCATAAAATTCACCTATTATAAAGTGTACAGTGCGATCATTTTTAGTCCATTTATAGTTGTGCAACCATCCTCACCATCTAGTTTCAGAGCAAGTCCATCACTTCAAAAAGTCCCCTCGATCCCGCTTGCTGACTATTACTACTTTACTTTATATAAAAAAATTATTTATTTATTTAGCTGCCTCGGGTCTTAGTTGCAGAATCGTTTACTTATGACATGTGAACAAAGCTACAGCATGTGGAATCTAGTTCCCTGACCAAGGACTGAACCCAGGCCCCTTGCATTGGGAGCGCTGACTCTTAGCCACTGGGCCACCAGGGAAGTCCCACTATTGTTACTTTATAACTTCTTCTGGAGTTTCAGATCTTGACTTCAGCAGATACACTTAAAATGAATGCTGTTTATGTTGCACTGCAGTTTGCAGATCTTCTTTCCAGACCAGGTATTGAACTGGGGCAGGCAGTAAAAGCATTGAGTCCTTGCCACTGGACCACCAGGGGATTCCCAATGAATGCTCTCTGTATTCACTCGTTTCTTCCCAGGGCAAGAAGCTCCACTTTATTTTCTGAGATCTTTTATAGGATATTATTTTCCCTAATTTTCCCAGCCTCCCTTCTTTTGAAAGTTCTTCAGTTTGCCACAGATGACAGGTTGTTTCTGAGACTTACCTGATGTACTCATTAGTATTCAATTATATCTTCTGGGTGCAATATTTTGGGCCCTTTGCAAAACAGTCATCTAACCAGTAACAATAAACAAGCTTTGGTTTAGGTTGTTTAACAGGTACATTTCCAATCCCATCTCCCTCCATGAAAATGTTTTCTGTGAATATAAAAGTCAGTAGCCATAAAATTAGGTGAATCTTTTTTTTTTTAATGAGGAGTTGTAGGTTTACCTCATCACTTTGAAGAGTGTTTATCTGTGAATAAGAGCAAGGAAATGATCACCACGGAAATCAGGACAGTGACCTCACTAGACGTAAAGGACAGGGTTGTGATTGAGAGGTGACTAAGGTCTACTAATGCAGGCTTCTTTGGAAGGTGGTGAATATACAGGTTTAACTTATAATCATCTTTATGCCTATTTCTGTATATGTGTTATATTTCACAAGAAAACATTTTTTTTTAATAGAGAAAAAAGATACCCTTAGAGAAATGGATAAGAGTTACAGATCTTTCACTGTTTGCTCTGCTATTTTTATCGTTGGCACAATTTTCCAGAAACAAAGGCACTACCTCCGTGATTAAGTCCAGTTGCAGAGAAATGTTCTAGAACATCACTTAAAAACCTGTTTCTCAGAACTGTGCAAACTAAAACTGTATCCTGGAACCTCATACACATTTTTGGATCTCTTAAAAACATAGATATAATGTTGACGAAAACGTGATTCTTATGTGATTGCAAAAAATTGAAATGCCTGTATGTTTTACAGTTTACATCATTGATTTGCCTTCTTTGTAATGGTTCTATTTCCTCTTCAATTGCTCTTTTTTTAAAAAAATTTTATTTATTTATTTGGCTGTGTCAGGTCTCAGCTGCAGCACGTGGGATCTTTGTTGTGATACACGTGGTCAGTAATTGCCTTGAAGGCTTAGTTGTCCCAAGGCATGCGGGATCTTAGTTCCCTAACCAGGGATCAAACCTATGTCCCTGCATTGCAAGAGGATTCTTAGCCATTGGACCACCTCAATTGTTCTTAAACACACACACTGCTGGAAGTTGCCAGAGGCAGGAATATGCTGTCTTTATCCTTCCCTCATATTGAACTTTTAGCCTTATAAAACAAAACAAATTATACTTTTTTGAATGCTTTCCCAAATTCAGTGTATAAATTTTTTTGGCCTCTGTTGGGTCTGTTGTGATGTCAGCCAGGTCACATTTGAAGCTACTGGAAATATTAAGAGAGGAGAAGTAGGGGAATGGGACACAATTAGTATTTTTTTAGCTTGTGATGTACTTTACTCTTCTCCCCAACCCCCTTTTTTTTTAATTAAAAAAAATTGTTTCCAAACCCTTTGAATCTGATGTGAGTGACTTATTCCTTTGTGAGGTGGTTTCTTCTATCATGTTCCATTGTTACGCTCGCTGACACATTTATCAGTTCTTTTCTAAGAGCAGAGAGAGAGGAAAGTAGGTGACATGACGAAAATATAAACAGGAGTTTTATGCAGGTAATACCCTTCACTTAATGAAGAAATGTAGATATTGAGTTTGAGAGTAGTTCATCTGATTGCAAACATGTTAAATCTTGTTTTTGTTCAAATACAACTGTTCATTAGGTTTTAAAAATTAAGTGAAACTTTTAATATTAAATTTTAAGTACATATAACAGGAATAGAAATTTTTTTATTGAAAAGAGATGGAGTCAGCTCATTTGGCTGTAAAATGAAATGTGGGGTCAAGATGCTCCGGCTTTTCAGGAGATCATGTTTTAAAATGTGGGGAAATACTGACATTAGTTGAGATCATTGGGAGGAAGGCTGTTGAGTAGATTATCTTCAGAATACCTGCCTGCTTCAGTGAGTCAGAGCAATGCCCTCCAAATCAGAAGTAATAGTCTCTTTACCCTGTTGGTTTCTCTAGTGCTTTCCTGGAACGTGTGTGTGTGTGTGTGTGTGTGTGTGTGTGTGTGTGTGTGTGATCTTAGCTCTCTGGGGATTGAACCCAGGCTTCTGTCAGTGAAGGTGCAGAGTCCTAACCAGCAGACTGCCAGGGAATTCCTCCTTATAATTTCTTTTATGGCACTTAAACACTTTGTGGGCTTCCCTGATAGATCAGTTGGTAAAGAATTCGCCTGCAAGACAGGAGATCCCAGTTTGATTTCTGGGTTGGGAAGATCCTCTGGAGAAGGGATAGGCTACCCAGTCCAGTATTCTTGGACTTCCCTTGTGGCTCAGCTGGTAAAGAATCTGCTTGCAATGCAGGAGATCTGGGTTGGATCCCTTGGTTGGGAAGTTCCCCTGGAGAAGGGAAAGGCTACCCACTGTATAGTCCATGGGGTTGCAAAGAGTTGGACATGACTGAGCAACTTTAGCTAACACTATGTACCATTTCTTATAGTTGTGTATGTGTTCTGCAGTTTGTTTTTAACTTTTACATTTTTTAACTTTATTGAAGTATACTTCATTTACAATGCCATGTTAGTTTCAGGTATACAGCACAGTGATTCAGCTATATAAATATATATGTGTATATACATATATTATTTTTCATATTATTTTCCCTTATAGGTTATTACAAAATATTGAGTATAATATTGTGCTACATGTAGATCCTATTTTATATATAGTAGTGTATATCTGGGGCTTTCCTGGTGGCTCAGATGGTAAAGAATCCACCTGCAATGTGGAAGACCTGGGTTCAATCCCTGGGTTGGAAGGATCCCATGGAGGAGGGCATGGCAACCCACTCCAGTATTCTTGCCTGGAGAATCCCACGGACAGAGGAGCCTGGCAGGCTACAGTCCATGAGGTCACAAAGAGTTGGACATGACTGAGTGACCAAGCACAGCACAAGACAGCGTGTGTCTGATAAGCCCGACCTCCTAGTTTTTCCCTTCCTCCCCTTTCCTTTCCGGTAACCATAAGTTTGTTTTCTATGCCTGTGGGTCTATTTCTGTTTTGTAAATAAATTCATTTGTATCTTTTTTTTTCAATCCTGCATATAAGTGATGTCATACAATAATTTATCTTTCTCTGTCTTGCTTACTTCACTTAGTATGATAATCTCTAGTTCCATCCATGTTGGTATAAATGGCATTTTAAATTTTTTTATATGGCTAAGTAGTATTCCATTTATATATGTATCACATCTTCTTTTCCTATTCATCTGTTAATGGACATTAGGTTGTTTCCATGTCTTGGCTATTGTAAATAGTGCTGCAGTCAACATTGGGATGCATGTATCTTATTGAATTATAGTTTTCTCTGGATATATATATGCCCAGGAGAATTGTGTAAGTGTTTGATTTCTCTCCTTGACTGTATCTTATGGGTAGGAGAACACTTAACATGTCTTATTCACCAGTTCATTTTTGTATCTTGCATAGTGCTTTGCTCATCATGCTGGTAAGTTGCTTCAGTCGTGTTCGACTCTGTGCGATCCCATAGACGGCAGCCTACCAGGCTCCCCGTCCCTGGGATTCTCCAGGCAAGAACACTGGAGTGGGTTGCCATTTCCTTCTCCAATGCATGAAAGTGAAAAGTGAAAGGGAAGTCGCTCAGTCATGTCCGACTCTTAGCAACCCCATGGACTGCAGCCTACCAGGCTCCTCTGTCCATGGGATTTTCCAGGCAAAAGTACTGGAGTGGGGTGCCATTGCCTTCTCTGTTGCTCATCATAGGCTTTCAATAAGTGGTTACTAAGTTCATGAATAGATGACAGACTGAGTCAGCAGCACTGGTTTTCTTTCTTGGCTTTGGTTAACCACATCTGCTGAGTATATCAAACAACCCCAGACATGAGGCAAAATCAAGTAACCTTATGAAAATAAAATCATACTCCAAGCAAGAGAAATTCTGAATCTTAAGCCCAAGTAAGAGTCAGAATAGGCAATTTTGATGTCCCAGGGCTCAGTCTGGAGACCTCTTTTCTTACTGGGCTTCCCTGGTGGCTCAGACAGTAAAGAATCTGCCTGTAATGCAATAGACCCAGGTTTGATCCCTGGGTTAGGAAGCTCCCCAGGAGAAAAGAAGGGCTACCCACTCCAGTATTCTTGCCTAGAGAATTCCATGGACAGGGGAGCCCTATGGGGTTGAAACGAGTCAGACATGACTTAGTGACTAACAGTTTCAATTTCTTACTATAGTCACTCAACACACCTCATGACTTTGGATTTCATCTATGCGTCGGAGATGCTCAACTGATGTCTCTAGTCTGGATTTGTCTCCAGATCTATATGGCCAGCTACCTATTTGACGTCTTTACTTCGAAGTCTAGTAGATATCTTAGACTTAATATGCCCCAAACTGAACTCCTAATCTCCCCTTAAAGTCTACTCCACCCATAGTCTTCCCCATCTAATGAATGGCAACTTCTTTCTCTAATAGTAGTTGGAGTCATCCTTGACTTCTCTCATTTTTCTCATTCTCCTGCCCCACTCCCAAATTCTGTTGGCTGTTTCTTCAAGACATATCCAGAGTGGCTGATTCACTTTGCTGTGCAGCAGAGGTTGACATGGCATTGTAAAGCAAGTATACTCCAATCAAATTAAAAAAAAAAATCCACTTCTCTCTGCCTTCATTGCTGCCACCTTAGTCTGAGCCCTCAGCACCTCTTACCTGTAGCATTGCATCTCTCACCTGACTGGTCTCTGTGCTTCTCTCTCTTGTTCCCCACAGTCTGTTTTCAATATAGCATCGAGAGAGTGATCCTTTTAAAACACCAGGGAGATCAGATCACTCCTCTGTTCAAAATATTCCAATAGGTCCCATCTTAGAGTAAAAAGCCACAGACATCCCCTTCTACTTTCCCCAACACTCATTCTTCTTTGGGCACACTGGCCCCTTGCCAGGCCTATTCCTAACTCAGGGCTTTCTATTCCCTCTACTTCTCATGCTCTCCCGCTGATGTCTACTTGGTTCACTTCTTCCATCCCTTCAGGTCTTTCTTCAAATGCTACTTGCTGAGTTAGATCTTCTCTGATCACCTTTTTTTTTAATTAATTTTTTACTTGGAGTATAGTTGATTTATATTGTGTTAGTTTCTGCTGTACAGCAAAGTGAATCGGCCATACATTTACATACTTGTGTGTGTGCTAAGTTGCTTCAATTGTGTCTGACTCTGTGACCCTTATGGACTGTAGCCTGCTAGGCTCCTCTGTTCATGGGATTCTCTAGACAGGAATACTGGAGTGGTTTGCTGTGCCCTCCTCTAGGGGATCTTCCCAACCTAGGGATCAAACCTGCATCTCTTACATCTAACTTGCATTGGCAGGTGGGTTCTTTACCACTAGCACCGCCTGGGAAGCCACATCCACTCTCTTCTAGACTCCATTCCTATATAGGTCATTACAGAACCATGAATAGAGTTCCCTGAGCTATACTATAGGTTCTTATTATTAGTTACTTTTTATATATGTAGCGTGTACATGTCAATCCCAATCTCTCAGTTTATTCCCCACCCCATTATCCTCTTTGGTCACCATAAGTGAGTTCTCCACATCTGTGACTCAATTTCTGTTTTGTAAAAAGGTTCATTTCTATGACCATCCTCTTTAAGATAAAAACACTGATCTCCAGCATTATTTCCCTTTTTGGACTTATTTTAATCTCCAGCACTTATGTTGGCAGACAGAAGAGGGCTTGGCACTGAGCCTGCGGCTCTACAATATTTAAAGCTTGGGGGAAGAAAGCAGCAAATGAACCTAAAGAAGAACTTTCAGTGAGGCAAGAGGAAACCCAGGAAACTGTGACCTTATGAAAGGCAATAATGGGGAAAGTGTTTCAGAAGTGCTCATCTGAACCAAATGCGACTGAGATGCTGATAAATATTGGACACATAAGTGAAACTGGTCTTAGGAAATCTCAACAAGAGAATTTTCTCAGAATGGCACAGACAGAGGATAGACTGGACTGAAGAGTAAGGGAGGAATGGAAATAATACATATATAGGTGTGCTCAGTCGTGATCCACTCTTTTGCGACCCTATGGACTGTAGCTGCCAGGCTCCTCTGTCCATGGGATTCTCCAGGCAAGAATACTGGAGTAGGTTGCCATTATCTTCTCCAGGGGATCTTCCAGACCCAGTGATCAAACATGCATCTCTTATATCTCCTGCATTGGCAGGTGGATTCCTTACCACTATGTCACTTGGGAAGCCTGGAAATAACATGCAAAATACCTTTTGAGATGTTTTGCTGTCAAGGGAATCAAAGAAAAGAGACATAGCCCTAAGTAGATGTAGGGTCAAGGTAGGGTTTTTAAAGTTAGTGTTCCTAGAGCAGAAATGTATCCAGTGGGGAGACAGAAAATGATGGTGCAGAAGAAAGAGGATAAATCTTGGACCGAAGTCCTTAAGAAGGTGGGAGGGAGAGGAATCCAGAGTTCAGTGCAGGGGTTGACCCTTGATGAAAGTGAAAGTGTCAGTTGCTCAGTTGTGTCCCACTCTTTGTGACAGCATGGACTATAGCCCACCAGGTTTCTCTGTCCATGGTATTCTCCGGGCAAGAATACTGGAGTGGGTTACCATTTCCTTCTCTAGGGAATCTTCTCGATGCAGGGATTGAACCCAGGTTTCCCACGCTGCTGGCAGATTCTTCACCATCTGAGCTACCAGCCAGTTGTGTTCCCCGATGGTTCAATGAGGAAAGAACATGCCTGCAATGCAGGAGACACAGGAGATGCAGGTTCAATCCCTGGTTGGGAAGATCCCCTGGAGAAGGAAATGGCAATCCACTCCAGTATTTTTGCCTGGGAAATAAATAAATTAAAAAATAAAAAGTTAAAAAAAAAGTGGTGAGATAGCTTTAAAGGTGAACTCTCTCAGAAATTCAAAATGTCATAAATCAGACTTCCCTGGTGGATCAGTGGTAAAGAATCTGCCTGCCAATGCAGGAACATGGGCTCAACCTCTGGTCTGGGAAGATCCCACATGCCATGGAGCAACTGAGCCTGTGTGCCACAACTACTGAGCCAGTACTCTAGGGCCCAGGAACCACAACTACCAAGCCCATGTGCTGCGACTACTGAAGTGCATGTGCCGTAGAGCCTGGGGTCCACAACATTACATGCCACAACAAGGAGAAGGCTGAGCACCACAGCCAGAGAGTACCCCCACTCATGGCAACGGGAGAGAAAAGGCCATGCAGCACAAAGACCCAGCACAGTTGAAAGCAAATAAATAAAGTTATTTTAAGAAGTCATAAAATGTTAAAGCAGGATAGGACATGGAGTTCCTGGTAAACAAAATACTGCGGCATAATCTTCACAGTATCACTACTCAATAAATAGTAATTTATCTTGTGTTTTTTGAATACTCATTTTGTGCTAGATATCGTGTCCTTGTAAATACATAGTCAGAGATATTTGGGTGATAGGGAAAGAATTCAGAAGGAAGATTCCTAATCATTTCCCCATTTCATTTGGGGCAGCCCATTTAATATTAACAGTTTCACTTTCTCGAACAACAAAATGAAAAGGATCTTTCCTATGACATTTGAATATTATTATGGTGGAATGTTTGTGTCCCTTTTCAAGTTCATATGTTGAAACCCTACCAACGTAATGGTATTAGTTCAGGAGATTATTAGGATTAGGGCTTCCCTGGTGGATCAGACGGTAAAGAATCTGCCCACAGACCAGGGTTCAATCCCTGGGTCAGGAAGATCGCCTGGAGAAGGGAATGGCTACCCATTCCAGAGTTCTGACAAAACATGGTCCACAGGAGAATAGAATGGAAAACCACTTTAGTATTCTTGCCTTGAGAACCCCATGAACAGTATGAAAAGGCAAAAAGATATGACACTGAAAGTTGAACTCCCCAGGTCGGTAAGTGCCTAATATGCTACTGGAGAAGAGTGGAGAAATAACTCCAGAAAGAATGAAGACACAGAGCCAAAGCAAAAACAATGCCCACTTGTGGATGGGACTGGTGACGAAAGTAAAGTCTGATGCTATAAAGAGCAATGTTGTAGAGGAACCTGGAATCTTAGGTCCATGAATCAAGGTCAGTTGGAAGTGGTCAAACAGGAGATGGCAAGACTGAACATAAACATTTTAGGAATCAGGCTCCTCTGTCCATGGGATTTCCCAGACAAGAATACTGGACTGGGTTGCCATTTCCTTCTCCAAGGGATCTTCCTGACCCAGGGATTGAATCTGCATCTCTCACTCCTCATGCATTGATAGGCAGGCAGGTTCTTTACCACTAGCGCCATCCATGAAATTACCCAAAACAGATTAGTGGTTGCCCCAAGAGAGGGGAGGGGAAAAATGGGAAGTGACTGTTAACAGGCATAGGGTTTCTTTCTGGGGTGATGAAATGTTCTGGAATTAGTGATGATGGTTGAATAACTGAATTTTCTAAGACCATCATATACTTTAAATGGGTGAATTGTAGGAAATATAAATTATATTGCAATGACTATGTTAAATGTACTAAAATACCAATGTCACCAGAAGTCTCACTTCTGACTTACACAGAATTTCTTTCTTGGAGAGCAGATAATATGCAAAGACATGCAGTCTAATTTTACTTACAAATTCCTTACATACCTAGGTGTCAGGTTACTATTTTAAGTAAGTAGCAGAAAAAAAAACTGTGGCTCTTTAAATTCTGGAATGCAATTTTTTCTTGCCTGGAGAATCCCAGGGACGGGGGAGCCTGGTGGGCTGCTATCTTTGGGGTCGCACAGAGTCGGACACAACTGAAGTGACTTAGCAGCAGCAAACCATCCCAAACAGTATATTCTTCATACAAGGCAAAATCTGTAATTTCATGATACTGTTAAACATTGACTGCTGTTTAGATTTGTATATTATAAAATATTTGCATTCTTCAGAGACCAGAATGATGGTTGCCAGAGACAGACAGTGCCTGGGCAAAATGGAGGTCAAAGGGTACAAACTCAGTTATAATAGTCCCTGGGGATGTTACGTACAGCATAGAGACTATAAGTAGCAATACTATAGCATACATTTTGGAGAAGGTAATGGCAGCCCACTCCAGTACTCTTGCCTGGAAAATCCCATGGACGGAGAAGCCTGATGGTCTGCCGTCTATGGGGTCGCACAGAGTCGGACACGACTGAAGCGACTTAGCCGCAGTAGCATACATTTGTGAAGGCAATCGCACCCCACTCCAGTACTCTTGCCTGGAAAATCCCATGGATGGAGGAGCCTGATGGGCTGTCGTCTATGGGGTCGCTAAGAGTCGGATACGACCGAGCGACTTCACTTTCATTTTCATGCATTGGAGAAGGAAATGGCAACCCACTCCAGTGTTCTTGCCTGGAGAATCCCAGGGACGGGGGAGCCTGATGGGCTGTCGTCTATGGGGTCGCACAGAGTCGGACACGACTGAAGTGACTTAGCAGCAGTAGCAGTAGCGTACATTTGAAAGTTGTTGAGAATAAGTCTTTAAACTGCTCATTCCAAGAAAAAAAAAAAGAACACAAAACTATGTGTGGTGATGGATGTTAAACTTATGTGTTTATATTTCCCAATATATACATATGTCAAATCATTGTTGTACACCTAAAAACATAGTATGTTGCTACGTTACATTTATTTCAATTAAAAATTTTTGCATTCTTGTTCAGGTAAGGGCAATTGTTTCCTTTTCTTGGCTCCACAAGTCTGCCTTGTATATGCACTTCATAATTTTCTTGGTCTCAAACTGATTTAAACTTTCAAATTCGCCATCACTTTGGAACACACCTTTTTATTTAAAAAAATCTGAAACTCTCTAAAAGGACAAAGCAAAATGAAGTTCTATTTGTGTTAAAGTTTTCTTCTAAATGGGCTTTCTCTGGGAAGGTGTAAGAGTCTACGTTGAAGTTTTTCAAAATGTTAGCGGTTAGGGTGATAGTGAACGCTCGCCCCAGAAAGCAGACATTTTTCGTTTTCTTTTATTTCGTTTGGGCCGCACCGTGTACAGTCCAGACGTTTGTGAGTCGCTAAAGGGAAGAACCTGGCAACTGAGGAGCCGCTGCGGGCCGGGGCCGCCCGAGGCGTCCCCTTCTGGCCTTCCCGTTGTTGGTGCAGCCACCCAGCCCTGCGGCCTCCGCCATCGCCCGCCCGCGTGGCGGTCCCGGCAATCTACCTGGGCCCGGCCTGCCGCGCCCCCGCCCGCGCCGTCGCCATGGCACCACGCCGCCCCGCCCCCTCGGCGCTTCGCCGGCCCGCCCGCGGCCCCACTCGCCCCTCCTTCTGCCCCGCGCTGCTGCGGGGGAGAGGGTGGGGTGGAGGCGGGAGGAGACGAAGGCGAGAGGAAATAGGCGGCGCGACGCCCGCGGCCCATTGGCTGCCTCATGCTAGGGCCAGAAGCCCCGCCTCTCTGGAGAGGTCACGTGAACCCTTTCAAAGATGGCCGCCCTGTTGTTTTGATGAATAATACTTGGTGGGGCGAGGGGTAAGAGTAGGGGTGGAGGGGTAGGCGGATTTACTCTACCAGCGAAAGCTTCGAGAGTCCGGTCCTCCCCCTCCCCCCTGCCCAAGCTCCGCCGTGGAGGAGGGGCGTGGCCGGCCTGCTTTGGGAGGGGAGGAGCTTCCCTCCTCAGTGCTGGGCTCTGCCTGGGCGGCTGTGGGGTCTCCTTACCTTTGGGTACCCACTCTGCGGTTGAACACTTCCCGCCAGGGTCAAAGGGTAGGAAGGAGAGCAGGATCTGCTGAGGAAGCGCAGCTGCCGCGCCACCACCACGAAGACCCAGCAGGCTCCGGGCACGAGGCGAGCTGGAGACCGAGCTCCTTAGTCTGGGTAACCTGGGAAGCAGAGGGTAAATAAGTGGCGCCTTAAGATAAACCCTGTAGCAGCAGCAGTGGCGGTCAAAGGAGGCTGCTGGAGGCGGCAGCAGCTGTAGGAATCTCTGGGGCGATTGGAGTGACCGACGCCAAGGCATTTCAGTGCCTCTCGTGTTCTTATTTTTTAACCTCTGACTATGCAATTCTGAAACCTCCCCCATTCGGGGGACCAGACAGCCCGATAGACACCTACCACTCTCCTCCCGCCCTGGTCTCAAAGAACGGAAGATCTCTCCCTAACGCCTTTCACCATTAAGAGGAAAGCGATGGAGGAGCTGAGCGCTGATGAGGTGAGGAGGTTGGGGGACACGTTGAGAGATTAGTTGGCAACTCTGGCGCTTTGGGTAGGCATGATACTGCGCCAGTGGTGCCTGGCCTTTGGTCAGCAATGGAGATGACATCTAAGAATAAAATGAGTCCTTAAGAGGGTCTCCGATTGTATTCTCTTAGATTTCTTTGCCTTGTTTTTGCATCCTGTATTCCATTTGCTTCTTTTCGAGTTTTCTTTTAGAGTCTAAAGAAGAGGAGAATATACTGAGGTTTTTATTCTGTTTTTCAGGGTATTTAAGCTAGAAGGGTTAGATTTACATCAAGTTGTGTGTGTGTGTGTGTGTGTGTGTGTGTGTGTATACGCGCCCGCGCGCGCATGTACGTGTGCGCGCGCGCGCCTTACTGCAGAGATTGAAAGAATAATTTTGGGTGGAATCAGAATGTATGGGTGTATGTTTTTAAATGGATATGAAATCCCGAGTATGTGTGGACACTTCATTGTATAAGTTGGTTAAACGTTACGTGTGTGTTTGGGGGTGGCCTACAAACAGATTCTTTGATATTTAATAAAATGTGTGTCTTCTCAATAGCTTAGTGAATTACAGTTAAAATTTAGCAGTTTAACAGACCAGTAATGGCTTCTGGCGTACTTCTCTTGCAGCGTGATTTTTTCTAGTTTTTGTCCCTTTCAAACTAGTGCTTTGCTGTAGCAGACACTGAGCAGGAAGCAAGTGGAAGCAAATAACTTTGAAAATTTCCCCTATTACCATTTCTGAAAGAATTCTTACAGATCCCTTTCTGGATGTTTTCTAGATTATTTAATAATAATCTTAAAAGCTGACATTTAGGGTACAGGGAATTTCCTGTGATTCTGTTGACTCCCCCCCACCTCTTAAAAAAAGAAAATTTGAGTTTCTCGTTCAGGACCCCTTCCACCTACCATGTCTTCCACTGGTTCTTGTAAAACTTCTGTCCGTACAGTATTAGAAAAGTAGTTGTCAGTCAGGTTGGTTGTACCGTAAAACTTCCATGCTTCAGTTTTTGCTACAGAGTAGTCAATATGTTGACCTCGGGACTAAAATTCTCCAGAGTGAGGCAGGCGAGTGGTGGGCTAAGGGTCAGGTAGGAAAGGAAGCAAATAATTTTGTTGCTTTGATACCTGGCTGTTTAGAAAGTCAGGATTACCCATTCTGTGTTACTGACTTTGTTTTCTAAATTAGAAAAAATTGAACAGCTTCTTTCATGTAGGAATTATCAAGAGATCCTCTTAGAGGCACTCCGTTTTGTGTAGTTTTTTTAAAAGTGCACCCCCCCCTCCTTAAAAAAATATTAATCCTCATGGATCATTTCTCTTAAGGCCAAGAGTTTTTAAGTAGTAGAAATTACATTTTTCTTGACATCCTCTAAATAGTTCCTGGTTTAGAAGTTTTTACATTCTTGAGTTTTCACCAAGAAATTGTTTTCAGACCATTAAAGCATACAAACCAGTTAAAGAGCTGTATAATCTGAACTGCAGCTTTTCACTTTACCCAGTCCTTGAGGGAAGGTATTAACTTTTTTGACCATATAAGGAACAAATGTAATCATTGTGGAGGAGATAGATATTTTTCAAGGTCAACAGAATATTAAATATGAAAATTTTAATTCACTAATACAAGATCAGTATAAAATTATGTTCAACAAATTAGTTGGCCTGACCACAAAGGGACAGTTCAGTAATTTTACTCTCAACAGAATCTAGAACAAATCGTTTTTGGGAAAAAAGTTTAATTTTTTTAAAAAATCCATTTCCTTTAATTCTGGGATTAGGTGAACAGTTCTTAACAGATATTTCTGAAGCTTTTGCCTTATTGTTACGCTGTTGGTGGAAACTTGTGTCATAGGTGTGGTAGGCGACATCGATTTGGTTAGATAATACATTTATGTTGTTGAACATTCAAACATGCATCTCAGGGTGTAAAACAGTCAACACAGTGACCTTTCAATCTAAATTAGGGAATCAGGTAAGACAGGATTTTATATTTTAGCAAAATGGAAATAGATGAGAATGTAATCCATGAAAAATAGAGGCTGCTCAGCCCTCGTAGCTCAGTCGGATAAGAATCTGCCTGCAGTGCAGGAGACCTAGGTTTGATTCCTGGGTAGGGAAGATCCTGTGGAGAAGGAAATGGCAACCCACTCCAGTATTGTTGCCTGGAGAATTCCATGGACAGAGGAGCCCGGTGGGTTACAGTCCTTGGAGTCGTAAGAGTCAGACACGACTTAGCTACAAAATCATCATCGTCGTCATCATAGCCAGGCTAGTAGCTTTAGAAGATTGTACATTATGGCTACTTTTTAGTCCCTCTCATTGATCACCTTGAGTTCTTGTACTTTTCCTTTCTTGTGCTAAGCAGAGTATTTCTTTAACTTCATTACTGTTTCTATAGCATGTTACAATGAGTCCTTTGCTCCATAGAGCAGATCCATGACTAAGTTTATGCTCTCCAGGAACCGCATTTCAAGGCGTTATTATTTACAGTGCATTCATTCTGTACCCTGCTCATGTTTGTTTATTTGTTTTAATATCAAAATAATGCTGTGATTAGAGCAGGTATTTTAAACTGTTTGCAACTGTGGTGATGATGTGTTTTCATGGAAATGATGTGCTTTGCTTTGTTTCTTTTTTTTTTTTTTTGGCAAAATATGACCTAGTTCATCTTCAAGAGGGCTGGCTGGGATTCAGGGTGTGGTTAAGGTTTTAGAAGTTGTCTTCCTTCCCAAATGCAGAATGTGTGACCTTGGATATTTTAGCAGTTTTTTCAGTGGAAGGGGACCGATATTTATTAACAGTCTTAGAAGCCTGCTCTGTGCCAGTCACTTTACAACCATTGTTTCATTTGATAAAACAGAGCAGTTCAGCAGGTCCTTCAAATTTCCTTGTTTTATAGGTGAAGCAACTGAGATTTAGGTTAAGTTCATAGTGCCCAGGCTTAAAAGTGGCAGAATTGGAGTTCATACCCAGGGTTCCTGATCTAAAAGCTCTTTTTACTGTATTTTACTGCCTAACAACTGGCAATAAATTCACCACAGCTTCTCTATAAATATCCTACTAACATGCTTGATCTGCATAACTTTTCTGTCAAAGTGTTGTTCTTCATGAATTCATTCATGATGTTATCAGGTTTATAGTCTTTTTGGTGCTGACTCTCATCACACTCCTCCAATAATCATTCACTCAACAACTGTTTCTTAAAAAGATCCTGTACATCCCCAGCAATGTATTAGGTAGGTTAAGAGAAACAGTCTTTTTCTTAAAGAAATTATTATGGGATTGGGGAATGGGTAGGGCTAGCTAGGAGTCCAGCAATTACAATACAGGGTGCTAAGAGTTATTTTGGACATGTGCACAGTAAGACTTGTAAGAAAATCAAGAAGGGAACCCTGGTGGGATAGCATCTTAGTGAAGACTTTCAAGAAGTGATGCTTGGGGACTTCCCTGGTGTTCCAGTGGTTAAGACTCTGTCCTCCCACCACAGAGGGCACAGATTTGATCCCTGGTTGGGGAACTAGGAACCCAGATGACTCATGAGTACCCCCCCTGCCCCCCCCCCCCAAAAAAAAAAGGAAAACTGGTCTTTATACTGAGCAGTAGTTGTCAGGCAAAGGGCTCTTGGAATGGACTGTGAAACTGGGGAGCTCAGGAAACTGCAAGTAGTGGCCTGGAGATAGGATTTTTGGGGGAGTGGCTACAGGCAGACAGGCACCAGATCTCAGACAGTATTCAGAAATGCTCAGGCATTTGAACTTTCTCAGTAAGACTGTAACAAGCCTTTGAGGGGTTTTAAGGGATTAGATGACTGGCAAGGTGTCGAAGGTAGGTGGAAAGAAGGTGGCTGCAGGCTGGGAGATGCATTCAGAGATTTCTGTTGCTATTGAGGAGCCGAGCAATGGAGTCCAAAGGCCTTGGCAGTGGGAATGGGGGAGAGCAGACAGGAGAAATATTGAGGATCTAAGTTAAGCCACTTCTGATGCTCAGGTTGATTTGAAGGAGGTAGAGGCAGGGGAGGAAAGAAAAAGATAACCTCTTGATTTCTAGTTTGAGAGAAGGATGGATTGGAGGAGAGAGAAGAAATTCTAGACAAGAAGCAGATTGTGGAGAAAGAAGATACTTGTTTGGGTCACTGAAAGATGACCCAACATAGAGGCCCCTATCCTTGGCCTTTCTACTCTAGCATCTCCATTTCTGACCATTTCTTTTTAACAGGCCTCATGACCTAAGCTCACTTTTTTCCCCAGTAGATAATTGCTGCCCCTCACTTTATAACCAAGATTCTTCTGAAGCCTGGTAGGAGAGTGGAATGTTACCTCTCCAGACTCTTTCACAACTCTTTTTGGTTCATTTTAGCTAAGAGACAGAGAATGGTAATGATGTTAGCTGATAATTATGAATTCTTAATATGTGCTAAGCGCTTAAATTACTCAGTAAAGTTGGTATTCTTATCCCCTTTTTACAGATAAGAAAATTGAAGCTGATGGCAATTAAGCAGTTTGCCAAAAAGTGCACAACTAGGAAGTGGTAGAACCTGGGTTCTAATCCAGAGTCAGATTCCAGAGTTCTTAATCTCATTACTAAACTTCCTCCAAAAGAATAATCTGAGCAAGTTGTAATGGTTACGGCATTTTTATTTTCCCTTTTGAGATGGAAACTGGAAGCAGTAACCCTTTGTTATCGTTAAGAGTGGAGCTCATCAAGTAGCCTTCTACTGTTTTAGGGGGAAAAGACGACAAGATTTCTGATGAGGGGGTCCTTGGATCAGCATTTTCTGAGATGGTACTTGGGGTGTGTCTAGGTGGAGACAGCTTCTTGTAGCAGCTCCTTCAATGATATTTGCTGTTTACTTGCTTCATATCAGACACCATGTGAGACTTGCTGGTATGGGGCTTCTTTCTGGTGGGAGGAGATGTGATAAATATCCACATAAGGTGTCATTTGGTGGGCTTCCCTGCTGGTCCAGTGGTTAAGAATCCTCCTTGCTGTGCAAGGGACACCAGTTCGATCCTTGGTCCAGCCGGATCCCACATGCCTCGGAGCAGCTAAGCCTGTGAGCCCCAACTGCTGAAGCCTGTGTACCCTAGAGCCTGTGCTCCACAACAGGAGAAGCGCTCAGATCGCAACTAGAGAAAAGCCTGCTTGCATCAGCAAAGACCCAGTGCAGCCAAAAATAAATAAATATTTTAAAAAGATGTCATATGGTGATGGTACCATGGAGAAAGATAAAATAGGCTATAAAGGGATGGAGAGCAGTAAGGATAAGAGAAATGTGTGCAATTTGGGGAGGTGACTTCTGGAAAAAAATTTAAAAGATGATGGAGCCATCTGGGGGGAAGAGTGTTCGAAAGAATAGGGGACAGCAGAAACCAGGGGCACGTCCCCTGCTGCTTCAGGAATACCATGGGGTCAAGTGTGGTTGGAGATGAGCAAGAACACAGTGGCAGGAGGTGAAGTCATTCATTTACTCGAGAAACCTTTACTGAGTTCTAACTGGGTTTCAGTCAGTTCTAAGACGCTCCCTGTGCCGTGCTACTGTGCTAAGTCGCTTCAGTTGTGTCCAACTCTTTGTGACCCTATGGACTGTAGCCCACCAGGCTCCTCTGTCCATGGGATTCTCCAGGCAAGATTACTGAAGTGAGTTGCCATTTCCCGCTCCAGGGGATCTTCCTGACCCAGGGATTGAACTCATATCTCTTAAGTCTTCTGCATTGAAGGAGGGTCCTTTACCACTAGCGCCACCAGTTTTAGTCAGTTCTGAGATGCTCCCCACCCCCTTTTTTTCGTTTACCTTTTCGAATTGTTGACCTTGGGATGCTTCTTGGTGTAATCGCGGCTGACCAGGTGGCAGTTGTGACACAGTTGTCATTTCCTGTTTATGTGCAAACCTGGTTATACCTGTTCATGTTGTTGGCCTTCAGTTGAGCATTATGCATGATCAATTTAGTTGCCATGTTAAATGCGCACGTGTTCAGTCACTCAGTTGTGTCTGATTCTATTGTGATCTCATGGACTGTAACCCATCCGGCTCCTCTGTCCCTGGGATTTCTCCGGCAAGAATACTGGAGTGACAGCAAAAACCAGGGGCATTTCCTCCTCCAGGGGATCTTCCTGAGGTGTCCTGCATTGCTGGTGGATTCTTTATCACTACTCCACCTGGGAAGCCCGCCATGTTAAATGCCTTCCCCCAAATTATACTTTGATCAGCAGTGAAAGCAAATGTTACTTTGTATGAAAAAGAGAAATAAAAATGGCAGTGGGAGGGGTGGTCTCAACTCCGTATTAGTAAAGAAAATGGTTGAAAGAATGACCACGATTTCATGTTTTGTTTTTAATTTTGGCTTCTATGGGTTCTTTGTTGGGGGCCTGGGGCTTGTCTAGTTGTGATATGTGGGTTCTAGAGCTTGAGGGTTCAGTCGCCACGCATGTGCAGTCTTAATTGCTCCATGATGTGTGGGATCTTAGTTCCTTAACCAGGGATGGAACCTGAGGCCGCTGTGTTGGAAGGCAGATTCTTAACCACTGGACCACCAGGGAAATGCCAAGTTCATATTTTATTGCCAAGCAACAACCAAGTGCATTAGGGAGCCATAGAAAGGCAGAAATCCACAAGTCTCTGAAACTGTGTCACATTTTGAAATTGAACACACAGGTAGAGGGCTTCCCCAGTGGCTCAGTGGTAAAGAATCCACCTGCAGTGCAGAAGCTGTGGGAGACGAGGGTTTGATCCTTGTGTTGGGAAGATCCCCTGAAGACGGAAATGGCAACGCACTCCAGTATTCTTGCCTGGAGAATCCCACAGACAGAGGACCCTGGCAGGTTACAGTCCATGGGGTCGCAAAGAGTCAGATGTGACTGAAGTGACTTAGCACAAAGCACATACAGTTAGCAGGATTGCCTTTCACATCCAAGCAATGCATTTGAAGATCAGAGATACATCACCTTTTCAGAAATTTCAAAGTAATGAAAGGCTGATACAACTGATTACTACTTTGGTCTGGTCTGTTAAGATATTTTGTTGTGATTTAATAGGTAGTGGGTTTTTTTTAACCCCCTTGGTAATGCAAAAAATAATGTTGCAGTTTACAGTCAGTGACATTTTGTATATGATGATACATCGTATATGCCCAGCTTTCTTCTAGATCATGAGGCTATAGGAATGAGCAATATAAGCAGAAATCCCTGCCTTCATGGGGCTTACATTTTGATTTCTGTTTTAAGAGAATCATTTTAGAGGCTTCTGTGAGGAGAAAAGATGAAGGGGGAAAGAGTGAAAGTGGAGAAGAAAGGTCAGGAGGCCCGCACAGGAGTCCCAGGACCAGGGTCAGTGGTGGAGAAGGTGAGAAAAGGTCAGACCAAGAATGGTCAGATATTTTGTGGGTAGAGCCAGTAGGATTGGGTAATGGGATGGATGTGAGGTGTGAAAGAGTGGGATCAAGTATGGCCATTTGAGTTGAGATGTCATCAAGTGGATTGATATAACAGAGCGACATGAAATAGCAGCTGCTTACACCAGCTAGATGGTTATTTCTCTCTAAATAGAAGTCTGGGTGGGAGGCTGGGGCCACTGTGGTAGGCGCCTTCTGTCCAGTTGTTTTGATTCTCCTAACATATGGCTTCCATCTTTGGTCCACGTCTGTCTGCACTGTAGCCAGAGGGAAGAGAGGAGAGGGGAAGGAGAAATCATGTTCCTCTTTTTTTTTTTCTTGACTGTACAGCATGTGGGATCTTAGTTCCCCAACCAGGGATTAAGCATTAGGAGCAGCATGCAGTCTCAGCCCCTGGACCACCAGGGACGTCCCATCATTCTCCTCTTTAATGGCACAGCTTGGAAGTTGCACCAGTCACTTCTGCTCGCTTCCTGTTGGCCAGAACCTAAGTCACATGGCCACAGCTCCTAGCTGGGAGGCTGAGAACTGCAGTTCTTGCTGGGTTAGCCATGTGCTTATCTAGAAGTTCTGTCACGTGGGAAAGGGTACTGTCAAGGCATTACTGTGTAAACCCTTCTTCTGAGATATAAAACACACTCCATGCCTTCCCTCTATCAGCCTCCAGAATCTCCGGGTATTACACAGTCCAAGAACCTTTAGATTAAAATGCAAGTTATCAGCTTTTCTCCACTCTCTGCTCCCCACCCCCATGTGCTATGGTGGAGTTGGATAAAAGCATGGAAATAAGTCCCCTTTGGCAAAGCGAAGAATGGGGAGTACACATCCCCCGCTGGTCCATGGGTATTGTCAGCTCCTGCCAGGCCGAGGTGTGGAGGCTCCCTGCCTTGGCAGCTGTGGGTGTTCCTGTTGCAGTCCACTTAGCGGCCCTGGCTACAGTCCACAGGGTCGCAAAGAGAACTGAAGCACGCACACACTGTGCTTTCTTGGAGGAACTGCCCTGTCCTGGCCCTCCGTGGTAACTTTTCAGTGTCTGTTTTCCTCTGGGGCCAGGTCATGGAGAATATCCCCTTCCTGGGGCTGAATAGTGTCTCCAGCTTGTCTCCTTTAGGAGTTGACTTCTTCAGTCCTACTTGGTCTCCAAATTACCATACTGAGCAAACTTAGACTAGACTGTGGCCGTGACTTAGGCAGACCTGTCTTCCCTTTTATCTCTGTGTGCAAATCGGCAAACTGTGGCTTGAGTATGTCTTGTTCTTGCAGGACTTCTTGCTTAAATTGGCAGGAGGGCAGTAGGCACCAAACTCTGAATTGTTCAACCAGTTCCCCTAGAATTACAGTCCAGGTAGACATGCAGGGTATTTTCTGAGGTGTCACAGGTTTTACCAAACATTTTATTGTGGCCTAACAAGGGTTACAAACTTTCCATTCTGCAATATCTGTGCCCGTGTTGAGCCCTAAGTCATTGCCACATATTTATATTCTATCTAGGTTGATTGCTTCCAGGTTCCAAATTCTGTGCATTACTTAGGATACTGGTTTGGCTGCTGCAGCAGAGAGATCCAAAATAATCATGGTGTAAATACGATAGAAGCTAATTTTTTTTCCGAGTAGAAATCTGGGAAGGTGGTTGAGAACTGAGTTAGTAATTCCTTGACTTCTAGGGAGCCAGACACATTCTGTTTAGCGCTGTCATCCTCTGTAAGAGGCCATCTAGTTTGTAATCAAGACGGCTGCTCCAGCGCCTGCATGCACATCTGCATTCCAGTCTTCAGGAAGGAACTAAAGGGGAGGGCATGTTTTTGTCCATCAGGGGCATGATCAGAGGTGTCACCCGTCATTGCTTACCTCTCCTTGGTCAGAACTTAGTCACTTGGCTACAGCCAGATACAAAGGTGGCCAAATGTATAGGAGGAGGTAGCTAGCTGTCTCTATGACAGTCATACCCAGAGTTATAGTCTCTGCAGCTTGGAAGAAGGAATTGTCTTATCCTGAGGTGGGAAACA